>NC_140590.1:316157427-316769927 GCF_964204655.1 Triturus cristatus
CTAGGACACAGCAAAGTAAGGAACCATCCATAGGACAGTAGGGAACCTTACACAAGACCGCCCCCTACCTAGGGCATGTCAAAGTAAGGAACCATTCATAGGACAGTAGGGCAAGGAACCGTATACAAGACCCCATGCTACCTGGTACAACAAAGTAAGGAGCCATGCCTATGACAGTAGGGTACAGAACCTTACTCAAGACCGCATTCTACCTAGGACACATTAAGGTAAGGAACCATCCATAGGACAGTAGGGTCAGGAACCTTACACAAGACCACATCCCACCTACGACACACCAAATTAAGGAACCATCCATAGGAGAGTAAGGAACCTTACACAAGACTGCACCCTACCTAGGACACAGCAAAGTAAGGAACCATCCATAGGACAGTAGGTAGAGGAACCTTACTCAAGACTGCACCCTACATAGGACACACCAAAGTAAGGAACAGTCCATAGGACAGTAGGGTAAGGAACCGTATACAAGACGCCACGCTACCTGGTACACCAAAGTAAGGAGCAAGGCCCAACAGCAGAGCAAGGAACCGCACACAAGACCGCACCCTACCTAGGACACGAAAGTAAGTAACCATCCATAGGACAAAGTGGGAACCTTACTCAACACCGCACCCTACCTATGACACCAAAGTAAGGAACCATCCATAGGACAGTAGGGAACCTTGCACAAGACCGCACCCTACCTAGGACACACTAAAGTAAGAAACCATCCATAGGACAGCAGGGTAAGGACCCTTATACAGGACGGCACCCTACCTAAGACACACCAAAGTAAGGAACCATCCATAGGACAGCAAGGAACCTTACATAAGACCACACCCTAACTATGACACACGAAAGTAAGGAACCATCCATAGGACAGTAGGGTAAGGAACCTTATACAAGACTGCACACTACCTAGGACACAGCAAAGTAAGGAACCATCCATAGGACAGTAGGGAACCTTACACAAGACCGCCCCCTACCTAGGGCACGTCAAAGTAAGGAACCATTCATAGGACAGTAGGGCAAGGAACCGTATACAAGACCCCATGCTACCTGGTACACCAAAGTAAGGAGCCATGCCTATGACAGTAGGGTACAGAACCTTACTCAAGACCGCATCCTACCTAGGACACATCAAGGTAAGGAACCATCCATAGGACAGTAGGGTCAGGAACCTTACACAAGATCGCACCCTACCTAGGACACACCAAAGTAAGGAACCATCCGTAGGAAAGTAGAGTGAGGAACCGTATACAAGACCACACCCTATCTAGGACACCCAAGTGAGGAACCATCTTTAGGGTAGCAGCTTAAGGAGCAGTTACCAAGTGCAGAAGTTTTTTAACCGCAGCATAGTTAAACATTGACAATGAGCACATGCCTTCAGAATTAAAAGTACAGGAGCAAAAACCCCATACCCAACATCTGGCATGAAAAGTACCATTGACCTCAGTCAATAACGAAAGGCTCTTTAATATCATATGGTTTTCCTTCTTCTATTTTCTGAAAGTCGTCCTTGCGCACACACAACATTCACACATACATACACATACACACGTCATCTTGCTTTGTTCCAGAGCCCACAGTGTTCTGTCCCAGATAACACACAGTGGCCTCGGGCTCTTTCTAAATGCGAGTCTTGCTATCTGCCGCTTTCATCTCCTATCTCCCTCGCCCACCTTCTTAAAACAGACACGTTAATTTCTCACTGGAGCCCGGATGCGCAAAATATTCATAGTTCACTCTTTGAAATAAACTAGGTAAACCCAAAGGCAAAAAAGGCATTTTCAAAGCAGAGAGTCTTATAGCTCCCTTATGGGTAGCTATTGAACCCCTTTGGGTGGAAGGATTTCTACAATTTCCATCCCAAAATGGAAATAATTGCAGGCTCATTGACAGTTTTCATTTTAGAGACTTTAGACTATCAAACTCTACGTTTTCTCTTGTCACTCAAACATCCGGAGAATTAAGGGGTTCCACATAATTGTATGCATCACTGCACATAAAGTGAGCACATTTCCTTATTTCCTCCATTTTTTCAGCCACCCAATGATGTTCTTCTTTGGGACATTCCTTCCTTTTCTGGAGGGACTCCTAAATCTGGAGGAAAATCCACACGTGGGATTTCCTCGAGTGTTGAGGAACAGAAGGATAGTCTACACCCACAAAAACAACACACTCGGAAGCACGATCGGCGGGGACTCACACTTGCTGAATTTGCTTTAATAAAGATGGCCGCCATGAGAGTGTCTTACTACCTGGCCGCTTCCATTCTGCCAGTGACTCTATTCTTCTCGCAGACAACCTATGTAGGGTGGAACCAACATAGATGTGCAATCCCTCCAGACCATCCTCAACTGTGGGAGAGAATCTCACCCATTCAACAGCAGGAGAACCAGAGGGCTCTCATCCACCAACTGAAGATAGGGGCTCACTTTTCATCACTAGAGTCAAGACACTCTTTTTGAGAACTAGAGACAGACTTGTTCCATTGCTTTCTAAATACAGGCCCAACACCCACCGCTACTGGCAAAAGGGACCAGACAACATCATCTTCTTAACATCGAGGTAGAGAAACCAAAGTCTGCTTGAACTTTGGAGAAGTACTGATATGTCCTAACAGGCTTGTAGGGCTTGGTCAGAAGCAGTCTCTGGACAGCAAAACATGTTGTATGATGGACCCAGCCTTTAGTTAGCACTATTGGTATTTTATAGTTATCAGAATGTAGGGGAAAATCAAGCCAACAGAGTCCAAGCACTCATCACCACCCAAAGGAAAACCACAAAGCCCAGACCTCATTTGCTACCTCAGGCAGCTGTGCATCTATAAACACTACCTTCAAGCTGCACAAATGTCAAACCGACTGCACTTGGTCGCCCATGCCGGGGTTCTGCAGCACTAAATAGTTAACAATGGAGAACTTCTTAAGCTGAAAATGAGTAAGGACCAAACCCATCAAACTCCCACAGTACAAGCTAGACAACATCAAATGGTCAATCATTGTAATAGGAAACACAAAGCACAATCAACCAAGAAACGGATGGTCAAGACCATAGAAGCAACGCTCTGGCAAAATGCTACATTTAATACAAACATTTAGAAACCCTCCAGTTTGGATGGCAGTGTACACAGAATATCTATTAGTTATAAGCTAAAAACAAACGAACATATATAGGTTGACAGGCAGAGAGAGGAAGCGTGCATTGTGAAACACCAGCAATCTACGCATATTCTGCACTCATTGGCTACAACCAAGAAATTGTCAACAGCAAGGTTATAATTAAGATTGTAAGGAAGGGTATATGAAGCTTCCAAACTAAAACAGATGGAGATACTGCTGAATGTGCATTGATAAACCGTGTAATAAAGAACATGCAATTCCCAAAATTAAAAACGATGCACGTTAAAAATGTGACCCCTTATACTTCGATACAGCAGACATGAACATCTTAATAGTGAGTAACAAAGAACATATAACCTGCAACAATTAAAATCTGTCCCAGAAAACATATACCTCTAACTTCTATGAACAGAAAACACAGTCAACAACCACTGGACATAGCCGTCAATGCACATAGACTCATAAGAAATCTTTATCTTTTGATAGAATGTATGACCTTCTTCCTGGTTGAGGAGGAGTGTGGCCTATTGGCCCCACTCGTGTAAAGTTCCGTTAAGATGTGACATCCGGACACTTATGCTGACATACCACGTGTGTCTCGAGTACAATCGTGTAAGACACAGCAAGACTCCCTGCTGTGGCGAGAGCTGATTATTGGCACCAGTGGGATACATATTGGATAGTCCCTGCTCCAACATGGCACAAGATGAAGGAAAGGATACAGCTTTCCTCCCTAGACAAGTTGAAGGAAGGAGCCCCGACACTGAAGTGTGAGAGGATGGAGATGGGGCTACACTTAGAAGTGCCCTTTTAGGACGGGACAGATGATTATTGTTCCTGGGCATGGCCATTTGGATGCTGGAAAGGGTAGTGGAGTAAGTCAGGAGATTCTGTTGTTAAGAGTCTTGAGTCCTTTTGTCTTTCCTTGTCAGCTACTCCAGCAAGGCTGGTGACAGCCAGGTGCAGAGTCCAAGCACTTCATCTTGCCCATGTTTTGGATGCTTGTGCTTGAAAACCAGCACCATCATTACATGCTGTGAGAGCTGTGACCTTACACAAAGAAGGTGCCTGCCCTCCACCAGAAATTGAAATCTGCAAAGGAAGCACTGCAAGCCCGTCCCTGGACTTCATACCGTGGATCAACAATCCCTGCCTGAACACCGAGCATGGAAGGTGGGATCCAAACCATCCCACTTTGTTCCAGTTCCAAGTTCTTCTTGACCAAGCTAGAGAGTGCTCCACAGAATACTAGAGGAATTGCTGCAGTCCAGGGCTGGAGCCTGCATGAAAGCCAGTTTCCCAGAGGTAAGAAGACTTCACCCGAAGCCGGTGAAACTTGAGGGAGAAGCTGTGGGTCTGCCTAGCAGCTAGAAGCCTGACTGCCTGCTCAGCGAGGCAGGGAGAGTGCCTGGCCCTGCAGGAGGAGAGATTAAGAGGAGAAGCCCAGTTGTGGTCCTGGTGCGCTGACTTGTTCTTAGAATGTGACTTGCGATGACCGGAGCTGTGACGGGTCATTCAGCTTCCCTGTGTTTTCTATGTGGCATAACTAAGCATCAAAGAACCCTGAACGCCTGGAGACCACAACTCCTGAAGACGTGTGACTGCTGACACGGCCTTCAGAGCTGCTTGTATTCAGCAGCGAGTTCCAAGAGACAGAGCCTGAGCAAAGATGCTAATAGTGTGCCACAAATTCCACACCACAACCATGTTTGCACCGATCTGTGCCCGATGGACAGCTCGTACATGGCGCTGTTCTAACACTGAGAGACTGTGTCTTGTGCAAACCAGATAGACCTGCACATTAGAGGAAATAACGATTGCCAGTGTGTAAGCTTTTTCTAGACCAAACTGAACTCATCTATGGGTTAATGAGCTTAGTGGCTGCTCACATAATCCAAATGCCTGAGATTTTCTTTGCTGTTTGAAAGCTGTAGTGATGTGGAAATTGTAGCAACTGTTCTAGAATGATACAGTGATGCAGAAAATGTAGTGATAACCAAAATGCTATAGTGGTGTGGAAACAGTAGATATTGTTCAGCCCCCTTAGTTGCATTAGGTAGAGCCCTATAGTTGGACCCCAATCATGATCTGTAGTATATTGTCTTGTGGTGATGTTGAAGTATTTCTCTTTTCCTAAGACAAGCACTGAGCTGGACCGTACATTCCTGCATCTATTGTTTTACTGTTCGAGTTCTGAATCTTGGCTCCCCACTCTAACTCCCCGAGAAGCCTTCGGCTGCTTGTCCTCGCTAGTTAAATGAGTATTCAAAGGAGCAGTTGCAAAGTTTTCAGAATGGACACTACAGGCAAACGACCCCAGGCACCAATGTTGTGGTCAAGTAACCTGTATCTGCCCCCGAACGGGGGTTGCCAACAATCAAAGCAAGGAGAAAGAGAGAACAGCAGTAGCAAGGGAACACTCAACAGCAACAACCAGAAAACAGGGAATAACTATAGCCAAGTAATAAATAACAACGATGACCAAGAAAACCTGAAAAACTACAGCCAACTCACACGCGATAGCTCAAGCCAGAAACACAGTTTAACAGACAGGAAACTAATCTAGCCTAAAAAATGACTAAAAGCTTTAACCAGAAAATATGGAACGGCTATTGCATGGACACAGTGAAGGTATATAGCCAAGAAACAGTGGACAGCTTTGCCTGAGAAAACTGAAATACAGAACAGCAACAGCAAAGAAACAACAAACATGTACAAGTATACGAAACATTTAACAGCTCTAGTCATTTAACATCAAACATTGTCTTTGAGCTCTGAATAATTATGCCCAGAAAACTTTAACCACCTATTGATCAGCTATAGTCGGGAAACAGCTCATAATGAGACCAGGAAACACTGAAAAGTTATAAACAGGACACTCTGTAGAGGTATACATGGATCTATAACAAGACATCTTTCAACAGCAATAGCCAGGAAATAGTGATCACCAATAGCCAGTAAACACTGTAAAGTTACAATCAGAAGACACTCAACAGCTATAAAAAGGCAACACATGCTACCAATAGCTAAGCAGCTAATGCCAGGAAAAAAACTAAACAACTCTATCCAGCAAGCACTAAACAACGACAGCAAGAGACACCAATCAGCTATTGTCAGTAGCAATTGATTAGCTATATCCAAAGAATGATAAATGTAGAAGAAGAGAACAGACAGGAAAATGATCATCTACTGCCGGGGGCAGGTGTAGCCAGGAGGCATCCAACAGCTGTACCAAGGCTACAGTGAACAGATGGAGTGTGCAGCTATAATCAGGAAATATGAACAACAATAGCCACAAGTTTTATATTTAGAAAATTAAAGAGTTAACTTTGGGAAACACTCAACATCTATAGCCAGGAAGAACTAAACAGCTTAAGGACAGCAACAATCACTAACCTACCCAGGATGTAGCAAACAGTTTTAGCCAACAAGCTATTGTTAGGGAAAAACTGAGTAGCCATAGCAAGCAAAACTGAACAGGTATAGTCAGGAGACGATAAACAGACAAAACAAAGCCAGCAGAGGCTCAACAACTACACGCAGTAGCCAAGAAACTGAAATTGGCAGTTAACAGCAAACATGTACATCTGGCAAAAGTAAACAAGTACAGCTAGGAACAATCAACAGCTCTAGATAGGAAGACAACGTGCTACAGTCCGGAACAGTGATCTGCGAGAGGAAAAGTAGTATCGGCTTCATTAAAAGACGGATATGGAAGCAAACAGTTTTGTTAAGTTCGAAAATATTAGTGGTTCCACATTAAGACGGAGAGGGTAGCTGAAAGCATGGCCATGTGGACTGCGCCACGATTAATTAGTCGGGAAGGAGATCTGAAAGAGTACATTTCTACAAATGGGTTCAAGCTGAGAGGAAAGAGGGAGTCATTTCACCTCTTGGCCTTCAATCCTAATTCTGGATGACATGGTAAATGGAGTCAAATGATCCAGAAAGGTCTAGTAGAACTAGCAGAACGAATATATTTGGAAAATCGTTAACGATTTGAAGGGCAACTGGATCCGTACTGCACTCAGAATTTTATCTAAATAAGTAGGCACACATCTTAGAATTCTGGGGGATCAATGTTTCACCTCTTTTAGAAATCGGGTGATTTGGCTGGATTTAGAGGTGTAGAAAATGTGCATTATTCCAAAGAGGAATTGATGATTCTGAGATTGAGGAAATATGTTTTTACTAACTTTTCTGGTATAGCATCATCAGCACATGCAGATGGCTTGGTGAAGGTCAGGAACTGTTGGAATCAGCTGGCGTCAAGTGACTTGAGGGAGGGGCATTTCGGAATCTTCATTTCTGGTCTGATGAGAGCCGTATAAGTTTGTGAGATATTTTTAGATTTGTGTGCATTGGAATTATTTTATTGGCAAAGAATGTTAATTAGGTTGGTTGAAGCTCATTCCCTTTGTTTTGGCATTTGCCCTGGGGGACTATAGTAGTTAAAAATGTGATAGAACTTTCTTGGGTGCTTCAAGCCTATGGTGATTTTGTTCTTGAAGTAATTTGATTGGGGGGGGGATTATATATAATTGTGTAATCTCTTAAATTATGACGCCTGTTAGGCTACAGGTGATTTGAGCATCCTCCGAGTCTTCTGGATGCCCTTTTGCTTACGCTGATTCTGTTAATGTACCACGGGGCAAATGGTTTAACATTGATGGAATAGTGTTGTGGGTGATTTTGTTGTATTAATTTACAAGACCTTCAGTGGAATGAAGGAAGTTTGAGGAAGTTGCAGAAGCTTTGACTTTGCTGGGAGCAGAGGCTTTTTAATGGTCTCGGCAACGTTTTTATTGTAGAGGATATTCTTAATTGCCCGTGCTTACAATTTGGGGAGATGGTGATCCCACCAGAAGAATTTAATTGGTTTTCCTGGTTGAGGAGGTTAGAAGTGGAGCTATTGAGATCAACAGCGTGCCTTTGATGAGCGTGGGCTGAGGGACGAGTTGTATGAGGTTGGCTAATATGCAGTTCTATTTTATTTTGGCCAAGAGAGATTTTTTGATGTTCCAGTGAATATAAAGATCTTCAGAGAAGTCGTGGCCGGGTGACCTCTAGATAATACAAAGGCAAACGCTATTTTTATCATTAGGTTTTTTAATTGCCACTTAGGGAAGTTTGAAAAAGGTGAATTCTGGGAAGTCTGAAATTGCACATGTGCATTTGTTTTTGTGAATAAGAGCTACCTCTCCGCCATTTTCGTAGAGTCTCTCTAAGAGGAGGAGAGACAATCCTTCTTGTACTATGATGGATGCATGAACACATATTGCCACAAACAATGATCACCTTTGACAACTAGAAGACATGGCCAGCTAAAACCGGAAACCACTGAAATGTTAAAGCTAGAAGATCTCATTACTTCTTTTACTACCCCTTTACTTGTGTTCCTTATAGGTGAAAATGCCTGCATGGTCCCTGGTTTTATTTATTTTTAATACACTAGGATTTGCCCTTTTCTAAACTTTTTTTAACTATAATTTGTGTTAATGATTACGTTTGGCAGGATTTCTTTTGTTCTCCCTTTATTCCTGCCAAGCCACATTCTCTTCCCAAGTGTCTCTCTTTTCAGTTTGCTAGTATCGGCAGATTTTTCTTCATTCGGATGCAAAAAATTTCTTCTGCCTTCTCCATTTGGTGACATAATGGCAAAAAATGAAGAACACGTGCATTTGGTGATCTGCAGGTGTTTGAAGGCATGCCCATTTGTTCCCAACGAATTCCAGCTTGATACTTGAACACTACCCCTCCAATGTATCCTGTGGAGTACTTATATATTAAGTTAAAGCGCTTGTAACACAAGCTCCTCTGAATATGCCACAACACTCCGCAACATTAGTTTCACCAAATCCTCAATGCAACAAGAATGGATCTTCAAGCGAGGTAAGGGCCGTGGTGATTTGTGCACACTCGCCAACATTCATGTCAGCAATCTGCTTTAGGTATCAGCGAAGCTATCCCCTGGGATACATCATTTTCGGCTCCACTATTGGTAGGTATGCCCCTGTCATTAAATATTCACTTGGCAGCCAAGGTGTCTATTATTCTAAAATAGTCACGAATGCCCCTTATCTTGAAAAAGATAGTTTCTCTATTTATCGGAAGCTCATTGTACCCACTTCGAATGCTTCAAACTCAAGAGCTATGTGGCCACCTTGGGCTTCTGTGATGGTAAACTCTGTAAAGTCAAGCATGGCATCTCTCCAAGGCTTTAGTCTGCTTTTTTTCTTTATTTAATATGGGTCATTTCACTTCTGTAGTTCTTTTCCTCAAACTATGGCCCCCGTTGGTCTCTTGTTCAAGTCGGTTTTGGAAGTCAACCCTGCTTATGGTGACTGACCCACTCTTGGCGATTATACTCTCTTCTCTGTCATCACTAGTTATTCCTAATTCATTCAAACATGTCACCTGATGTAAGCAATCGTTCTGATTTAAGTACAATCTCCTTACCTTTTACCTGCAAAAAATGTTTAGAAGCGCTTCTTTGATGTGTATCAAGCGAGCTTATACCCACATCACAGAGCCCCTCACCTGGACCATGGGCATCCATCCTCTACGTGTGAAGACACACGAGACTTCTTCATTTCACACAGAGGTCTGGGTGTGGTGTCATAACATCTTCAACCTTAGGCGGCCTGAGCTTGGGTAGATCATCAGCAACTCTGACAAAACGGAGATCTTGGTTGCTAAGGACTTCTGGAGTCAAGCTCGTTGTCCCCCCTGGGTCCGTATCCTCATCCTGTCTCATCCGCCAGAATCCTTAAGTTTCTAGATGATGACAGACTTTCTTCTGATGCTTATATTTCGGATGTATGACGTCACAACGCGTGCTGTTACAACGTGTGCTGTTACAACGAAACTGTTACAACGCAAGTGGATTTACAACGCATGCCATTACAACCCAAGTCTTTACATCGACTTGCGCTGGATGGCGTGCTAACATTAGAAAAGTGTAATTTACTATTCCAACTCCAGTCCACTTAACAGTAGGGAAGGTGTTGGGATAGTAAACTACACTATTTGTAATGTTAGCACGGCATCTAGCGCAAGTCGATCTAAAGACTTGTGTTGTAATGGCATGCGTTGTAAATCCACTTGCGTTGTAACAGTTTCGTTGTAATGGCAGTGCGTTGTAAAAGTTGCATTGTAAAGGTTGTTCCCCTTATATTTCAGCTGTCTCCTCTTGCTTTCTTTCATGTAGAGATGCTGAGGTAAATGTTGGCCATCATCCCTTTTCACAGCCGTGCGATCATTATCACTACTATTATCACTTCCAGTATCTTTTCAGGAATACTCTTCATCTGGCTCATTAAATATTTATCCTGGCTCCAATCCACCCAGAGCGGACAAGATTCTGGATCTGACTGTTAAATGTTTCCTGTCTATAACTGTTCACTAATTCCTACCTGTATCTGTTTATCCTATTCTTCTCGCTATAGAGATGCATTGTCTCCTAGTTGCCAATATTTACTGGTCACTGGATAGACCTGTTGAGCGTTTCCTTTCAGTAGCCGCTCATTGTAAATTTGATCATGTCCCAATCCCACCCTATCATTTTTTAATCAGCTCCCAATCCACTCTCAATTTGCCCTCCACAGGAGTTGTTCATATGTCTCCATATGGCAACCCCCATTCCTTCTGAACATAAAACTACTCTGCTGTTTTCCACATCAGTCTCTCTGCTTTGCCAGTCATAGTTGTCGTGTGGGCCTCTTCTTTCACAGATACATGAGTGGAGGGGATAACTGTTTCTATTTTGGCTTCCTCTCCAGACAATCAACTGCTTCAGTCGGAAGGCAACAAGTACAGCTAGTATAACTTGAACATATGTGTGCTAAAAACATAAAGTAGCTATATTAAGAAAAAAGGGCAGAAATTGAAAGAAAACACTCAATGGCTAAAGTCAAGAAACACTAAAAAGATTTAGCCAAGAAGCACTAAATAGTGAAAGTCATGAAACACTGTACAGCTGTATTTAGGCAACGCTGTACATTCATGGCGAGAAACAATAAACTGCAACAAACCAGAAAGTAACGGATCAGCCATAACCAGGAATCATCATAAACAAGCATTTGCAATACAATAGGTCTCGTATTTGCGACAGTTTAAGCTATTTGCATTGTAAATGACAATGGCTTTTATTTATCTGTTTTGATAATTTACACATAAATAAAAGGCATTGTAATTTGCAATGTCAATAGCTCAAACTCTTGTAAATGTGAGATCTTGGCCGGCATAGTCCCGGGCTGCTTGGAAAGTAAAAGCGCGCATGGGGCGCTGAACGTTGCAGGAAAGTATATCCTGCCTGCAGTAGGAGAAACGCATTAAAGAAAATAGTGCTTACAGACTAAAGAAGACATACCATGTAACAATTGAAGTAAAAGAGCCAGGCCTCATGGGAGGATACAAATTAAGACAAGGCGGTACTAAGAAGGCACTAACAAGCCTGTTAATGAATCAGAATCTAGCGTTTACGAAGGACAATGACACAAGCCAATTAAAAATATGGGTAGCGCTTCAAGTATATACTCAAATACAGAATGCCTTGCAGAGCAGCGCATTAGCTGCCCAGGCTTTGACCTAAAAAGATGTACCACGAGGCAGTGAACAGCTATCACGAGAAAAAAAAAACATTTATATACAGTAAAAAGCTATACACAGAAGACACTAGACAGTAATAGCCAGAAAACACCCAACAGTGTAGCCAGATAACAGTTTTAAAGCCAATAATGAGAAAGAACACACAGTGATAACCAGGAAACATTGTACAGCTATAAATAAACATTGAACAATTGTAACCAGGAAACAGCTGTAGCCCAGGAACACTGAACAACTACATCCAAAAAATATTTAACAGCTAGAGCTTGGAAATTATAAATAACGGTAGCCACTAAATACGCAAAGACTGTAGACAGAAAGTATTCATCAATTTTATCCAGGAAACATCCAACAGCTATTACTAAAAAATGTGGAACAGTTATAGCCAGATAACAATAACCATGGGACGATGATAAACAGTTACCAGACAGGAAACACTCAGCAGCTCAAGTCAGGCAAAATGAAACACTCATATCTGGTGAACAGCAAACAGAGTTAACTAGGAAACACTCAAAGCAGCTATACATAAGAACCACTGTTCAGTCATGTTACCAACATTGAACAGCTGTCGCCATAAAACAAAGAAACATCTTTTACAAGGAAACAATCAGCAGCTACTGTCAGGAAGGATCGGAATCAACAGTTATAGAGGAAAGACAGTGAGCAAGTGTAGCCAGGAAACAATGACAGCAAGAAACACCAAACATATAGAAAATAGGGAACATCTGTAGACGAGAAACGTTGAACCGATGTAGTCAGGAAACATGTTTTAGTGCATCCAGGGGTCGCTCAACAGCCATAACTAAATAACAGAGAACTACCACTAACAGAAAGAATATTATTGCCTGGAAGCAGTGAACAGGTAAAACCAGCAAACAGCTGAGAGTCAAGAGGGGTTGTCAAGTAAAAATGAACAGCTGTAAGAAGGAAACAATGAACAGCTGTAGCAAAGAAAAAGTAGTTAGGTGTTGGCATGAAACTGTGCTTAGCCACAAAAAGAAACGTCTGAAACAGTGCATAGCTACAGTCTGGAAGTAGCAAACATTTACAGACATGAAATATTCAGTATCTTCATCCTAGAAACGGGTGGGGCGTAAGGGAGGCACCCGCAGGTCCCACAATGCAGGGGGAGGGGGAGGGTCAGGATTCCTTGTTTTGGAGGGGGGCCCCTCGCCTCCCAAAGCCATGCCACTGCATGCCTTGCAGAATGCCAGTGACTTAACATAGGCCCGCAGGACCCGTGGTGGGGGCTGGGGGGTGGCCTGAGCTCCTGGCGGACCCCTCTGCACACTATCTTGGCCTTTGAGTTCCTGACTGACTCTGGAGGGTGGGCCCTTCCATGTACTTTGTAAGGAGGCCCCCATGTTACGCCAATGCAGATGTGTACAATGGCATGGACTAAGAAATAGGTAAACGCTCTGGAAAGTCACTCTGCAACATAGGGGGCCCGAACCTCAAGTGGGACCCCTTTGAGCCCAAGACAAATGAATATCTGCGCTATCTGGGAGATGACGGGCCCCTCATCACATTTTGCAGGGGGGGGGGGGCGATCATTTTGAGTTACGCCAATGGAAACAGGATATAGTCATATCCACAAACCAATAAAGAGGGATTACCAGAAGGTGTGCATGGATGGAACAACTAACAGCTAATTCCATACAAAACCAAAAAAGAATAAGCCAAGACTGCCCACAAACACGTTATGGTAACAAGCAGCAGATACAGCCAGAAAACACTAAATAACTAGTGTTGGGAAAAGCTTTAAAGGGACAGCCAGAAAAAAAAGCAACATATGTAGATAGAATAAACTAAGTGACTATAACCATGAAACAGTGAATAGTTGTATACAGGACACTTAGCAGTCAGATCTGAACAGTTGCAGCTAGAGACCGCAGAATAGCTTATATGTAGCAAATACTAACAGTTATACCTAAGAAACTATGAACAACAAAAGCCAAGAAGAACTTAAAGGGCTGCAGCTAGGAAAGAAGAAACAGCTGCAACTAGAGAACATTCCCCAGGAAGAACTTGGAAACACAGGATGGCGAGAGGCTGGAAACAGCAATTTGCGGTGGCGAAGGAACACTGAACAGTTGAAACCGGGACACATGAAACAGCTGAAGCCAGGAAACTCTTCGTGTTTATAGCTAGGGAATAAGGAAGCGTTACAGCTAGGAACACTAAACAACCACAAGTTGAAACACTGAGCATGTAGCCAGAAAACAGCCATATACTTAATTATAAGAGGTCAAATAGATTCCCAGGAAATTGGTAAGCATGGCTTCTGCAATGAGGAGACAGTAATGTGTAATCAAAAGGTCATTGAAAGCATTTAAAGTGGTGGTAATTCTTTTTTTCGTAGAGTGTACAATCTTCTATTGGGCTACCAATCCCATGAGAGCAATTGAGTCAATTCAGAGACCACAGATTGTATCCCAAGACATCACCCAGAGGACCCTGAAGATAAAAATAAAAAAAACAAGCTGATCTTATAGGACATTGTAGTGGCCTGGCAGGGTATGTGTATTTTTTGATTGAATAATGTCTCTGCTATTTGAATCATTGGTTTTGTAAAGCGCTTATCTGAAAGACTGAAAGTTCAGCGATGAATGTCATATGCTCTCCGGATGCGATGCAGAGAAGTAGCCATACCAACTGCTGTATCAGTGTCACCTGAAAGATAATGCAACACAGGTGACACTGCAAGATTTGCAGTGCAAAATTGTAGGAAAAAATAAGTAATTCAAATCTCAAACAAGAAGTTAGATATATTAACAGGTTAATAAGGACTATGTAAGCAAATTTAATTCGAGACATCATTTTTAAGGAATACTCACGACACCCTCAAACACAAAGCTGAGGAACAACTGCTCTGTGAACAGTTGGAAGGGGCAAAGATGGCACTTCTAAATGAAAGATTCACCAAGGAAACATCCACACAATAACTACAAATTAAGTATTATCTATTTCTAAGTGACTGGCAGCTTTAAACATACAACTTTCAACAACCCAAGCTATTTACCAAGTAGAGTTTGAGAATGCAATCAACAAGCAATGAAATCCCAAAAAACATAGAACACAGAGCATCAACATTAAACCCTCTAAATCAATCAACCCGCAACTCAAGGCAAAATAAATGGAGCAATTAAATGTTGGCCCAAAAACACAATCAAACAACTACCAATAGACCAAGCCATGGAAAAAGAACAACACACCCAGATATAAAGGATGACCAACATTCAAAAGTCTATTCTACTTTCCTGAAAGTACTGAACACTATAAAGTGCTCTACACAGCCAAAGTTAGAGAATGTTTTAACCTCACCTTTTCCATCCCAAGGCAGCGAGACATTAAGCACTTAAGACAATCAAACACCCTTCAACAACCTAGGTCTCACATGACCCTCTCCTACTCCCTGATGCCCTCTACATCCTACCGTTCCTCACAGGCTCTCATCCCAAATACCACCTTCAATGAGACACTTTCTCCGATCGGACTGGTGCACTTTTTCATGTCCTTGACTGCCATTCACAGCATGGCGGTGCTAGGCAGAAACATTGCTCGTCTGTCCCCATGTGCTGAGAGATAAGCCTACCTTATTGGAAGCATGGATTTATTTTATTCTCAGCTTTGAGGAAGTGTCTCATAAAAATTGAAAAGTGACAACAGATTTGCCAAGCCATCCTTGCACAGCAAGCCGAAGCATATCCTATCATGGGGGCATTTACACAACAACTTCTTTCACTTCTGGAATCCAGCCATATCCTACTGACACACCACAAACATGACTTTTCAAGATGCTTGAGAGAATTTTTCTTTGCCCTAAATAATTACTTTCTTATACTACCAATTTTTCTTGACCATTTGACATCCTGCGACCTGTTCTCTTTCAGCGCTTACATTAATGCGAGGACAGCAAAGAGGTCAAGAGCAAACCATTAGATATGGTCAATGCAAATTCAAGATAACTGAAATTTTTACAGGCGCTCAGTCAAGGTGTTGTACTTTTACCTTCGTTCGAAATGTCCACCAATGACCTTTAGTGATATCATCCACTCAAATGGCATCGTGTATGCGGCCAACAAGCAACGCAAGCTAAAGCTTGATGGTTATTTGCAGACTCGTCTTTTGTCAAACCATTGATAGAAGAAAATAGTCTGTCCGTCAACAGCTCAGATTCTCCAAATAGTTGTCCCAGCTACCCCCAGTCCCTTATATAAACCTCCATTATGTAGAGCATGGGAGTAGATACAGCAGCATCACTTATTAAGCCCTCAACAAGACCCCATCTTACCTTGCAAAAATCTAGACATGTCTGAGCGACCTCGTCAGGCTCGGAGTCTGGATAGAGCCAGACTAGAGGCAAAACAGTACAAGAAGGAGCAATCAGAAGGTGAGCCATCTACCCTCAGGTTCCCAGATTCTTCAACAGCATCAGTAACGCCATCAAATTAGCACCAAATCTTCTACAATCCAGCAAAAGCTGAAAACACACCACTTCACGGAGCACTAGCCCTGACCCAAGCCCCCGCTCCCATGATTTTATCTTCCCGAGGGGCAAACACCACTATTCATCAATCTGTTGCTCTCTAGGTAGGTTCACGCTCTGCAAATGCCAACACATACACATTAAAGCCAAATCGTAATGTTTTCCACAAGTGAAACCTGTCATCAGGAGCAGCCATCTGTAAGTCAGTCTGGGAAAAGACAGAAGTCCAACAACAGAAGGACTTTATCTCACCATATCTAGAATGTAGTATTCTGAACACCTCGACATAGGAATGCCTAAAGCAGCTGAAACGCCTGGATGAAAAAATTTAGCTAATTTTTTATCTTCAAGCCCTCATACAAAGCAGGCACCTTCTAACCCTGATCAACTGAAAACAGCAGTTTCACATTTTCATTATCTTAAGATAAAACTTTGGAAATGTTATCCATGCTGGTGCCCCCATATCCACTATCACACTACTAAAAGCCATACTGCAGTCAGTGGCAAGACTTGTTGCCCCCGAAGGCACATTTGACCACCTCACCCAAATTTTGCATGAACTTCACCGGCTATTAATCAAGGCCAAGATCAAATTCAAGCCTCTTTTGCCTGACCTACAGGCCATTCAAAACAACAATCTGCCTTATCTAAATGCACTGCTCCACTTCTGGGATACCAAGAAGCTTCAGAATAACAAATATTCTCCAAATTGCATTTTCTAAATTCAAAGCAACCTTTTCTCAGAGGATGTCTTGCACGGGTGCGGCTACCACCAACTGGGACTCCCTACTCCTCGACCTCAAGAAACTGCCCATCCTCCTTAACTTCAGAAAGCGTCTCAAACCCCACCTTTTCTGAAAGTTCCTAGACTAATGATCAACTAACCTAAATGATGTTACTTCTGTACATTTTACTACACTGTTTTTGGGGCATCTGACTTTCCTTTCTGCTATTTCTTATTGTTAATCATCTTCTTGATGGTTCAATGTATTTTCTGATAATAATTTACACGTAAAGATCCCTGATTTTTTGTCTAGTAGAGCTATATTTGAGTGTTGAATAAAATAAATAAATAAATGTCCAAAAGTAAACCAACAAGCTCCAACTAGTTTTAAACCACGCAACCTGGATGATGCACTGAACCAATAGGAGACCACAAACTCCATTCGGAAGGTTCCTCTTCTGAAAATACTTTCAGCGCTAGATATTGTCCCAGCCCACCTGAAGCAGCTCCTGCATTGCTTTTCATCCAACCATCCCTGTCTCTGTGTCAAGCGCTTAGAAGTGAACACCTGGCAGCATGCAGCACTATATTAAATACGGTTTAGCAGCACAAATTAAGGGTAATCCAGTAATTATGATCTGAAGTCAAGTGATAGGAATCTTAACAGGTAGAGCCAAGCAACACAAAAACATCACAGACCCAAGGCAGTGCACATCCCTTCTGTTATGCTGTCAAACACAGGCCCTCACCAGGTAAAATTAGAGACTATCAAACACATAACCCACATAGGGTTGATTACAAGTGTTATGTTATGCTACATTACGTTATGGTATGTTGTATTTTTTTAGCGCATTTACACCATAGGGTTTGACGCTCTTTTCCGGGGGGAGGGGGGTAGTCGGACCCTTGGTATTACAGTATGTGAAGGGAGATTATGTGGGAAAGAGAAAGGTGTTTAAAGAATGTCTGAAAATAGGGACAAAAGGTTCTGAGTGTAGATACAGGGAGGGCGCTCCAGGCTTTAGCTGCAGCCACACAAAAAAGGACCATCATTAAAAGAGGCAATTCTATTCTAGATTTTGGGACTTTGAGCAGAAATTGGGTATTGGACCTTAAAATCCATGTGGTTTTGTACCATTCAAATGTTGCTCCTCTGAAATCTGGTGATGATTAATTAATTATTAGGTAGATAATGGTCATGGCCTTAAACACGATTCTTTGGCTTGCAGCCAGCCAGTGTCGACATTTCAGATCGGAAGAGAAGATTTGGCACATAGTAGCGCTGAAAATCAAGCGAGCAGCAGAGTGCTGAATGATTTGTAATTGAGTAAGAGTATTTTCAGGGTCACTGAGAAAAACAGGGTTACCATAATCAATGTCAGATTGAATAACGGTGTTGATTGTGGTTATATGGTCGCACTTCTCCACAGAGGGAAGGATTCAAGGCCATCTTAAGGTAGGAAAAGCAAGTGTGAACTAGTTTATTAGTATGACGACCTAACGTAAGATTTGATTCCAAGAGAATGCCTACGTTCCATCTCGTAGGTACTGCGGATGGGCAAGGGCCATTGAAGATGGCCATGAAAGATCTTGTGTACCGGCTGAATCACAGTGGAAGAGCAGAATTTCCATTTGGCAAGATTTAGATTCGGAAAGTTTTTAGACATCCACCAACTAATTATGTGTAGGTTGTGAGGAGGAGGCGGCAGCTCCTCCGCTAAGGCGGAGGAGAGTCGCCGCACTGCTTTCAGCAATGGAAATAAAGGAAATATAAAAGGATAATAACTTGTTGTTATTATCATTTTATTTGTTCCTGCTGCGGGGTCTTTGTGGGGCGGGGTTTTTGCGGGGCGGGCTGGGTTGCTCTCAGAGCAGGGGGGAGGAGTGGCTGCATTACAGCCCGGCTGGAGAACATGCCCAGGCTCCAATTCCCTGGCTGAGTGCTGAACCACGGCACTCAGACCAATCACAACGCGGCATTGCAGCGTTGTGATTGGTCAGAGGAGCCTGGGTGCTTCCTGTTCCTGGCTGGGAGAGACGCGGCGACGACAGAGGAGAGACACGGTGAGGAGGTAAGCTTTCTTTATCCTCGTTTTTACACACCTCTCACCCCTTGCCCTACCACCCTTGATCTGTGCCGGCCGCCATTGTGAGAAGGATACGTCCCGTTTCAACCCAAAGGTCAGCTGTGTATGATCTGCGTGCAATTAGAATTTTGCGCACACACAGGACGAGATTCCAGCCACGGGCCACATGTAGATGTTGACTAATAAATTAGCTTGATCCTTGTGGGAAGCCAAAGCTGAAAGCTTTGGGTTGTGATTGGAAGGGAGGGAATGTCACTACTTGATAACGGTTGTATAGTAAGAATTGAACCACTTTAGATCAGTACCTTGGATCCCTATATTGTGGAGACTTGATTTAAAAATGGTGCGGATAATGGAGTCAAAAGCACCTAATAGGTGAAGAAGGGCCCGGGCTATTAACTACCAGAATCCATCCACCAGGATGGGAGTGTTGTCAATGACAGAGAGGATAGCCAGTTCGGAGAGTCCAGGCAGTCTGATGTGTGTGATGTAGGTTTAAAAGGTCAAAATGTTTTTGTTGATGGTCAAAAACTAGTCTCTACAACAGTTTTGACCAGTAGGGAAGAAGCGGGGCCCTCGTTGTTTAAATCAGCTGGGTCAAGGATGGGCTTCTTCAATAAAGCTTTATCAGCAGCATAATTCCTATTAATTTGTGAAGATACCAGAAATAGGAGAACAGTTGAACCAATGCAGTAAGGGAAAGGAGACTAAGATCAAGGAGCCTACCTGGTAATTCCAGGGTTTTTAGATCTGCAGGAAATCTATGGGTCAGGTGCATTTCACCTGCAGTTAATTTTGGCTGCTGACTCCATGTGAAATCTCCAGGTAAAATACCAGAGACTATTGAGGAATAATTTAAGGTATTAGGAGAGGAATTACCAAATTCCTTCATTATGAAGGAGATCCCTAGAGTCCCACTAATAATCCCTGCTCACGTGGTCCTCCCCCACATATTTACCAGTATCCCGGTATTGGTTACTCTCAGGTGTTGCTTACTGGGGCCAAAACTAGGATACTCATAATAGAGCCCCAGGTAAATTCAGTGAGTACAATCAGTTGTCCCTACAGAACATCTAGCCTTCCCCAGCTAAAGTTAGGGAAACATATAACCCTTGACAGCCTGTGCCAAGAGACATTGAACAGATGGCAGCTAATATCTAGTCAAGGGAATGCACAGTATTTGTGGCTAGAGTCCCGGAGATCATGATGTATGTAGGGGATTTATGTAGCACAAACTAAGATTATTGAATCACCGTAAGGGCAAACCAACATTTAGGAAGGCAAGGGGCCAAGTTGGCAACGAGGCTTGAAATACAATCCTCTGCTCTAAAGCAACAGCCCCATAAGACTAGCTGCTTACAGCAGAGAATAAACAACGCTAGACCCCTGGTGAACATCTACATTTCAAAAATAAGATCCATCGATAGTGAAGGCAAGTGACCATCGATCTAACTGTTAAGAGTAAGTGCTGGGGCGCATTGAAGTCTCAATAGTGAAGGCCAGGGAATATCCACCCTCAACAGTAAACACAGGCCTGACTAACCATCAAGGCCAGGTAACAGTGAAGGCATGAGAGCATCGAGCCCTCATTATTATGAGCCGGTAACATGTGCCTCTTAGCAGAGAGCATCAGGGGACGTCCATCCTTCAACAGTTAGTGCTGAGGAACATCCATCATAAACAATATGATCAGCAATCAAAAACCTTCAATAGTAAATGCGAGGAAAATTGATTCCTCAGCAATTCAGGTCTTGAGTGTGTCAACCTTAAAGTGAAGGCTATGGAACATTCAGCAAGGTCAATAAGAACCAACTTTCAATGATGAGTAAAACAATGCGCCTACCCCTGGGCTAAATCCTCAGCATTCAGAGCCAGGGAACATCTACCACTCACCTGTGAGAGCCAGCGAGCATGACCATACAATGTTGACTCAACAGTGAGGACCAGCCATAGCTGGTGAGAGCAGAGAATTCACTTATCAGCAGTGAGTGCCTGTGAACATCCTGCATCCCGATTTAGGGGCAATCCCCAACCACCTTCAACAGTGAATGCCAGAAAAACAATATGCAAAACCCTGGGATAGGAAACATTCAGCTCCCTACCAAAGAGGGCCATGACTTATCCACCCCTCATCAGTAAAGGCCAGCGAGTATTTAATCCCTCACCCATGAGGGCTACGGAACATATGGTCCTTACTCGTGAGGGTCAAGAAACAGGCAACTCTCAAACGTTATGGGTTAGAGCATATCCACCCTGCCAAATAAATATCAATGGAACATCTAACACTGCACCAATGGAATATCTGCCTGCAACAAAGAGGACTAAGCAATCTAAGAGTGAGCCATAGGGAACATGTTGACCTGAGCATCAAAGGCAGCGACGCATTTACTATTATCATTGAGTGCCAGGGAGCAGGACAGGAAGCATCTAACCTCTCACCTGAGAAGTTCAAAGAACATACACCTCACAGGTTGTGGGAACATATTACACTCAACCTTTATGATCAGGAAGCACCCAAATATTGAAACCTTGATCATGTGCTGTGAAGCTTCAGCAAACAAAGGGTGGAAAAGCAAAATCATGAATGGCTACGCAACAATTAATGTAACGCACAACAGAAAGAGTGGTGGTGAAATCGGGATCCCAGCCTTTATATCCAGGTATTTAATTTTAGAAATAAAGCAACACCTATCATTTGACCACAGGGACAAGCAATAATCCGTATCTCTCACAACGATACACGCTGTATTCAGGAGAAGGACCTGCGGATTGTCCAGCTCTCCGAACATCCTGTACTTATCTTTCCTTTGTTCCTGAATTTTCTTAAACGTTAAACCTTATAATCTCTTAAACCATAATCCTATTAAGGCTCTACTTGTTCCTTATAATCTCAATGTTTCCTTTCTCTGAGACTTATCCCATTAATCCTAGCCATGATATTTGCTCTCTCTGTGAATATTCTCCTGCTTTGCTATTTTATGTAGACAGTGAAGACAGAAAACAAGCACTAAATTCACCAACTTTGCCCTCTTTTTACTGCTGACACAGCGTATACTTAGGGGCTGCCAAGACGCCATTGTGGTGGAGGCAGAGGACACATCCTTTAGAACAAAGCCGGAACCACGCTGTGCATTCACAAAGCCAGCAATAGAACGAACACGTTGCTGGGAAGCATTTGTTTAGCATGCAAGTCGTTACAAAAACTTGCTTTAAGAGGGCGCATAGGTGGAGTGGTGTTGGATTGTAACCTTCCCTATTGTTGCACAGACTGGAGCGGGAATAGTAAATTATACTATTCTAAAGTCCAGCGCCCCCTAAGGCAAGTCGTTGTAATGACTTGCATGCTAAAGGAAAGCGTTGTTATGACGTGTTAATTCTAATGCCGGCGCTGTAAAGACATGCTTGCTAAACGCATACGGGATACGTCATACATCCGAAGGCAGTGCTGCCAAACCAGTGACAGCCTTTTCTCTGCCCTGACACCTGACAGTTCTACCATTGTAGAAATGTACCATTGTGCCACACAATTTCCTGCAGAACTTCCTAGCAACCGTTATGGCTTCCATATCGACATGGCAGAATGGGTAAACAGGAACAGGAACGGCAGCCAAACTGGTGCCCCACTGTGAAAGAATGTACTTTAAGGAAAGAAGACAGGAGAAGAAAGGACTTTTGGATGTCCATGCTCATTAACATTCTTGTTGAGCAATGATTCAGGCTTGGTGATGGGGCCTTTCTCGTGTGCAAGAGGGATTGGCGTTTATTACCACCTTTAATTGCTTCAGTGGATCTTGGGTTGAATGGTAGTGGCATTTACACAGCTGGTAGAGGCATCATATTCTGGCCTGTAGGTTGCAGCCTCTACTGGTTTCTTACTTATAAACTGTGTTCAAA
Source organism: Triturus cristatus (assembly GCF_964204655.1). NCBI lineage: Eukaryota > Metazoa > Chordata > Amphibia > Caudata > Salamandridae > Triturus > Triturus cristatus. The sequence goes on from NC_140590.1 coordinate 316,180,354, forward strand.
TGGTTTACATTGCACAACTTGACATAGCGAATGGATTTAATTTTTGGGATCAGGAGGTAAATTGCTTGCTTTAGGCCTTGCCGGCATTATTGAATATTCATCCAGTTGAATGTAAACCCAGAGTATCTGTGCATCCTCGGCCTCCTCCAAAGGGCAAGCTTTTTTGCTACTTAGCTTAACTTTATTTCTCTCATTAGGCACCCCAGTTGCTGCAATTGGGGATAAAACCAAAGGCCCAACGTCCTCCTCCCTGTGTATCAACCAGCAGTCAGAAGGAGTTCTCCCTTCTCCCTAAAGGCTCTGTGCGTCTATAGATCTTCCCAGACACATGTGCCTTTCACTCCTCTCAAAAATGACATTGAAGAAGTCATATTTTCCTATTCTTCTCCTCAATTGGCTTCCCCAGATGTTAATGCTGGATTGGTGGTTTCACTTCTCTATTGCATGTATCAGGCCATCAACAAGAAAAAGCTCATCCAGTTGTGGTGGAAGTGTGAGGATGAGTTTTATTCAAGATGTCCCTTTTATTCATTTTTATTCATTGGGTGTTTGGGGTTATTGCAATAATAGGCAGCAATTATTTTAGTTTTATCTGCCATCTTGTCCTGACTCCACATATTAGGGTGAGTTTTGGCGTTAAGGTCAGAGGTAATTTGACTAGGGGGGTGCATTTCCCACCATTTCTTCAGCTTCTTGTCTTCATTATCGCCCCGGCATAAGTGCTTTTTCTAGGTGGGGTGGTCGTTATGCTGGCAAATATGCACAGATGGATGCATTAGTCCTATTCATCCAACTAACAGACTCAAACGCCTACCACGCTGAATAACAATTTATATTTCCCCCTACTAATCCACCACTAATCCACCTTTGGGTTCCAGAGTAGCGTGCTACTCACTGAAAACGCTTAAACTCCTCGCCAGGGGTAGTAAGTGCTACATAAATAAAATTACAATTAGGTCTCGTGTTACAGTACAAACACACTGAGCAATACTCCTAATGTGCCTACCAAAATGTAATGGCCCCCTCCAGCTTACGCCCACCACCCCCGCGCTCCAGGTTATCCCTACTTTCACTTTCAATTTGTGATTTTGTGTACATTTGTGATTGTGGCTGTGGTTACAGCTGGAACCTTCTAGGGAGACAGCATGGGAACTTTGAAACTTTGGCATTACCCCCTCCTTTGACTCTTAACTTTGGAAATTGGTTGTGCAACGTGCACCTGCGTATGACTATAGTGGCTGGTACCAGGCAACCACCAGGATCTCTGTGCATGTGCTCATGAGAAAGAACATGTGCCTGTCAGCCTCATCTGTCACTCTCATCGTACAAAGAAACAGTAACGTGCAGGGGCGGCTCCTCTGCTAAGGCGGAGGAACGCTGCCCCACTGCTTTTCAGCACTGCAAAAAAGGAAAAATAAAATGATAATAACATGATGTTATTGGCATTTTATTTTTCCGTGCTGAGGCAGTTTGGAGGGCAGGGCAGGGCTGCTCCCAGAGCACAGGCAGAAGTGGTTGTGGCACTTTCTAAGTGTGCATGACGGTTTGGCCGACAGTCTTGGGCCCCAAACAGTCAGTGCACTTCGCATGGTCCCCGCCCGGCTGTAATGCACAGCCTGGGTGAAGAAGATGCCCAGGCTCCCAGTCCCTGACTGAGCGCCGAAGCACGGCGCTCAGACAAATCATGACGCTGCTATCATGGTGGCAGCAGCATCATGATTGGCTACGGGGAACCTGGGTGCTTCCTGCTTCTGGCTCACACAGGAGCAGAGGACGGCGAGGACGGAGGACAGGCGCCGGCCAGCCAGCAGGTAAGTGATCTTTCTTTTTTTTTTTAAGCACCCTCCACACTCCCGCCCCACTACTACTTCCCGGGAGCAGCCCCCACTGGTAACGTGACCTCCACAACTGCAACAAAGCCCAGGATTAGGCTTAGAGAACTGGGCACAGTATTCTAAATATTCTCTCTACAACCAGAAGTAATTGTGTAGGAGATGCCTGCAGAGCTGAAGCCAAGCCCAAGTGAGGCCTCTAGAGGTGTAAACAATTCTCATTATGAAACCTACAGAACTGTACACATTGTTTTAAATATGGCCTAGAAAACTGGGCACCAAGGTTTGTCACCAACAGTATTGGACACAGTGCTCCAGATAGCGCCTTGAAATCCAGACACAATGTAAAGTTTTCCTTTAAACAGGGCATTCAGCTTCATTTACAACTACTTTCTGTCTTCCTCCAGAAATCAAGATGGGTAACAACAACTCTCAGAACGAGTGGCAAGTGTAATAACCTAGGGCAGGGGTTCCCAGCCTTTTTTATGCCCTAGGAAATGTTTGATTAACGTTTGCACCCCCTACAAAAGTCTCTGGATTGCTATTATGCATACAGTACAGTACATACTTTCCCTCTTTTTCGCACCCCCTTAAATGCCATCTCACAGCCCCTCCCCTGTGGGTGAGTGCACCCCAGGTTTGGGAAAGCGCAGGCTGACATTCGGAGGTCAGCGGTCTAGTGGCCCTGAAAAACTATGGCCAGCAAGAACTTATGGGGCGGGGACAGAAAAGGGACGAGTCAGGACGCGGAGAGCAGCAGCCGTGGGGGGTAGCTCTGCATGTGGGGGGTAGCTCTGCATGTGCAGGCCTTTGTAACTCCCAGGCAAACCTTCAGATCTGACCCACTCCTCCGTCATATGTTCTTTCAAGTGGGGTATCCTCGAAAAACATTTGTTAAAGATTTTACATGAGCGCCGTGTCCCCGTGCCCCTAGGAGCATGCAGAACAAGACAGCAAGTTGGTCCACAATCATGGATCCGGCCCAGAAAAGGAGTGCCCCCAAGGCTGGGGTGACAAAAGCAGTGTGTTGCTGCTAGAATGGGGAGGATGATTCCAGAGACCGAGAAGACGCAAAACCCATCATTTTTCTACTGGAGTGGCCACGCTGTTCAAGATGCAATGACCTATTAGAAAAATTAAGACTGAATTAATGAAACAGCGACTTATAAAACACATTCCTGGTGCTAAGTCACCACATTACAGGAGGTATCTTGGACAATTATATGTAACTAAGTTAGAACAGATGAGATTAGAGAAGTAATCTGAAAACCGTGCAAGACAAAGTGGACGCAGAGATGGAGTCAGACTATTCCAGGCTTCAACAGTTACAAAGCGGAAAGAGGGACCATCTTTCCTGGCTTTGACAATGCATAGAGTCTGGAGCAGATTGGCGGAAGCAGAACCTCAGCATCTTACAGGGATATATTGGGTGAAAATATTTGTTATGTACATGGGATCTTACAGTGGATGATACAGTGACAAATTCATAAGTCTTTATTACAATGGCCCTGGTGGATAGGGTAGCAGGTCCCAAACGGGGTGGATGTCCCATCTGCCGTATTTGAATTACGGCCTGTAGCACTTGTAGAACAGCGGGAAAGATATCTGCTATGTTTGTGAGGGAATATCCTGTCCTCCAAACTCTTAAGAAGGCCCATAATGCCTTAAAATTACAGCATTTTCCTGTGTGAGCCAATGACGAGACAGAAGATTAGACAATATGTGGCAGCATTTCTTAATGTTCATGATGAGACCTGCTGCATCATTTTGAGCAATCTGGAGGCAATTGAGAAGATGGTTTGGTAAGGTGGGAAATAGGGAGTTACAGTAGTCCACTCTGGCTATGATAGTGGCTCACACAACTGTTTATGATGTTCAAAAGGAAGAAAACGAAGAACCTTTTCAGGATTTTCAAGCAGAGACAAAATTAGAGATGTGGTACTCAAATGTAGGTTGGTATCAAGCACAACTCCTATTTTTGTCTGTGATTAGACTGGAAAAGCAAGGCTGTATTCAGATGGCTACCAATTGGAATTCCAAGCCGCCATCAGGTCAAAAATCTAAGATTTTCTAAATTTAATATACGTTTCTACATTGGAAGCCAGTGAGTGGAGTTACTGTTAAGCCTGGGCAAAGCACTACGCTACGCTCGCGTAGTTTGCGAAGTTTGCGCTACTTCGCACTACGCGAATTGCACGTAGCACAGTGCAAACATGCGTAGCGTAGCATTGCGTAGTGCAGCGGTCATTTTTTGCTTGCTCGCGGTCCTCAACATCAAGTTGGCGACCGCGAGCAAGCAAAATTACATCCCGGCGAGACTTTTTCCTTGTTCGCGATCAGCAACATCAAGTCGCCGATCGCGAGCATGGAAAATGAACATCCCGGCGAGATTCTCAATGCGAGGAGGTCAGTTTTCTCATTGCGAGTGGTCGCGTATGCTCGCGACCGCTCGCGATGAGAAACTACCAGTCCGCGTTGAGAAATCTACTCGAGCAGCAGAAAACAACAGCTCGCACTGTGCAAGATGCCGTTTTCAATGATTGCACAGTGCCGGATGCTTGTCCGCACTGTGCAATCATTGAAAACGACATCTTGCACAGTGCGAACAGGATACTACGCAGTTCGCGAAGTGCTACGCGTAGCTCGCGTAGTGCGAAGTGCACTTTGCGTAGCTTCGCGTAGTGCAACTTCGCGAACTACGCCCAGGGTTAGTTACTGTAGCTCTGGGGGATTAGGAGCACTCTGATTTGTGCCCTTTATTGTTTTGGCCATGGTATTATGGCAGTAGTTCAGCAGTTACAGCTAATATAAATGTGTGCCCAAGTAACTTCCATTTAGATAGTCTAATCTAGAAAACATAATAGCTAGCGGCGACCAGGCCTTATGCCTCTTCTTTAGGTATAGGAACATTTTTTGCAGAAATTCAAGGAGAGCGAGCCTGATTTCAGTATAGCAGACATAAAGGTTGCCATGGAATGGAAGTTAAAAAGGAATCCCTAAATTTTTCCAAATTATCGGTGGGAGGAGCGGATTGTCCTAGGTGACTGATACTTTAATTGGTATTAACCACAATCAATACTTTGAACTTGCAGGGGAACAACTTCAAGCAATTCTTCCCCTTCAATTAATTTTTCGGCAAAAAACACTGGCGAAAGAATGGGTCAGAAGAATCTATGAACAGATACATCACTCTTCCAGAAGAGTAGTGTGAAAAAAAGCACACCATGTGGATGTATGAGAGCCACCAGGGGTCACGAATCCAAGGGATTCTGAGCCCACCGACCACAGATTGACACCGTACTGTAGTAACGTCAGTGATTCCAACTGGGCTTTTCACCACTAAAAGAAGAACTGTAGACACTGTCTTTAGAAGTTGACACAGTACCCCAAGTGAGGCTTCCAGAGACGCATGCAAACACACACAATGGGCCCTGAGAATGAGAAGCAAGGCTTAATCTCTCTTTATCTCTATCTTCTGGCTTCTGATCACTTAATGTGTCCTTCCTTTGCTTACTAGCAAAGCTGCACACTCCTTTGCTACCCATCTCTGGCTCCCACCAACCCTTACCTTGTAGTTGGAAGTAAACGCAAGGACCACGGTGTGTGAATGCTTCATTGAGTTCAGACCGCTCCTTCACAGGCCTCCAATGGTGACCGATTGAGGAGAAAGGTCAATTCTTGCGATGGTCCAAAACATGGCAATGGCCAAACCTCCAATGGGGGCTTGTCAAGCAGTGTTTAGGCACTAGGGCTTAGTAGGGCTAATTAGTTCCTGAACTGATCCTTTGCCTAATTCTGCGATATCAATTTCTTAGCAGCAGCATGGGTGTGAAAAGAAAAGTCATAGGCTAATAATTCGCCAAAACTTTTAAAGTTTGATTACTGAGGAATGATAGGCTGTTACGCACAGCATTAAATTGTGATGTGCCTTCAGCTCGCTGACAGCTCTCCAGCAGGTGATTGCATTTATGCATTCAGTACCTCCAGTGGCACAGCCAGGCCTTTCGCCTCCCATGACGGTCTGCCAGCCTTTGCCGCCCCGTGCGGCCGCAGGTAAGAGCTAAGCCACTGTGTCCATCCCACGCAGCCTGCAAGTGCCAGAGGACACAGACCCAATATGGACTATTGGCTTCGGATCCCTTGCCCCCTACTTATTCCCCGATGGCGCTGCCTCCTCCCGCAAAAGTGAGGAGCACTTTGAGCCTCAGTGCTGAAAGCATTAGTATGGCTTGTGTACATGGCACACCTCCCATATCATGCACAAGCCAAAACTGCAAATTAAACATCTCTTGTGGAAGCACTCTCTCCTGTGCTCCCAGCAGCAGATTTGTGCATATTCCAGAAAGGCAAAACCTGGTCTCAACTCACTGTTGGCCTGCTCAGTTTCAGAGGAACTCTACATCGGTGGCCCGACTGCCTGTTTTATTACCTCCATCCAAGTCTTATCAGGTCCCCTGTTGGAGGCTGGAACCTGCTTTTATTGGGATTCTTCCTTTATTGATTATTTTACTACTATGGAACATAGTGGTGCTTCCTGTGTAAATAATCTGATTTGTTGATTCCACCTCATGCTCTTTTATTCCACCATCCTACACTTTCCGTCCATTTATCTTACTATTGCATGTTCTTTTTCATCACTGCTTTCTCCACGTGTCACTGTTTTTCATCCTTTCTCTTCATCCTTCATTCTCCTTTTGACGCTTTTGCCCCCTTATTCTGGGTCAAAGTCTGAGGATGAAAAATAAATCTCAGTCACCATCAAACACTGCCACAAATTAAGCACTGTCACCAGATGAACCAGAGGGTTCTCCCTGTGCACCAAACTGGGCGTGTCCACCTTGTAGTTCATGGGACGCTCCAGAAACTTTGGCACTGCACTAAACTGTACTGGAAACAGCCATGCACCAGCCGGCCTGCCATATTTGTTACCAAGCACCAGAAGGACCCAATCTTCTCAATAGCACATATCACACTTTGGATAAAACCTTCAAGTTGACAGTTCGCATCTTAGGCCCTGCCCCACTAGTCAGAGTTATGTCTACTTCTTCGTTCCGACTGACAACATGAATTTTGATATGCTACCTATGAGTAAACTTTGAACCCCACACTGTCCTGTTGGTGGCAGAGTCTGACTGGGACGAAAAATAAGGCCAGGCCACAAGATAAAAGTGGCCCCTATCAGTTAATTAGAAAGCTAAAATTGTGGCCCATGTTTGAAAATTGGGGCTATTTTGAAAATGTAAAGACATGCTGTATAAATATTTTTCAAGATATTGAAGACTGCACTGATCTGAGCTTGCTGCAGTCAATGTTTATTTTATTATCAGGGAAATCAACAGTAAACACCAGCCCAGAAGACCATATAACAGGCACCACACTGACCTGTCAGACCAGAACATCGGGCACTGTCTGATTGCCCTGGAGGCCAGTCCGAACGGGAACCAACCTTTACAACACAGTCATTACATCGCACTACCTTTACATAGCAGTCATTACATCGCAACATCCTTTACATCGCATGTCAGTACAATGCAGCCATTACATTGCATGTCACTACAACACATGTCATTACAACGCATGTTTCTACAATGCAGGCATTACATCGCAAGTTATTACAATGCATACCATTACAACGCATAGTACCCCTACACTATCCAACACTTACCCTACTGTTGCACTCACTGGAGTTAGAATAGTAATTTTTACCCCTACACTATCCAACACTTACCCTACTGTTGCACTCACTGGAGTTAGAATAGTAATTTTTACCCCTACACTATCCAACACTTACCCTACTGTTGCACTCACTGGAGTTAGAATAGTAATTTCTACCCCTACACTATCCAACACTTACCCTACTGTTGCACTCACAGGAGTTAGAATAGTAATTAATACCCCTATACTATCCAACACTTACCTTAAATGCGATGTAATGGTATGCATTGTAATGGTATGCGTTGTAAAGGTTTAATGCGATGTAATGGAATGTGTTGTAAAGGTAGTTTCTGAAAATGCGATGTAATGGCATGCGATGTAAAAGAATGCCTTGTAAAGGATGTTGCGATGTAAAAACTGTGTTGTAAAGGCATGCATTGTAAATGTATGCGTTGTAATGTCATACATTCGTCTGAACCTGGTAGGTGGAGGAAATTCCACTGGTGGATTCTCCTTTGAAATCTGAATTTCCTTCAGCAAGCTGACAATTTTCGATCACCATTCAACTCTAAATTAGATCTTTAGGCCATTGTATGTAATGGCTCCTCATAGCACCCTTCCCTTATCTGTTCTGCTTACCCCTCAACCTGCTCTGCTTCGCCTTCTTTCTCTTTGTCCTCTTCTACTTCCTCTTTCCTTTCCCTCTTCTTCTCCCCCTTCCTTTCCCCATTTGTCTTCTTCAACTTTTTCCTCTTTGTGTTCTCTTCATTTTTTGTTCTCTTCTTCTTCATACTCTTTTAATTTTCTTCTGCTCTTCTTTTTTTTCTCCCCTCTTCCTTTAAAGTCATGCAATTCTGTTTTTAACCTGGTTCTCCACCCGGTAGGCCTTTGGCCTTGTTGTTCGACCCCCGCCCCCTTTAAGATCGGAGTGCCTCTTTTGACCATTCAGATGGTGGGGAGCCCATGCACTGCAATAAAAGCATATGACAGCCTATGCCAGCTCAAGGAATGCTCAAAAACGACTTTGTGGACTCCATGGTTAAATACACTCCTTGCTTACGCCTGCTCTCTGGGCATAGCTATAATTGATGCAGCAAGTGCAGTGGCACTGAGGCCCCAGGTGAGAGGTGCTCAGTGCAGCCCAGTTAAGACTGACTTACACTACTGCGCTCGAGGACTAGGAGCCTGTTTTTCTTGCTTGCATTACAACACATGCAATGGCACTTTCTCGTCCTTCAAACTTTCCATGATTCTTTTGTCTAATATGTGTGTGCTGCAGGGCAGGGTTATGTTATGTTATGTTTGTAGCGCACTAATCACCCAAGAGAGTATCCAGGCACTTGGGCAGGTGTGTGGCCTCCTAGGTGCGTATTCGAAGTGCCAGGTCTTCAGCTTCTTGTGGAACTCAAGGAGTGAGGAGGAGGCTCTGATGTGTTGAGGGGGTCATTCCATGTCTTGGGTGTGATGTAGGAGAATATGCGACCTCTGGAAGTTAGCCTAGAGAAGGACATGTGTACTGAGAGAAAGGGTGGGGTCGGGGCTGGAAAGCACCTCGCTAAGTGATTTTACCCATCCATGCAGGCTCTTCAGAGCCCTTTCCTGTCGGTAGGTTTTGCTCATTCGAATAAAGCCTGGAGAGGGAAACCCTCCTTCAGGAGCAGGTACAGTCTACTCGAGTGGGCTCACATGTTCATGTCCTGTGTATCACAGTATCGCCAACATATGAAGGAGACTGCGATCAGAGCGTGCAAACTTGGTGGTGAGGATTTAGCACATGGCACTTCCTCTTGAGATCGGTCCGTCCTTTTTGGGGCGAGCCTCCTCCACAGCCCACAAACATTCCTCTTCTTCCCTCTTCCTTCTTGTTCAGTCTGCCAGCTGCCCTGCCCTCTGGTTCACAAAGTGGCACCGAGTTTCTCCAGTTCACCACACCCTCTTCTAGTTCTTCTGCCTCTCTCCTTCCATTGTTCCTCACACCGGATGTGCCTCTCCAACGGTTGACCACCATTGGTGTCCTATTCTCTAGCTCCTCTACCTGGTGATTTTATTTCCTTCTCTCACCTGTGTCCTTTTTTCTTGATTTCCCATTTTCTTCCATTCCCCTGCTTCTTCTTTTACTCTACCGGCCTTCTCACACTGTTCCTTCTTTCTGTTTTTCTCTCATTCCTTTATCCCAGGCCTCACAGAACAGTGCCTTAATCTTTCCCCTCCTTCACAGTCTTTCTCCTTCACTCTTTCTGGATTTCCCTCCGTCTTTTTATATTTTCTTACTTTCTTTCCTCTTCCTCTACTTGTTTCCTGTTTCCTAGCTTGCTTACCTCTTTCACCTTACAGTTCCTGTGCCCTCCCTTCATTTTCTAATGTTTCCTTCCATCCCCCTTCTTGCAGCTTCCCCTTACCCTGAACTGCTTCCTTTTTTTACTTTCCTCCCTTCTGCTTTCCTCACTCCATTTTCATGTCCTTCCTTAGTTATTTCCCATCTAACTTACATGTTTTCTTCTTCTCTTCTGGTTTCCGTCCATTTCCCCCTCTCTCTATCCTTTCTCATGTCCAGACTTTCTTATCCTTTTTTTCTTTTTCTTTTGGTTTTTGTATTTGATCGCTCCTTTTTGTTTTCATTCCTACACCATTTATTTGCTTATTTCTTTCTTTCCTACCTTTTCCCTTTTTTTTTACATCCTCTCATTTCTTATCTTCCCTTTTTCTTATCTTTGTTTGCACCACCTTTCACTTTTGTCTTTTTTGCTTCTCTCTTTTTTGTTCCTTCTTTCCTACCCTCTCTTCCTCTTCTCCTTCCAATATCTTCCCATGCCTATTTCCGATCCTTTTCTATGATCCAGGAGCAGCAAATTGCATTCACAATAATGCCAAAGCAAGCGATTATGGAAGAAAAACGGACCCTAAAGCACATGATACTAGGGTCAAATTGTACTCCCAAAAGAGGAGTCTTTGAGGACCAACCATCACCGAAAAACATGGGAACAAAGGGTTACCCACTACAAATAATGCCTATTCGCTGAGAAGCAACACCGTATTGCAAATAATTGGAGCCTGGGGGTACTCACTAATGCAAAAGAAAATACCCTTAGAAGGGACTTCCAAAACATGGAAACTGAGACACAATATCATAATCTAATGTATGGGACCCTGGGGAAACCCACTATTCCAAAACAATAGACCCGGAGAAGCAACACCATCAGTGCTTAATTTGAGCCAGTGGTTTCCGGTGCTCAGTATTGTCACTTACTTTTCAACACTGGCGCTTTTCATGAGCACAAGTTAAGGACACATTAATTCATGGTAGGCATGGGGAGATTAAGTGATTTGCCCAGGATGTTAAGCCGAAACTGAGTCTCAACCATGGTTCCCCAGCTCCGAAGTCAGCAGCTCTAGCCATTATGCCACAACCTATCTCCACTTTCACGGTTAGTATTTGGTTCTGTTTTAGGTGGTGCTAACAGGAGAAATGGGCTGGTGCAAGCTACCTCCTAACGAGAGCCCCAGCACTTATTTGTTTTACAAATTAACCACTGGACACCATATGGCAAAGTGTGAAATCCCAGTGATACCCACTACTCCAAAGTCATAGACCCTGAGAAGCAACACCATATTCTAAAACTATGGGATCCAAGGGGTACCTTGTCTCGCAAAGTACAAACCCTGAGAAAGAACACTATATGCCAAAGCACTGGACCCTAGGAGTACCCACTACTCAAAAGTCATAGCTCCTGTGGAGCGACAGCATATTGCAAAGCCTTGAACCCTGGGGGTACTCACTACAGCAAAAGATTAGACCCTGAGAGGCAACATTATATTCAAACGCATGGGACCCTGTGGGCAGTAACTACTTCACTATACTCAATCCTGAGAAGTTATTCCCTATTGTAAAGTATGGGGGCCGGGGGTACCTTCTACTCCCAAAGAACAGAAGTTAAGAAGCAAGACCATACGCCAAAGCATGTGACCCTGGGGACCCCAATAATCCAAAAACATCCAACCTGAAAAGCAAAATCATATTGTTAAACATTAGACCCTGGGGTTCCCATTACTCCCAAAGCACTGGGCCCTGTGGTTCCCATAACTCCAAAGTAATGTACCCTCAGGTCTCCATTGCTACCAGTACATTGGACCGTGGGGGGATCACATTACCCTCCAAAGCATTGAACTCTTGGGATCCCACGACTCCCAAAGCACTGGACACTCAGGATACTCATTACTCCCAAATCATGGACCCTGGGGTTCCCATTTCTCCCAAATCATGGACCCTGGGGGTTTCCAATACTCCCAAAGCATTGGACCCTGGAGTTCCCATTACTCTCAAATCATGGATCCTGGGAATTTCCATTACTCCCGAAGCATTTTCCCTGGGGTTCCCATTACTCCCAAAGCATTGGACCCTGGGGTACCAATTACTCCCATATCATGGACCCCGGGGTTTCCCCTTACTCCCAAAGCATTGACTCTGATAATCAACATTATATTTCCAAAGCAGCAGACATTGGGGGTAAAGTACGCCCAAAGCTGGGGTCCGCTCTGGCCAGTCAAGTTCCATAAAGAATTAGACAATTGGGGCAAACCACAACACCAAAGCAGGGGACACCAGCAACAGTGATAGGGGAGGCCACCAAGGTGTGAACAGTACCCCACAGGACTGTGTCTGTTGGGATCAAACTACACGCTGCAAAGCAGAACACCGCTGATGTGGTAAAACAAGGTGTCATGAAGGGGAGAGTATCTCTGGGGTCCCTGTGCCTACAAGTAGCTCACAACCCCCTAGGATGGGTAAACTCCATGTCCGTTCAAGTCCCCGCATGCACACAAAACAACAAGAACAACTTCTTGTAGATAATTCTTCCAGGAAGTAGTCTTTATTTAGCTGTTTTCATAAAAGACGCTCTAGCCAACATGTGTTCGTCCGGCCTCGTCACCTAGACTTCCTAAGGGCTTCGAAGATACGAAACAAACATGGGAGTCTAGTCATCTTCCGCTAGAAAGTAATGTGGTTGCAATAGATTGTCACAGTCGTATTATCATAATGATAATAATTAGTCATTATTAATGATATAGCTGATTCAGGGTTTATTTATACTCTGAGACTATTCATCTCTGCATCGGTCCTATTCAAACATGCACACATCCGTCCAGCTGCACATCTTCCGGCCTGCCCGTTCCTATGTCACTCCACCCAATGTTCTATCTGCCTGCCCATCCATTCATGTGCCCATTTATATGTGTGTCTATTTGTTAGTCCATCTCTTCATCTATCCATGTATCCATCAGTCCATCTAGCCAACCATCCACCTGCCCTCTCATCCTTCTGTCATCTATCCATCCATCCTTCCTCCGGCCACCGGTCTTTTCATCCATCGTTCTGTCATTCATCCACCCATACAGCCTTCCTCTGCGCAACTGTCTCTTTATCCGTCAGTCATTCTGTCTATTCACCCGTTTATCAATCCATCTATCCATTGGCTTTCTGTTGATCTGTCCATCCATGTGTCTGTCCACCTATGATTCTATCTGTCTCACATCAGGACCCGTCCATCCTCGCTCGGCTCTCAGCAGAGCAGTGTGCCCTCAGCTGGGAGGGCTCTACCTGGCGCGCCGCTCATTGCATCTACCGACAGCAAATCAGAGCCTCCCCTCGGCATCCCTCCCCTCCCACCGCCCATCCCCCTCCACCGCCACCTCCTCTGGGTCAGGGAACTCTTCTTGCCGGATCCGGGGGGTGGGAGCAGGGGGGGCAGCCTAGGGAACTCTTTTCATCTGATACGGAGGGTCAATGAACGGACTCACTCTCCGGCCGCCTCCTCCACCGGCCCTGAAACGGCCGCTCACTCTCTCGAGGGGTTCCCCAAGACCCCCAAAGGCAGCGCGTCACGGATCCTCGTACCTAGCGGTTGCGAGGGCCAGGATACTTCCCATCCAACCCCTCCTCAACTCCGACCCCAAAATCCCCCCCCCCCCCCCCAGCCTCTTCTCCTCCTGCGACAGCCTTATAAATTCTGTATAGCACGACACGAGCCTGTGCAGCTGCTGAATGAAGGCCACAGAAGTGCCCCATCCTGCTCCAACTTACGCCCCCCACCCCTTCTCGACTCCGCAACAAGCGTTCTCTCCTCCTGGTCTGTCCTGAGCCTGCCCATCGGGTGCCTGGGGGGGGTCACTGATCAGGACCCCAGCAGCCTTCTCTACTGGACTGGCATGAGCCTGCCCGGCCGGTGCCTTGGAACCCGCTGGTGACACCCCAGCACCCTTCTCTTCTAAGCCTGCCGGTCGGTGCCTTGGAACCTACTGGTGACATCCCAGCACCCTTCTCTCCTGAGCCTGCCCACCGGTGCTTTGGGGGCGCTGGTGACACCCCAGCACCCTTCTCTTCTGAGCCTGCCGGTCGGTACCTTGGAACCTACTAGTGACATCCCAGCAGCACCCTTCTCTCCTGAGCCTGCTCAGACGATGCTTAAAGGATGTCGGTGAAATCCCAGCAGCTTTCATCCTTTCTGGATAGTCCTGCGTCTGCCCAGCAGGTGCATAGGGGGTGCCGGTGAGGTCCCAGCAGCCTTCTCTCCCCTCGGACCTTCACACAGAATGAAGCCACCTCAAGACCAGGCCGGCGCATTACACCTCCTGAGTGGATAACTCGCCGTGGAGCCTGCCCGAGTGGTACCCAGGCTGCGCTGGGCCGCAGCACCCCATCCCTCCCCCGGCTGCGCGCAGCAGGCACACAATGAAGAGAACGCGCGGCCCACCTGTTTGCCCTTTGCCCAGGGTCTTCTCCAACCGGTAGGGTCCCACATACTGGGCATGTTGCGCCGGCGGCTGGAAGGGGTGCACGCCGCCTGCCTCCTTGGCGCCGGACATGGTGATGGGGGGAGCGCCGCCCTGCTCCGGGCCCTCCGCCGCTCTCAGAGCCGAACAATGGGCTCCGCTGTAGCACCGATGACCGCCCGATGCCGTGCCTCGCCCGCCCAGGGCTCGCCGGCCCCCGGGGCTCGGTCCCAGGCCCGACTGGGGGGGAGGGAGTGGAGGGGGAAGTGGGTCGCCGCTCTGCTTTGCTGATGCATCCAAAAGGGGGAAGGGATGGGAGGGGGCCGAGAAGGAGAAAAGGAGAAGGGGAGGGGGTGGGGTTAAGGGGTAGGGAGGATGCTACTCTCCGGGTACCAGCATCTCGGTGAGGAGAGTGGTCCCGCGGCCCCGGGATGTGGACGGAGCCGGATGATGTTACAGGGATGCTGGTACCTCTGTCCTTCGGAGGATCTCTCTCTCTCCCTCCTTCCTCCTCTGCAATCTGTACCTTCTCCCTCTCTCCCCCCTCCCCTTGCATCAGCATCCGGGGATGCAGTGACAGCTACAATTACTTTAACCCTTTCCACACCCCTGCCTCCGCCTCCAGGTCCAGCCTGCTAGGGCATTCACCAGCTGCAGGGCGCGCGCACTACCGGCTCCTCCGTGGACGGGAGGGGGTCCCAGGTTATCCGTAGAGGGGGGGGGGGGCAGCTACGGAATTAGCTGAGATACAAACCCGTTCCGATAGGTAGTCGGCTGAGAGCCCCACCCATCACCCCCAGGAGAGGAGTGGGAGAGACAGGAAGGAACGGTTGGTGGGATAGATAGGGGGCGGAGATGTGCAGGAAGGGGACGGGGGCAAAAAAAGAAAGAGGTGAGTAGGCCGCAGGGGGAGAGAGGACGAGAAGCAGCTAGTGGAGGACAGGTGTGATGGGGCGCGGGGGACTGGGACACAGATGGAAGGCGAGTGGGAGAGAGGACCATGGAGAGTAGAGTGAAGCGAAGGAATCGGACGCGGTGAAAGGTGAGCAGAAAGGGAGCCGACGAGGGAGAGGTGCTCGGAGAAAGGGGGAGGGGTGAAGAGTGGCAGGGGAAGAGAGTGAGAGCGAAGTCATAAACTACCTTATTTTTACACCTATCACCCCTAAGATCTGCCCAGGTGCCCAAGGGGTAGGGTGCCGTGTTAAAATAAACAGGGACATTATAAAACAGGTTTTCAATGCCCCAGTGAGGGGGGGGGGGGGCATTGTAGTGCATTAGCTCCATAGGCTAACACAGGAAGGCTTTAACATTAATAAAGTCTATCTTTTGACAGTAGTGAGCTACAATAATACTTCAAAGTATGAAAATAATAGTTTGAATAAATCTAGCAACCTGCCTAAGTTGGATTTATTGTAACTTTTATAGGAAAGAAGTTTTAGAACTGCTTTCCAAAAGTCACCCAATTCAGCTGTGTAGCAGCCTCTCTTGATTGGCTAACCTTTGACAGGCTAAGCCAAGCTGCCTTGATGAGGTGCGAAGTGGCCTGGACTGAGACAAAGGAGAGATCTGGTGGGAGAAGACCTGCTGTCTACAGATGCCAGGACAGGAAGGGGGCTGAGTGGCCAAACTGGCCTTCAAAGGGAGAAAGACAGCGAGGACAGGAACCAGGCCCACCCCCACTTTCTGCACCCCCTGTTAGATGGGAGCCCCTGTAATTTAATTAGGAGAGGGACTGGAAGGGGTGTGTAGGGGAAAGTTAGCCACGCCTGTGGGTGGGTTTAGCCAGACCTGAAGCTCCAGAGAAGATTTTCTCCATTTTGATTTTTGTGGAACAGTGCTTTCTGGGACAAGAAAATGTCACACCAGGGGAAGTGGTCATCATAGAGAGTGGCACCCTATACCCCATTGGTCCGGGGTACCCCCGTCCTTGCCAGCCCATAAACCTGGAAGAATTTTGGAGAGCTTCCCAGAAACTCAGATCCCTGCCTGGAAACAAGAAGAAGAAGGATGCCCTGATGAACCCATGGTCTGCACTAAGAGGACTTCACTAATAAGGGCTGCATACTGGGCTTCACAAAAGAGGACTTTGCCTTGCTTAAAAGTTTGAGGAGTGGACTCCCTGAATGCAACAGGCACAAAAGAACTTCAAGAAGTCACCTGCATTAACTTCACTTGGAAAAGCCCAGCTGACCGGTGTCCAATGGACTGTTACGGTTTTGTCCAGGTGCATTGTGGGAATTGTAGTCCAAGCTCTCCAAGGAGCAATTCGGAGCTTCTGGAAAATTGGCTAGTGTTGTGCACACTTCAAGACCTCAAAAGAACATTCTAGAAGAAGATCCAGAAGTTTGAATCCATTGGAGAATTTTTGGTAAAAACCTCCATAAGTTGACCGACCCATCGTCAAGCGTCCAGCCGGTGGGGGCATGGCCAACATGGCGACGGTGTGAGACGTGTTTTTCTGTCTCTTCTGCCCTGGTGCCCTGGGCTTCCCTGTAAACCCCCCACATAGCAGCTAAGAGCCTCCCAGGGGGCTATCATTGAGCAGGGCAATCGAGGGGGGGGGTGTCATTGCATCGCCGAGGCCCTCGCCGTGCAGTGACGACAGGAGGCTACTCGCTCCAGCAGCTACGCTCCTAGGCCGCCCGCTCCAGTCACCCAGCGAGGCGGCCGGCGGAGGAGGAGCCTCGGAGCCGTGCCAGATTTAAGATGCCGAGAGAGGGAGTGACGGCAGGGGGGTCGTGAAACAGCCATCGCTGGAGGAGACAGCTCCCACCCGGATCTCAACTTAGTATTCCACAACGACCTTGTTAGGTTGACACATAGACATGGGACAGCGGGAGCACTTGGATCAGGGTTGACACGATGGTTAAAAGAAATGGGTTTGAAGGAACTTTGGCGCCCTTCTCATCCTAAAGCTAGGGGATATACCTTTTACTCACATGCCCACAAGTCCCATGCAAGACTTGACCACTTTTTAGGTTCTTAGGAAGTCAAACTCGCAACTCAGTCCATAGAGATAGAGCCCCATTCTCTCGCCGATCACTCGGCGAACCGAATGGACCTAGATATTCAAGTCAGAGTCCGGGTTCCCAGCTTTTGGCAGCTAAGAGAGTCTCAGTTCCGTAGGCCAGCAGTCATCTCAAAGATAGATAAGGCAATTAGAAATTACATAGAACTTAATGATAATGATGAGACACCCATATCTACAATTTGGGACGCCTTGAAGTCAATGATAAGGGGAGAGTTCTTGGCTTACTCAGCAGTAGATAATAAGTTGAGGAGGGAAAACTGTTCTCAACTCCAGCAACAAATTCAAGAACTTGAACAGATACACCACTGCACAGGGGCCCCTAGAGTTTGGCAACGATTGGAAACTGCCAGGAAGGAGTTAGCTGGGTTGGATTCGGATAATGCCGAGTATTCTATACTCCGACTTAAGCACACCTTCTATGGTGGAAGTAATAAATGTGGGAGAATGCTCGCTAAGAAACTCAAGGGCCGGCGTCAAGCAAAAACTGCTGAGGAGCTCTTATCTGACGAGAGTGCTACGATTCGGGGTGACAAAGCAATAACATCTTGCTTCACAACATTCTACAGTAAGCTTAACGCCGCTCAAGATCTGCCCCCTCAGGGAATCGAGTCATATTTACAAGGGGCGAGGGTTACTCGCTTAACGGATGATCAAACATCGACGCTTGATGCACCCATTAGACCAGATCAGGTAATCTCCGCGATAGCCAGACTGAAACCCTATAAATCCCCGAGCCCGACGGATATACGGCATCTTTCTATAAAACATTTTGCACCACGTTAGTGCCATTCCTCACTTGACTGTTTAATTCAATATCTAATCCGTCTACACCCCCTCCTTCTATACAATACCAAGGTGAAATAGCAAGACCATACATATACACTTCTGTGTATATGTGACGCACCTCCCCCAAAAGAAAAGGCAAAAAATCCCCCATAAAGAATCCAGTACTTGGAGTATTATACTCCAATGGTGTGCACCTCCACCACTCCCGCTGTCTCAAGAGAGCAGTCTCCAAGCCCAGAATTAGATTCGTTGCAACTGTGGATTGCACCACCAAATTCAGATTTCAAAAGTAATTGGGTCCATCCAGTGTTTATTATTGTAAAATTTCTTTATTCTTCTTTTGAAATAAGTGTAGTAATTAGATAACCTGTTTATCTCTGCTGTGATGTCACCTCCATGGTTACGGAGTTAATTTAGAATAAAACTCACACACACCCAAGAATGAAGAAACTTGCTTCTTTGACTTGGGACAAGGAGCATTACGAATGGCCTCAATCAAACCTACTCATGGTTGAATACCTTCACCCGAAATGCGATGTCCCAGATACTCGATCGACTCCATTCCAAACACACATTTAAGCTTGTTAGCTACAATACCTCTTTCCTGTAATTTACGTAAAGCTTCGGAAACCTGTCTGTCATGAGAACTTTTGTACCTTCCAGCAACCAGAATATCACCCTGGAAGACCACAGTATCCTCCAAACATTCCAAAACACTTTCCATGATACGCTGAAAAGCAGAAGCCGCCAAAGCAAGCCCAAAAGGCATTCTCTTAAATTGAAAAGTGCCAATAGGTGAAACAAAAGCAGTCAAATGCTTACAGCTTGGGTCCAGTTCCACCTGATGGTAGGCGGATGAGAGATCTATCTTAGAAAAAAACTTGCATCCTGCAAATTTGGCAAGAATGTCATCAATTCGGGAAGGAGGATGGGAGTCAACCCTAATCTCTTTATTCAAACTGCGCAAATCAATGCACACTCTCAGACTCCCATTCTTCTTACGGGCTACAACCAACAGAGACAGCCATAAGGAAGACTCCACTGGTTCGATAACACCAGACTCACATAACCTTTTAAGTTCATCCGACAGATCATCTCTCACACTATAGGGTACATTACGAAGTTTGTGCTTGACAGGGATTGCCTGATCCTTCACTTTGATACAATGTTTACATCTTTTAATGCACCCCAAACTGCCGCAAACACGCTCCTGAACTTGTCCTCCACTCTGTCGGACCCTCACCGTGATTATACTCATCAACAACTGACACTTGTTCCTTGGAACCTGGTCTAAGAGTCATACCAAATAGTCGCTAGATTTCACGCGTGGGTTCGTATCCCATTCTCGTCACCATATCTTTATTACATCAGATTGAACTATGTTATGCATGAAGAAAAGCTCAAGTGACCCCCTACCCCACTGATTACAGCACACTTCTTACCGCTTACAAAACACCTCCACGTCTGCAACCTTTGGCACCCAAATGAGCTTCTCATTAAACATTGGAAGACCAGCTAGAATTCCTGAAAAGTAAATGCAAATTTGAGATCTCATTCCTCTTTGAACAAACCTGGCTAATTATGTTTTAGTTTGAACTTCACAATACACATCTGAACTGAACAGCATTACACACTGGCAAAACTCCTTTCAAAAGTTCTCTATCACCTTTCACTAGTCTCATAACACTGGTTTGTCCTCACAACCTCCATAGTATTCATCCCATAGTTCAAAAAGAGATCAGATGTCATGACTAAACTACTCATATCTACCTCTTACTGTAATAGAGCCCAATGGACATCTCGCCCCCCCCCCCTCCTTAGTGTTGAATCCTCATCTGGCCCTTAGGGCTTGCCTATTCCTATTAACTCTGTGCTACAAACACAGTACTATCCCACACTTAAGGAGATGGTGAACATCAACACTGTTGTCCATTTTATGCCAGTGCCGAGTGCCACTTCATTCTTTGCCACCTTCAGATCTGCAGGTCTGCAGTAGATTCCAGCAGAGCCCTGGCTGAATGAAACATCTTTAACCATCATGTATCTCCACCACGCAGAAATGTATTCTGCCATAAACTTAGACCAACAACGTACACAAGTGTTTGGGGTGATTACAGTTATTTAAACAAAACTGCACTGAAACCCACTCAATCATTCACTGCCCACTGGTCGAGAACGAAACCTCTCGTTTACCACCCCCAGCAGGCAACAAACCAATGCAGAGCAATGCTTGAAGCACATACCAGCTCAGCCAATTCACTGCAGCAGAAATATATTTTGGGTGATCTTACCAGTTAAAATAAGTGACATCCCCTGGAATAGGCAAATAAAGTTTTAGGTAATGAAGATGATATTGTGCACTTGTGTACGCCATTGTACTACCACCATCCGATAGGGTACTTCGTATACGGCCAAAAACAAGAAGGGTGAGACAACAATTTATTTAGTCTAATTTCAGATGGTGCTTAAAATTAGTTTTTTTTTCTTTTTCTTAACTGAAACCTTCGTTGTAACAATCTTCCCAAACAACACAATTTAACAGATATTGCATTTCATATCCTAGCCTATACGTTACACAACTAAATGCTTCATCAGGGATGTAAATAATCAAACAAAATAATAAAATTACAGAATTCAAATGAAAACACGATCCCGTTAAATACAGCTACACATCCTCCAGAAACATTTAGGAAATTGAAAGGAGTAATTAAGTAAAATGATCAATGAATTCCATATTTAAAGTCTTTAAGACTAGATGTTAGGGTCCATTCATAATTTCAATTGTTGTAGCTCCATAAAGTCTTATGCATATTATATTCTTTGTTATATGTATCAAACTAATAACATTTTCATCTTCATCATTCTTATGCCCTGCAATCTTTTCTTGTTGTAATGTTGCATAATGTTATGTTGGTATGTTTTACTCTGATGATATGCATCGTTTTATTGTTCTTCTGTACCTCATAATGTTATGGTTTGCTACATGCTATTTTTCTATGAAGTGGTTGGTTATGTTACTTCACTTTATATTATTTTATTTTTTGCTATGTATATAATCTCACATAATTGTATGCTATGCAAATTATGCTACTTTTTAATGCAATACCGGTTTAAGCTATGATGTACTGAATTATGCTGCACCCCCATATCCACTGTCATGTTATGATATTTTGTTATAGGATGTTATCTTTCATGCTTCTGACGTTTTGGGCTACAGTAACTGAAAAGTCAAAAGGCCTCATTTAGAGTTTGGCAGTAGTGGGGCATCCATCACAGACTGACTGATGCCTCTTCCACCAATCTCCCGATTCCCCACCTCATGGACAATGAATCTGCAATGCCCTTATCGGTGTGGGCCTCAGGTGTGGCCCAGCTTGAAGGTTATACCCACGCTAGAATTCTCTGCCTGCCAGTGAGATATCCTCTGGATTCAGCTCGTGGGTATAGTGTGAGCTTTTGGGTGTGGCTCAGTCAGGGGTGGCTCCTCCCTTATGGCAGAGGAGCGTTGCCTCACTAGGTGGCAGCAGATTTAAACAGATGAAAAATGAAATGCTAATAAACCAATTTTATCATCATTTTATTTTTCTCCTCACCTGCAGGCTTCCAGCGAGAGCGGGTTCAGGGCCATGCACTCAATGTGCAACAGTGGGGAGGAGGGGTGATGGGCACTACTAAGTGCGCATGACGGTTTGGTCGAACGTCTTAGGCCGGCCAAACCTTCATGCACACTTAGCACTTCTCCGGTTGTGCAACTGGGTAGAGCAAAGCCACAGGCTCCCAGGCACTGTCTGAGTGGCAAACCAGGCCGCTCAAGCCAATCCCGGTGCTGCTAGTTTTCCCAGCATGAGAGCAGCATCAGGATTGCCATCTGGGAGCCTGTGCAGTGAGGATCTGCAGGATCTGAAGAGGAGCAAAGAAGCGACTGCAGTGGCAGGCAAGTAAAGTTTTATATTTGTAATATTTTTTTCTGTCCTTATTTTTGTATAACCCCCTTCCGACCCTCCCCTCACTGCCCACCGCTGTCGATGCCAAGCATCTGCTCCTGGACTCAGTGTAAAGGCTACATCCAGTCAGGAACACTCGGTTTGTCTTTGAGTCTTCTGAACAGGAGTCAGTAGTATCTCATCAATCTCCTGCTCTTCACACTCCAGACTAGCTGATCCCAGCACTTCTCTGCATGGATGGTGGTCTTTTGGGCAATGGCCCCTGCCTGTAAAGAATGATCCCAGCACTTCTCTGCATGGAGGGTGGTCTTCTGGGCAATGGCCACTGCCTGTAAAGGACAGATGCAGCTGCACTCAAGCTCATTGAAGAGCCTTATAGTGACCCGACCTGCATGGTCCCTTCCCAGTAACTTAGACATTGGAGCTGTATGAATGTGCCTCCTCCAAGTTGGCGTAAACCCCGCACTCTGCCCTACCACCTATCCTGCATTTGATGCTGCTTGCATGCCCAATGCGATCCAGAGCTCGGAGGAGCCTATAGCTCGCACCAGAAGAAGAGTTGTAATCTTTCACACGCGACTGGCTGATCCCCAGATAATCATTTTCAGTACATCAGTGACTGCAGGCACCATTAAAAGTTACCTGCTACTAACAGGAACAGAAAAATAGACTTTTCTAAAACTATTTTCAGATTTTGTCTTGTTTTCTCACCACACCTCACAAGCGGTTGCAGTTTTGGTGGTAGGATAGTTCTTGGTTTCGTAGGGGCACCTCTGAAATCATGCACAAGAGATCGATTTGGTCACTGTACAATTAGATCTATGCAAAATATGGAGAAATTCAAATTGCCTCTTGGTTTTGCTGTTCTACTTTACAGAATTTTGAGAAAATATGATTCAGTATAGCCTGCCTATATTTAGTGTTTTTCTTTTCACCTTTTTATTGCATGCACGCTACTTCCATGCACTAGTTAGATTAACAGTGAAATGGAGGAAGAATGGCATAAGGGACTCTCCAGTCCGGATGAAAGCCACAGACCCCATATAGGGCTTAGAAACGCGGCTGAGACATGTTGGCTTATCTACGTGAGACCAATAGACACCATTGACGTTCCTTTGTACTCTGAACTTAGGTATATTTTAGGCTCAACACATAAGGGTCCCATTGTGAAGCACTTTCCCCAACATCAGGAAATAGATTTTTCTTTAAAAATCTATATCAAGTGTTCCCGTAGCAGAGCCCAACTTGACCAAACAAATAACTTGAATAGGCGAGGAGGAGTCCCTTTCATGAAGTTGACACTCTGGGGGGTGTTGGGTGGTGGGGGTGGGGAAGCTTGCATCCTGATAACAAAACTTTTCCTATGACACAACACCATTGGGTACACCAATTGTAATTTGTTTATAGTTCTTCAGTGATACAGGGTTATTTTTTGCCTCATTATGAGCAGCTCTATTACTTCCCTGCTCTTAATATCACCTTACTTGTGGAGGGGGATTGGGCCAGGTTAATCCAGCACCGGGAAATAACATGGATTACAGATTTTGGGGAGTAACATGTCGGAATCTGTCTATCGAGCACGTTTTCCCTCAGATCAACCCTATGGAGGTGCGAGAAGCTATGATTAGGTAATAACCCTCAGCCACCCAGACTATCTGAAGTAATCACACTATGGAGGGTTAAACTATCTTTTTAAATCCCATTTTCTTCCGCGAAATAGTTGTGTGGCCCATAGTATATCTCTTCAGAGTATGAGATCAAAACCCAGGTGAATCGGTGTGATCAGCACATCTCTGAGAGATTGTACCCCTGTGACATCTCACTGTTTTTAACCATGCCAAAGGACCTTCTGATTAAACAAGTTATTAGGATCCGGCAGGCAATTTTAACTCACTCTTAGTCTCTAGGCCGTAGCTTAAGAGCTCCGCTTACAACGCAATGAGCCCGCCCACCCACACTAGGTGAGTAGTGTGTGGGTCGGATATTGAAGTAGGCCCCAGGTGGTACCTGTGGGCAGGGGTTTACTTGTGAACAAATAAGCGCCAGGGATTACGTCCGGAGGGAGCTTCCATCAGCCCATTGCTCCTATTAGCACTGCCTATAACAGACCTAACCAAAACCTTACAAGTGGGGAGAGGATGTGTCATAAGGGCCAGAACTGCTGACTTTGGAGCTGGGTAACCAGGTTTGAATCTCAGCTTAGGCTCAACATGCTGTGATTCTGGGCAAATCACTTAATCTAGCTGGGCCTATAAAAAGTAAAAAATGAATGTGTCACTAACTGGTGCTCAGGAAAAGCACACCTTTCGGTCGAGTTCGCACTATAAGCGCTGGTGTTGATGAAGAAGTGCCGGAACTGAGCACCAGAAACCACCAGCTTAAATTAAGCACTGCCAGCGGTGACGATCCAAAAGAAATATCCCAGAGATGTGCTGATCACACCAATTTACCTGGGTGTTGATCTCATACTCAGAAAAGATATACTATGGGCCACACAACTATCTTGCAGAACAAAACAGGATTAAAACAGATAGGTCAACCCTCCATAGTGTAATTACTTCACATGTTTTCCTCCAGCCACATAGAGATTTCAGGTTATTTCAGCAGCTGAAATTCCCATATGAAGCACATCTAACTTTAAATCCAATGGACTCGGTACCTTGTCTTAGCGCCCCCTATCACAATTAATAGGTCACTCATAACGAGGGCACCCTTTTACTGCTAAGCCCTTTTTTGATAATTGGGGTTTAACCTTCATAACTTTTTTCCTTATTTTTCTTTATTCCTAAAAATTGGGGACTTCAAAGGTGTGGTTTTCTTGAAGTATGAGGACAAGAGAAAATAGCCAAAAAATGGCAACAGTGTTGTGCAAGAACGTGTGTGTGTCTATTTCTATAAATGGTATAAATAAAAATGTTGCTCCGCTAAGATTGCCCTCCTCCTACTTTACAGAAACAGATAGAATGAAAAAGTAATTTTTCTCACCACAGTTTTTGAAGTTCTCTTAGTGGTGTTCCAAGTGCAAGGGAAGCCACAAAATAAAGGCGAGAGCGTAGGGAAGAGTTAATCCTGAATAACTACCCCACCAACAAACCAAACCAATACAAAATGTTCCCTATGACCGCCCAGTACCCAGGGAGCACTTCTGGTCCACCAGGGTGCATTAGTGGAGCAGTGGCACCCAATGTGCACTCTGACGGAGCAGAAAGGCCGGGTAGCACAATATTGGCCGAGGGCTGCCCATAAAATGCAAATGTCGAATATGAAAAACAAAAATACACATTCCCTCACATCTAGAGCCTTTCACTTTGCCTGTGGGGGCAAACGACCCTAAACTATGCACCCCGGAACAGACATTGACCCTACTATATATATAGTGGGTGTGTTATTCCATAGGGGCAGCACTCCAATGCTTCACAGCTAGGATTGCGCATTAGAAATATCAATTCATAGTATACATACAAAGGGTGATTCTCAAAACGCCAGCAGTTAAATCTGAATTTTCCATGGTGGCTAGTGAGGATAACATACCCCTCACTGGTGCAGATCACCGGCAAAATCAGGAAATTCTGCCTCTGATCACCAGCAAAATCAGGAAATTCTGCCACCAGGAGTGGGAGGAAATTAACAGGCAAATAAATATTCCCCCAATGAGCAGAGGGAGTCAACCCGTGTGCCAGGTGGCCACCGCCATGCAGTCCCTATTTTATCCTTGGTTTCTAGTGGCAGCTAACCATCCCACTCCTGTGCAGATCAGTCACAAAATCAGAAATTCTGTCTCCATGGGGGCTTAACCCTAGGCTATATATTTTGTTCTCCTACAGTGGGGTATGCTATGAGGATGTGTCAATAGCACAGACCAAAGTCCTTGGTGGTTTAGTGTAGATTTCTGACACATCAGGGGGCAAATTACTCAAATAATAGGGTGACCCTGCATTACACGGAGAGAAACCCTTCACAAAAAATTATAGCCCTCTCATGAGGAGAGGCAGCCAGCATATGTGCCTGGAGGCACCCCCACTCAGACCATGCTTTACACCTGAAGTCTAGTGGCAGGTTCCATCACTCCCCTGCGGGTGGATTGGATGTGAAATCAGCCAAAGTGGGGACTGAACCATTGACATATACTGTGCCCCAAAAATGGGGTGGTGAAGTGGCTCCAACACTGTCCATGGAGGCTTGTGAGGGATTCCCACTTTTATGAAGCTCCAAGTCAGACCCAATTTTTAAAACATTAAGTTAGCCTTTCTGCCTTTGGTCCACAGTTGGTATTACTGCAACAATTGTCTAGTGGGACTCATTCAAAAGTGTTACCTTCTTATGTGTCTTAGAAGGAACCCAGAGTTACTCAGACTTATTAATCGGATGAAAATTAAGTACAAAGAAGACAAAACACAGGACTGGTATACTTTACAACTTGTAATGTTTTGACTGTAATCAAGTGTAACAGACAACAAAATAAGTGACCATAGTGCAGATGATGCAGTGTTCCAATGATGTTTATATATACAAAGAACATAGATAAAAGACACTGTACAATTCCCAATGGTTGTTTGCATTGATTGATAAAATTCATAACAGTCAAATGTTTCAGTGCCGGGGCGTATTTTTTAAGAACCAGTACCAATCCTCTTCGTACCAAAAGCTGTGAAGTTGGTCCCATACAGTTCAAACCAGTAATAATATCGAGGCAAAATTGCCTAAATTGTCATACCAATGTATTCTTCAACAATGCGATGGAGCTAATCCCACTCCGTTCGGCACCTTTGAAGTGTGGAGAGACACTGGCTCTTGAAATAGCGATTTGGGCAATTTGGGACAGGGCTGGTAGTCAGATGACTACATCCAGAAGAGACCCTAACAGTCACTTGAGGTTGAAACGTCGACAAACCCTCCCTCTTGGTTATTACATGTATTTTAACTTCAAGGGACTCAACACTGACATATGCAAACCCTGTTATGATGACACGCAAGAAGGTACCACCTTTGAATGAGTCCCACAGGACAATTGTTATATTACTTCATACCTACCCTGGTCCACGTGGGCAGATAGGGTTGTCCTTTTCATTTAAACACCACTTTGGCCCACAGTCAGAATGTCGATATATTTGGCACAAAGTATCATTTTAATCTAATCACTGATTTATATTAGATTAGGTGACACAAACTCCTCAATAGGTACATCTCAAGGTTTAACAGTAGAAATGAAATGTAAACATGTAGTCCGAGTTTACGTATTTTCATCTTGATGGTTTAGACCAGTTTCATCTTGGATTTTGAAAAATCCCCACTTAATTTGGCAACCCAGGCCAAAAATCAGTTGTCAATATATATCTAAACCTCAGGAATTTACCATGACGGAGGTGAGGCCTTTATACCAGATTATAACGAAAGGTTCCACCAGACTGCCAGAACACCCATTCTTATGCAAAGGGTCGATCCAGTGAAGAAGGGAGACGAGCCGAGCTGATTGTGTGTTTTCCTTCTAAAGGCACACTCTCCTCCTAGCTAAAGTCTGATTGCCCAGTTGATCCTTTGTGAACAGGTGTGCAGTGTAGAGGGCCTCAAGAAACTCTAGAGGCAAGTTAGCTATTCTATGTTCGTATTGTGTAGCACATAATAGTAGCCTTAGTGTGGTAGGTTACTAGGAACAGTCTTTACACTACTCGTAAGCATGCATCCCGTTCACTGCAAGACAAAATTGCATAATTTGGAAACAAAATAAACCACTTACAATCACTCCTATAATCCAGATTGGACAAGATGATCTCCACATACTAGCAATCATCAACTTCTTTATAACACATGTGTAATTAGCAGGTACACCTTTTTTCCTTATTTTCCTTAGAGGGAACAGCACTCTGCAACAATTTGCTGCACGGTCTTGCTGCTTACTTAGGACTGGGAGTGTGTCCATGCATATAATTGCATATAAGAGCATAGTAAGAAAGTCCAATCTGGATAAGGCTGGTGTTCCATTTGATTACTTTCCCTAGCAAACCACGCATAGGCAGATTTCACACTCATTGACATCAAGTTGGTCCCCATCACACATTCAGCTCGTTTATAATGTACTACAGCCTTCAACGTCGTGTGGGATAGATCTTCTCAAAAGTATTGCTCTCTTTTGCCAAGATGGCCTTGAGTCTTTCATAGCCGAGCTCTTGCTTATCCTTGGTAAGTGCAACTAAAGTCTGAAGTGCAGCCTGGATGACTTGGTGTTACCAGTTTACAAAAGCACCTACTGCTGCACCTCACACAGATTCAAAGGAACACTCATAACAAATGGCTTTGACAAGGATGGACTTTGTCAAATGCAGGATACACTATCATAGAGGGCCTTGTCATTTATCAGAGTAATCATCCATCCCAATTAGTCAGAAATCAGCCCCATACACAAAAACAGGACGGGTCCTCCTTTCCCAGGCCTTCTTAAAAGCAGAGATGGATTTACTCCCCCCACGCCCCATAATGTCTGCTAAACATATTTAGGTCTCAAACCAAAGTGGTAAAGTTGCTTCTCTTGTTTCCAAGTTAATTTAGACCTTAGACCCTCGGTCTCAGGCCTACTCTGTCCCCAGCAGCTCCGCTCCACAGACTCTACCGCTGAGCCTCCAGCCTCCTCCAGTGAGGTCTCGAGGCCGCTGTCCGCAGGTTGTGTGCCCCGTTCCTGCCCTGCCTGATTACATTGCCTCAGTGGGTGTAATTATCGGTACTGTGCTCAATATTTGTTTTGTATTATTTGTTTGGTATTATTGTATTATTGTAGCTTTTTCACATTGTACTGTCTTTTGAATCTATTCTTCACTGATTGTTATACCCGCTCTGCTTTCCCCACCGCTGCTGCCCCTGCCCATTTTCCTGCCTCCCAGCTACTCGTCCCTCCCTTCCCCTAATTATGGCGGCCGCGCTGCTGGCATGCCAAAGGGGCGCCTAAGGTAAGCCCGTCCGCGACCGGACCGCGACCAGCGCCAGGGACCCTGCATCTCGAACCACCGAGCGCTATGACACAGCTGCACTCCACGCACTTAACCCCGGAAGACGCAGAGACTGCCAGCAGGCCATGCCAAGCAAGACCCACGGCCAGTTTTACAGTCTACACTGCCGCCAGACCTTCACCACCAACCCGGCCTCCCACACCACCGAAGCCAGTACCGGCGACGCCCTAACATGCATACTCCTCAACGTACACTCCATGCACAAACACACTGTAGAGATCTGGAACCTACTCGACTCTCTCTTACCAGACATCGCCTTCTTCACAGAAACCTGGACCAACGCCTCCTCCAGCCCAACATCAACACCGCCATTCCGGAAGGATACAAGATCCAGAGGAAGGACCGCCCCAACCACCCGGGAGGGGGCCTCGCCATTGCCCACAAGACCACCCTCCGCCTCCCCACCTCCAGCGAAACTTTCCCCTCCGCCGAACACCTGCACTTCCAGATTCAGACCAGCCCCAACTCCACGTTCCGTGGAACCCTCGTCTACAGACCACCCGGCCCCCGGACCCCCTTCGCCACTACCATCACCGACCTCATTGCACCCCACACCTCAATGAACTACATACTCAACGGAGACCTGAAATTCAACCTCGACAAACCCAGCGACCTCGAATCCACCACCCTTCATGACAACCTCGCCAACTTCGGACTGAAACAACTGGTCTCCACACCAACCCACAGGGCAGGACACACCCTCGGCCCCATCTTCGCAGCAGGAAACAGCGTCTACTTCAGCCACACGATGCAACCCCCATGGACCGACAACCACTGCGTACACTTCACCGTCCACAAACCCAAGGCACCCAAACTGGCCCCTTGCCCACCGCGAAGGAACTGGTGAAAGGTCACTGATGAACAACTCAACTCCACCCTCACCCGAGACAACCACACCTCAACATCCAACGCCAACGTCGCAGCCAGAGAACTCCACACCTGGATCTCCAACTGCGCAGACGAACTCGCCCCACTACGCATCACCGGCAAACAGCACCCCAGGAAAGCCACCTGGTTTCCACCACCCACCTCCAAGAAGCCAGATGCACCTGCAGACACCTAGAGAAGAACTGGAGAAACACCAAGACACCCAAAAACCACACCACCTACAAAGACGCCATGACGGACTACCACAACCAAATCAGAACCACTAAAAGGACTTTCATCCACAACAAAATCCTCGCCAATTCCACAAACTCCAAGGAACTCTTCACTGTGATCCAGGAATTCCCCAACCCCCACAGCGAAGCCACAGACATCACCCCGTCTCAAGACCTCTGCGACAAGCTTGGAAACTACATCCACCTCAAGATCAGAAACCTCTACGACAACTTCGTCGACCATCTACCGGACACCGAAGCCGAGCAGCCCCCCAGACACACCAGCCAGCCCACCATCTCCACCTGGACGCCGATCACAGCCGAGGACACCGCCTCGACCATGAAAGGCATCCACTCAGGAGCCTCCATGGACCCCTGCCCTCCTCACATATAACACAGAGCCGCCGCCGCCATTGCACCCGAACTACAACACACCATCAACACCTCCTTCGAAACAGGCTCCTTCCCAGACGACTGGAAACACGCGGAAGTCAGGCCCCTGCTCAAGAAACCAACAGCCGACCCCACCGACCTCAAGAACTACTGGCCCATCTCACTCCTCCCTTTCGTGGCCTAAGTCGCAGAGAAAATAATCAGCTATGCAGCTCTGCAGGCTGCGGCTCGTGGTATGAGCAGGCACAGTGCGGTAGCGCTCAAAATGCGGTTCTTCCGAGCGGCTGAAAACTCAGCTTCTCAGCCTCGCAACTCTGTTATGGCGCCACACTGCTCCTCAGCTCCTCTCTGCTGCTCTGCTGCTGCTTCGCTTACGCCACTCACGCTCATCTCCAGGGCACAGCGAAAATAAGGCACGGCAGTACAGCAACAGGAAAACACAACATTTGTGTGAGTAGAAATACAACCTAGAGAAAATAGTCAACACGGAACAGACACGATTCATTGAAGACAACGCCATCCTCGACCCATCCCAATCCAGATTCCGAAGCAACCACAGCACCGAGACCCCCCTACTCGCTGCCACAGACGACATCCGCACCCTCCTGGACCAAGGCCTGTCCGCAGCCCTCATCCTACTCGACCTATTAGCAGCGTTCAACACCGTTTCCCACCGCACTCTCATCACCAGACTACACGACGCCAGCATACAAAGAGCAACCCTAGACTGGATCCGATCATTCCTCACCGGAAGAAGCCGAAGAATCAGCCTGCCCCCCTTCCTCTCCAATCACACGAAAATCACCTGCAGAGTCCCACAAGGGTCATCAACGTCTACATGGCCTCCCTCACCGACATCGTCCGATGACACGGCCTCAGCATCGTATCGTAAGCAGACGACACCCAACTCATCCTCTTCCTTACCAAAGACCCCACCACTGCCAGGCTCAACTTCCAGATAGGGATGTAGGACGTCGCAGTCTGGATGACCAACAGCTGCCTAAAGCTCAATGCCGAAAAAACAGAAGTCCTCCTCCTCAGAACCATCCCCTCAGCATGGGACACCACCTGGTGGCCAACCGCTTTCGGAAGCCCCCGGAATCCCCTCGGACCACGCCAAAAACCTTGGCATCATACTCGACTCATCCCTCACCATGAACCGACAGGTCAACGCCGTCACCTCCAGCTGCTTCAACACCCTCTGCAAGACTTTTAAGTGGATTCCCCCTGAGTCAAGAAAAACAGCCACCCACGTACTCATCACCAGCAGACTGGACTATGGAAACACGCTCTACGCCGGCATAAACAAGTCCCTACTCTGTAAGCTCCAGACGATACAGAACACCGCCGCCAGACTCGTCCTCGGCATCCCCCGAAACGAACATATCAGCCAACACCTACGAAGGCTCCACTGGCTCCCCATAGAGAATAGAGTCACCTTCAAGATCCTCACCCATGCCTAAAAATGCCTACACAACACCGGACCCAAATACCTCTATGACAGAATCAACTTCCACGTACCCAAAAGAAACCTCCGATCCTCCAAACTCGCACTGGCCGAAACCCCGCGCATCCATAGAGCCAGAACAGGCGGAAGAACCTTCTCTCATATTACGGCGAAGACCTGGAACTAGCTCCCGGATGACATCAGACGCGCCCCCTCCCTGAACACCTTCAGGAAGGCTCTCAAGACCTGGCTCTTCGCCTAATCAGAGCTGCTGACCCATCCCCCCCACCCCCACAGCACCTTGAGACCCTCGCGGGTGAGTAGCGCGCTTACAATTCCATGACTGATTGATTGATTGAATTTATGGTCTATTAAGTCTCTCAATTAGGTATAATTACAGACCACGTCTACCTGCACGTCTCCTAAGTTTAGTTAGGACTTTCATGACCAAAACACATGCTTTCGGATTTTGACTTATTCACATTTTTGCAGAGAACCCATTTGAGCATGTGTCTCTCTAAATGGTCCGGGCCCATGCATGTGAGCAGTTTCTCCTATACATGGGGGTGGTTCAGTTTATCAAATGCAAAAGAATATTCAATAAATTACCAATACAGTGGAACTCTGCCAACTCCCTCCCCATAATACCCACCTATCCTTAAGGACAAGGGCAGTTTCATTTTGCATAGCCAACATCCTAGAAGCCTTCTCTAGCCCTGAGAGACCACCCTCCAGTGACTAATATAGTGCGGGGGAATTGTATATTGAGCAACACAATTCTTAATGTGGCTATTCCTCTACGTACCCAATTAATATTATTTCACTGCGTGTATCTGCACATGGACTGTACAAGTAGTCGCACCCAGCGGCGTTTCCTCTGTGAAAGCGGAGGAGCGTCACCTCCGCCCCCTCTTCACACACTGCTGGGCAGAAAGTATAAAAAATGAAACGGTAATAAAATGATTTTATTATAATTTTATTTTTGACACTTTCTGCCAGCAAATAGAGTGCGAGGGCAGGGCGGGGCCAGTGCGTCACTGCTGCAAATGGTTAACAGGAGTGAAGAGTGACCACTTAAGTTTGCATTGCACATGTTGGTTTGGCCGGCTACCTTGCTGCGGCCAAACTGACATGCGCAATTCAAGCCTCTTCAACCCGGCTGTCTTGTCTTGGACAGCTGGGTTGGAGAGCAGGCACAGGTCTACAGTGCCTTTTGGAGCATGGCGCCAGCCCGCTCCACCCAATCAAGATGCTTTATAACAGCATCTTGATTGGATGAGAGAGTTGGCTGTGGGCTTCACACTCAGGACATGCTGCAGAACAACAAGGACGTACTGCAGAACAACGAGCGGCAGTGTAAGGTAAGTGATTTTCTTTATGTGTATATCTGTGTTAATGAGTATATTTTTGTCTATTTGTTATGTGTATTATGTGTATGTGTTATGGGTACATGCAAATATGTGTATATGTTATGTTATGTGTATAGTTATTGTGCCCCCCATGTGATCTGCGACCAATCGCCACCGGTCACACCCGCAATGCATCCAGCATGGGAACCGGAAAACATCATGAGAGCTGGACTAGTCAGCAGCTCTGAACCAGGGCTGTCTGTCATGGCATTGCACATGCAGATCTATATTTCACAGTTTTGTACATACTTTACAACTTTTCATTCATAAGAATCCAGTCTGCCAACAGATGTAAAGCACTATTTTCTACTATGAAGTAGGGCGCTGGCAGGTAACATATGAAAATTCTACGCCCGAGTAACTGCTCAATTTGAGAAACATCTGTTCTTACTATCATCACATTCAGAAGCACACATTTGTTGGCCAAAGAGTAGAAACAGCAGCGGCCACCTGCTTTGTGAGCAGTTAAAAAAGGAAAAATAAAAGGATAATAATTGTTTATCATTTTAATCTTCCGTCAGGTGTCAGCTGGTTTGGGGCAGGACAGGGTAGGCTGGACTGCCACAGGAGCAGCTGAAGGAGCGGTGGGCACTCTCATAAGCGCGCATGACGATTTGGCTGGCCGTCTTGGGCCGGCCAAACAGTCATACGCACTTAGCATGTTCTCCGCCCAGCTGTATTGCACAGCCTGGGTGGAGAACATGCACAAGCTCCCACTCCCTGGCTGAGCGCCGGGCTCAGGCAGGGACTCGGAATCAGAACTCAGAATTTAAAACGTACCACCATGGTTGGGGGCTCTCTTTACTAATAAGAATTGATTTCTACCCAAATGAACTATTTTTGCAACTTTAGAATAAGAAAAGACTGGGGGGAAATCATAAGCTCTAACGTATACTTTGCAGTTTCCATGCAGCTCTTTGATGACAGTTAATAGCTCATTGTTCTATATTAGGATTTAATTTATAAATTGCAAGTAAGTATATTACAAGTAGGAAAAGGATCTCTCCGACAAATCCGTAATCCACTAAACTATTTACAATCTACGCACTTTTGTGATCGGCATGGTACACGTGCTTTGCAGCTGGCATATTAACCCTCTGCACTACTTTATGATGAGTCAAAACTGCCCCATGACATGTTTTTTGTTGCCTGAAAACTGCTGGAGACAAGGAACGCTGCAGCAGGGGCTTTAAAATTCTGAATATGTTTGACAACACAGCTCCCCCTGATGCCGGCGCCCGGTGCGGTGGCACCGATTGCACCATCCTATAGTCGGCCGTGGATATATAGTTAATAAGTCATGGAATAATCAGTTCTTTGTAGTAACCAGTTCAAAGAGGCCAGGCATGAGTAGTGGGAAAAGATTAGATAATGTCTCTTAGTAAGTGCAGTTTGAAGTCTATTTTAAAGTCAGAGATTGCCTGCCAGGAGGAAATTCCAAATCCTGTGTGCAATGCCACAGAATAATTGGTTGTGGAGGTTTCTCTAAATCTGGGCGTGTCCAGTGTTAGCACAGCCTGGCTTCTTAGTGGATCTGTTGCTGCAAGAAATCATAATCTTGTCTGATAAGTGTTCAGGTTGGTTCCTGTAAATTGCCTTATAGGTAACGCTTGAAGTCTTACATGCTGAATTGTGATCCTAGGGAAATAGGCCTAATGATGTATGGACCGGTGTGATGCCCTGAAAACTTTTTGTACTGCAGATCAGAGAGGCTGCCGAATGGAGGAGTACTTTAAAACAAGCGGTAAAGCTGATTTACTACTTAAACAGATGCATTTCCTGTCCTGCAAAGGGATTATCATGCTGACCATAGATTTGATAGAGTTTTGAGGCTTAGAATTATACTATTAGTCCTCTGATATTCTTAACCGTTTAAACGATGCACTGCCATGAATGGTATTTAACCAATTGAATGAACAAACACATTGACTCCTGAACTTTGAACGTAATTACTTATTGGTGGATTCAAAAGAATTTGCTATTTGTTAAGCCCTGATGAAGCAACTCCGTTACTGTGATTGTTACGAAACGTGTTTGCTTAGGCTTATCGATTGTGACTTTCCCCAATTTCATGAACTGATATAATAATCATTAACAAATATTTGATGTTTTCGACTACTTAATGAATGCCCAGCCTCTAATCTCTCTTTAAGGGAAACTAGGTGAGACTTGGGCATGCCTGTCAATAGCACATTTCTGTACACTATATTTAAAAGGACTGGGCCTGCAAAGGCCAGCGCAATGTCTTGTGTTGGAAAACATGTGTGGAGACTACTGACAATTTTGAATGCATGTGTAATAATATTCCGTGACTTATCCTTCACCTTAGCTAGTGGCTCTGCCTGCAAGCATTGCCATGTCACCACTTAAATGTATAATTAAGCAGCTGCATCATTTTCTTATTACAGGTGACTAGAGATGTCACAACTTGACTGCGATAAAGAAATTAGAGACAGATTTCTATAGAGGGGTCGCAGAATTCCATGTGTGATATTTAACTAGCAAAGGCCACTAAACAGTGTGTACAGTGGCCCATCATCTTCTTCGTGCATCCAACCATGATAGGAGACATGACCACAAAATATACACGACAAGCTGATAAAGTGACATGAAGAATGAAACTCCGCTAGAACTGAGTTCTAAAGCATTATGAATAAGTTAAATATTGGGATGGAGAAACAATGAAATAAAAATAAATACTTTTATGACAACATTACATATATTGCTGTTGTACCAGTGAAAAAATACCTAAAAAAATAGGGAAAAAAGATTTCAGGTGAGATAAAGGTTAATGTGCTCCCCAAACCCTTAGCTAATCGCTTTTATGGACATCCATGGGCATTTGTAGAGTTTTCGGAGCTAGTGTGCACTGCATCAAAGTAGATGAAATTACATTTGTTATTGCCAGACCAATCTTATAATATCAGCCTTGCTTCTGGTGTGATCTGCAGATTAAAAGTTTGAATCCCAGCAAAGCCAGCATGGCCCTCCATCCTTATTGGACAATTAGGCGTGTTATTTATAAAATTAAGAAATGGCAGAAGGTTCTTATAAAGGTTGTACAACGGCGCGTCGTTATTATTAAATAATATGAATCCACTGCGATGGCATTGCGATAGCTCGACTATGAGAAAAGAACTCCAGCGCATGCTTTCATCACAACATGCCGCTTCAACTGCAAGGACCAAATTGTTGTGACATTTCATAAATGTTAAAAACGAACTTGACACAAAAGTGTTTCTTTGTTTCAATTTAAAAACCTCCCCAATGATGGCCTGTTCTTCCTGCTTCTCCAACTAGCCCCATATATCCAGGCCTTGCATGTGTCTATGCACAACTCAGTGGGAAGTGGTCAATGCCAATGTGAATCTAATGCTCTTCTGGGCCTGGCCTTCTCCACAGTCATGCTGCTCAGGGCCAATGACTCCAATGGTTTCCAAGCAGGAATACATTTTTATAATTATTTTGAGCAATCTTTATTGAGCAATAATGTTAATATCGGTTATTGACTGGGAGACTGATGTATGGAAAGTGATGCAGCCCACATCTGAAGACTGGTGGATGAGGTGCACTGTTCAGAGCAAGACCAGTTAACTACAGTGTTTTCGGATACAATGGTCAAACATTCTCCTTCCCGCAACAAAGAGAAGCTGAGAAGGAAGGGGGGCCATTGAAAGAAGCAATGTTCTAAGCTGAAATCAAGAAACAGAGAAGAAAAAGGTATTGAACAAAAATGAATGTATAGTTCCTACATGTCAAACCGTGCATCCTCTCCTTTTTTCAGTCTCAATTCCACCAGCTTTTAAGAACGCTTTGCTTTGTCGACAGACATGAGACCTGCGATTACAAGGAGACTGCTAATGCTCGCTTCCTTCTCTGTTTTATTTGCTCAGCTCTGTACCCGTAAGGGATGTAAACACTACAACCTTAATAAAAATGATCTGAAAAAACACCAGTTCCTACATCTCATGTTGAGGAGCAATGTTATAATCAATTCTTCAATGAGGTTCAGCTTAGTTGAAACCCCTAAAGAAGGTGTTGAGTCCTGTAGATTTCGGAGCCACTGAAAATGTTATGGATGCTAAATTTGTCACTGCTTATGATCATACTATTAAAGAATGCCCACCAGAGATAGCCGTGATGGTTTCAAAATGACTCCTGGATTAGTTACCCCTCGGGCAGAAGATCGGAATAGAGAAATGAGTTGTCGTAAGTTGATGCTCCAGCAGCTGATACAAGTTTGGGAATATGTTGACTAAACGTACACTGTCCAGTAATTTATTGAACAGCTCTTTGTCTAATGCAGAATTCAAACATATGAAGTGAAGACTGTCTATGGGCAAGGACTGTTATATTGAAATAAAGATGCAGATCAGAGGCTAAATATCAGAATCCTATATGTCAGAATTGCTAAGAGTAACCTGGGGCAATACATAGGTTGAATTATTTGCCATTAATACAATGGAAGGGATATCTTTGAGCGCGCTGTGGGAAATGATTCAAATTTATATGAAGAGATTTGTTTATTTATTTATAAAGTTTTATATAGTGCAAACATGATCCCGAGGGATATCAGCGTGCTTTACAA
The DNA here is from genome assembly GCF_964204655.1 of Triturus cristatus. Taxonomy (NCBI): domain Eukaryota; kingdom Metazoa; phylum Chordata; class Amphibia; order Caudata; family Salamandridae; genus Triturus; species Triturus cristatus. Next base: position 316,218,305 of record NC_140590.1, read on the forward strand.
TTGGAGGGATAGGAAGGTAACAGTTGCATTACATGTGTCAAATGGGAATACCAAACAGAACACAATTTAAATAGGACTCAGAGAACAAGAACGGATACAAATATCAAGGGTCAACAAAGAATAAGATGAAAACTAGTACATAGCGAAATAGGAGGGGAGCAAATGATTTAAACCAACAAGAATAGCACCCAGCGCTGGGCTTAAAGGTGTAAGTCCAATGCATTAGAGCAGATGATCCATCACCTTATTAAGGTAAGAACTTGTTCATAAGGAATCTTTTTACTTCCAGTTTGAAAGCAACCTTGGAGGAGATTTCTACGTATTTCCGGTGGGAGAGAGTTCCAGATCTTGAGATAATGTGTGTCCCTTCCTATCAGAGTAAGAAGTATGTTTCGTAAAACATGCAAAGAGGCTAAAAAATGAAATAGCCAATTTAAGCAGATTCACTCACCAGGCACAGAAAAAGAAACGTCTCACTCAATGTAAAAGTGACTCTAAAAAGTCTATAGCAGCGCTGAAAAAAATCACTTATAAACGATGCCTGTGTAGGCGGCTCGGAGATCACTAGCCACTAGCATAGGTGAGCAGAGACTGTTCTGTTCCTGCATGAGATGGCATGCCTGGAATTTAATAATGTATTAGTTGTATGCTTAGTTTAGAATTTTCACCCAGTTCCCATTATCTCATGAATTAATGTTTATTTTATTGATTTGTGTAACGCAGACGTGTCCCAAAAACCTCTCCATATAGCTATATATCTCAAAAGTAATTTTTTTTCTTCACAGTGCTTCTGCCAGTGTGACAGAGTTTACCAATCATGTCACAATTGGAAGTCCCACTATTATGTCTTCAATACCAGGCAGATTAGGAATAACTATTGCTTCATCCTAGGACCCTGTCCTGTGCCTAAAAGTAAGGGTAGGCACTTTGGTATTATGGAAGAGAGAGGACTCTCTTAGAAGACACTCATTTTCAAATTTATTTTAGGAAAGGCAGAGTGAAGCGATACACAATCTCTTTTGGTATGTCTCTCTAGACCTATTTCCCTTTCTTTGAGTTTACAGCTGATCACCATAAAAATCATTTTAATGGCAGTCTGGGGGCCTGAGACGTGAGGCTATTAGCGTCACTGCTGTTGAATGAAGATTACTAAGTTAGTGCAAACATGGCACTAAGATCTGGAAGGTGTGAACGTGTTGAGGACCTTGGTGGACTGGGGGTTCTGGAATTGCGTTTTAGAAAAGTGTTTTATTTTTGTGTGCTGGGGTCTTGTGCATTGAGTACTCTGTGAAATGTTAAAGACAGTTTCTCCTGTAGCTATGTTTTGAAGTTTTACAGGTGATCGAAATATAAGTCGAAGTAGGTTAGATGGTGGACTCTGCATGCATCATAACTGCTAGTTTCACAGAAGGTCATTGTGGATTTTGCGGTAATTCATTTTCCTCCGGTGATGCCTATCTCAAACCCTGTGTACTTTGAGTACATTGGAGATTTTAAAGCAGTTCAAAAAGGCTTTTTTCCAGAGTTAGATGTCCATTGAGTTAAATAGTAGTTACGTTCTGTGGTTTTGTTATACCTGCTGCTCAGGCGACGATCTGGAAAAGAGCCTGCGTGTTCCACCTGATGAACAACTGAAACTTGCATCCTGAAGAAATTTCAAGGTAAAGCACCTCTTAATGCTACAATTTACAGCCTTAAAGCATACTGGCACCCCTGAGTGAGCCCCACCAGTGACCCCTACATCAGTCGCCCCAACTATTCTGTGCCAGTCCCTGCTCTACTTTCCTGCTCCCTCTCCTGCTTCTCGGGACATTTGTCCCACCCCTGCCACTTTGGGACAGTGTTTCTACAAGTGCAGTTTCCCAGGAGAGCATCCAGTTGTTTTCACTGCCTCCTTGTCCTGCTACCTGCCTGCCCTGCTGTTCTAGATCAGGTGTTCCCTGTACTGCTACTTTAGGAGAGTGCCTTCCTTTGCTCCCTGTTTGTCATCCTGCCTGCCTGCCATGCTGCCTTGGAACTATTTTTTTTTCTTGCAAAGCGAACATGCCAGCTTTTATTGAACTTTTATTTTACCATTTTGCTGCCTTCCAAATCTTCAACCTCTGTCTACCAGTGTTGCTTGTTGCTACCACTAGGATGTATTGGGCACTGATTTCAAAATTTTGTGATGGGAGACCTATTTTAATCCCAGAAGCAGAATGGTCCACGTATATTTCCCAGCTTTATGCTTCAAATCTCGCAGTTGGTCAGAATCAAGAGGTTAGCATTGCCCCGACCGCGGGGAGTGACTATGGTGCACCGCCAAGCTTGGAGATTGAGGGTTACATTAAAGGTGCAAGATATTCCAGCGCAATGGGCCCAGATGACGTACCAATAGCCATAATAAAACAGAATGGTGAAGAGTGGGCGACATTTCTGCATCCGTTGTTTGTCCATTGTTATACCCATGGTGATATCCCACAATCCTGGAAGGGAAGTATATTAGTTCCACTATACAAAAAGGGTCCAAAAATTTCCCCTGCCAGTTTTAAACAGATTTCTCTCCTGGATGCGACTGGGAAATTATTTGCAAAGAGCATTCTCACTCATCTGCAAGAGTGCCCGTTTGGAAATAATTTCATCCCTTTGGAGCAAACAGGATTTCGTAAAAATAGTGGCACCTTGGATAATATCCCCATTTTGCAAACTTTAACTGAAAAATATCCAGTAAGTCGGGGAATGCCGTTATATTCGGCTTTTATAGATTTCTCCACAGCATTCGACAGGGTAGATCGGGGGAAGCTGTGGAGGAAATTGCTCCCCATGGGGATACCAGGGAATCTTTTACGATTAGTAATTGCTCTTCACTCCTCCACTTGGTCTCAGGATTTATTAGGGGGAATACAAGGCCTCTCTAGAAAAATAGCAACTAATAATGGGTTGAAGCAAGGGTGCCTTTTGGCCCCTTATTTATATTAATGATTTGCCAAGGAGAGTGGGGCTCAGTAAAGAGGATCCCCCTAAATTAGGAAATTTAGAGATGAGCTGTCTGCTTTATGCAGATGACGCCATATTAATGGATTTAAGCCCAATTGGACTACAAAGACTACTTGTCGAGCTGATCAGGTATACAGAAGAGTATTATTTAAAAATAAATATTTTAAAAGAGCAAAGTCATGATTTTTAGTTATCAAGGATGTAAGGTCAGAAAAAACTTGCACTGGTTTTTGGGAAAAGAGAAATTGGAAGTAGTAAATGTTTACCCATGCTTAGGAAAAATATTTACAAACAGGTGCTCAGCTAGTAGTCATATGGATCACTGTAAAGGCAAAGCAATTTCACAAGCCTTTGCAATCACCCGTTTGTACACACACTGTGGCAAAATACATTTCTCACATATTAGATCAGTCTAAAAAATAAGGATCCCACCCACACTGAGCTATGCCTGTGAAACAATAGATGCACAAGAGTGGGACAAATTCGAGAAAGTGGAAGGGCAAATCTGGCGCAAATATGTAATTTGAATCGCGCGGCACCTATTGCAGCGCTTAGGCTCGAATTTGGTTTACTCTCCAATTATGTGCTATCGATGGCCGTGTGCTTAAGATGGAGCAATGCATTGTTAAATAGCTCAGAGAACCTGTTACGGGTAGCACTGTACAGAGAAATTTTCGTAAATATGAAAGAAAAGAGTGCTCTCATGTTTACTTCCACAGCCATGTTTATTACTTCATCTCTCGAATTGATGTTACGTTCCAGTTTTTCTTATGTAATGACACCCTTATTTCTCTAATAAAGATCTTTTGAACTTAAAAAAGAGTGCTCTTTTTAGGAATTATCTAAAAGCGCTAACAATGTTTGGTTTAGATAAGGATGAGGCGGAGGTTCTTTGTAAAAGGGCTTTGAAAATCAGAATTAAGAAAACAATCTATGGGGTTTCTCATGAAAGAGATATTAAAATGTGCACAGCGAATAGTAATAATGACTGTATTGTGGGAAGTAGTATTGGCAAAAAAAACCAACCTTATGTTTTATGGAATCGTAAACATGGAGTACGTAGGGTGATTCTGCTACTTAGATTGAATTTACTTCCCATTAGAATTGTAACAGGAGCCTGGGAGGGTATTGCTAGACACGAAAGATATTGTCATTTATGTAATTCCTGTATACAAGACCTAAATCATGTTTTATTCGTTTGTCCCGCATTACAATCAACACGTAGCAGACACCTAAAGAATTGTCTTTTAAAGTATAATATCGCCACAGCAGAAGAGGCCCAGAATTGTCTGCTGTCTCCCCCATCTGAACTTCTGTGTTTTAAATTTTTTTGCTTTTTTAAACAATTTTTAAATATATACTAAAGCAGTAAGGATCTATTTAATATGTATGCTCTGAGCACTTGCATTTTCTCGACCCTTCAGTTTCAAGGCTGATTTACTATTTATGCAACTGAGCACGTGCACTTTTACAAACTTTTTCGCTGCTAGTTACATGCCCTGTATGATCTCTGGCACCTTACTAAAACCTTGTTTTGCTGCTAATTATCGTGTGCTTCATGCTGAAAACTGCCCTTTTAAAGTATTTAAATACTCTCGCACTGTTATTATGCTGCTGGTTATATTGTACTGTTTAGTAAAGAGACAAAATATTGTTTTGTCTCATATATTATTTCGTTCGTTATATAGTACTGTATAGCGAATTGTTAAATCTTCGCATTTGATAATAAATTTTAATTTTGAACGTTTTATGATGGTATTAGATTATAATTCCGTATAAATCTGTAAGTATTCATTCATGGTAATCCGACTATTTATGGTTCACTCCTCTTGGCACTCGAAAACTTATAGAATGGCTTCTACTGATATGTTCATTTGTGTTTTTATATGAAATGATAAGATGAATTTAGTATTGGCAATTTTTATGGAATGTAATGTTGCTTTTAAGATGTACTTTTATGTGGAATTCTTCGGAATTTCAAATCATAATGAATAAATAAATTGAAAATAGTAGAGAGGCTTGTTGCTACCAAGATTTGAGGATTCCACTGTGTTTCTACTGTACTGGAAACCCCTTGTCCTGCCATAAGATCTCTGCAGCTGTATTTGTGTGCTGCGAGGAGGAGCTACACCGATGGCTGGTTGACCTCTGTGGTCCTTGGTTTCGCCAGAGTAGCGGGTGTTTTGGTGGTTTGTACATACTGCCACATTTCTCACAGTGAAGGCAGCATTTATACTTTGGGGTTGGTTGGACAGTTTTTCTTTTATTTACTGTTTTCGAGTTCACTGGCCCATTTTGTCTTTGTCTTGCACAATTCCCAGTTTAACCGCTGTTTTGAGTTTTGAAATTAAACAGCGCGTGTTTCCATGCACGCGATCTTACCTTAGCTGCGTCCTCGAGCCTTCTCATCAATTTCACTATGTCACAATGCAGTCCTCTCACATTCTGATTTCGTGTTTAGCCAACCATGTTTTTTTTTAATAAAGTTCATTGGACTCGACGCGTGTATTTTTATTCAAGGACATCTGATCAGGCCAGTGGATCTCCGACATCGGATCGGTACAATGGATCTCTATACTTCACTGCAGGTACTATTTTCAGTTTGGAAAACCTTCTGCCCTCTTGCATTGGTTTGTGACTCAAGCCTCCTGGGATTATGCATAATGAAGAAAAATTCTCTACAGTGACTACATTTACTGCTTGCTGCCTGCGGATTTGTTTTTATTTTCTCACTCCTCTTGTAATTGACTTGCCCGCCTGTCATATCTTATTTCTGCATTCCTCTGTGACAAGCACACCTTTTCTACAAACGTTTAATATGTTATTTTGTTGTTCCACAACTCTGTCATGTATTAAACCGATGATTATATTACTGCACTGTTTTTTTTCTTCACCATTTGCATTGGATTTCATCTTACATTAGTATTGTACTTTTACCTTTCAAGAGGAGTTTCGGGTGAGATATCGCTCACTGGTGGTTCATACATGCCCTTTCCCAGTCTTTCATATTTCTTGTTTTCAAATGCCTTAATGTCATCTTGTTGTTTCTTGCTTCTCTACAGTTTAATGCTTCATTGATGGGTTCTCTTTCAGTTTGCTTCGCATTCGCTGTTTCAGTTGTGTGCCATGTTGTAGTTTTCTTTCTTGTTTCTTTTCTTCCTTCGCACATCAAGATTTGCATTAGGTTGGTTTACTTTATTATGTGGTGGTACTTAACTTTTCTTGTTTCAAAGTTTGTAATGATCGTATGCTTGCATTTGTTCTGCACACATTCCACCCCAACTTGTGTTGGGGGAAGTTCTGAAGTTTCTAAGTGTTCGTTATGCCGTGTGGTGTGTACCCACACATTCCACCCGACTTGTGTTGAGGGAAGTTTTTTTTTTTAGGTTTCTTTACTTTGATGCTGTGTGCGTGCTTGTGTTCTGAAGATTCTGGGTGTTCATTGTGCCGTGTGGTGGTGGTGTTTTTTTCCCACACATTCCACCTCAACTGGAGTTGGGGGAAGTGCTGAGACCATTGCTTGCAGAGTTATTTATGTTCCGTGTGGAGTTTTTCCTCACCCCTGGTTGACTAATGTTTCTAGACTACAAGGTTGTGGAACTACGTTGTTCCATTCTAGGTTCTGTGTGCACTTTTTTGTCACACTTACCACCCTTTCAACGGGTAAGGGTGGAGGGCAATGTTTCTGCCGATTGTTCCTGTGGAATGACCTTTCACAGCTTCGAATCTCTTGTCAGTTTGATTTCCTACCATGCTTTCCTGATGGTACTCTTTTAACCTCTTGTTGGCCTGGCCAGCCTGCGTGTGTGGTATTGGGGTTTAGCTTGTGTTTTTTGGCATGGTAGTGTGTATTTTGCCTTTATTTGGTTTGCATAGTGGAAAGGGAGATGTGGTGTGTGTGCTTATGTGTTACAGATTGATGTAGTTGCTGGTTGCGTATGTGTTTACTTATTCCAATTATTTATCCTTTGTTATCTTTCATACAGGTATATTTCCATCATTGCCATCAGTACATGTTTTACTCTGTTATTGAGTTTATGCCCCTGTGTTGCATGTTAATCTTTTTATTGCCATCTTTTGCATGCACCATTCATTTTGTGATTCATTTGAAGTTGATTCTAATTTGTCTACCTGCTGCTCAGCCAGTGTGACTGTGGAGTGGAATGTTGGTGTGAGACGTGACTGTGGAATGTTGGATGAGTGAGGATGTATGGACTGAGCAGCAGCGAGGCTGCTCCTGGTGGGGCTTCTACTTAAAATCCTGACTTGAAATAAATATACATAAAAGAACTACCTGGAATGGACTTACTTTATTTACAACAGGTTTCTTATTCTAGGGTGGTAGGAGTGGTCTTAAAGTAGTTTCTCTGGAAATTTACTTAGGATAGCCTTCTTGAATCTTCTTGAATCTTTGTTTTAAATGATTTTATTGTGGTCCATGATTTCCCAATGGCGTCAAAGTGAGTCAAGATCTTCCAAGGACATCTTGGATCGGAGGTGGAGTATGAATTTACAAGGAAGAGGTCGACCTTAGGTTGAATGAGGCACAAGTGCCTCTACATGATGATAAGGGAGGAAAAGTTGAATCAAAGAGTTCTGAACACTGTTCAAGACTAAGAGGTAGTGGATGATAAATTAAAGTGGTGTGTAGGGCATTTGAGAAAACCCATTAGACAAAAAAACGCACCCTTTGTAATGGTTAGCAGCTGTTCTGAGTGCTGGAGGGAGGTCTTCACAAATCCCTGTAGAGATGGAATCTCCAAAGGTGGTGAGACTTCTTTTAGGCTATATTTTTCCTGTGACCACATCTTCAGTAAGATGTGAGAGTAGTGTAAATTTGTGTTTGGTGGTTCCCTGCCCGCACTACTGACTTTGCTGAATTACCATCTGGGGTGGGACTATGTCCTCCAGACTGCTTGGCAGCAAGGTAGGGCCCCGGAGGAGATGCACTATAACCACATTGGCAGTCCAGCTGCGCGGGATTGCCGTTTCATGGTTCCCAGCCAACACTACTGACTCTCCTGAATTACCATCTGGGGTCGGACTGTGTCTCGCCAGACTGCTTGGTGGCAAGACAGGGCCCAGGAGGAGATGCGCTATAAGCGATTTGGCAGTCCCGTTGTGCGGATTGTGTTTGGTTGTTGCCTGCCCGCACTACTCTGCGTTTTGGCAGTTCAGCTGCATGGGACGTGCCTGGAACGCACCCAGGCGTGTGCCTGGGATATGGCTGGGCCCGTCTTCACCCGTCATTGCCGAGAAGAGGCTGGGCTGGGCCACCCCCTTGGCTGTTGTCGACTAGTGACTTTGGTGAGTCTCCTAGCCACTTTTTAGGTCTCGCCTGACCCAGCGCATGCGCTGGTCTGGCGAGACTTATTGAGAGGGCTCCAAAAAGTGCTACCAGGCCAGCCTAGAGCTGCAGTGCATGTGCACGGGCGCGCGCGTCGCGCTTTACCGAGATTACTTTCACTTTCGCGGCCGCACGGCTGCTTTGATGTTTGTTCGTGATCGCGATCAGTTTCACTTTCGCGGTAGCACGGCTGCTTTGCATAGCCAATAGGTCTCGCTTTTGGGACCTTTTAAGTATTTAGTTATGCAACTGTTGCATAGCTAAACACTTATAAGGTCCCAAAGGCGAGACCTATTGGCTATGCCAATGCTTGTTATATTATCTGGTTGTCTTGGGCTATACCAGCATCAGTGGGAGCAATGGCCAAGAGGAAATTGGCAGGAGAAAAAGATAGTGCTACTGCTAAGTTACAAACTGGGACCATGCTTGAGACCTCTCTTACCCTTGCAGTGGGTGTGATTACAAAGGAGATTGCCTAGCGATGAGACGCGCTTGTCTCTTGATCTGGGAACCGGAACATTTGCCTCGCCATCCTGCCCAACGTGGCTATCATCAGATACATCTAACGTGGTCTCCCTAAGTCCTTCCAGCCTACCCACTGTAGCAGTCCCTGGTCAGTCTCCCTTGCCTGCTCCAGTCAAGGTGCTAAGCATTGTTGCCTCCGCGAGTACTAGCATCTAAGGACCCTCTTCAAGGAAGAAGAGGAAAATTAAGCGAGGGCCTGGTCCAACAAAAAAATGAGGGACCACAATCATTCATCCCAATGGTTCACCTAAGCCAAGGGGACTTAGCTTGCACCAGTCTAATCCACCTACTAATAAGGAGACAGACAAAGACTTAATATCGGCCTGGGATAATGCCCTGGCCAAGGTTGAATCCGTAGCGGCCTCTTACATAGTTCCATTGGTATCTAGGATAAGCGCCCTTGAGGGTGTAATATCAGAACCGTCCTTCAAGCTCAATTCCCTACTGACATCTTCGGCATCCTCAGCAATGATTCAGCCACTTGCCCAAATACCAACAAATGCTTGGGCTAATTCTAATGAGTCAACCCAGTCCTCGAATGAGAGGACTTCCCCTTTTTGGTACTCCTACCCTCTCCAACGTTTTGGTACAATCAGAAGGGGGGGGGGGCAGTGCGTACGACAATTTCTAACTGTGGACAAGCTGGACATGGTCCACGAGGGTGTGAGAGATTTGACGGTGGCTCTTCTCTCCCGTGTCCTTCGGTGGCCATGACTCAGCTCAATCATCGCCTTCCCAGTCACGATTCAGCCCGTGCTTTTGCCCATATGTGGTGGCATTGGCTGGTGTACCGTCCTTACCTATCAGCAATGAGGAGTCTTACCTTGAATTAAAAAATAAAGTTTGTCACTGGCCTGTTTAGAATGCAGATTTTTTTTTTACCTCTGAATATAATTATATTCTTCTAGTCAGGAGAGTGTGATGTATCGGCCGCCTGGCAAAGTCAATTGAAAGGGACAGTGTGGTGATTTACTGTAGACATCTGGCACTGGCTCTACGCTTGACCAAATCTAGCTATAAGGCGGATAGTTCAGGTGCAGACACTGGAGTCACCACCCTCCCATTAGGCTTTTCCTACAAATCGGACTCAATGCGGCTGCCGGGTGGATACGACAACTGCCATCAAGACAGGACGGTGTGGGCTCATTCACCATCCCTACCCAAAATAGATGCTTCCCGCTTAGTGATCTGGATGGAAATGACTGACATCTAATGCCGATGGAAGAGGGCAGGAAGGCAGGGTGCGTCAGTTCCCATAATTCTAGTGTATCGATAGTTGATGTTCCCCACCATCTGCTGCCTGTAACCATCTCTCCAACCAATTCTGGTGACTCACTGACTATTAGAAGCGCTCATACCAAAATCATCACTTGGAACCTTGTTGGGATAAAGAACACGTTCTCAAGCCCAGAGTGGGGCAAGTTTACAGATAATTTTGACAAGTGTTTATTCCAGGGGACTTGGGCAATGAACCGCCACGATCGCTCTGGGTTTGGCTGCTTCGACCGACCTGCTCACTCATCTGGAAAAAGCCGACCTTCAGGGGCACTTCTTGTCATTTCGTTTAAAACTACCTTGCAGGGTGTGGTTAAAGTCAGCGATCTTGCTTCCCCTGATGTTTTGTGTATTGCTCTCCAGTTTGCCTCTGGGGATTCTTACAGCATTTAATGCATATTGTAGGAACGAGGGTACAAAGGTTAGTCTCCTGGTCATTGAGTTGATAAACGCCCATTTGTTGACACTCCCAGCTGGCCACTTTAGAATCATAACAGGTGATTTCAACTGTAATTTTGAAGCTCTGGGCCTTGATACGGGCTTGGGAGTAGTGGGGAGATTCATGATGAAGACGGTGTATGGCTATACCAGCACTCACTCTTCCTCCTGTCAGGAAATGGTCTGCTGCTGCACTTCTGCTTAACGCCTTTACCTTGAGTGATGGCCCGCGTGCCTGTAATGGGGAGCTCTTTCTGACAAGGCGGGAAAACATACCTTTTCTCGGGAGTGCAGTTCCAGTTTAATAGATTACATATTGCTGGGTGATAGATTGTGGCCACAAATGATTGATATGGAGGTGGTACTAGTGGCGTAACGAAACTCGAGGGGGCCGCCCTGGAAAGTACTTGGAGAGGGCCGATCCACGCTCCGGACCCGGTCAGGAGCTTTCAGGCAAATGGGCCACTGCTCGTGCTAGTACCATAGGGGGCCCCCTGAAGCTCGGGCCCCTCGCACCACTGGGGCTGTGGGGGCTTTGGTTACACCAATGGGTGGTACCCCGACAGGACAATGACCATAATGCCCTGGACCTCACATTGAGATCATTGGGCTCTAGTTTACGAAGTTAAAGCAATGATCCCTTTGACAGGACGCGAGTACCCACCAACAATGGCCGCGGGCTAAAATGGGGCATTGTAGCTGACAACCCAGGTACACGGGTGCAGATTTATGAGGTTTTTATTTCTGCTTGGGTAGCCGTGGAGGAAGCGACAGTTAGCCTTCATGACCCTGCCTCCTGGGTGGATCTCGCTGCCATTCACAACCCCTTGTTCTCCACTCTCAAAAAGTTGTTTTTAGTTGAGTCTAAAGCTCTTCCAAAAAAAGCAAAGTCAGTGTGGTGGTATACTAAATCCTGCAGAATAGCAAGACGGGCACTTACAAATGCTAAGAAGGGGGATTAAGGATACAAATCCAGAGAGAAGCCACTGTTACGAAGCTGTCATTTCAAGGACCAAGAGAGATTGTAAACGAACTAAATGAAAAATGTATGCCAACGGCTGTTTGAAATAAAGACTAGCATTTGTTCTGGTGAATCTTGGCTGGCAGGGGAGGGGAGATATCCACTGAGACCTCTTGCAATATTACTGCTGCTGCCTTGGTTGGCCACTTCACACAATTATATGCAAGGACCGTGACTGAGGACTGTGCTGAGCCTGATGCGGTGGAGTCACCCGTTTGAGGAGGAAGGGATTGTCCTCTTAGGAACAATATTAGTGGCATGGACACAACTTGTGGATTCTCTGGCCCAGAGGAGATTGTTGTTCTTGGGGGGGAAGGTCGCGGGGCAGAAGTGTCATTTGGGGCATGTACTTTCAGACCAGAGAATAGTGATATCAGGCTTATTTTGGCCAGTGAGGTCACAAAAGCGATCGACTGGATTACCCCAGGTAAAGTGCCTGGGTTAGATAAGGTGCCAGATGGTGTATTTAAGGCTGATGAGGATATTTGGATCATTTATTTTGCCCTGTTTTTTAATCCGTAATTAGAGGGTCTTCCACTTGGGCAGGGGCAGAGATCATCCAAATTTCTAAGAAGGGTCTAAGTTTGTTACTCTCAAATTATGGGCCCGTTAGCCTGATCAACTCCTCCCAGAAACATTATAGCAGGATTATGCTAGGTAGATTGCAATGCCTGGATGGAAGATGTGGGTTTGCTGACTCCCTTGCAGGCTGGGTTTAGGGCTGGGACTAGCACCATTGACCAAGTGTTTCGTTTACAACTTATATTCTGGAAATATATCACCTTTGGGGCAAGTCGTTTTAATGAGGTTTTTATGGACCTCTAATCTGCCTTTGACCTTGTGCCTAGAGAGGCCCTGTGGGAGTCCCCAAGTACCTTACTGATGTCATCAGTAGGCTCCATTTAAATAATTATGCGCAGGTCGGGTGTGGCTCCCTTGGGGAAATAACTTCTCCCATTCTGGTCACACTGGGTGTCAGGCAAGGGTGTGTCCTTGCCCCGAACCTGTTTTTATTATATATCAATGATTTGGTGTCCCACCTAGAGCTATGTAATCACGACGCAATGTGCCTGGCTAACAGGAAGGTTTTGGCGCTCCTGTTTGACGACAAGAACCTGTTGGTTTCTAAATCTCCTATGGGTATCCAAAACCTATTGAACCAGTTTGGAGCTTTCTGTAAACAGAGAGGCCTGGAAATTAACCTTTCCATAGCCAAATATATGGCTTTTAATCCTTGCCCGTCAGCACGTTCCCGTCCTGTGTTAGATGGTGTTCCCCTGGAGAGAGTCCATAAGTTTGAATACCTGGGGTTTATGCTCACTGAACAATTTGGCTGGATGCAACAGATCCAAAAGAATAGAATAAAGATGGAGCAATACACGGGGGGCATAGTGAGGGCCATACGAGGCTCCTCACTTTGCCCTATTGCCTCAGCGCTGCAAATTTATAACTCGCAAGCCCTTGGAGCATCATTATATGGGGGGGACTCTGAGGTCATTCTAGCAATTAGCACCCTGTTTGTCCTCCTGCAGCTTGAGATGGGTCATTGATCCCTTGCTTATAAAGTTTGCAGTAGCCCACTGTTGTATTGGAGGAGGATATGGGTATCCCCTGAATTGTTGTCATATCGGATGGGTCTAGAAGAAATTCTGAAATTTGTTGGTGCTGCTAGGATCCCATGGTTTCAGTTTATTAAACATCGCCTCACTGAAATCGGATATGAGAATGTATGGTCTGTCCCACAGAACGCCTGCGCGCTCTCCAAACCCACACTTAAGGGCATCTAATGACGACATATGGATGAAGGGATCTGTAGGAATGGGAGTGGGCTATCTCACCGCAGTCTTCATGAATTTCAAAGATTTTTTCCATTGGAGGGCTACTTGGATGAGGTTGAGCCACCATTGACAAAAACACATTATGCGAAGTTTCGCATTGGGAGGGACCCTGCTGTTGCGTACAGTCATGGCTAAATGGCAGCGACCCGGTACAGTGCCAGATTTTCTCTGCCCCTTTTGGCCAGAAGCATTAGAATTTACTGAGCATGTCCCTATATTTTCCCCTATATATCATGCATCCAGGAGGAAGTGAATTTTGCCTTTATTGTGCAATTTGGGGATTAGGACAATAAGACTGCGCTCAGGGTGTAAAGAACTGACACATCTCAACCCTTTGTTGTTGCTGTCTCCCGTTTTCTATTAAATGAGTGACGAGTTCGGCAAAGCAACTTAATCCCTCGAATGGAGTGTTGGTCGACCTGTCCCTTCAATTATATATACATTTTTGCCAAAATTTGTTTTTATATTGTAGCACACATGACTGGGTTTTTATTATTGATTATGAATGCACTTTACGAATTTTGCTGCTTTAAGGGCGACCTCTTCCCTCTGACCAGGTGGGGCGCTTAAGAGTGGAAATTAACCAGTGAAAATGCAGGGATTCCACAATGAATTGGTGATTTAATAATTCTAATGACGTCAGCGGTGCAAGAGAACCTTTACAGCGAGGAAGAGCTTCCTAATATCATTAAAGTAAAAGGCAGTGTGACGTCACTTCTAGAAAAACGTCATTGGCATTAAAGCTCACTTGGTGTCAGTTTCTGTTATGTTATTGGAGGCGAGGTTTTATGACGCCACTCTGCTATCCCCATGGTTTGGACAGAGTGACGCCAGTGAGAGCTTCTCTAACAGGATCTGCAGCTCCTGTCCCCTCTGCTACCCTCAAATGCATAAATGATGAAAAATGGTGCAAAATAGCGCATTGCCGCATTTGACCTTTGCCGTAAACGACCTAAAAAAGAAAGTAATTACAAATGTGGGCCTATGCAAACCACTTTAAAAAGCGTCCCTGTGACGTACTCTTGATGTAGACCGAGCGTCTCGCTATGTAAAATCGGGTTCTGAGTCTGAGCGCACAATGTGCACACCTGGCACTGGAGTTCTGTACATTTAATAGGTATGCACGCGTCCTTTAATTAAGGGCAATTGTCGAACAAATTACAGCTTTCTGCAGCAGCATTGTCTTGTTCTTCCTTTAAAAAATTGGGAAATCAGCCCCGTCATTTCCTGGAGAGGAGGGCCTCAGCATTCCATGGTGTCTGGCTGCCTTGTGTGTGACGATGGCTTTGCGTGACTATCGTCTGATGTGCACACAAAATATACTGTCGGTCTGGAAAAAACTAGGATCAGAATAGATACTGGAGAAACAAGAAAACAGGAGAAAAACGGAAAAAGAATCCGAGGTAATTAAGGCATGTATACGGAAACCTCCATTGAGGAAAAAGTTCCCATCACCCACCGAAGGTGGTTTCTCATCATTTGGGAACTGGGGCATACACTGGAGTACCAATCACTCTGGGGATCGTAATGGTACCCTAGTAGTCCCAGGCAACCGTGCCAAATTGTTACCAACGGTGGGGTGAAGAAAGCAGTGCGAAAAAATATGAAAAAGGCAAATGTGCAATTAAAAATGACTACCAAGACACAGTGTACTTTATTCTGGTGCTATCTTAGTGTCAAATTAAAAACAGTATTGACAGCTTAAACAAATAACTGCCAGTTCTTGGGTCTACATGTTTCGGCTTGAGGACATAGGAGTCCAAGCTCTCGTCAGGACCATGTAAACGCTACTGCAAAGACGTGATAATAAAACAAAAATTGTGGTTTTAAGACAATGGCCTAAATCAATGGTTAATACCCAGATACAACCTGATGAAGTCCTGTAGTTTATATAGGATCAGTTATAGGCATTGTCTGGTGATGAACCTTTAGAATCAAAGAAAAAGAAGTATTCTAATAAAGGTGTTCTCCAAAATCATGTTATTCAACAGTATTAATCTCTGATCAAACAGTTTGTATGTGTAATTTCAATATAATATACACTTAATAGTGAATGAGTTGTTAAAGTTGTAAAATTATACCGATATACTTTATGAGACACACAGTGTAATTAACACACGTACTCATGTGCACTTACCCGATAAGGAGTGGGTACGCACCTCGCCTCACCTGGCATCCGCTCAGGCCTTTATGAGGCACCGCTCTAAAAAGGAAATTTCAAAAACAAGGTATGTAATGCCTGGGGGCCAGGGAGACTCTCCTAACTCGGCTAACGGAGGCGAAAATCCTTTGAATGGTACTAATGGATACTAGCGCTAAAACCATGGCAGAAGGAACTAAAATGGACGACTGTGAAAGCATCAATCCGAGTCAGACGGGTCTGAAACTCGTGGACAAGACAGTGGCATGATGGCAAATGCTGTCAGGCTGTCCATTTTGCGAACCGTTGCGATCTAACAGAGGTTAAAGAAGTAACAGTAATACAACTCCGGTGAGGACCTGATTGGTAGTGTAATGCTATCTAAGAGCACTATTCAGAGCAGGCTGACTATTGCCAGACTAAACTATTAACACTCAACCGAATAGCACATATTGTTACCCAAAGATATAGTCAAAAAATATAATCAAAAAACCGCCAGAATGGCGGAAAGCAGCAAATTTCGCTTACCTGTCCGTCGGTACCCCGCTTCGAACGCCGAAGCTGGAAGGGGAGGTATCCGGCGGGCGGACAAGGAGGAATTTTATTGGCTGGTGGTGTGCATGTGCCCGTTTCAACAGCTACGGGTCGCGCATATGGTCAAAAAGCGGAACAGTGTCTAGAACGGTTCCAAAGCTTCCTGGGACTCGTAGTCGGGACAGGTTTGATAGAATGTTCGCAATAGTGTGATAAAAAGCTGCAATAGCGGACCTAATGAATTTGAATGTGGCAAACTTATGAACGTGTGATAAAATTATGTAGTTCTGATCAGGAGATCCGTTTGCACGAGAGGAACCTTAATATTATACAGCAGTGAGGAGGCAGGGTGAGACCAAAGAAAAATGATTTCGTTGGCGGAAAAAAACAAAAAAATAAATAATGTCTAATCCTTGCCTGCATGGATACACAGAAGTGCTGAAGAGGGGTGAAATCCTATAAGAAAGTCCACGGGATATCATCGTTGAGGCCCTGTTGGTCCCTCTTGAGTCTAAAAACCCATTTTTGTTCTTTGATGAACAGAAAACGCTTGATGTCAGTCACATGGATAGGAATGAAAGGTTGTTCCAAAACCAACCATTTTAGATCTTCAGGTTTGTGTTTCAGTTCCAAAAAATGGTTGGTGAGTTTCGTGGCCTGTCTGTTACGTCTGATGGTGCTTTTGTGCTCATTGATGCGCGTTTTGACTTTTCTTGTTGTCATGCCAACATAGCGCAGAGAGCAGGGGCATGTGATCAGGTAAATAACTTTCTCAGTATTGCAATTGGTGTGTCTTTGCAGTGTCCAAGGTATACCTGTACCTATATCGACTGATTTCGTCATCTCAGTCTGTGGGCAGGCAGAACAATGGCCGCACGGAAAGTGGCCTTGGACTGGCGGTAAATTCCATAAGGTATTAGTCATACCAGAAAATCTGCTCCTAGGTCTGGTGTGTACGAGGTTATCGCGCAGATTAGACCCTCTCTTAAAGGCAAAAAGAGGGGGTGGAATAACCTCATTCCCTGTATTCAGTATGCGCCAATGCTTGCGCACCGTCTTTTGTACTTGATTAGACCATGTACAAAAAGTGTTCACAAAAGTCATTCTGGACAGAGGGGGCTTGGGCATGGGAGGTTCCAGGAGGGCCTCCCGGTTGTTGTTCAAAGCTCTTTTGAAGGCCTGTCTCACCAAACGTCTGGGATATTGTCTGTTACTCAGTTGTTTGGATAGATCCTCAGCATGGTGATTAAAGGTGGTAAGATCCGAGCAGTTCCTACGAATACGTAAGAACTGGCCAACTGGAAGGTTTTCACGAAGGGATCTGGGATGATGACTTATGAAACTGAGTAAGGAATTTTTGGATTGTGGTTTCCTATACAGTTCACAGCCCAGTTTTCCTTGATCAGGTACTATCAGGATGTCAAGAAATGGAAGGCGTTGTTTGTCGAATGCAATAGTAAAACGCAAGAAAGCATTCTTGGTATTGAGCCATGTGTGGAATTCGAGTAGTGAGGTCAAAGATCCTCTCCACACAACCAAGATGTCATCGATGTATCTTTTCCACAAGGTAATTTGTTCTCTGAAAGGGTTAGTTTGGATAAGTACATTGTTCTGCTCGAAGAGGTGGACATACAGATTCGCCAGGCTGGGCGCGAAAATGCTGCCCATCGATGTACCTGAGATTTGTAAATAGATGGTGTCTTCATACTTAAAGAAGTTTTCCATCATAGCCAGTCTGGCACACTCCATGATGAAATGGACAGGTGTAATAGTGTCCAAATCTCTTGCATCTAAGAGGCTTCTGATGGCCTCTAGAGTTTCCATTTGTGGGATACAGGTGTAGAGAGATTCCACATCCAGACTGACCAAAAGGTCTGTTTCTGTATCGTAACAGATGTCTGGGAGCAGTCTGAGTACATCTTTGGTGTCCTGCAGGTAGCTGGGCATTTCCTTCACAAGTGGCCTCAGGAAGAAGTCCACGAAAGTAGAGAGCGGTTCTAGTAAAGAGCCAATGCCAGAGATAATCGGCCGCCCTGGAGGTGGTCTTTGGCTCTTATGGATTTTGGGCAAGACGTAAAAGTATGGCATAACAGGATGTAAAGTTATGAGAAATTGCGATTCTTGCTCAGTAATCCAGCCGGAGGATTTAGCCTCTTCCACAAGATGGGTTATCTCCCTGGATAGCCGTGGAGTAGGGTCTGTGGTCAAGGGTTTGTATGCTGACCGGTCATCAAGTTGTCGAAGACATTCTGTCCGGTAGGAGGCAGTGTCCAGAATGACAATTGCGCCGCCCTTGTCAGCGGGTTTGATGGTTATAGTTTCATCGTTCGACAGGGCTTGTAGGGCTTTTTTCTCTCTGAGGGGCAGATTGTAGTATGTTTTGTTCGGTCTGGTACTGATGTTGGTAATATCATGAATGACGGCTTGTTCAAAGACTCTCACTCGATCCGGTGTTAAATGGGCTGGAGGGTTGAAAGTAGATGGAACTTTCAGGCCCGTGTTTCTGTCTGAAAGGGTTTCAGAGGAAGATGTCAAATCCTTGTCTTTGAAGAAGAAATGCAGACGGATTTTTCTGAAAAATTTGGCTAGCTCACAGCGCAGTTGGAAAGGGTCTCCCACATTGGTAGGGACAAAACCTAGGCCTTTGTTGAGCACCGAGCATTCATCCGGTGTAAGGATTCTTGTGCTCAGGTTGACCACTAGCTCATTGTGTCCGTGCTTGTCCCTGCTTGTGGTTGTCCCTTCCTGCTGCGGGTGTTGGGTGGTGGTTGGTCTGCCAACCAATGAACTTGGGGCTGTCCTCTCCTTCTGCCCCTGTTGCGTCCACGGCCTACTCCTAAAAAAGGCGGCTGCTTTCGTGGACTTCTTCCTGAGGCCACTTGTGAAGGAAATGCCCAGCTACCTGCAGGACACCAAAGATGTACTCAGACTGCTCCCAGACATCTGTTACGATACAGAAACAGACCTTTTGGTCAGTCTGGATGTGGAATCTCTCTACACCTGTATCCCACAAATGGAAACTCTAGAGGCCATCAGAAGCCTCTTAGATGCAAGAGATTTGGACACTATTACACCTGTCCATTTCATCATGGAGTGTGCCAGACTGGCTATGATGGAAAACTTCTTTAAGTATGAAGACACCATCTATTTACAAATCTCAGGTACATCGATGGGCAGCATTTTCGCGCCCAGCCTGGCGAATCTGTATGTCCACCTCTTCGAGCAGAACAATGTACTTATCCAAACTAACCCTTTCAGAGAACAAATTACCTTGTGGAAAAGATACATCGATGACATCTTGGTTGTGTGGAGAGGATCTTTGACCTCACTACTCGAATTCCACACATGGCTCAATACCAAGAATGCTTTCTTGCGTTTTACTATTGCATTCGACAAACAACGCCTTCCATTTCTTGACATCCTGATAGTACCTGATCAAGGAAAACTGGGCTGTGAACTGTATAGGAAACCACAATCCAAAAATTCCTTACTCAGTTTCATAAGTCATCATCCCAGATCCCTTCGTGAAAACCTTCCAGTTGGCCAGTTCTTACGTATTCGTAGGAACTGCTCGGATCTTACCACCTTTAATCACCATGCTGAGGATCTATCCAAACAACTGAGTAACAGACAATATCCCAGACGTTTGGTGAGACAGGCCTTCAAAAGAGCTTTGAACAACAACCGGGAGGCCCTCCTGGAACCTCCCATGCCCAAGCCCCCTCTGTCCAGAATGACTTTTGTGAACACTTTTTGTACATGGTCTAATCAAGTACAAAAGACGGTGCGCAAGCATTGGCGCATACTGAATACAGGGAATGAGGTTATTCCACCCCCTCTTTTTGCCTTTAAGAGAGGGTCTAATCTGCGCGATAACCTCGTACACACCAGACCTAGGAGCAGATTTTCTGGTATGACTAATACCTTATGGAATTTACCGCCAGTCCAAGGCCACTTTCCGTGCGGCCATTGTTCTGCCTGCCCACAGACTGAGATGACGAAATCAGTCGATATAGGTACAGGTATACCTTGGACACTGCAAAGACACACCAATTGCAATACTGAGAAAGTTATTTACCTGATCACATGCCCCTGCTCTCTGCGCTATGTTGGCATGACAACAAGAAAAGTCAAAACGCGCATCAATGAGCACAAAAGCACCATCAGACGTAACAGACAGGCCACGAAACTCACCAACCATTTTTTGGAACTGAAACACAAACCTGAAGATCTAAAATGGTTGGTTTTGGAACAACCTTTCATTCCTATCCATGTGACTGACATCAAGCGTTTTCTGTTCATCAAAGAACAAAAATGGGTTTTTAGACTCAAGAGTGACCAACAGGGCCTCAACGATAATATCCCGTGGACTTTCTTATAGGATTTCACCCCTCTTCAGCACTTCTGTGTATCCATGCAGGCAAGGATTAGACATTATTTATTTTTTTGTTTTTTTCCGCCAACGAAATCATTTTTCTTTGGTCTCACCCTGCCTCCTCACTGCTGTATAATATTAAGGTTCCTCTCGTGCAAACGGATCTCCTGATCAGAACTACATAATTTTATCACACGTTCATAAGTTTGCCACATTCAAATTCATTAGGTCCGCTATTGCAGCTTTTTATCACACTATTGCGAACATTCTATCAAACCTGTCCCGACTACGAGTCCCAGGAAGCTTTGGAACCGTTCTAGACACTGTTCC
Source organism: Triturus cristatus (assembly GCF_964204655.1). Taxonomy (NCBI): domain Eukaryota; kingdom Metazoa; phylum Chordata; class Amphibia; order Caudata; family Salamandridae; genus Triturus; species Triturus cristatus. The sequence continues at coordinate 316,239,104 of NC_140590.1, forward strand.
GCTTTTTGACCATATGCGCGACCCGTAGCTGTTGAAACGGGCACATGCACACCACCAGCCAATAAAATTCCTCCTTGTCCGCCCGCCGGATACCTCCCCTTCCAGCTTCGGCGTTCGAAGCGGGGTACCGACGGACAGGTAAGCGAAATTTGCTGCTTTCCGCCATTCTGGCGGTTTTTTGATTATATTTTTTGACTATATCTTTGGGTAACAATATGTGCTATTCGGTTGAGTGTTAATAGTTTAGTCTGGCAATAGTCAGCCTGCTCTGAATAGTGCTCTTAGATAGCATTACACTACCAATCAGGTCCTCACCGGAGTTGTATTACTGTTACTTCTTTAACATCTGTTAGATCGCAACGGTTCGCAAAATGGACAGCCTGACAGCATTTGCCATCATGCCACTGTCTTGTCCACGAGTTTCAGACCCGTCTGACTCGGATTGATGCTTTCACAGTCGTCCATTTTAGTTCCTTCTGCCATGGTTTTAGCGCTAGTATCCATTAGTACCATTCAAAGGATTTTCGCCTCCGTTAGCCGAGTTAGGAGAGTCTCCCTGGCCCCCAGGCATTACATACCTTGTTTTTGAAATTTCCTTTTTAGAGCGGTGCCTCATAAAGGCCTGAGCGGATGCCAGGTGAGGCGAGGTGCGTACCCACTCCTTATCGGGTAAGTGCACATGAGTACGTGTGTTAATTACACTGTGTGTCTCATAAAGTATATCGGTATAATTTTACAACTTTAACAACTCATTCACTATTAAGTGTATATTATATTGAAATTACACATACAAACTGTTTGATCAGAGATTAATACTGTTGAATAACATGATTTTGGAGAACACCTTTATTAGAATACTTCTTTTTCTTTGATTCTAAAGGTTCATCACCAGACAATGCCTATAACTGATCCTATATAAACTACAGGACTTCATCAGGTTGTATCTGGGTATTAACCATTGATTTAGGCCATTGTCTTAAAACCACAATTTTTGTTTTATTATCACGTCTTTGCAGTAGCGTTTACATGGTCCTGACGAGAGCTTGGACTCCTATGTCCTCAAGCCGAAACATGTAGACCCAAGAACTGGCAGTTATTTGTTTAAGCTGTCAATACTGTTTTTAATTTGACACTAAGATAGCACCAGAATAAAGTACACTGTGTCTTGGTAGTCATTTTTAATTGCACATTTGCTTTTTTCATATTTTTTCGCACTGCTTTCTTCACCCCACCGTTGGTAACAATTTGGCACGGTTGCCTGGGACTACTAGGGTACCATTACGATCCCCAGAGTGATTGGTACTCCAGTGTATGCCCCAGTTCCCAAATGATGAGAAACCACCTTCGGTGGGTGATGGGAACTTTTTCCTCAATGGAGGTTTCCGTATACATGCCTTAATTACCTCGGATTCTTTTTCCGTTTTTCTCCTGTTTTCTTGTTTCTCCAGTATCTATTCTGATCCTAGTTTTTTCCAGACCGACAGTATATTTTGTGTGCACTGTATTTGATTTGGGGATTTATACTGTGTAGGTCTTTAAATTGATCCCTTGGACCCTCTCATACATCTTCTTGTTTGCCATAATTTAGAGCAGCTACGGCTGCGGGTCCCCGTTTGTTCTTCTAGTCTCCCTCAAGTGGGTAGATTATTCTTACCGCCCCTACTCTTTGGTCAGCGGTGCTTTGCTTCACCATGGCAGAATTCACCGGTCTTTCTTTTGACGACAATGTCATACAATCAATTCTTAGTTCTAATCCGAGCATCATAGATACCCTACCTTCAGTCACAAATAACACACAGGATGATTGGCAATCCTTACTCAGCCTTAAGAATTCCCACTCTCGTACTTTCATTCATGGGGCAATCATGACTGAATACCTCAGAAGCAATAGTGCCCCCATGGGTCTGATTGTAACTAATTCTCCTAGACTTTTTCTCACAGACAAAGCCTTCATCAAGGACTGGTCACTAATCGCGTGGCGCTGCACACGCGATTGGTTGATCTTGATCATTAACACGGCTAAAAGGGTGGCAGATGCCATACTTGTAGAAATACAGACTCTGGAAGGGCAAATTAAGACCACCATATCCAGCACGGTATTTAAGAGAAACATGGAGGAAACGAACAAATCCAGCAAGGACCACAAAGATACAATCCTACTTACCAAAATTGAAAAATTTAAGAAGGATTTGTTGCGTTTCTCCCTTGAGAAAGTTTACCCTTATACTAGTGAACAGTATGTCCCACCAGAATTTAATAAAAGAGGCAAAAGATATGGTTCCACATATTCCTCGTCAGGATCAGATACCAACTCCACTGATTCAGACACACAGAACAACACATACCCACCTAGAAGAGGGAACGGACAACAATTCCGATCAAACCCTAGACGAGGCATGCCTAACCCATATCACCAAGGAGGCTCGTGGTGGCCCCCAGCCCCATGGGGTTACCCCTTTCCCCCTCCTTACATGCAGTCCCAACCACCCTTCGGTCCACAACCCCCTTTCTTTGGGCAGCCGCCTTTTTTAGGAGTAGGCCGTGGACGCAACAGGGGCAGAAGGAGAGGACAGCCCCAAGTTCATTGGTTGGCAGACCAACCACCACCCAACACCCGCAGCAGGAAGGGACAACCACAAGCAGGGACAAGCACGGACACAATGAGCTAGTGGTCAACCTGAGCACAAGAATCCTTACACCGGATGAATGCTCGGTGCTCAACAAAGGCCTAGGTTTTGTCCCTACCAATGTGGGAGACCCTTTCCAACTGCGCTGTGAGCTAGCCAAATTTTTCAGAAAAATCCGTCTGCATTTCTTCTTCAAAGACAAGGATTTGACATCTTCCTCTGAAACCCTTTCAGACAGAAACACGGGCCTGAAAGTTCCATCTACTTTCAACCCTCCAGCCCATTTAACACCGGATCGAGTGAGAGTCTTTGAACAAGCCGTCATTCATGATATTACCAACATCAGTACCAGACCGAACAAAACATACTACAATCTGCCCCTCAGAGAGAAAAAAGCCCTACAAGCCCTGTCGAACGATGAAACTATAACCATCAAACCCGCTGACAAGGGCGGCGCAATTGTCATTCTGGACACTGCCTCCTACCGGACAGAATGTCTTCGACAACTTGATGACCGGTCAGCATACAAACCCTTGACCACAGACCCTACTCCACGGCTATCCAGGGAGATAACCCATCTTGTGGAAGAGGCTAAATCCTCCGGCTGGATTACTGAGCAAGAATCGCAATTTCTCATAACTTTACATCCTGTTATGCCATACTTTTACGTCTTGCCCAAAATCCATAAGAGCCAAAGACCACCTCCAGGGCGGCCGATTATCTCTGGCATTGGCTCTTTACTAGAACCGCTCTCTACTTTCGTGGACTTCTTCCTGAGGCCACTTGTGAAGGAAATGCCCAGCTACCTGCAGGACACCAAAGATGTACTCAGACTGCTCCCAGACATCTGTTACGATACAGAAACAGACCTTTTGGTCAGTCTGGATGTGGAATCTCTCTACACCTGTATCCCACAAATGGAAACTCTAGAGGCCATCAGAAGCCTCTTAGATGCAAGAGATTTGGACACTATTACACCTGTCCATTTCATCATGGAGTGTGCCAGACTGGCTATGATGGAAAACTTCTTTAAGTATGAAGACACCATCTATTTACAAATCTCAAGTACATCGATGGGCAGCATTTTCGCGCCCAGCCTGGCGAATCTGTATGTCCACCTCTTCGAGCAGAACAATGTACTTATCCAAACTAACCCTTTCAGAGAACAAATTACCTTGTGGAAAAGATACATCGATGACATCTTGGTTGTGTGGAGAGGATCTTTGACCTCACTACTCGAATTCCACACATGGCTCAATACCAAGAATGCTTTCTTGCGTTTTACTATTGCATTCGACAAACAACGCCTTCCATTTCTTGACATCCTGATAGTACCTGATCAAGGAAAACTGGGCTGTGAACTGTATAGGAAACCACAATCCAAAAATTCCTTACTCAGTTTCATAAGTCATCATCCCAGATCCCTTCGTGAAAACCTTCCAGTTGGCCAGTTCTTACGTATTCGTAGGAACTGCTCGGATCTTACCACCTTTAATCACCATGCTGAGGATCTATCCAAACAACTGAGTAACAGACAATATCCCAGACGTTTGGTGAGACAGGCCTTCAAAAGAGCTTTGAACAACAACCGGGAGGCCCTCCTGGAACCTCCCATGCCCAAGCCCCCTCTGTCCAGAATGACTTTTGTGAACACTTTTTGTACATGGTCTAATCAAGTACAAAAGACGGTGCGCAAGCATTGGCGCATACTGAATACAGGGAATGAGGTTATTCCACCCCCTCTTTTTGCCTTTAAGAGAGGGTCTAATCTGCGCGATAACCTCGTACACACCAGACCTAGGAGCAGATTTTCTGGTATGACTAATACCTTATGGAATTTACCGCCAGTCCAAGGCCACTTTCCGTGCGGCCATTGTTCTGCCTGCCCACAGACTGAGATGACGAAATCAGTCGATATAGGTACAGGTATACCTTGGACACTGCAAAGACACACCAATTGCAATACTGAGAAAGTTATTTACCTGATCACATGCCCCTGCTCTCTGCGCTATGTTGGCATGACAACAAGAAAAGTCAAAACGCGCATCAATGAGCACAAAAGCACCATCAGACGTAACAGACAGGCCACGAAACTCACCAACCATTTTTTGGAACTGAAACACAAACCTGAAGATCTAAAATGGTTGGTTTTGGAACAACCTTTCATTCCTATCCATGTGACTGACATCAAGCGTTTTCTGTTCATCAAAGAACAAAAATGGGTTTTTAGACTCAAGAGTGACCAACAGGGCCTCAACGATGATATCCCGTGGACTTTCTTATAGGATTTCACCCCTCTTCAGCACTTCTGTGTATCCATGCAGGCAAGGATTAGACATTATTTATTTTTTTGTTTTTTTCCGCCAACGAAATCATTTTTCTTTGGTCTCACCCTGCCTCCTCACTGCTGTATAATATTAAGGTTCCTCTCGTGCAAACGGATCTCCTGATCAGAACTACATAATTTTATCACACGTTCATAAGTTTGCCACATTCAAATTCATTAGGTCCGCTATTGCAGCTTTTTATCACACTATTGCGAACATTCTATCAAACCTGTCCCGACTACGAGTCCCAGGAAGCTTTGGAACCGTTCTAGACACTGTTCCGCTTTTTAACCATATGCGCGACCCGTAGCTGTTGAAACGGGCACATGCACACCACCAGCCAATAAAATTCCTCCTTGTCCGCCCGCCGGATACCTCCCCTTCCAGCTTCGGCGTTCGAAGCGGGGTACCGACGGACAGGTAAGCGAAATTTGCTGCTTTCCGCCATTCTGGCGGTTTTTTGATTATATTTTTTGACTATATCTTTGGGTAACAATATGTGCTATTCGGTTGAGTGTTAATAGTTTAGTCTGGCAATAGTCAGCCTGCTCTGAATAGTGCTCTTAGATAGCATTACACTACCAATCAGGTCCTCACCGGAGTTGTATTACTGTTACTTCTTTAACCTCTGTTAGATCGCAACGGTTCGCAAAATGGACAGCCTGACAGCATTTGCCATCATGCCACTGTCTTGTCCACGAGTTTCAGACCCGTCTGACTCGGATTGATGCTTTCACAGTCGTCCATTTTAGTTCCTTCTGCCATGGTTTTAGCGCTAGTATCCATTAGTACCATTCAAAGGATTTTCGCCTCCGTTAGCCGAGTTAGGAGAGTCTCCCTGGCCCCCAGGCATTACATACCTTGTTTTTGAAATTTCCTTTTTAGAGCGGTGCCTCATAAAGGCCTGAGCGGATGCCAGGTGAGGCGAGGTGCGTACCCACTCCTTATCGGGTAAGTGCACATGAGTACGTGTGTTAATTACACTGTGTGTCTCATAAAGTATATCGGTATAATTTTACAACTTTAACAACTCATTCACTATTAAGTGTATATTATATTGAAATTACACATACAAACTGTTTGATCAGAGATTAATACTGTTGAATAACATGATTTTGGAGAACACCTTTATTAGAATACTTCTTTTTCTTTGATTCTAAAGGTTCATCACCAGACAATGCCTATAACTGATCCTATATAAACTACAGGACTTCATCAGGTTGTATCTGGGTATTAACCATTGATTTAGGCCATTGTCTTAAAACCACAATTTTTGTTTTATTATCACGTCTTTGCAGTAGCGTTTACATGGTCCTGACGAGAGCTTGGACTCCTATGTCCTCAAGCCGAAACATGTAGACCCAAGAACTGGCAGTTATTTGTTTAAGCTGTCAATACTGTTTTTAATTTGACACTAAGATAGCACCAGAATAAAGTACACTGTGTCTTGGTAGTCATTTTTAATTGCACATTTGCTTTTTTCATATTTTTTCGCACTGCTTTCTTCACCCCACCGTTGGTAACAATTTGGCACGGTTGCCTGGGACTACTAGGGTACCATTACGATCCCCAGAGTGATTGGTACTCCAGTGTATGCCCCAGTTCCCAAATGATGAGAAACCACCTTCGGTGGGTGATGGGAACTTTTTCCTCAATGGAGGTTTCCGTATACATGCCTTAATTACCTCGGATTCTTTTTCCGTTTTTCTCCTGTTTTCTTGTTTCTCCAGTATCTATTCTGATCCTAGTTTTTTCCAGACCAACAGTATATTTTGTGTGCACTGTATTTGATTTGGGGATTTATACTGTGTAGGTCTTTAAATTGATCCCTTGGACCCTCTCATACATCTTCTTGTTTGCCATAATTTAGAGCAGCTACGGCTGCGGGTCCCCGTTTGTTCTTCTAGTCTCCCTCAAGTGGGTAGATTATTCTTACCGCCCCTACTCTTTGGTCAGCGGTGCTTTGCTTCACCATGGCAGAATTCACCGGTCTTTCTTTTGACGACAATGTCATACAATCAATTCTTAGTTCTAATCCGAGCATCATAGATACCCTACCTTCAGTCACAAATAACACACAGGATGATTGGCAATCCTTACTCAGCCTTAAGAATTGCCACTCTCGTACTTTCATTCATGGGGCAATCATGACTGAATACCTCAGAAGCAATAGTGCCCCCATGGGTCTGATTGTAACTAATTCTCCTAGACTTTTTCTCACAGACAAAGCCTTCATCAAGGACTGGTCACTAATCGCGTGGCGCTGCACACGCGATTGGTTGATCTTGATCATTAACACGGCTAAAAGGGTGGCAGATGCCATACTTGTAGAAATACAGACTCTGGAAGGGCAAATTAAGACCACCATATCCAGCACGGTATTTAAGAGAAACATGGAGGAAACGAACAAATCCAGCAAGGACCACAAAGATACAATCCTACTTACCAAAATTGAAAAATTTAAGAAGGATTTGTTGCGTTTCTCCCTTGAGAAAGTTTACCCTTATACTAGTGAACAGTATGTCCCACCAGAATTTAATAAAAGAGGCAAAAGATATGGTTCCACATATTCCTCGTCAGGATCAGATACCAACTCCACTGATTCAGACACACAGAACAACACATACCCACCTAGAAGAGGGAACGGACAACAATTCCGATCAAACCCTAGACGAGGCATGCCTAACCCATATCACCAAGGAGGCTCGTGGTGGCCCCCAGCCCCATGGGGTTACCCCTTTCCCCCTCCTTACATGCAGTCCCAACCACCCTTCGGTCCACAACCCCCTTTCTTTGGGCAGCCGCCTTTTTTAGGAGTAGGCCGTGGACGCAACAGGGGCAGAAGGAGAGGACAGCCCCAAGTTCATTGGTTGGCAGACCAACCACCACCCAACACCCGCAGCAGGAAGGGACAACCACAAGCAGGGACAAGCACGGACACAATGAGCTAGTGGTCAACCTGAGCACAAGAATCCTTACACCGGATGAATGCTCGGTGCTCAACAAAGGCCTAGGTTTTGTCCCTACCAATGTGGGAGACCCTTTCCAACTGCGCTGTGAGCTAGCCAAATTTTTCAGAAACATCCGTCTGCATTTCTTCTTCAAAGACAAGGATTTGACATCTTCCTCTGAAACCCTTTCAGACAGAAACACGGGCCTGAAAGTTCCATCTACTTTCAACCCTCCAGCCCATTTAACACCGGATCGAGTGAGAGTCTTTGAACAAGCCGTCATTCATGATATTACCAACATCAGTACCAGACCGAACAAAACATACTACAATCTGCCCCTCAGAGAGAAAAAAGCCCTACAAGCCCTGTCGAACGATGAAACTATAACCATCAAACCCGCTGACAAGGGCGGCGCAATTGTCATTCTGGACACTGCCTCCTACCGGACAGAATGTCTTCGACAACTTGATGACCGGTCAGCATACAAACCCTTGACCACAGACCCTACTCCACGGCTATCCAGGGAGATAACCCATCTTGTGGAAGAGGCTAAATCCTCCGGCTGGATTACTGAGCAAGAATCACAATTTCTCATAACTTTACATCCTGTTATGCCATACTTTTACGTCTTGCCCAAAATCCATAAGAGCCAAAGACCACCTCCAGGGCGGCCGATTATCTCTGGCATTGGCTCTTTACTAGAACCGCTCTCTACTTTCGTGGACTTCTTCCTGAGGCCACTTGTGAAGGAAATGCCCAGCTACCTGCAGGACACCAAAGATGTACTCAGACTGCTCCCAGACATCTGTTACGATACAGAAACAGACCTTTTGGTCAGTCTGGATGTGGAATCTCTCTACACCTGTATCCCACAAATGGAAACTCTAGAGGCCATCAGAAGCCTCTTAGATGCAAGAGATTTGGACACTATTACACCTGTCCATTTCATCATGGAGTGTGCCAGACTGGCTATGATGGAAAACTTCTTTAAGTATGAAGACACCATCTATTTACAAATCTCAGGTACATCGATGGGCAGCATTTTTGCGCCCAGCCTGGCGAATCTGTATGTCCACCTCTTCGAGCAGAACAATGTACTTATCCAAACTAACCCTTTCAGAGAACAAATTACCTTGTGGAAAAGATACATCGATGACATCTTGGTTGTGTGGAGAGGATCTTTGACCTCACTACTCGAATTCCACACATGGCTCAATACCAAGAATGCTTTCTTGCGTTTTACTATTGCATTCGACAAACAACGCCTTCCATTTCTTGACATCCTGATAGTACCTGATCAAGGAAAACTGGGCTGTGAACTGTATAGGAAACCACAATCCAAAAATTCCTTACTCAGTTTCATAAGTCATCATCCCAGATCCCTTCGTGAAAACCTTCCAGTTGGCCAGTTCTTACGTATTCGTAGGAACTGCTCGGATCTTACCACCTTTAATCACCATGCTGAGGATCTATCCAAACAACTGAGTAACAGACAATATCCCAGACGTTTGGTGAGACAGGCCTTCAAAAGAGCTTTGAACAACAACCGGGAGGCCCTCCTGGAACCTCCCATGCCCAAGCCCCCTCTGTCCAGAATGACTTTTGTGAACACTTTTTGTACATGGTCTAATCAAGTACAAAAGACGGTGCGCAAGCATTGGCGCATACTGAATACAGGGAATGAGGTTATTCCACCCCCTCTTTTTGCCTTTAAGAGAGGGTCTAATCTGCGCGATAACCTCGTACACACCAGACCTATGAGCAGATTTTCTGGTATGACTAATACCTTATGGAATTTACCGCCAGTCCAAGGCCACTTTCCGTGCGGCCATTGTTCTGCCTGCCCACAGACTGAGATGACGAAATCAGTCGATATAGGTACAGGTATACCTTGGACACTGCAAAGACACACCAATTGCAATACTGAGAAAGTTATTTACCTGATCACATGCCCCTGCTCTCTGCGCTATGTTGGCATGACAACAAGAAAAGTCAAAACGCGCATCAATGAGCACAAAAGCACCATCAGACGTAACAGACAGGCCACGAAACTCACCAACCATTTTTTGGAACTGAAACACAAACCTGAAGATCTAAAATGGTTGGTTTTGGAACAACCTTTCATTCCTATCCATGTGACTGACATCAAGCGTTTTCTGTTCATCAAAGAACAAAAATGGGTTTTTAGACTCAAGAGTGACCAACAGGGCCTCAACGTTGATATCCCGTGGACTTTCTTATAGGATTTCACCCCTCTTCAGCACTTCTGTGTATCCATGCAGGCAAGGATTAGACATTATTTATTTTTTTGTTTTTTTCCGCCAACGAAATCATTTTTCTTTGGTCTCACCCTGCCTCCTCACTGCTGTATAATATTAAGGTTCCTCTCGTGCAAACGGATCTCCTGATCAGAACTACATAATTTTATCACACGTTCATAAGTTTGCCACATTCAAATTCATTAGGTCCGCTATTGCAGCTTTTTATCACACTATTGCGAACATTCTATCAAACCTGTCCCGACTACGAGTCCCAGGAAGCTTTGGAACCGTTCTAGACACTGTTCCGCTTTTTGACCATATGCGCGACCCGTAGCTGTTGAAACGGGCACATGCACACCACCAGCCAATAAAATTCCTCCTTGTCCGCCCGCCGGATACCTCCCCTTCCAGCTTCGGCGTTCGAAGCGGGGTACCGACGGACAGGTAAGCGAAATTTGCTGCTTTCCGCCATTCTGGCGGTTTTTTGATTATATTTTTTGACTATATCTTTGGGTAACAATATGTGCTATTCGGTTGAGTGTTAATAGTTTAGTCTGGCAATAGTCAGCCTGCTCTGAATAGTGCTCTTAGATAGCATTACACTACCAATCAGGTCCTCACCGGAGTTGTATTACTGTTACTTCTTTAACCTCTGTTAGATCGCAACGGTTCGCAAAATGGACAGCCTGACAGCATTTGCCATCATGCCACTGTCTTGTCCACGAGTTTCAGACCCGTCTGACTCGGATTGATGCTTTCACAGTCGTCCATTTTAGTTCCTTCTGCCATGGTTTTAGCGCTAGTATCCATTAGTACCATTCAAAGGATTTTCGCCTCCGTTAGCCGAGTTAGGAGAGTCTCCCTGGCCCCCAGGCATTACATACCTTGTTTTTGAAATTTCCTTTTTAGAGCGGTGCCTCATAAAGGCCTGAGCGGATGCCAGGTGAGGCGAGGTGCGTACCCACTCCTTATCGGGTAAGTGCACATGAGTACGTGTGTTAATTACACTGTGTGTCTCATAAAGTATATCGGTATAATTTTACAACTTTAACAACTCATTCACTATTAAGTGTATATTATATTGAAATTACACATGCAAACTGTTTGATCAGAGATTAATACTGTTGAATAACATGATTTTGGAGAACACCTTTATTAGAATACTTCTTTTTCTTTGATTCTAAAGGTTCATCACCAGACAATGCCTATAACTGATCCTATATAAACTACAGGACTTCATCAGGTTGTATCTGGGTATTAACCATTGATTTAGGCCATTGTCTTAAAACCACAATTTTTGTTTTATTATCACGTCTTTGCAGTAGCGTTTACATGGTCCTGACGAGAGCTTGGACTCCTATGTCCTCAAGCCGAAACATGTAGACCCAAGAACTGGCAGTTATTTGTTTAAGCTGTCAATACTGTTTTTAATTTGACACTAAGATAGCACCAGAATAAAGTACACTGTGTCTTGGTAGTCATTTTTAATTGCACATTTGCTTTTTTCATATTTTTTCGCACTGCTTTCTTCACCCCACCGTTGGTAACAATTTGGCACGGTTGCCTGGGACTACTAGGGTACCATTACGATCCCCAGAGTGATTGGTACTCCAGTGTATGCCCCAGTTCCCAAATGATGAGAAACCACCTTCGGTGGGTGATGGGAACTTTTTCCTCAATGGAGGTTTGCGTATACATGCCTTAATTACCTCGGATTCTTTTTCCGTTTTTCTCCTGTTTTCTTGTTTCTCCAGTATCTATTCTGATCCTAGTTTTTTCCAGACCGACAGTATATTTTGTGTGCACTGTATTTGATTTGGGGATTTATACTGTGTAGGTCTTTAAATTGATCCCTTGGACCCTCTCATACATCTTCTTGTTTGCCATATCGTCTGATGTCTCATCATGGCTGCCTTGTGTGTGACGATGGCTTTGCGTGACTATCGTCTGATGTCTCATCATGGCTGCCTTGTGTGTGACGATGGCTTTGCGTGACTATCCTCTGGTTTCTCCTCATCCAGGCACGCATCTGTTGAAACAACTGCCTGGAGGCTGCAGCCGCCGCTTGTACGGTTTGGGCGTCGCACTGTATAGAATTGTAGTTGCATCTGATCGGACAGATAGCTTCCGAATCTCGCCATCATACGAAAAGGAGGCTGCCTGTTTCTGTGCAAAAGTGCTCAGTGTTTTTTTTAAACTATATTATTGTTTCTCCTGTTTGTAAATTATTATCAAATTAAAAACTCGGTCAGATCTGGGGAGTGGCTATCAATAGAGCAGCATGTGCCCTGACACCATGACCAAGAGGTGCGAGGGACAGACTGCAAACCAATTGTGAATGCTTTTGCTATCCATCCACGGGGCGAAACCATGTTTCCTTGCTTGGTTTGGGGCTACCCTCACCCTTCCCACGTCACTGGGTCTGACGGATCTAATTCACCAGAGGAATCGCTCCCATGTTCTAACGCTTCTATCAGATTCCTCCATGAAAACTGATCAGGGAAAGGATCTTGTGGTTCTTGCAGAAGGGCTGCATGCTCAGGAGCACACTACGGGCCTGATTACCAGTTGCATAGTACCGGCGGGTGATAAACCCATTTCCTACCTGAGCAGGTGGTAAATCTATGCAAGCGCCCCTGTGTGGGTGGTGGTGCAGGGGGCGTGAGGAGTAGGAGAGGGAAGGAGCAGATAAGGTTTTTTAGGGGTAAAATTATTTGTCCCAAAACTGAACTACGCTAACAGCCCCATTCCGAGTGCGCCTTTACTCCCTTTATCAAAGAGACTGTCTCCCGCTAAAAGTTTAAAAGAGTGTGCTGTTTTAACCAGGGCAAATGCAGTGCATAAGGGTTAGTGCATGCACTAAAATCGTATGAGCTAAAACCACATGGACTACAATCCAAGCTACTGCAAGCTGCAGAAGCATCAGATCAATAGCTAAGTTTAGCCCAAAAAGTTTCATCCACAAAAGCACGGTGGCAAACCATACCACAACAAAATGAACCACCCAAATGTCAGCATCTAAGTTGGAACATTCACATTAGTAACAGCAGAACTTAATGAAATACAAAAATAAACATTATGGAAAGAATTACATGTATTTTTCACATTTATACTATAAACCCGTAGTAGTTACATTATGATCACGGTAATGAACACCACCCAAACACAGGTGAGACAACTTCCAAGACTCTTAAATTAAGCCACACAAACAATCGCAACCACCATCATGACTGAGTTAGAGTTCTTCATGACACTGCATCAAATGCCAATACTGCTGCTGGTGGATGAGAACCAGGCAGAACAGCACCAGAGGACAATACCAGTCCCTAAATGGAGGAGAAGTCCCCAGAGTTCCAGGACAAGACTTAAATCAAAAACCTAAGAGTTTCAGGTGCTGGCAATCTAATGTCTCAACGGGGAGTCCATACAGCTTGTCATGTCCGTCACTGGAGATGCACCTGAGCCAAGGGAAGGCATACAGAGTGCTATATTCACACTCACCAAATTACTTGTAGGTCTACATTTCATGCCATCTGATAGTGCTCACGGCACATGGGCTAGGGAGGAATGGTCAGACGCCGAAGAGGATGACCTCTCATTGACAAAGCTCTGTAGCGGTCGGGTGGCAAAACAGCCTCCTTACCTTTATTAATCTAGCCAGCACCCAGGAGTTATGTCCGAAGGTATGGGGGAATATATTTTCCACCTACTAGCCATATTTTACCACTTATTCATTTGTGGTTGCTATGTTTTGGGACATGACGTTATACTGCAGCTGTGGATAGCGGTGGCTGCCATTATAAACGCCTCGCGCTGAGGAGATTTCAGCCCATACCATTTTTAATGATGTTTCAAGTGACAAATTAACAATATTACTTCCCTTTTTTTCTTTTTTATGTTTATGATTTTTAACTGTGCTACCATATTATTCCAATTGTAACACATACTATTCTATTCTATCGATGGAGCCCTGAGCGGCTACAGCTCCCGGCTGGTCCCGGTCTCAGTTTCTACCTTCACACTTAGAAACTTTTCTGGAACTTTTCTTCCCGAGGGTCCTCAAAGCTCCCAGCCAGTCCGATCCGGTGAGGGTTCGCCGGCTTGACTTGTGACGAGGTCCCGCTCAACTTCCCTGGAGCGGACGTAGAAAATATTTCAAGATTGCTTCAGCGGGACAACCCAGATATCCAGGCCGACACGCGATGGAAGGTAGGCGGCTTGGCTCTTGCGGTTGCTCCCGATCACCTTTTCTACGAGTGGACTTAGACATTTTTCTGGAGCTTTTTCTCGCGGGGTCTCTCGATGCTTCTCATGTAGCCGGAGCCGGTGAGGGTTCGCCAGCTTCAGATTTTCTCTAGTCCCGGTCAATCTCTGGAAGTTGAAGCGATGGAGCTTTTAGCAGGATGAACCTGGATGGTTTGGCTGGCTCGCGGTTGAAGACAGGCGGCCTGGCTGGCCAGGTTGAGTCGGACCCTCTATGGAGCTTTTTTTCAAAGTTGCTCCAAAGTTCTCCAAACTTCTTGAACTTCTTCCTGAAGTTCCTCAAGGGGTCCCAAAATGTCTCAAACTTACTCCAAGGGACTGGAAGCTCCAAGATGGTCTTTGAAAGTTGAGGACGACAGCTCCCACAATCCACTGGTACAAAACCCTTACAAATCCACTGATGGTTCTCCAAGGTGTAGATTTAGTTGGTGATGTTCCAGTTGAGCTCTTTTAACCTGTAGCTTTCAGGGAGTCCACTCTTTAGTTCTTTTTTAGCAAAATAATCCACAGGGCTGTAGTTTCAGACGGTGCAGTTTTCAGAGGTCAGGCCTTAGAAATCTTTGCACAGCAAAACTTCTCAGCAGGGCACTTCTTGCTTCAGTAAGTTTCAAGCAGCAGCTCTGGAGGGCTCTGCCCCTCTCAGATACTTATTCCAAGTTCTCTGGGCCATGCAGGAGGTCACTTCTGACCAATGGGAGCAGGGTCACTCCTCAAATTTTTGACCACATTCTGTAGAGTGTGGCATTATTTTGTCCCAGAGTGCATCAAATCTTCCAAATCCATAATGGCTGATTTTCCAGCAAGGAGGTGAGAGCTGGCTAAACACACCTCCTAGGATGGCTTATTTCCATAGACTCTCCCCCTACCATCTGCACATACCTTCCCTAATCCTGGGTCTGGTGGGGGTCAAAAGTGGAAACTGACACTGTGGCCATCCCTCTGCCTTTGAAGACCATGGTTTACGACTCCTCCCCCTGGCCTGGCATTCCTATGGAACAACACTTCCCTCCCAGCAGAGCTGGTTAAACCTAGGGGCTCTTTATCACCTCTTCAAGGCAGCCTGGCTAATCCACTTAACTCTGACCAATCAGGGCAGACAACTGGAAGGCTGAATTTGGACTTACAAACAAGAAAGTCTTATAACTCCTTGTATGTACACTTTAGGAGAAATTCAACAATATGATATCGTTGGATTTATTAATATCATTCTGGGAAGTCTTTGAATGGCATTTCTATCCCTCTCCTATCCATCGTTATTAATCAATAACTTCCTACCATGTTAACCTATGTAACTGGGGATTTGCAATGGGAAAAATTACTTGGGCATTTTTCCAGCACCAGGACTTACACAAACATATTTTATAAGTACTTGCCTTATATCTACAGGAACCCCAACCCATGTGCAACTAGGGGAGACTTTAGGGGTTCTGAATGTCTAGAAATATTGCAGATTCTCCCTCTACAGTGCTTCTAGCATCAAAGTCGAATTTGAGCAGCACTTTACCACAATGTGGGGAGTGAAATGTGAACTTTCACTACCCAGGCATATAAAAACTCATTTTATAAGGGTATACCTAATAAATATCTGACCCCCACCCCTGGGATACCTAGGGGAGATCATGTGGGTCCCTAATATGCCACAACATTGTAGGTTATCCATTTTTAAGTGCCCCAAACACCAATTTACTTTTTAAAAGCAGTCCTGGCACCCAGTGCTGCTTTTAAACTGACCTCAGGCTTCAGCATTGCACAAATGCAAGCGCAACAAGCATTGGCATAGCCAATAGGTCTCGCTTTTGGGACCTTATAAGTGTTTAGCCATGCAACACTTGATGTTGTTTAATCAAGGATATTGTGCTGGTTAACTAAACACTTATAATGTCCTAAAGGCGAGACCTATCGGCTATGCATTGGGGGGGCCTTATAAGTGTTTAAGTAGAGCTATTGACTTTGCCAATGTTTCTAAGCTGTGCAGTAAAGAAGTGTGGCTGCTGTGCAGCATGCTGAGAAGTTGTAATTAAAAAGTGTAAGAAGCACTCAGTGATGCTGTGGTGTCGTTGAGTGATGCTGTGCTGGCCCTGAGTTATGCTGTGGTGGGGGTGAGTGATGCTGTGCTGGCCTTGAGTGATGATGTGGTGGTCCTGTGTGATGCTGTGGCGGTGCTGACTGATGCTGTGCTGTTCTGTCTCTGGTTGCTTCGTTTTACAAAAGGCATTGATTTATAATATATTAACACACAGATGAGCAAACTGAAAACATGGCCACTATGACATTTAGACCTCACAAAACCGTTCACTTTGTTGGTTCGGTTCGTCTTTAGAGCCTTCCATGTCCTTGGTTGGACTCTTCCAATTAATTCTCTGGATGGTATTCTTCACACAGACAGTAACGTGCATACTTACCTCTAAAATCATCACTCGCCAGACACAGTAACAGCTAATTGCGCGCTCTAGTTGTTAAGTTGATGTATCTTCAGCAGTGGGCGGGCGGAGGACAGTGGGCGGGCGGAGGAGGAGGAAGGCTTTCGCAGAAGGTGAAAAATATGCTTGACCTACATCCTGCAGTCTTTCCTTTCATGTGGTTTGTCCTCCAGGAAGATTGTCACTTGGTTCACATTATAAAAGTCCCCCATTTGCAACCATGGAAAGGAAGAGTACACTAATTTTGATCTCTGCAAGTGAACTCAAAGGAGATACAACACAATTAAACTAACCTTAAAGCCCTCGTTTTGTCATTCTCCTTTTGAACTTCTGCAGGGTTATTGGGGGTGCGGCAGGGGGGGGGGGTTGCTGCATTCCCGGAACCCCACTTTTAGTGCCTCTGAATTTAACCCAGTACTTTATTGACAAGGTTCCCTCTGCCTGCGAGGCTGCTCATATTCCACTCGCCCCTCCCTTCCCCTAAACACGAGGAGGTTGCGCCTAAACCCACGTGGTAAGTGAGAACTGCAAAAGAAGAGCTGGGCCCGGAGCTCACGTAGAGCTGCGTAATTGTGGCACGAGTCGCAGCTGCTAAAACGTCTTCCACGTTCCAAGCTCCCTGAAACCCAGTTAGCGGCAATGCAGCATGAAGCTCGGCTGCACTAACACGACACGCATGTGGAACTAATGGTTTCTTTCAGCATCTGCGGTTAAGGTAAAAAGTGTGCATTTTGTTTTTCTTTTACAGACGCATTCAGGCCTTCGGAAGTGAAAGCGTATCTCAGACTCTTCCACGCTTATGCGTGCTTTCTGGCCTGTGTGGAACTGCTCCCACTCTGGATTCGTGGATTTGTAATCAGAAAGTGTTTGGTTTCAGAAAGTAAGTTTGAGTATGGCAGAAACCCCGGGATGGCAGAAGTACAAGCTTCATTCGCACAAGCTGAAGTACAGGGCAGGCAGCACTATCGCTACCGTCACACATGCAGAACGTGGGGGAACACAGGCAGGGCTTTGAGTAGACCGTGGACTCAGTGGCATAAAGCACATTTTATGGAGGAGCTGGTTGGGGAGTGAGAGGGGCAACAAAGACGCTTGAGGATTTTTTTTTAAAGCTGCACTGTGATGGAACACTCTCCCACTTAAACAGCAAGGCTACACATTGTTTTTATGAACAGACTTTAATTTGCTTCCTTGTGGCCTGTCAGAAGCACGATTAATGAGTCTACACCCAGACAAGAATAAAAAACTACGAAACATAGGGAAACAAAACGCGTGCATTACTTAGCTGGTTAGATATCTCGGGGGGTTTTGCGCCTGTTGCAGTGATCTAGTTGCAACCGAGAGAGTTGAATACCGTGAAGGCCAACTCAGTCTTTTATCCTTCATGGGTCGATAAAATTAATGCTTATAATTGAAATGTGTTACTAATAGCTGCGTAGAAGTGGAAAGACACCCATTCAGTCTGGTGTAAATGGTCACTGATTTTATTATCCAATGTATATGAGAAGAGTTGACCACATCAAGAGGCCTCAAGTGCAGTGGACGTTGAGATGTTCGTAGCAGCTGTTTGCGGAGTCATCACACAAGCAAGGGGGGTCTCTCAGATCCCGCCGGCCCCTTTCTCCGGGTTCATCATGCCTTGACATGCCGACGACGTGCGAGTTTACTCGGTGGATGTGATTTCACTTTCGATGCAGAAGTCAAAGGAGGGGGGGTTGTTGCAGTGGGGAGCTGTGTGGGCCAGCCGACTCTGTAATGTACTCGAGGATAGATTAATGAACGCGCACATAAATACAGGCTGACCGGGCTTGAAAGAGGGGACGCGGCGCAGAGGTTGGACACGTGGCGTGGAGGGGCAGTCTGTGCCTTCGGATGGTCTCTGGGAGGAGATCTCGGAGGACCTGTGCACTCACCGCACACTGCAGCCACCGCTTGCCCTCACTGTTCACTATTAGGGCACAAAGCTGAACATCATCACGACGACCAAAATGAGCTGTGGCTACTAGCGCCGCGAGACGCACGTGCATTTCTTTGCGTTATGTAGTAGCAAAGGCCGTGCTCTGTGGTGGGGGAGGAAGAGGAGCGAGACGCGCGCTTGTGCTGTAATGCATTAAGAAACATCGGAGGCACAAATTTAGCCGGGTGACTAACAAGGAGGGAGGGGGAGAAGGGAGGGGCTAGTGAGAGGGAGGGAGGGGGGAGAATGGAGGGGGTAGTGAGAGCAGAGAGCAAGGGGTGGAGGAGCATTAAAACGAAATTGATTCGCGCGCTGTAAGGCTTAATGAGCCAGGACAAAAATCCAGATGGCGGTTGCGCGTGTAACCGCAAGCTTGAGGCCAGCAAAAGCGTGTGATAGCACTTTGAAAACCCACTTACTAAATGTCTGGCAGAGCAGCGCATGCGCTGGCTCAGGTGAGACCTAAAAAGAGCTGTTGGCCTTCAAACTGCCGCGCCCCAGAGTACTAGGGACTTCTAGGCAGTTTCAATCCCCTGCCCTATTATATACTAGGGGCTTATAGGGTAAGTCATGCCAATCACAGGGGTACCCCACCATACTATTGTGTACCCTAGTGTATGTAGGTGTTTTAACTGTATTCTAATGTGTTTCTTTTCAGCATAGCACTGGCCCTGGGTCTGGTTAGGCAGAGCCCAGAGTCAGTCAGAGTCAGTTACCACCAGCATCAGTCAGCAAAAAGTTGGGGGATGCCCAGGGCACAGGATGACTTTGCAACATTTAACTTTATTTGCATAGTCTCTTCCAGTCTTTAGAATCACAATGTTCAGTTTATTATTTTCCTAGCAGACAGCCCTTTCTCTGTTACAGTATTGTATGGCAATTTCAGTCCTACTATTGTATGTTTAGAAATTATATTAATTATTATTTTGTTGAGAGTTGTTTTTAATAATCCTTCTTGTAAATAGCTATTAATGTCCTTAAGAATTATTTCCAGGAATGTTAGGGGGCTAGGTTTCCCTATTAAAAGACCTAGGATTTTACCACATTTAGCTAAGTTAAATACAGATGTGGCCTTATTACAAGAAATTCACTTAATACAATCTGAAGTGTGCATACAAGTGTCAAATGTATTCCCTATGGACTGCTGGGGTAGTACTGTGCCCTTCAGAAGAGTGCCATAGCAGGCGCAGGTGAAAGGCTATATTGAAAGAAGGCTGGGCAAAAAAATGTGTATTAAGGACCTGCGTTGGTAAAACAAACTGTCGGTGATCTGCTCCCGCCCCCAACAAAGTCCTCATCACACACTATATGTGCCATGCTTGCATCTCGTTGCCTCTCAGACCCCCAGCCTCAGCACATCGTACAGTCAAAGAACCCCGTTAGGTGCTGCTCAGCTACGGCTGGTCTGCACGCACGTGAACAACAGAATGCACCCCACTTCCGTTGCACGATTCTAAGGGTGGCAAGATATGGTACAAGGTACAAGGGACGATTTTCGTCAGAAAGGGGAAGGCTTGCATCACCCCTCGCCCCCATCCTCCCCCCCACCCCACTCACATGGAGTGTGAACAGTTCCCCCCTGTATGTCACAAAGCTCCTCCTGCGAGTATTCTTGCTTCTGTGTACTTCTTGACTCCTGCGATGGATATCGGGTGGCTTGTGTGTGTGTATTAGCGCGAGTGCACACCGACTTTGGCCCAGAAGCAATAATAACTCACTTCAGTTGCAGGATATTTCACAGCAGGGGGCGGGGGGGTAGGGGGGGTCAGTGCTCAATAATTAATCTGTAAAACAGACTATTGCTGCGAACTGACCCGGGAGGGCATCCCGTGGCCATGCTGAACGGAACGGCCTGAGCTGTAACAGACCCAAAGATCGCCTTTTCTCGTTGTGGCCTTAGAATCAAGGATTTATGCGAACTGAATTAATACTCGGCAGGATAACAAAACGGAGTAGGACTTCTGCGCGCGCCTGTTTGTGTAAGAGAAAGAGAATTAATAGAACCAGGAGGACATGGAGAAGAGGGGGAGAGAGATCTGGAGAATGAAAGAAATGAAGGGGGAGAGGAAAGAGGTTGAGAAGGGAGACAGAGAAGGGAGAGAGACAACAATGAGACAGAAAGGAGACGCTAGAAACTAGAAAGAAAACAAGAAGAGAAAGGGGGATATTAAGACGATGATGACAGAAAAGAGGAAAAAAATAGGAGGCAGAGAGCGAGAAAAACGAGAGAGACAAAGAGAGCGAAAGGGAGAAAGAACGCGAGCCAGTAAGACAAACTGGGAGAGTGAAACATGGGGGCAAAAGAGAACAGAGAAGACAGAGACAAAGAGGAAAAAGAAAGGGAGGCAGGAATACAGGGAAAGAAAGTGAACCTCGATTCTTATCATATTTAGCACTGGGCTCAACAAACTTTCATCTATTGAACGTGATGGAAGCTTGAATCGGTCTATACGCTATACAGTTGTATTTCTAATAATAGAAAACGTTGAAATACATCGAGGTGCGCACACGGCATTTGTGCTGGCTTCTGTTTCCTTTCGGCTTAAGGGAATAAATGCTTAAATTGAGCAAAAAGAGGGTGCTCACGTCTGCAGAGATCATACAAGCAGGAAGGGGGTGGCAAATGGTGTGCACTTTCACGGCCGCTTTGATGTCCTCAGTGGCCGCGCGGCTCACTGAGGACATCAAAGCGACCGTGAAAGTGATCAGGCAGTGCTTTTCAGGCTGCCAAATGGTGCGCGCGCCCGGCGCACATGCACTGTATTTGGAGGCCTGAAAAGCACTCGTTTGCACTTCCAGATCCCCCTTTAACAAAAGCTCTCGCGAGAGCAGCGCTAAAGCGCTGTCTCAGGCGAGACCTAAAAAGCACTTTTTACCGCCTGCAGGTTGCTGTACAGAAGGGATTGCAGACAACATGCAGGAGCTGCTGAATGTGTCCGGCAAAGTAAACTGGGACAAATTCAGCATGCTATACTGGAGCCAGCCTGTATCTGGCTCAATAATAGTTGCCGGATCTGGCATCCAGTTGGTTCCCCCTCCTCTCCTGCACTGGTGATCAGAGATGTTTTAAGACATGGGCAAAGTGGGCAATTGCCCAGGGCCCCCATTTCTTTCAAGGCTCTCTCGGTAAAGTAAATGAGAAGGTCGAAATTCCTGCCATAATAATGTTACTCATAAAAAACTGCTTATTTCTCTCATTTTACAGCCGAGCATGCTAAACAGAAACGCAGGGAAAAATTTAGTAAAGTTTAGACCTGGGCATAGTCACTCCAAGTGACGCAAAGCAGCATAAACTCTTGCAAGGGTATTTATTTTCCAGCGCTAAACGTATTTTGCACTGGAAAGGTGTCCCTTTCTCAGTTCAAATAGCTGTATTTGGGGGCATTACTTGGGTGTAATTTCGGCAGATTAGGGCAAACGGCAATACTTTTTTTACTCCAAGCCTAGTGTACTAAAATATACAGGCTGGGTTTTTCGTTAAAAAAATAACACCTTCTTAAAGCAGGTGCTACCATGAAGAAATGTTTTGTTTTGTCCAAATGGCATGCACATTGCATGTGTGCTGTATTGTCCAGCATGCATGCAATGTGTGGAATGTTTCAGAATACTCTAGGCATACATTTTTGTACAGGAAGACCATGCTTCCAATAAGAATCCTATGCTACACAGCATCGTAGTGCTAAGGTGGTGCACGGAGTTAGGCAGCCTACTTGTGCACCAGTGCAGGGGTAGGGAGCTGCAGCAGAGCATTTTAAATGCATAGGGCTCTGTGATGTTTTCTCCCCCTTGTGCAGTCACAGCACAGTAATTTTCGTTGCTGCATTAAAAACATAATACATCTGCCATTAGTGTGCATGCCTAGCCTGCCCATTCGTAACCCTCACAGTTTGACGCATTGGTGGCAATTAAATTGAAAAATGACATATGTGTCATTTCTCTTCACTTACTTCACCTCACCTCTTCTTTCCTAATCCTCTCTCCTAACCCCTCTCTCTACCCTTCTCTATGTACCTTCATTATCTCTATCTCACCATACTCAATACAACTCACTTGACTTCATCTCCCTCTATCTCTCTCTCATGACCTTGCCCCTCTATATATCACTCCCATACATCTATATCTGACTCTCTCACATTTCTGTCCCTCATCCCTCTCTCTGTACCTCACAACTATGTTTCCATTTGACCTCCTTATAACTCTCCTCCATCTGTTTACCTTCTCACACAACTTAATCTTTATCTTTACATCACTGATTTATCTCTCTCCAATTCTTAGCCACCATGCACCTCTGTCATCCCTTTCTCTACATCACCACTCCTCCTCACCTATCTCATTTCTCTCTCTATCTCATATCTCCCTCACTACCCTTTTCTCCCTCGCTACCCTTTTCTACCTCACCACTCTATTTCTCACTATCTAACTTCCCAATTTACCTCACCATTAGTTCAATACCTCACCTACTGACCTCCCCTTTTTATTGTTCTACTTCCGTTTCCTTTTCTTCACCTTTCTTAATATGTTACTCCTTTTTAGCTACCTCTATTTCTCTACTTCAACCCCTATTTCTTTAACTCTCTCACCCATTCTCTCTTACACAAATGCATATCTCTTTATGGACCTCCTTCCCATTTCAAATCACCCCTCCACCTCAACTATTCATTTCAAGCTCCTTCTTTATAGATCTCTTT
Organism: Triturus cristatus; assembly: GCF_964204655.1. Classification (NCBI taxonomy): domain Eukaryota; kingdom Metazoa; phylum Chordata; class Amphibia; order Caudata; family Salamandridae; genus Triturus; species Triturus cristatus. Next base: position 316,262,598 of record NC_140590.1, read on the forward strand.
ACTTCACCATCTCTTTGTCTCACAACTCTTTACCTCTGCATGAATTTCATCTCTCTTTCTGTATTTCACATATGCCACACAACTTCCTCCTTTTGCTCTGTACCACATTTCTATTCCAACTCTTCACCCCTCTCTGTGCCTTTCTCTGTTTCTGCTGCTCTCTTTGCCGACCAGCGTATATCTACCTGTTCTAATGTTTCACTCTCTCTACCGTGTACTTCTGTGTTTTTTTCTCAGGTCTAGCTAACTACCTCTTGCTCCATTTATCTCGAACTCACCTCTTTTTCTTTCTCTTCTCTCTTTTTTCCTCCTCCCTTGGATTGCTCTACTTCTCTGCCTCTCTCTTCATTTCTTTCTCATTATCTCTATTTTTCTCTACATCTCTACCACACTCAAAAACATATCTACTTCTATAATTTTCTTTTTCTACTTACATCTTCCTTTTTCTCCTTCTCTTTATCTTTCTGTCTGGTTCTCTATTTACTTTATCTCCCTAACTCACTTATCTTTCTACATCATCGCTACCTCTAAACTCTTACTCCTCTACTTGATGTCGCTCACTATCCTGTTCTCTTTATGCCTCTCTCTTTCTCTCGTATCCTGTCTCTTAGTCATCAGGGTCACAGCTAACTGTTTAACCAAAGAAGTGTATATATATAAAGAGGAAAAGAAGGACATAGAGGGGAAGAGAAATTAGGAGAAATGTATTACATTTTTATCAATCGAATGGTTACAATCCTCAGAGCACTGCTTAAATTTTCACTGTTGCAAGAACACCAGTAGTAAAGGGAGTTATATTTGTGATTACAAGTATTTGGCAACTAGGGCTACAATTTCAAGAGCTATGTGCATACGTCTTATTTTAATATTATGCACGAGTCCACTGAACATCTAACAATACACAATTAGCATGTTCTCCTACAATGGGAGTATCAAGCTGGCAAGACACTGAAATCCACGTAAAATGTTTTTGTTGGATGTAAACAAATGTCTAGATCCAAACTCAAATGGATCAGGCATATTGAGTTTTGGCAGTTTTTGCTTATACTAATTTCTGAAAGTTTAACAAATACTTCAATAATGGGGGAGTGGCTAGAAGCCAGGCAAAATGCCTGCAACCTAGTGGAGCTCCGTGACCGGGAGAACCCTCCACATTAATCCGATCATTTACCCGCGGCTAAAGAGCAACATCGGCGTGACCGGAACGTCTGGGCATTTGATTGTGCCTATTGGGAACCACGTGGAGGCAGCGACAGCCGAACACCAGGTGGGGACAGATTGCGGCCTGCCTGCAGTTTTGAAGCCGGGACCTCGCGTGGGCTCTCCACCTGCGGCCGCGCCGGGACCAGAGCCATCGGGGACAGCGGGGCTTGCGACACGAGAGGACTGAAAGCGGCCGCCCGGGACATCTTGAAGGGCGGTCGCGGACTCCACATATTCCACATCTGGAACCCCATCGAGTCAGGCGGGGAGCGGACTTTGTTTAATTGAATGCCCCGGCGGCGCTCATGGCGGACCTCCTGATGACGCGCTCAACACCGGCGCGCAGAAGACCGGCTGCACCGGACCCCGCGGGGGAGCCAACACTCCTGGTCGGCCACGGGGCTGTGCGCCCTGAAGGGCTGGGGCCCATTCCTCCGAGGGTACCGAGGCCTCGCCCGGAACTGCGGCCTCGGCCGGCATTAAGGCGACAGGAGCGGGGACACGCATGGCAACAACAGTGACGGCCATCTCCACCCACTGGCAAATTGGACAAATTTGCATACACCAAAGACCCACCAGACAAACCACAGACGAGTCTGGCGCAATCTGAAGTTCCTGCACCAAAAGGGCCTGACACAATCACGCTGGTGGACGTAATGAGCGTCCTCCAACAACTGCAGTTCACTATTGGCACGATTTCTATGGCCCTTTCCCTGATTTCTCCAAGTTATCGCAGAGACTAACAGAGGTGGAATCTACAACAGAGACACTATCCACAGACACAGCCACGCTGCAACGACAGGTGGCCAGCCTGGAAGAAGACAACAAATTTATCCTCGCCAAACTTGACGATCAGGAAGGGCGCTCACGCTGTAACAACGAGCAAATTATCGGTGTTCCGGAGAAGATGGGCGGGCCGGCTCTGGACCTCTTTGTGGAAGACCTCCTGAAAAAACAGCTGCAACCAAGGGGACGTTCCAGCTTCTTCTCCGCCGAAAGGGCTCACCGAGTGCCGGGTGGGAGACCTCGCCCTGGTGCCCCCCCCCCCAGGCCAATTCTGGCCCGCCTTTTCAATTTCCGAGATCGAGACGTCATTCTGTAGGCAGCCAGGACAGCCCCGCCGATCCGCATCGAGAACTCCACGGTCACGCTCTACCCAGATTATACAGCGGCAGTCACTAAACAACCTCGGAGTTTTCTGGACGTCAAGAAGGAACTGAGGGCCAGAGAACTTACGTAGTCCATGCTCTTCCTAGCGAAACTCAGGATAGGAGCAGAAGGAAAAACCTGGTTCTTTGTCACGCCTGCGGAGGCCATAGACTGGTTGGAGGAATGGCGTCCAGCAGCAAGATCCCGCAAACCAAGTACCCAGCAGCACCACCGACTCGGCGAGTCGCAAAGATCGAAATCACCGGAATCCAGCGACAAAGGGGACTAGGGGCACGCGACCCGGAGGGCAAGAATAATAAACACTGGACTAGCCCAAAGACATATTCCTCTCTTGGCGCGCACTGTCCCACAACACGTTTGCTTCACTTAATGACCCGGACACCGGGCGCACCACACACGCAGTGGCGGCTGTTCCGCCTCTATGAGGACTGCTAGCCGTTGATGGTGACGCCGGCAGGGAGGACTTCCATGGACACGGACACTCACTTACCCCCACGCAAGTACCAGTTCTGGGGCAAAAGCACTCTGCTCAGTTGGGGAGGCGGGTAGTTTGGGGACCGCCGGGCAGGGAGGGGGGAGGAAAATATGGGACAGTTATTGGTGTTATGTCTCGTTTGTTTCAGATTCATGGTCGGAAGACAGAGACTGAAGTTTATGTTCACGTTTGAAATTTTTAGTTTGTTGATGTTTTGCTGCCCATTGCTTATGCTGTACAATCTCAGGTTTGCACACGCGTGACCCAACGACCACCACACATTCATCCAATGCCTACCAATCACACAACTGCCCCGAGGGAGGTAATTCCTGAACTCGCACAGCCACCGTCAAGAGACACCCATAAACCTAGTCCACCTCTTACTATGATCTCCTGGAATGTCAACGGTCTAGGCGACAAAATAAAGAGAGGGTTAATACTACAATATCTCAAGAGGCATGCGCCCTCTGTGATCCTTTTACAAGAAACTTACTTAGTGGGAACTGCTACCAAGGCACTCGATAGGCGGGGTTTCACACTCAGCATTCACCTCTGGTTCCAGAGGGGTAGGTATACTTGTCCGAAGGGGCTGCCCACTAGTAATCCAGAGCACCAAAACAGATGACCAGGGCCGCTTCGCAGCGCTTTCCTGTCAGTGGGAGGGGCGGGCCTACAATTTTGTCTCCATCTATGCACCCCCTGCACTTCAGTCTTACCCTCCCTGCATTAGGGTAATTCCTGCTCACGCTGCCCATTGGAGAACTAATTGTAGGAGGCGACTTTAACGCCATACTCGATTCTGCCCTAGATAGACTTCCTCGGCGCAGTCAAGGGATCACCCCCACGCCCCTTCGAGAGTTCACGGAAGCACTTGGCCTGGTAGATATCTTGTGCGCGCACCACCCCACGGAGCTTCAATACACGCACCACTCAGGGGCTCATCACAGTTTGTCCAGAATTGACTATATCCTCTCGTCTCCGTCGAGTCTTGACCGTATTCTAGACGCTAAGCACCTCCCCAGAGGGATATCCGACCATTCATCGATTTTACTCATATACACCTTACAACGTACTGGGAGACAGCGCATATACCCCATATACCCGGGATATGTGAAAGACACGACCATAGGTAAACAACTACACAAGACCACGAAACACTATTTCCAAGACAACATGTGCTCAGTATCCTCTCCCACCATTCTCTGGGAGGCATACAAGACAGTCATACGCGGACAGGCCATTTCCCTGATCACTACACACAAGCGAAACAAAGCCCAGCACGTACAGGAGCTAGAGAGGGCGGTTAGCCTTGCGGAAGCTGATCGCACAAGAGATCCGACCGAAGAGACGACCCACAAACTAGCCCTCGCCACATAGGCCCTCAGTGACCACAAGTGGGAGGAAGCCAAGGCCAGAGTACGACAAACGCAACACACAATTTACAAAGTAGGGGACAAAGCAGGCAAACTCCTTGCCTGGCTGGACAAAAAGGAATTGGCAGATCGCTGGGTGGCCCGGATACGCACACTATCTGGGGAGGAAGTCACGGACCCACAGGACATAGTCACAGCTTTCGCACGTCACTACCAGACAGTTTACACGCCAGCCTCACACACCACCGTGCAAGAAGGCATGGCCTTCCTGAAAGATATACGCTTGCCAAAGTTGACCACCCTCGAGACACAAACACTAGAAGCACCCCTCACGGCTGATCATATTACAGCAGCTATCAGAGGACTCCAACCGGGTAAGGCACTAGGTCCGAATGGCATTCCCGTGGAGCTCTATAAGAAAGAAGCAGACATACCAGGGCCCCATTTGCTACAGATGTACGTAGACAGCCTTGAAGCGGGACTATTGCCAAAGGACCAAAGAGTGGCCACTCTGGTGGCGATTCCAAAGCCAGGTAAAACCCCTGAAGAATGCACCTCCTACCGTCCTATTTCACTTCTCAAAGTGGAGGTCAAAATATTGGTGAAGGCACTGGCGACTCGGCTCCAACCCCACCTTGCGTCCCTTGTCCACCCCGACCAATCGGGCTTCATGCCCGGTCGAAACACAGCAATGAATCTGAGGCGACTACATGGAGTATTGGTCCGCATGCCAACGATACATGAAGAGGCGGTTATACTATCCTTAGACGCCAGCAGGGTGGAATGGCCCTTCCTTTTTGCGGTGCTGCAGAACTTTGGTTTCAGGCCTCAATTTCTGCCCTGGGTCCGGCTTCTATACACGCAACCACTAGCACACGTGGTGATTAATAGGAGGGTCTCTGAGGACTTCCCCCTGGGATGAGGGACCAGACAGGGCTGCCCCCTATCCCCGTTATTGTTTGCTCTTGTGCTTGAACCCCTCGCGGCCTGAATTAGAGAAGACCCAGTGATAACGGGACTGCGTTGGTCTGAGGGATGGGAAGACCGTATTTCCCTCTACGTAGATGATATACTGTTATACATGGCCTCCCCCAGCCACTCAATTAATTGCCTCTTAGATATATGTGCATCCTATGGCTGATTCTCGGGTTACACGATAAATTGGACAAAATCGGTCATATACATTCTCCACGGTCCCCCACCGCGGCTGCCCAGGGGCCTGACAATACAAAATGATGACGGAGGGTTTAAATATCTAGGCATTAACATTACCTTAGACAGTGCTCAGTTCTATAAACGCAACCTTGCACCCCCGCTTAAGAGACTTAAAAGCGATGTGAAACATTAGCACTCCATTCCTCTGACCGTGCTGGGCCGTGCGGCCCTTTTCAAAATTATGGCCCTCCCCAGGTTTTTGTACGTCCTCCAAAACACACCAACCCCAGTCCCTTTTTCCTACTTTAAAGCCATCGAGGCAGCAGTAAGCGACCTCCTATGGGTCGGGAAACCCCCCGCATTGCAATGAACAAACTAACCAGGAGCTGGTACGACGGTGGGATCGCTCTGCCCAATGTGCGGCTGTACTACTGGGCCTCCCAACTTATAATAGTGAACCAGTGGCTCCACGCCCCACACGAGGAACCAGCACTGTGTATGGACAGACACGCCCTAGGCACTGATAGACTCCCTAACTACTTGTTTTTCCTCTAATTAACCTAATCTTTTCTCCCTTAATTGTGCTTTTCTCCACTGCATCTACTGTACTTGACATTTTGCCTCCTCCCTAACTACTAGTTTTTCCTCCGATTAATCTCATCTTTTATCCTTTAACTGCCCTTTTCTCCACTGCATCCACTGTACTTTATGTATTGCCTTCTCTCTAACTACTTGTTTTTTTTCAGATTAAACACTTTTTTCCTTCTATTAACTGCTCTCTCGTCCATCATTATCTCATTTTTTACTCCCACCTAACGCTCGCTTGCCAACCCACTTATCGTTAGTTTTCGGCATTCTCTATACTGCTTGTTTTTCCTGCCCTCAGGGCCGCTCTCCCTCCCACTTCCCACCTCCTGCTGATGCCACCCAGTGTCCCTTCCAGGAGCCTACTTAATGGAGGCCGCAGCACTATCCGATTGAGCAGGTCTCTGGGTCAGCTCCCCACTGCTGCTGCCAATTAGAGCAGTCCTCTCGAGTACCTTTGCCTGAACCTCCTGTACGGATGATCCACTGCATCAACTGTGTTTTACGTTTTCCCTCCTCCCTTACTACTCATTGTTCCTCCAATTAAACTTGTTTTCCCCGTATTAACTGTGCTTTCTTCCATCATTTGTCTTATTTTCCCTCCCACCTAACGCTCGCTTGCCCCCACATATTGTTAGTTTTCAGCGTTCTCTCTGACGCTCGTTTTTCCCGTCCTCAACGCCTCTCTCCCTCCCACTTCCCGCCTCTCGCTGACCCCGCCCAGCACCCCTTCCTCCCACGAGCCTACTTAATGGAGGCAACAGCGGGCCATGCCACTGGTGTGCCAAAGGAAAGCCCGTCTGCGCCCGGCCGCTCCTGGACTGCACCCAGCACCAGGAACCCTGGATCTTCAACCACCCACAGTCCACAAGCACACAACAGAGATCTGGGGCACCATCACCTCCCTCACCTCCCTCACCTCTGAAGTTGTCTTCCTTATCAAGACTTGCCTTAAACCGACATCCGAACCCGATATCGCCACTGCCACATCCAACGGCTACAAGATAGTACACTGCGACCACTTCAATAAACACAGAGGTGGAATAAGTATCGTCCACTAAGAATCCCTCCACTGCACAGCCGCCGCAGACAACCCCACCCCTGTCATGGAACACCTCAACTTCCAAATCAACAAAGACGGCAAGACTACCATCGGGTGCACCCTTGCCTACAGACTGCCAGGCCCACGTCCCACCTTCTGCGAGGCCATACCCAACTTCAACACCCCACTAGCCATCAACTCCAAGAAATTTATTATTCTCGGAGACCTAAAGTTTCACCTCAACAGCCCCATTAATGCCAACCTCGAGAGCATGAGCAACCTCGGCCTCTCCCAACTAGTCACCGAACCCACACACATCGCCGAGCACACGCTCAACCCAATCTTTACAGCCAGCAATAGAGTCCGGTACAGCCATGTCACCGAATATACCTGGTTGGACCACTCAATCATCCACTAACCATCACAGCAGCCCCCACCGCCTCCACAAAACCACGCAGCACCACCTACATGAGCTGGAGCAAGGTACCCGAGAACCAATGGACCAACACCCTCAGCTCCTCCCATTCCGGACACCATTTGGAAGGACAGTATATCCACCACATTATGTTGGGCCAACAGTTATCACTATGCATAATAAACTCGTTTTCACTTTATGACTGGGAGAGGCTGAGAGCCTGACCTCCTCTGGATTGCTGAGTACTGTTACTGGTCTTGCGATTCATTGAGATACTGGTGACTGCGGCAGTGTTTACACCTAGTTTTATAGTACTACATAGTTATGGGAGGGAGAGTAGGCAGGGGAGAGTGATTGGGACGGGGTTCAGTGCTCATTTGGTCACAAATTGAGTCGTAGGGGTTCCTGTATATTCTGCATGTGAGAGGGATTAGAAGAGGCACTCTGCGGGAAATATTGCAATTTGTTATTTTGCTCTTTTGGGTTACTTCTACCACCTACTGGCGAAGTAGAGTAGTGAGCTGGCTAGCAGCACCCAGTAGATGGGCATGGCTACCTTTACGAGACCCCTATGGCAAACACAGAGCCTATAAACAAACTCCTAACCTCGAATGTACGAGGCCTGAATAGATCTGAGAAAAGAAGTAGGGTGCATGCGTACTTGGAGAGATATGAGGTGGCTATAGCCTTTCTCCAGGAAACCCACCAGTGGGGGGACTGCATTAAATACCTGAGGAAACAATGGAGGGGCCAGTTATATGCCACATCCTAATATAGGTATGCATGGCAGGTCTTGATATGGGTTGCCCCAGGGGTTCTCTTCAAGATGACATATGTCCATGTAGATCCTGTCTGGAGATAAGTCATCTTAGTTGGCACACTTGATGCACACGAGCTATGCATTTTATTTATTTATTTATGTATTATTAATGTTTATGCACTATATGTTGATGATGGTGCTTACTTTGGCACGGTGCTAACAGCAGCTCCGAGTTACTTGGTAGCGGCGGTCTTAATGGTGAGCAACTTTAACTGTGTATTGGATGGTGCACTAGATAGGTTCCTGTCTATGCAGGGCACTAAACTCAGCACGACAACAGCACTTACACAGGCAAAGACGAGTATGGGGTTGGTTGGTTGATATATGGCAAGTGCATTATCCGCAGACACTAACATACGCAAGTTATTCCCCAGCGGCTAGCGCGCACAGCAGACTAGACTACTTTTTCACACAGTCGGACTCAACACCGCAAGTGGTTGACTTGACCAATTTGGCTTGGTATCTATCAGACCAGTTGCCCATATTGATCACCTACTCCCTGATTAAGCTGAAGACTATTGTAGGAAAGTAGGATCTATTTCTATGGTTACCCCCACTTTTTGCTTGGTGCTAAGCTGTTTTTGACTGGTCTGACTGAAAGCCTGCTAATCAGTACCCCAGTCTATCTGCTTTCTCCCTAAATTGTTGTGTTAAGTACTTAGATACACTCCAGATTGGATACTGGGGTACCCTTATCAGTCCCTAGTATATGGTACTAAGGTACCCAGGGCATGGGTACCCAAGAGGTCTTCCATGGGCTGAAGCATGCATTATGCCACCCATGGGAGACCATGCAAAATGGAACTACAGGCCTGCCATTGCAGCCTGTATAGGTTGGTGCATGCACCACTTACTAAAGATATAGGTTTACTAGATCTAAGGGTCACTGCACTTAAAACCTTTAAGTCACCCCTATAGCAGGCCTTTGCAATCCTAAAGCCAGAGTGTGTGGTTCTAAGTGAGAGGGTGGCCCTGCATGAGCAGGACAACCTTGCAGCCTACGGAGTCCATTCTCCCGGGTTGTCAGTGAAGCAGCCATATACTATATAGAGGTGCACCACGTAATTACGCAATGACCATCTCAAAAACGGCTGCAATTAATCCTATCATGTTGGAATCATACCCCCAACACCATAAAAGGTGTGGGAGGTATGATTCCAAGCACTGGAAGAGCCCTCCGTTTGGCTCTCAGTGTTCCCGGTACGAGTCTTCCAGACCCGGACAGCACAAAATGGTTGCTGCCAACCAGAGACACATTTCTGCCCTCCTACTGCTGAGCCAAGCTTGAGCAGAGGAAGGTAGAACAATAGGCATCCTGTCACAGGGAGGTGTGACCACCTTCTAGACAGGATTTAGTGTATTGGGACCAGGTGGGTGTGCTTGCCAGCGCCAGAAAGTCTGCATAAGGCGCACACTTGGTGTCCCCATGCATAGTTCAGTTCAAACCAGTTCTGGGAGCCGTTGGCTTTCGCTCTGGCACGAAACTAGACAAAGGACATGAGAGTAACCTACCCCCTGTCCAGGCCCTCCCATGGGAGGATCCCCAAAATCTTCCCAACTCTTTCCCTTTGGTACTTAAGGGCTTACCTGGGTGTAAGTCCCTAGATTCGCCATGGGATAACATTCAGATCAGACCCACTGCACTTCTACCGTCTGGGCACTCTGGACTTCGCTGGACTTCGGTTGGGCCTGACTTCGTCTCCCTTCCAGTCTGCTACATTGTCTTTGCCTGTGCATCATACAGGAACCACTCAAGGCCTGTGAAGCATCAAAGACAACCAAAGTAATCTCCATTGGAGTGAAGGAGTCACACCCCTGCATTTGCAACTAAGTCGACTGGACTGCAGGTCCTGAGCTCCTCCGGACTCCGTGGGCTCTGCAACACAGGTGGTGGTTTTCCACAGCTCCTGAGGCGTACTCTACCCTCTCACCAAGTTTGAGGCCAGTATCCCTCGAGGGAAATGCAATAATCGAACCCCGGTGCACCGTGTCCAACTTGCAGTTGCAAAGGCTTGATGGCTTCTTTACAAGAATATCTTTGGGCTCCAAGTAGCCCCAACCTCGAGCACCTCCAGTGACCAGAATCTTCAGCCACACCGCATCGTGTGCATCGTGGCCTGTATCTTTTGGTGAGCTGCTTGAGGTCCTCTTGTGACTCCAGTGCCTCCGGCCTGTGGGTCCACTTGAGGGTCACACTTGTTACTTTTGGGCTCCCGATTGCTCGGGCCTGCCCTGACTCCTCTGCCTTTGGGGAGTCTCCTGGACCTTGCTAGTCCCAACGTTGCTCCTTCTTTGATTCCTGCGTGGCTTGCCTTTGCCAAAGCTTGTTGGTGCTCCCGCCGGACACCGACCCCTAAGCACTCGACATCCTTCATGGGACAGCGCGAAACCGGGTCTTGGTCTTCCTCAGAGTCGCCTGGTCCTCACAGCTGCAGAGTCAAGGTCATCGTCATCTCCCCCTGAAGTACCGACATCTGAGGGCATTCGTCTTCCAAGTCTCCTGGTCACTCCTGAGTGGCATAGACTCTGTCCCCTTTGCTTTCAGGTACTCTCTTCAGGAATCCATGTTCGAATTCCCATGGACACTTTCTCCTCTTCCCGCAGCGGCACTTTCCTGAATTCCTCAATTGGGTTTGACAGCAGTTTCCGACACCACTTCACACGTCTGCACCCGGCTTCCCTGGTGTAGGTAACGTGGGTACTAGAGTATCCACGGGTGGAGTGGCTCTCCAACATTCTGTCTTCCAAGGGGTTTCTTCAGGGACCACTGGGAAGGGTCCTTAGTCTTTAAAAATCCAACCACGACATGCACATAGAGTTGTTCGGAGCACTGGGTCGTGTTCCCACACTACAAACACTCTCCATGGGGTCCCTATCTACTCACCTTGGGTGTTTCCTTGGAGTCCCAGCACTTCTACGTTCTCTCAACACTGTCTTGACACAAGTCGTTTTTCTAATACCACTTTCTTAGTATATGGTTTGCCCCCCCCCCCCCCCCCCCAGGGCCCCTTTGTATTTCGTGCTATTTAATGTGTTTGTTTGCTAAAGTAATAGGAAATTAAATTGAACACAACTGGGGCAGTGCGGGGAGCAGGGCAGAAGAGCGGGACGCAATGAAAGTGGTCAGAAGAGCAGTCTGTATGGCAACATATATGGGAATACGGCAGATGTTGGAAAGAGAATTCACAGAAAAAGAAACTGACTTAGTGGCCCTAGGTAGAGCAATACCCACCAATCTCGAGGCAATGTGGGGCGGGACAGAGCACAACACCAGGTATGCACACTATGGGACTAACTAGAGAAGCATATGAAGCTCTCGAGTCAGAGGCGACTGTACCTAGAGGAAGACACGGCAGGGCAACTACTGGTAAAACTGAGACCTGTCCGAATCCTATACTGGCTGCGAAGGACCAGTTGGGATATGTGGTTTATACCCACAAGGTCACCGAATATCTACGGAGAGTGTACACTACACCCAGACGGCTCGCCACACATTTACTTCCTGAATACCTAGCAGAAATACCACTGCCTTGGATCTCTGTGGAGAAACACAAGGAATTTGGAACCAAACAGGAACTTCTAAGGGTGGTGGATTCATTGAAGACTGCCAAGACACCTGGAGGAGATGGCCTCTCAGCTGAATCCAACAAAGCTTTCTCTAGGACCCTGCTGGACAAATTGCTATCAATTTATTCCAAATATCTAGACAAAGGGGAACTCCCAGATTCCATGAGGGAGGCCCTTATTGTACTGATCCTATCGCCCACTATCCATGCTGAATGTAGATCAGAATATTCCCAGCTATGACCTGGTGGCGCGGCTGCTGCCCCATCACTCACGACTAGTACACGTGGACCAGTTGGAATTTATCCCACGTCGAAATACATTGCGTAATTTACGCTGTTTGATGCATGTCCTGCACACCCCTAAGTTAGAACATAACCAATATGCACTGGCCTTCCTAATAATAGACAGGACTTTGACTCAGTCTCCTGGGAATATGTCTGGAACGTATTGGACACAGTAGGGTTAGGTCATAAATACTTACATAGGGTGAAATTACTATACGAGCAGCCATTGGCGCGAGTGTGGCCTGGGAGCTACGTCTCAACTGAGATATTACTGTTAAGGAGCATGCGACAGGCATGCCCACTGTCCGCTATACTATACCGGTGGGTTGCACGGTGCATGTCGTTTCGCTTTACGCCGATGACTCTTTGATATATCTGCGTCAACCTGTCTTGTCTGTCTCGATCCTACTGAATGTCATGAGGGAATTTGGGAACCTATCTGACTCCATGTTAATCATGCCAAATCGGCCTTGTTCCCACAGGGGCAGCTGCAAGGAATGCCATTTGCCCTATTGCTGGAGTCGGAGTTATATTGGAAGGTGGATAGTGTCAAATACCTAGGGATGCATATGGCGCATGACTTATGACCTAAATATGGGAAGGGTGCTCCGTAAACCACACCCCTCAGTCCTCTTCTGAAACACTTTGAAGTTGTTCCTGATGGGTGAAATAGCACTTATCAAAATGGTAGTGTGCCCAGATGTCTCTACATCCTTCATGGGGCCATGTACGTAATCCCCTGATGGGTGCTTCGGTAATTAGATCAGATACTGGTTTAGCTCCTGTTGGCTGGAAAACGATGTCGGATAGGAGTAGTCAATCGTAACACAGAATGGGAGAAGAGCGGGAAGGAGGTGCCGGAGCTCACTATCTGGCTGCGCACCTACAGACTGCGATACATTGGTTGGACAAGGAAAGAAACTGGAAAAGACACTCCTCAAAGGCACATATGGCGACAACCACCTTGGGGCCTTTCTGATGAGGAGGAGGAGAGTCGCGGACTCACTGCCTCACGTGATGCGCCTGATATGCCAGCTCTGGGAAAGAGCAGTCCAACGGGTGATATGCGCCAGAGTTGGACTTGTGGTTAGTACGACCCTTTGCACAGATAGCCCAGGCTATGGTGGTCGGCCAAGGGTCGGGCTCGGGAGTGCACCATGTTGTCGGATTTTTATCCGGTAGGCTGCTTTATAACCATGTAGGATGCATTTGAGACATGTGGCCAGGGCCCGGGGTAGTTTCTCTAGCATGCACAAATAGCGACCATGGCATGAGAGGTGTGTCGGTCATTTCCAAAGGCCCCGAGCCCACACAGATGTTGGTTGCCATGCTCTCACTAGCGAGCCATAAATTGATTAAACACTTATACCAAGCTTTACGTGCAGATAAACGAGTGGCACCACTGCAGGTTGAGAAGGCCTGGCAGCGCGTTAGTGATGACCCAATAAGCCCCAAAGACTGGCTCAAAATACACTACGGTGTCCTCAGGGTGTCAATAAATGCAAGCTTTAAACTGGTGCAATACAATTTTGTTCACTTAGCCTCCCCCGCCGATAAGAGACTGAACACTACTCAACAGGGATCAGAGCTGAGTGGATTGTAGATGTGTAGAGGCCGATTTCTTCCATGCAGTGTGGAATTGTCCAGTTATTATGACCTACTTGGTGGAGGCAATGGCCCAAAAAATAGAGAATAATGGGGTTGGATGTCCCACATACAGTGAAGCAATGTCTCTTGGGTCTGCTCCCTGATGGAGCTAAGAAGAAAACGAGTAGGATATTTACGATGCTGGGTCCAAAAGAAGTGTTGCGATTAGCTGGCTGAGCCCATGCCCCCCCCCCCTTGCAGCGGGACTGGAGGAGACATCTATTGGAGTGGGCGGGCGGAAGAAGCACACTAAGAAGGACACATACAGATGAAAGGCAGGTGGATGATATGCAAGGCCCCAAAAGGTGACCAACAGAGGTTAGGGCGATGAAAAGTCTATGGGAGGAGAGGCCCGAGTGCCCAGGTGAGATAGAAGACACCCTAAGTATGTCTGACCACAAATGACCTGCGGGTGAACACAGGCATTATTCTAAATGCACTCACATAGTTACTAGTTTCTGCAATGGTTTATGAATTCAACACTGGTATGTGGTGCACGCTCCTGCATCATGTTATTTGGTATGTTATAAAGTACTGCAGCTGGTATGGTTGGGGCAGACACCCGACGCAAATGTAACCGTAATACTGTACATGCTATTGTTTTTAAAGAAATACCAATACAATATACAAAAAAATGTCGTTTTTCTGCTACGCTTTCAGGGAGCCGCTGAAAACACAGCGTTCTGTCTCTACTGTCTTAATGTGTCGCTCAAGAGCCTGTTCTAACTTCCTCTGTCCAATTGTTGGAAGATATTCTCCATATTTTATCAGATGTTATCAGATGTTATTCATCCCACTTCTAACACCACGTATCGCCTGAGTTATTTGAGTAACAAGCGATGACCCAGTACTGTGTATCCAAGCTTAGTTGGTTATTTATTTAATAATCGAAACACTTGACTTAGGGGCAGATGTAGCAAGCATTTTTGAGTTCCAAAGGGTCAGATTCACAGAATCGGCCCGTTTGCGAACGCAAACATTCCTTTTCCGATGCAGCAAACCCAATTTTGCGATTCGTTAACCTGTTACCGAATCGCAAAATGGGTTTGCAATTCGGTATTAGGAAGGGGCATGTTTAGGGTGTCCCTTCCTAATACCGCATCGGTATGTAAGAATGTTTTGTGACCGCAATTGCGGTCGCAAAACATTCGCTTTTCACCACCTACTTCAAGTACGTGGTAACCCATTCGCAAATGGGAAGGGGTCCTCAAGGGACCCCTTACCCTTTGTGAATGTTTGTAAAACTATTTTTAAGAGCAGGCAGTGGTCCCACTTTTCATTTTTCATTTTGTTAAGCATCTTGTTTTCCTTTAAGGAAAACGGGCTGCTTTACAAACAAAAAAAGATTGCTTTATTGAAAAGCAATCACGGACATGGTGGTCTGCTGATCTCAGCAGGCCACAATCCCCGTGATTTTTGCAATTCCTAGGGGGTCGCAAATTGCGGCCTACCTCATTAATATTCATGAGGTAGGTAATTTGCGACCCCTTAGGAATCGCAAAAGGTGTACTATACACCTTCATACATTGCATTCTGCTATTTCTTTTTTTTTTTTTTTTTTTTTTTGTGAAACCGTTTATTGCAATCTCAAGAATATACAAGTATGGGCCTACAACCTTCTGGCCGGCCGCTAGAATGACAGGAGCATATTACATACGTACAAAAACACTTGGCGTTGCAGAGAAGCAAAATCAGGAGGTATCAGCGTCGTGGGCCACATCACTCTGACCCCACAATACGGTTTCATTTTATACAAACAACACAAAAACCACACCGCAAGGCAACCCGCAATCGAAAGTAACAGCACGTGCTCCCCGAATGGGGGACCCCAGCCATCCACAGGAGTCTAAAGAGGGGAAGGGGAACAGATCGAGGACTGGGGGAACTCCGTGCTCGGGGCTAGGGAAAGGAGTCAACTAAGGGGACGGGGCTGGTGAGGCCGCAGGCAGCAGTGGTGGCACGCAGATACCCCCGCGGTAGGCGTTCCAGGGGCCCCATACTTTCACCCATGCCCCAGGCTTACCCCTCGCCACATACACCACCTTTTCTCGGAACATGCACCAATCCATGTGTTCTTTCCAGGCCGACACCGCCGGGGGCCTCTGGGATCCCCACAGTTGAGCAATGTCACGCTTAGCTATCATATATCCCAGAGTCACCCATCGCGTCTGCGGAACCGAGTAGTCAGTTGGTTCCCACACATTCAGCAGGCATCTCCTCGCTTCAGGCAGCAGCGCGACATGCGTAACCACTCGCAGGACCTCATGCACACCACGCCAGAATCGCTCCACCTTCGGGCATTCCCACAAAATATGCAAAAAAGTCGCCAAAGCACCACACCCACGCTTACACAACCCATCCTCAGCATAGCCCATACGCAGAAGCCTTGGCCCCGTCATGTAAACCCGATGGAGTATCTTAAGCTGGACGAAGCGAAGGCAAGCCGGTATGGCCACCTCCTTCGGAGAGGCCACCGCGGAAATCCAGTCCTCGTCGTCCAACTCCAGCCCGTCGGCAACCCAAGCCTCGCGGAGGCCAGTCAGCAAGCCCGAGCGGTCATTAATCAATTTTTTGTAAATAAGGGAGATCGTGCTGTCCGGAACGTGGCCATCCAGCACTCTATCCTCCAGGGGGGAAGACTCCGGGATGGAGGCGACGTCTGGGAAGACTGAGCCCAGCGCGTGACGGACCTGCAAGTACCGAAAGTATTCACTGCCCTGCAGCTGAAACTCCGTCTGCAGCGTCTCGAATGTTTTAAATCCCCCCCTCGTCCAGAGGTCCCCCACTTTACTGATGCCGATCATGTCCCACTTCGAGGTCCACAGGGAGCCCAATCTCTCAGACGCGTACAACGGTGATGCCCGGGTCAAACGGTCCTTCCACCCCATAGCTGCGTTAGCCGCGTGCCATACTCGTACCATGACACGCGTAGGTCCCGTCAGGCGGGGGCCGGGCGCGCCAGAGTAGAGCGCTCGATTATAGTCGCCACCAGGCAGGAGCATCTTGTCCATTTCAAATGCCGGGTTTAAGGCGGGCCCGTAAAGGCCATGATTAATTGCAGCTAGCTGGGAGGCCCAGTAATACCGTTTAATATCCGGGAGGGCAATCCCCCCGTCGTACCATGGGAGCGTCAACTTCGCCAGGGCAATACGCGGCCTCCCGTCCCAGAACAGGCGGCGCTGTAGACTCTCCACCTCACGGAAGTAGCGCGCCGGGACTAAATCCATAGTATTCTGGAGAGCGTACAGGAAGCGTGGCAACGACATCATCTTAAACAATGCCGCCCGGCCGAGCGGCGAAAGCGGCAGGCGCCGCCAGCGCGCGACGTCCTCCTTCAAGCGCTGGAGGGGGGGAAGCAAATTCCGCTCGTAGCGGGCCTCCGAGTCCAGAGTAATGTAAACCCCCAGGTACCGAAACCCCTGTGAGGCAATCTGGATCGGACTGCCCCGCGGGAGGACGGGAGCCTCCCCGGAAAGCACATACACACATGATTTAGCCCAGTTGATGACAAGGCCTGAGTTGCGGCCGAATGAGCGCAAAACATCAACCAGGACAATCAGTGATTTACGCGGGGAGGCTAGGTACAAAAGGATATCGTCAGCGTATAGGGACACGCGGTCCTCATACTCGGGGGTCCAACGGAGACCACGGATGGAAGGGTGCCACCGCAGCCACTCCGCCAGGGGTTCCAAGGCCAGCGCGAACAGGAGCGGCGACAAGGGACAGCCCTGTCGCGTGCCCCGTCCCAGCTCGAATGGGACCGATACTCTTCCATTCACCACCACCTGCGCCAATGGGCCCGAATACAACAATTTGACCCAGCTGATGAACCCCGGGCCAAATCCAAACTTCGCCAGCATAGCCCAGATGTATGGCCACTCGAGCGTGTCAAACGCCATGGTGGCGTCTAAGGACGCCAATATGGCCGGCTCCCGCACAAACGGGACACGCGCGAGCACCCCGTGCAAGCGCCGCAGATTAAGGGCCGTGTTGCGATGGGGAATAAAGCCGGACTGGTCTTGGTGGACCAGATCGCCCACCACGCCGACCAGCCGGTTGGCTAGCACCTTGGCGAGGATTTTGGGCTCCGCATTCAAGAGCGAGATAGGCCGGTAGGATGTAACCCGGTCTCGAGGTCTCCCTTCCTTGTGGATCACCACGATTGTAGCCAGACATTGGTCCGGCGGGAGGGAGCCCAGCGAGTGGGCCGCCAGGAACATCGCACGGAGGTGGGGTGCCAGTACATCCGGTCGCAGCTTATACAACTCGATAGGGATGCCGTTCGGGCCCATGGCCTTGCCGGATGCGACCGAGCGTATGGCGAGGGCAATTTCGTCGGAGGTAGGAGCGGCATCTAACGACACCCTGTCCTCCACCGAAAGGGAAGGCAGCGCGATATCCCTAAGCAGGGCATGGGAATCCTCCTCCGAGCAGGGAGAAACCGGGGAATACACCTCGCGGAAATAATCCGCGAAACAAGAGACAATGTCTTCTGGCTCGGTGACACGCACACCATCCATCCTCTCAATCAGCGGGACCACACGACTCGCTCTCTCCTTTTTATCCAACCATGCAAGCAGTTTACCAGCCTTATCACCCACATCATACAGTCGCCCCTGTTGCTCTCTATAGAGGCCCCTGGCCGCCTCCGTGACGATGGCCCTGTAGGCCGCCTGCTTAAGTTGTAGGACATGTAGTGCAGCATCCGTCACCCCACCCTCTAGATCACCCTCCAATTCAGCGATTTCGGCCTCCACCCGGGTCACCTCCTCCTGCTCGCGCCTCCGGGCATGGGAAATAAAGGAGAGGGCCTCCCCTCTAAGAACTGTTTTGAAGGCTTCCCACAGGGAGATAGCCGAAGGGACGGACCCCACATTCTCATCGAAATACCGCTGCAAGGATTTAATCAAATCAGCGCGAATGGTGGGGTCGCGCAGGTACCAGGCATTGATTGGAGCTACCCTGCCCTCCCCCCTCGGGAAGACATCAACGTGCAACAGGAGCGGGGAGTGATCTGAAATACCCCGCGCCAAATGGCGCACCTCTCCTACCCTCCCAACATAGGCCGCAGGGACAAGGACATAATCAAGCCGTGAGAGGCTACCATGGGCACCCGAGTGGAAAGTGTACTGCAGCTGCGTGGGATGTTTTAAGCGCCAGCAGTCCACCAATCCCAGTGTATCTAAGAAGCCGGACAGCCACGCCTGCGCCCGGGGGAGGTCCCTAGGGGGGTGACGATCCACAGTCCCAGAAACCACCGCATTGAAGTCCCCCCCAACCACCAGAAGCCCCCCCGGAAGGTCAAGGAGGAGGCGCCCTAGGTCTGCAAAAGTCGTAGACTGTAACCCCGGTGGGACGTACACTGATACAAAGACAACTACTTTACCCTCCATTCTCCCCACTAAGACAGTGTAGCGTCCCCTCTCATCATGGCGCACCACGTCTATTTCCAACGGGAGCGAGTTCTTCACCATGATGCCCACCCCCCGTGAGCCCGACGTGAAGCCCGAGTGGGCCACCAAGCGATAGCCACGCCGATTCATGGCACAAAAGGAATTACCAATAAGGTGTGTCTCCTGCAGAAAGACCACATCTGGCGAAAGTCGTTTCAAATACTGCAGGACCACACCTCGCTTAATCCTATCCCCCAGTCCGTTAACGTTCCAGGACAATAAAGTCAGGTCCCTACCCCCCATCACATACAGAAGCCATCATTCGTCCCCCCGAGAGCACCTTAAAAACACCAATACAATAAAGGGTTTGCCTTGCGGTAATAACGAACAACACCCCACCCCAACCCACCCGTCCCAACAGAACTCCCCCCTCCCTGCACCCCTGCATGAGCCCAAACAGCCCCCCCAAAGTGCAGTGTGCCTGTCGCCCCATGAATGATTAAACTAACTAGTCCCCCAGAGGAGGAGGGAGAGCCCCCAAGAGACCCCGTACCACCTCCACAGGAGGGAGACTTAACGAACAGTCAAAAATGACGACAATGTTGTCCAGAGCGAGGCCTACTATTAGTCCCTCAGTCCTGATCCGGCGAGCCCTCCCCTCCAACCGCGCCCCCCCCCACCCCCCCGGCCCCGATCCCCGGGCAAGGAGTCCAACCAGTCCCCGGCCTCCTCGGGACGATCAAAAAAGTGCGTGCGGCCATCCACCTCCACCCGCAACTTAGCTGGAAAAAGCATCGCATACTTGAGGTTCAGGTCCCGTAGACGACGTTTGACTCCGAGAAAGCTCAGTCTCTGCTTCTGGACCGCTGGGGTGAAATCAGGATAGAAGTTTACGTCCATATTGTCAAGTCTGACCGGTCCTTGTTGCCTAGAAGTCTGAAGGATAGCGTCTCTGTCCCGAAAGTTGAAAATCCGGGCAATGAGAGGCCTCGGAGGGGCTCCGGCCTTAGGTCTTCCTCCGGGAACCCTGTGGGCACGTTCCACCGCAAAGAATTTACTCAGCCCCCGGGGCTGGAGATGGGTGAGAATCAGGTCCTCCACAAACAGGTCCGCCGCCGCCTCCTCACGTCCCTCCGGCACCCCGACAATGTGGACATTGTTCCTCCGGGCCCGACCCTCGGTATCCTCCAGTCGACGATCCATCAGGGCGCTCGCCTGGCCAAGCCGGCGCACCTCCTTTTGGAGGGCCGTCACGTCCGCTGTAAGGCCCGAGGTGGTGTGGGCCAAAGAATCGGCCCGGTCATTGGTCTTGGATAAATCGGCCCTCACCAGGCCAACATCCACGTGGACCGAGTCAATCTTTTGCGCCAGTGTGTCAAAGCGCTGGTCCACCGAGGCCTTCATCTCGGCGATAGCGCCCATGACATCTCGCAGGGTCAGATCCGCGGGCAGCGCAGGAGCATCAGTCGGGCCCTCAGGGGAGCTATGCGGCACCTCGGGAGATCCCTTCTGGAGGGTGTAGCGGTCCATGCTGTTGGACTGATGGGCTGCGCCACGGCGGGTCGATTTCACCTTTGCCCGGTCGCCATCTTGCTTTGTGGACATGGTTTCAGTCCCCAAATCGTGCCAATCACCTCGGAAAAGGCCGACAAACCAGTTCACGGGCTCCGGGGGGGGGCAACCACAGGTCCGCAGGACGGATCACAGCCGGCGGGCCAGCAGGGCACCCCAACGAGGCCACACCACCGCACACCACCCCGCAACCCAACCTCGCCTACGCAGCAAGGAGGGTGCAAAAGCGAAAGTGAAAGTGCGGGGTACGCGAGTCGCCCAGCCCTGCCCGCCGCTGTTGATCACTTTGTCTCCGGATCGCCCCGCAACTCCAATCCGGGGGGCCGGCGTGGAGAAGGCCGCAAACCTCAATCGGTGCTCCCGCCGGTGTCCGAGGTCCAATTTGGAAGCGGAAAACGGGTGACACCTCAGCTCGGGCTCACCAACACAGTCCCCTCATCTAGGACAGGATATTTTCAGGATTTATGTAGGAGGTCACGGAGGTCCTCAGGAGCCTCGCACCTACGCGGCCATCTTGGTTGCGCGCTAGGCTCCTCCTCCCCATTCTGCTATTTCTTAATTGCGAATCCTTGTGATTTGCAATTAGGGAATAGCAAAATGCGAGCTACATACATCTGGCCCTTTTATCTGTATATGCCCGTTATTTTTTCCCCAACGTTTTATTTAGAGTTGGCAGCCCTGATAGTCCAATGAGGTGGTAATGGTTTCTTCCTTTCGTCTTCTTTTTTCTAAGAAATCTTCCCGCCCAGAGCCCTTGGAAAGAATAAAAGCACATTCTTAGGGGCATACACTTATTTTTTTCCTTTCTTATCTACTGTTTCAATTATCACTTCTTCTTTCTATTTATATCATTTCCTCTTTTTCTTCTATGAGATTTTAGCTAGATTCTATCTCCTTATTGCTTCCCAGTATACATAATTTTCCTCAGCTTTTCTATATCTCAGGGGAGAAGGCGGTCCTCCTCCAACTGCCTAGCTGCTAGTGGTTCAAACCCAGAAACGTCTACCAAACACAAAGGCAAACAAGCATTGGCATAGCCAATAGGTCTCGCCTTTGGGACCTTATAAGTGTTTAGCCATGCAGCAGTTGCATAACTAAATACTTATAAGGTCCCAAAAGCGAGACCTATTGGCTATGCAAAGCGGCTGAGTGAAAGTGAAAGTGATCACGATCAAACATCAAAGCGGCCGTGCGGCCGCGAAACCGAAAGTAATGGCGGTAAAGCGCGGCGCGCGCGCCCGCGCACATGCACTGTGGTTCTAGGCTGGCCTGGTAGCACTTTTTGGAGCCCTCTCAATAAGTCTCGCCAGACCAGCGCATGCGCTGGGTCTGGCGAGACCTAAAAAAAGGTCTAATATTGTAAGCAGGCGCAACACTGCCTCCGCGGGGCTTCGTAAGTACATGAGCAGATCATCTGCCTAGAGGGACCAAAGGTGCTTCACTACTCCTACCTCGATGGCCCAATCTGACAGAGAGTGTCTTTGAGACGACAGGCCAACGGTTTGCCTGCCAGGACAGAAAGAAAAGGGGACTGTGGGCAACCCTGTCACGTTCCAACTCTCATTCTGCTGATACGTACCCATTAATTTTCACCCAGGCGACACTGGTTAGTGTATAGTAATTTGGCCATTGCTGTAAAAGACAGACCAAAGTTCATGGTCAGCAGGACTTAAACATGTAGGTACCAAGATAGTGCGTTGAAGGCCTTCTCTGTGTCTAAAGACACGAGGGCCATGGGTTTGGGATGTTGTTGTGTTTCCGCAAGTACATGCCACGATCGCATATGGTTGAGTGCTGTCTTCCTGCCAGATATAAATCCTCATTGATCCGCATCAATCTGGCAAGAACTTTACCCAGTATTTTATTGTCAGTATTCAGTAATATAAGCGGACAATATACTCTACAGTCTAGGGGAACCTTTCCTGGCTTTGAGATGACCACTATCACAGCTCTCTAACCGACCGTGGAAGACAGCCCCTGTCCAAGGCCTCCTAATACACCCACAGTAATTTCTCAGTTAAAATGTCACTGTATGCACAGCACCATTCCACCGGTAGTTCATCTGGACCCAGTGTTTTATTGGAATTCAAGTCCCTCATGGCCTCTCTAAGTTCATCAGCAGTGAGCGGCTTCTCCAATTGTGCTCTCTGGGCATGCAACAATTTACGTAGGCCTGGCACCTCTAGTATAGGGTATGTAATGTCCACAGTAGCTGTGCATGGGTTTCTGTACAGCTGCTAATAATATGCCTGAAAAATGCCATATATCCCCTCCTGGTGGCTACAATCGAGTGACTTACATCGATGATGGCTGTTATACATATTGATGTCTGCTCCCTTTTTCAGGAGACAGGACAATAGTCTGCCCACCATATCTCCCTTCCTGTGTAGTACCTAGCGAAATGTGATTTTATAGCAGTTCTTATTCCAAGGTTTTATGTGTGATTACTGTATGTGTAGTGTCTAGCTAGCCTCAGGCTGAGGATTTTTCCCTGGCAGTGCTCTGGTGGCACGTCCACTACCCTTCCATGCCATGAAATTCCCTATCTAGAGCTCTAATTATTGATGGCACCCAGGAACCAGCGAACCTGTAAACCACCACCATAAGGACTTCTCACTCCTTTGCTTGTGTACTTGCCGTATTATAATTAAAGTCAAAATGCTCCAAGGTCATCTCTTGCATGGACTTTCCTAAGTCTGCATCATGTTGAGCTGACTCCGGTAGCCGTCAATTGGGTATGCGTGTTCTGTTAGCTGCAACAGAGTAGGACGCATTCACCAAGGAGTGGTCAGAGACCGTCCTTCCCATACGTGTCACCCGTGTTGTATACCTCACCTGGCTTCTGTCCACCAATATGTAGTCCAATCTAGAGTAAGCTTGGCTGGGGGCGCATAGTGCATGTCCTCTTGTTTGTGTGGATTACACTGCCTCCAAATATCCACCAAGTCCAGATCTACCATCACCTGGCGAAGCGAGGCAGACTTCTTTTTTTATGTAGGGTTAGGAGGGGTGCGGTCTATGTCACCATGTATAGTGCAGTTAAGGTAGCCAAGCCAGATCAGCTGTACGCCAATATATGGAGTGGACGTCTTCATTGTTCAGGCATAGATACCCGCCAGTACCAAATCCCATCCATTCAGCCTGCCGTGCAATATAACATACCGGCCTTCGCCATCAGAGAGCACCTTGGTGACAGTCAATGGTAGAGTACAGGACAGCCATATGCCCCCTCCTCACATGTGTACTGTAGCTAGCATGGTAGAGACTCCCTTTCTACTCATGAGTAGCTTTGTGTGCCTCAGACGGCAGCAAGTGTGTCTCTTGCAGGCAGGCCACTTTGATATCCTGTCTATGTAAATTTGCCCCCACCCTCAGTCTCTTACAGTAGTGGTTAAGGCCCTTGACATTACAAATTAGTAATGCAATTTTGTTGATGGACTATGAACCTGTGTGTGTCTGTGTAACGCAACCAGCTGTCATAAATGTGACCGCCCCCATGTACTGTGCCGTCCACGCGTGTACCCACACCCAACAGAGTATAACTTAGAACAATGCCACACCCAGGTGTCCCTAGGGGCATCCATGCTTCTACCTTCCAGGCAGTTAAAATATCGCTGTCTGTGATTTGTAGATATATATGCACCTACTCCTCTGGCAGGGCTGCTCAAGTCCTGCACCGCGGGCCAGGTGTTCTTCACGGCCGCTGATTGCAGCTCATATGTAATTCCAATGGCCCTGTCAATAGCTCACTTTCTGGTGCTTGGCAGGCACATTCAGTTACACTGAGCGCATTCAAGGAAAGGAAAGGCTGGGAGTGGTCATGAAATGTTAGCACCAATTAGCAAAAGGTTTTGCACCTCTGTAAGATATGCTACTCAGTGGCGTTTGAATGCAAACTAAATATCTCATGATTTTATTGAAGCCTCAAGTTGTTTGAAATGGTGGCAGCTATTTTGAAGCTATTGGTTAGATGATTCCTCGTGGTTTACAGAGTGCTTTTTAAGCAATCAAGATACTTTGTTGCTGTTAACAGGATCTGATCTTCATATCGTGCAGATACTTTAGAGAGTATTTACTTTCCTGAATATTTTATTTGACAAGTGCTTGACCACAGAGAAGAATTCTAAGGAAACTAACCAACTGGAGATAATGCATCCAGAAAGATGGTCAGAAGCGGTTAACCCCCTACACGGGGTATACGAATCCTTGCCAACTGCTCCTACTAGAAGCCTAGAGAGAGAAGCTTCAGAAGATGTTGTAAAAGAAATAATACAATTGAAACAACTTTTAAAGAAGGCCTTAAAAGTCAGGAGTCAAAACTGTTTTGAATGTTTCTCCAAAAAGGAATCTATTAAATATCTAAGAACTAAGTATACGAAAAAACGGTGGGAAAAGAAGAGATACGATGATGGGGAAAACCAGTGGAAGATCCAAGTGACCATTAAATCAAAGGAGTCAGCCAGGTTTTGATGCATAATCAATGCAGTGGCGTAATAAAACTTGAGTGGGCCCCCCTGCAAGTACATGGAGGGGCCCCCCTTCCTCACTCAGTCAAGAGCTCTGAGGCAGGGTACTGTGCTGAAGGGGCCACCAGGAGATGAAGGGACCGATGTTATGCCACTGAATTAACAAATCCTTAACAAGGAGGGCAAGCCATACCCTAAGTAATATTTCAGCGTCAGAATGGGTGAAGCACATGGAGTGCCTCTACAGGGATGAGGTCTCAAGCAATGTTCGGGACCCACTTATTGAGGAGAATCCTTACCGAGAGTCCTCAAATTTTTTACTTCGCTGAGCATTGAAGCAGTGAAAAAAGGAGATTATTTGAATAAAAAGGTCCAGTCCCCCTGGCCCTAATTGCCTGCCGGCAGCAATTTCTAGGTTACACCCCACCAAATGAGCAGTCATTTTAACTCCCTTATTCAATCGATACCTCTCCAGCAACATTATCTCAGATAGCTGGAGAGGGTCCTTGTTGGTGCCCGTCCATAATAAAAAGGGGCACCACAATCTCCCAACAAATTTTAGGTTTATTGCACTTTTGGACACAGATGGAAAATGTTTTGCTAAAATTCTCAATGAAGAGCTGAAAAGGTGTGCCCGGGACAAGTAACTAATTTCATTTTTCCAGGCAGGGTTTCAAAAAAGTTGCAGCATTGAGGGTATTCTATCTTGTCTCACCACGCTAATTGAAGATTCAATGGGAAAAAAAGGTGAAATAACTGTATGCAGCATTCATTGACTTTGCCTCTGCATTCGACAGTGTGACGAGAAACATCCTATGGAAGAAATTACAGAAATGGGGAATCCACCAGACCTCTTAAGGGCGGTAACTGCTGTTTACACTGACACATGAGTGAAGGTTAGAGTTTCTCCAACATGGGCAATCTAAAAAAAAAATTGCCACCAACAGAGACTTGTACAAGGCTGTGTCCGCGCGCCATTATTGTTCAATCTTTACTTAGCAGGCCTGCCCGCCGTCCTGGCTTCAGACTCAGCTTTTTCACCTAAATTCGCAGGTCAAGACAGTCAGGCGCTGCAACACACGGATGACACAGTACTTTGGGACCAAACGTAAGTGGGGCTGCAAACATCATTGTATGAACTTGGGTAGTTTTGCCATGGAAATAGAATTGAAATAAGCATTGCTAAAACCAAGTTAGTAATCTTTGGTCAAAGCAGATTAGAAAGAGTTCCGTAGGCTTGAACATTGTGAGGGTTGAGAGATCACTAGTATACAAGTAGCTGGGGATATGGGTGGATAAACGAGAGTGCAAACTCATCCACCTGAATGCCCTGAAAACATCTCGTTCACTAAATGGAGTTCGCCAAAAACTATTTAAGAATTGGACCTGCCCAGATATAAGTACAGTAAAGAGAATGATCATCAGCAAACTAACGTCCATATTATCATTTGGCACCATTGCACTGCTAAACAGACTTGCTACTTGGCTGGAAAGGGAACAATGCATCTGCTACTGACAAATTTTTCATCTGCCGTCATGCACTGGATTAGCTTAAATTCGACTAGAATGTAATCTCCTGAGACAAATTCTTGTGCTTATGGCTAGATTTCTATCTTACTGCAGCAAAGCGAATGTAGCGAAGGATGGATCCCTCAAGAGCCTCATAAGGTGAGAAATAACAAGTGAATGTCCAGCTTGCAGCATTTCCCTCAAGCAGGCATTATGCAATCTGGATTTCAAAGCATCTGTGGTATGCCTCTCTTACCCTGAAATTACTTGCGAAAGCACTCACCAAGCAGGCAAAAATCTTTTTTTCGAGGGCTGATTTAGCTGAACTGGCAAAATGCTCATATGGTAATTGGGCACGCAGACTTTATGACTTGTTGTGACTGCCTACATCCTTCACTTCCCCTCTGTCGAAGCTCCAGAAATAGCAGCTGATGCGACTACAATTTGGCATGGTTCCATTAAAAGGCTATAGATATGGTAGACTGAAGGGTCTTAAGGACTATGCTTGTCGCTTATGTAATTATCCTACAGAATCACCAATCCACATTGTGTGTATCTGTGGAAACCTTTCTCCGCACAGAAAAGTGTGTTTAAGTCTGATGTTCAGAATCCTCAACATCCGTTCTTGTATCAAGGCGTTGGAAACCTGTCTAAAGGAAGAACCATGCAACTAACGTCAAAATTCTTGAAACTTCCGATTACTGTAACAGGTATCTTGTGGATAATAATGAAAAATTTCCTAGCTAACGTAACGGAAAGTTTCAATTCTATTAAGAACTCGGAGGCGAGGATTATGCCTTCTTTCTTCACTTTAATCAATAGCAGCAAATATATAACAGAAAACTACATTTCCCATGAACCAAATGGACAAGGTAGTCAAAAACAAACACATGGTAACAACCAATCATCATACGAGAACAGTGTCCAATCAGGGGCCAGCCAGCCCAACATAGTCCATCAACAGTGTCCTCTCTTCCACTTTCTGAG
This sequence comes from Triturus cristatus, assembly GCF_964204655.1. Classification (NCBI taxonomy): domain Eukaryota; kingdom Metazoa; phylum Chordata; class Amphibia; order Caudata; family Salamandridae; genus Triturus; species Triturus cristatus. The sequence goes on from NC_140590.1 coordinate 316,290,261, forward strand.
CGCGTAGCCAGCAACCTTCGGCCCTTCAGGAATCCTGTTTGTGTGCATCCAAGCCTGAGGACAAGAAGAATATATTACCGCAGGAAGAAATTTCAAATTGCCAATTGCAAAGAAAAACTGCAAACAACATACATTGCAGGCTACCTTGACTTGACATGTCTAATAAATGTCCAAACCAATTATTTACAGCAGTGACTTATCGTATCATGAAATGCCCAAAACTAATTACTTACAGTAGTACGGGGAGGGGTCTCCTCCAGGAGGCAAGGGCGGGATAATCCTCGCCTCCGAGTCCTTAATAGAATTGAAACTTTCCGTTACGTTAGCTAGGAAATGTTTCATTCTATGTCAGGACTGGAGGCGAGGATTATGCTTGTTTAAAGCTTGCCCACAACCAAATGAGCCATATTCAGAACCGGTTTGAAGTAAAACCGTTTGAAAGTAGAGTCTGATGACCAATCCACTGTGTTGAGGATATCCTCCAAACACGCCCCTAAACTAAATGACAAGAGAACAGCAGGGTGTGAGAGTCGCGTAAGGGGACAGAGGGTGACAGAGGGCAGTAGGGAGAGACAGAAACAGACAGACAGATAGAGATAGAGACTAACAGAGACAGGGACAGACAGAGACAGATAGGCAGGGACAGACAGATAGAGGCAGAGACAGACAGAGAGGCAAAGAGACAGACGGAGAGGGAGGGCGACAGAGAGAGAGGGAGACGGAGAGAGAGAGGGAGACAGGGAGAGGGAGAGAGACAGAGAGTGAGAGGGAGACGGGGAGAGAGAGGGAGACGGGGAGAGGGAGCGAGACGGGGAGGGAGGGAGCCGGGAGAGGGAGGGAGCCGGAGAGGGAGGGAGACGGGGAGAGGGAGGGAGACGGAGAGGGAGGGAGACTGAGAGGGAGGGAGACTGAGAGGGAGGGAGACTGAGAGGGAGGGAGACAGGGAGGGAGACTGAGAGGGAGGGAGACGGGGAGAGGGAGGGAAATGGAGAGGGAGGGAGAGAGGGGAAGAGGGGGAGGGAGGGAGACGGAGAGAGAGAGAGGGGGAGAGAGGGAGAGAGAGAGGGAGGGAGAGAGAGAGGGAGGGAGACAGGGAGGGAGACAGGGAGGGAGGGAGACAGAGGGGGGAGAGAGAGAGGGGGAGACAGAGAGGGGGAGACAGAGGGAGACGGAGAGGGAGAGGGGGAGAGAGAGAGGGAGGGAGACAGGGAGGGAGGGAGACAGAGGGGGGAGGGAGACAGAGGGGGGAGGGAGACAGAGGGAGGAGGGAGACAGAGGGGGAGGGAGGCAGAGGGGGGAGACAGGGGGAGACAGAGGGAGACGGAGAGGGAGGGAAACGGAGAGGGAGGGAGACAGAGAGGGAGGGAGACAGAGAGGGAGGGAGAGAGACAAAGAGGGGGAGGGAGGGAGACGGAGGAGGGAGGGAGACAGAGGAGGGAGGGAGACGGAGGAGGGAGGGAGAGGGAGGGAGACGGAGGACGGAGGGAGACGGAGGATGGAGGGAGACGGAGAGGGAAGGAGAGGGAGAGAGGGAGGGAAATGGAGAGGGTGGGGAAGAGGGGGAGGGAGACGGAGAGAGAGAGAGGGAGAGAGAGAGGGAGAGAGAGAGAGAGGGAGAGAGAGAGGGAGGGAGACAGGGAGGGAGACAGGGAGGGAGGGAGGCAGAGGGGGGAGACAGAGAGGGGGAGACAGAGAGGGGGGAGACAGAGGGAGACGGAGAGGGAGAGAGAGAGGGAGGGAGACAGGGAGGGAGGGAGACAGAGGGGTGAGACAGGGGGAGACAGAGGGAGAGGGAGGGAGACGGAGAGGGAGGGAGAGAGACAGAGAGGGAGGGAGAGAGACAGAGAGGGAGGGAGAGAGACAGAGAGGGAGGGAGAGAGACAGAGAGGGAGAGGACACAGAGAGGGAGAGGAGACAGAGAGGGGGAGGGAAGGAGACGGAGGAGAGAGGGAGACGGAGGAGGGAGGGAGACGGAGGACAGAGGGAGGGGGAGGGAGACGGAGGACGGAGAGAGACGGAGAGGGAAGGAGAGGGAGAGAGGGAGGGAGAGGGAGACAGGGAGGGAGGGAGACAGAGAGAGAGGGAGACAGAGAGGGGGAGACGGAGAGAGACGGAGAGGGAGAGAGACGGATAGAAGGAGAGAGGGAGGGAGACGGAGGAGGGAGGGAGATGTAGGAGGGAGGGAGATGGAGGAGGGAGGGAGACGGAGGGAGAGGGAGGGAGACAGAGGAGGGAGGGAGACAGAGGAGGGAGGGAGACGGAGGAGGGAGGGAGGGAGGGAGATAGAGAGAGGGAGAGAGAGAGAGATATGTGTATGCCGGGTCCAGTGGCTTAGTGGACGAAGGCGTCCTCTGCAGGGACCTGTGTTCCACTTCATGGTCACAGTTTTTTTTTGTTGCTCTAGCCCCGCCCCCTCCCCCAATTACCCCACCCCCAAGGTGCGGCCCTCGGCCACAAACCACACTGTAAATTTGGCCCCCAAGAGAAAGTTTGTGAGTACCCCTGGTCTAGGCAATACTGTCAGAAACTCGCCGCCAGATCCGAGAGAGCTTTCGATCTGGTGCCCCCCAGATGATTCACATAACGGACGCCGACACATTGTCCATTTTCAGGAGCACACAAGACTGCACTGTATCCTTCGTCCAGCAACGTACTGCGAAGGATCTCGCCAGAAGTTCCAAGCAATTGATGTGTAACTTCTGTTCTTCGGGTGACCACAACCCTCCTGTAGAGAGGTCCCCGCACCTTGCACCCCAACCGAACCTGCTGGCGTCCGATTCTATAACCAAGTCTGGGGTGGAACCGAAAATTGCTCTCCCGTTCCACGCCTCCATATGGTCCAACCACCATTGAATCTCGGCTCTTGCCTTGATGGACAGCGCAACCTTGTGAGAATATGGATACCCTTTGCTTAGGAAGAATCCCTTGAGACGCTGAAGCACCCTGTAATGGAGAGTGCCCGGAAAGATGGCCTGGATCGACGCCGACAGAAGACCCACCACCCGAGCCAACTGGCGGAGGGAAATCCGTTGTTTGGTTAGCACGCGGCGTAGCTCGTGACGGATCTTGGAGACCTTCCTGTTCGGAAGACTGAGAGTGGATGACGTGGAGTCTATGACGAACCCCAAGAATGTAAGGCTCTGTGTAGGGTGAAGAAGCGACTTCTTCTCGTTTATGACAAACACGAGCTCTTGAAGAAGCGACACCGCCATCTGAAGCTGTTGTGTCAGGCGATGGGGACAGGATGCCATCAACAGCAGATCGTCGAGGTAAACGATCATTCTGACCCCCTGGACCAAAGGTATTTCACCAACGGTCTGAGGACCTTGGTGAAACACCAAGAAGCTGACAAAACGCCGAAAGGGAGAGATGTGAACTTGTACGTGCGATGACCCCAGAAAAATTGGAGGGACCGTCGGTGGGGTCGGAATATCAGGACTACCAGATAGGCGTCCTTGAGGTCCAAACGGACCATCCAGTCGAGGGGCCGCAGAACATCCCGAAGAAGATGGATTCCCTCCATCTTGAAATGTCGGTAAACCAACCATTGATTGAACTCGCTCAAGTTTATCATGGGTCTCTTGCCACCATCGGTCCTGTCGACCAGAAAAATGTTGCTCAAAAACCCTTGAGGATGAGTAGAAAGAGTGATAGCGCCTTTCGCAAAGAGACCTCTGCGTCTACCAGAAGCGCGTCCTGTGCAGAAACCTGAATTGGACGGGGAGGGGCTGTCTGCACTGGGGTCCCTTGGGGAAACCCCTCACAGTCTGCAGTACCCAGGCATCGTGTGTGATGGTCAACCAAATGTGGAAGCACCCTGCCAACCGCCCCCCTATGCCTTTTGGGGAAGAAGGGAGAACTCTCACATGGGCTAGAGGCTGCTGCTCCTCCCCGGAATCCTTTCCCCTTACCCCGCCGTCCACGTGTGGGGTAAAGATTTCCAAACCGGGATTGGTCCTGGTACTGTCTCTTTGCCTCTTTGAGCTGTTTGGCGTTGCTGACGACCGGCCGAGCGGCCCCTGCATCGGCCGGCCCGGCGAAAAAAACAGGGAAAAACCTTCTTGAATGGTGGACTGGGCTCGATCCAAAGATGTGAAGGTATTCACGAATTTACAGAGCTTTTGACGAAGGGCTTGCCAAATAAGCCACCCTGGGCAATAGCGCCCGCCTCAGTGTCCGCCAGGTCCCCTAGCTTCGGGTCAATCTTTATAAGGAGGGACCGGCGGTACCCGGTGGAAAGGGCACAGTTAGCGTTGCCCATGAAGATCACCACTTGCTGTGCCCATCCGGATAAAGTCTCGGGAGAAATTATGGAGCACGATTCCTTTGCTTCGTCCTCCATATCTAGAATTTTTGTGATGGGATCAAGAGCGTCCAGGAGTTTATCTTGGCTGGCCCTCCAGGACCTGTCAATCCCCTTTTTGTGATCTCTAATGAACTTTTGGAGAAAGGTACCCATCCGAGGGTCAATTTCAGGCGTAAGGGACACCTTACCCTCCAGAGTGGGGTGAGGACACTCCGCCCAAAGGCAGTTGCGTGCCTCCTTTTCAAGGGGACCCCTGATGTGGGCGGCCACGTATGCCGCTACCTTGTCCGCTGGCGCCCAGTCCGAGGACCGTGGGTGGATTATATCGTTAGGGTCCAGCATATCCGAGGTACTCAGAGGGTTTTGAGAGGTGCTGGGGAGAGATGGAGGGACTGGGTCAGTAGGAGGCAGCACAGGGGCTGCAGGAAGGGGAGCGCCGGCAGGAACTGACTGGTGGCTATCAAGGAAAGCCTGTCTAAGGCGATCAAAAGCAACCCCGTCCACACCTGCGTCGCGGGAGCGATTATGCGGTGTGGACCCAAGGGGATCAAGAGGATTGGTTGGGGCTGGGGGGTGGGGTGCAATCTGCTGGGAAAGCTGGGCAAAAGCTTGCTGAATTTGATGGGAAAGCCTGGTCTCTAAAGGAGACATGGCCTGGTCTACTGCCCGATAAATTGAAGTGTCCATCGCCTCATAAAAGGCGTCCCCCCAGGGCATGTCAGCGAGGGGATCCTCCTCCGGAAAACCATCATAATACTCCATGGGGGCAAAACAATACTCACGTGAAGTGAGACAAGTGGTAACCTGGCCTGGAAGGGAAGGCTTTATCAGGGCTGGGTGTCAGCCTGCAGTTTGTTTTTACGTGGAAAAACCACACAATGAACCGGGTTCTAGCCGAGGGACTGACTGCTGGCTAGGAAATTTTTTAAAACAACACACCCGGTAACCAGGTGAAACTGATCTGGGCAAAGTCCCTCGAAAACAATGTGCCACAAAAATACAAGACCTCCCAAGAGGCATTCTCCAGGAAACTGGGAAAAATACAGACTCTGCCCTCAAGAACTGGGCCTGGGCACAAAGCGTTTTGCAATTTGGGGGCAGCGTGACGTTCTAAGCAGTCACCGCCGCCTACAACAGTTCACCGGCGTTCTCCTCAGATCAGAGGCTCCCGTACACCGTGCGCGCGACGTTTGAAACTCTATGAAGAGAGCTCAAACGACGTGGTCACACAGCCTCCCGCACCCTCTGGCGGCGGCAGGACCCAGGAGCGCAGCCAGCCTCTAAGCTGCAAAGGGACAGCACATTTTATGCCTATTTTATGAGGCCTTGAACTGTTCTCTGAGATTTCTTATGGTTGCACACCGATAGTGTTAAACTTTTATATGTTATAATTTAGACACATGTATATGCATGATAAACTTTTTTATCGATTATGGAAATGATGTGTATTAATTATGCCAAATTAAATTGAAGTTTGATAACTCAAGTACTGACACTGCACTACTTTCAAAGATTATACAACTATATTATGTTGTATTACAGTTTACAGTTTATTGAATCATATTTACAAGAAGCAACAAAATTGATTCTCTTTTGAAAGGTTTAAAATCTGAAAAATGCACATAATGTATATGTGGTGATGTTAGGAGAAGAATCTAATTGGGATTATGATGGCAGCTATATCATTCTGATCAGTGCTTTAAATGGGTCGGTACTGTCCGGTTCAGCGTACCGGCACTTTTTTATTTTGGGAAGGAGAGTACCGGCACTTCTCAAGAGAAATGCTATACTTTTAATTTGAGAGTACCGGCACTTCTCAAGAGAAATGCTATACTTTTAATTTGAGAGTACTGGCCCTTCTCAGAAACAAGCAGGTACTCTGCTACAGAGTACCAACACTTCTATTTTTCCATTTCAAGCACTGATTCTGATGATTGTTATATTGAAGCTTGCTGAAAGGTTTATCTTGAATGTATCTCAGCACCAGAGAAGGCATGCTTACAAGTTAGATGGTAGTTGCCTCATGACAGACAGGCTGAGATTAGGCCAAACGTGGAAGAACAGCGTTCTACTCCAACACAGAGAGTCTAAAATAGAGACACTCAGAAGGTACATCCGATCCATATAAAGTGAAACACATGATGAACTATTGTAATCAGATACTACATTATTAGCCATATTTTTTAGATATCTTCTGCTACCCTTAGAAGTCAAGGCTCTAAAGAAACACAGGTCGAAGCAATGATATCCAGTGTCTCCGTTTTCTCTCTTATGCCATTCTCCTTTGCCTGGTCTACGAATAAGACATTTTGCTTCTGTGGGTGGTTGGCTGTTGATACAGAGAAGTGTAGAAACATACACTGCTCCCATTGGGATCAGTACCATAAAGTGCTTTCTTACATTCAAGAGAGGGGCCGGGGATATATCTTGTGAACATATTATTTAAAGAAATGAGGGCCTATGGAGTACAAAATACAGTACATAATACATGGAAGATTAAAACTGATCTGTCTGTAGACTAGCAGTCAATCCAGCTGTTTCAAGTAGGGCAAGGCATGATTATATTCTTACAGTGTTCCGACAGTTGCACGTTTTACTTTTGGGAATGCAAGGTATGTGGAATTCCCAAATTTAATACAGGATTGGATAGAATCACTGATCACATTACCCTACGGGGAATAGAGAGAACGGGGAAAACTCTTCATTGTGCTCCATTATGGAAAATACAGGATTTCAGAGCAGGTGCAATTCTGGCAATACTTATCCTGCTAAGCATCTATCAAAACACTTATTTTCTAACAGCCTGAATTGGCTGTGGACAAAGGCCAAGACAGCCTAACCCCAAACTACCCTCCCCCACATAAGTGAGTAGTGTTTTGGAACCATGATCTCTGTCTTTAATCAATTAAGCTTTAAACAATTCAGTGTCCTCCATTGAGGCAACACCTCCACCACAGAGCAAATCATTCAGCCTCATCCAGATCCTTTCCTTTTACATCCAGGAGGAACCGGGTAGGGTATGTATATATAACATGTCCTTTTAAGTTGAACATCAGCTAATGGACACATGTAAAAAGTAGGATATATTAGGAGCCATTACCGGAGCAGGAGAAACTGTGAACAGCTGAAAAATACCCCAGCTGACTCGTTGAGTACAAACCCTTAAAAAATTACATAAACCAATTCAAAAAAACATCCCCTATGGCCAAGTTATGTGATGCATGATCACGGGCCAGGGGGCAGCGACTCAATCAACGGCTTCGCCGAGGAGCAGATACACTTCTAGCCGTCACTTCCTGTTACCAAGGGAAGGATGGGGAGAGCGAGAGCACGGCCCGAGGTCTGTCTTCAACGAGGGTCACGCCACCGGGAGGTGATCCCAGAAGGAGCCCGGCGCGCTTAGTATAGTTCCAGACGCCCGACGCCGATGACCAGGAGGAAAGAAGGGAGCCGGACATTATCCGGCACCACCTGCAAGCCGGCCATGTCCCTGGAGGGGCGTGGCTGACCAAGGTACGAGGGAGACTGGGGGCCATTTGGGCGAACGCTACCCGGGACGACTCTGAAGCACGGGGTGGGGGTACCTAGCATCTGAACCCTCCCGTGTCTCCTCTCCCTTTGCCACTGATTCATCTAGTGTTTGTCCCTCACTAAACCACGGTCCTCTGACATACCTGGATTATTCACGGTGTTGGATGATTTGATGTCGGTGTTCCTCCACTCCCTTCCCTCAATTACGTGCTTCGTATATGTGAAAACGGTACTTCACATGGTTCTTGTTTTGTTTTTTTTCCTTCTGCCGACCCCACGTGACCACCGCTGCCTTTCACCATCTCCCCTATCCTCCTGGAGTATGACCAAGTGATCTTTCCCCACAAGCACGAAGTGGAAACGTCGACTTACCAACCCGAAAGGAAGAGACTTTAAGTTACTCTTTATTTGGTTCCCTTCCACTCAATCTATTTAGGTTGGACAGTCCCCTGCCTTGTTCAAACAAAGTGACGCTTCGTCCAGGAAACTTTGCAGGGGGCATTTGTTGGCGTCAGAGGACTACAGGTCCCAGGATCTCAAGGGGCCTCGCCAGCTGCATTCTATCGGCCCCTCCCACTACCGGCAAGATACTCGACCCCCGCAGACAGGTGGTCGCCGGGCCAAGCCCGGGTAAAGGGCGGGCTGTTTGTGGCCGTTAGGGGCCGGGCAGGGCAACCTCCTGTGGCTGGCCTGATACAGGGTTGGTCTGCCTTGTCCTAGTTATTACGTATCATTTAGCCTAATTTTTGTTGTTATGTGTTATTAATATTTTATCTTTTGGTCCAATTTATGGGGGGTTTTACTATTTTTGAGTGTCTTCTCTCACTGTTTTACCATGAACTGTGATTTGTGAACTTCACATTGAAGTATCATGGGCAAAAACATTTTCCCTAATTCTCACCCGTGCACAAGACAAATAACAGCCTCAACCACCCCAGTGCCGACTTTAACTGCTATAGACAAAATGTTACAAAAAACCATAGGGGTGGTTGCGTCGGCTATAGAGAATACCGAAAGACGTCTCTCTCTCACACCTGGTATATTACCCCCCTCGCTAATTGGGAACATAAGTGTATCCACTGTTAATTCTCCGGATTCTTATGTTGAGCTTCCAAGTGCGCAGATTGATCCGGTTGTTACCCCTCCTACCAATTCTGCAGTCCCTTCAGTCCCGCAGGGAGCTAGAAAGACACTAAAGCCTTGCTCCAGAACTAAAAAGTCGAAACCTACTAATAGGTTAGCTAAGAGTAATATACCTATTATAGATTACCTAGAGGCAGACTCTGCTCCACCTTTTTCAACTTTATCTCCACCGGTATGGGCTACTCATTTACTAATTGATTTTCAAGCCCAACTGGAACAACTCATCAATTCCCATTTAAAAATTTTGATGAGTAGAATTGATAAAGTAGTTTTATTGATAAACATTAAAAATGGAGGACGAGATCTGCCTCCTATTTCAACTGGGAATACTATCGTGAAAGTAGCTCCAGGTAACACCAAGCAGGCCTCACAAGGCCATAGCTCAAAGGGAGGTTCTTGTTTAGAAAATCTGGTTCAGGGATCGGTCTCAATTAATACGAGCAAACGAACCCCAGATACTAATGTCTCTGGCTCTGTTATTCCACCTAGGGTGCCTCCAGTTAGGTAGCCCGATTCCCCGTAATCCATCTCCCACCCTTAAAGACACTAGTAAGCAGCGGGCGGGTCGGGGTTCGGCGCTCCAAGGCTCTGCTTCGAAAAATGGTAATGTATCCCAACAACTCCCACTTTGTCCCCAGTTACCACCTGAGGCTTCTCCGTACGTGGTGGTTTTATCAGGGGTTCCTTCGTTGTCAGGTGAGCGTGGAGAAACTTTCCCCGAGTTGAAGAACAAAGTTATCTTTTGGTTGAATAGACACAGACCATTGTTGAGTTCGGGCCAGGGGGAAATTCTATTTGCTAGAAGAGTTAGCTGGTTGGGGAACAAACCCAAGGATATCGGTGGGGATTGTGAGATTGTTAATTTTAGGGATCCCAGAGTGGTCAACCACATCCTTGAGTGGGGAGGCCCGTGTAATCTGGGTTCAATCAATCCTCTCCCCTTGGGGTATTTCTATTCACGGGTTTTACTACCGGGTGGGCCCGTATCAACTTATTTCTATCACGGCCACAGGTAGTGGAATATAATGTACCCGTAGATAACACTTTTAGTGTCTTGAATAGTGTGGACTGACTATGTCATCGATCGTGGCCTACCGTAATGTCCCCCAATGTGGCGGATTGTCGTGTGGTGGAGGGTGGGAGTGTTAAGGAGAGTTCTCCCCAGCGGGTTTTAGGGGAGAAGCAAGCCGGAACAACAACGTCCACACACAGCCCATGTCTTAATAGTAGCCATTTGGGAGATGGTCTGGTTCTGGAGACCTCTCTAGGATCACCCCCTTTTAATGTGCTAGAGTCTACCATATCTAGTCCCGTAAGGGCAGATTCCCGTAGATCTTTAATTAGGCCCTGGAACGTAGCAGGGCTTGGGTCTAAGTTATCCAATCCAGAGTGGGGTGAGTTGCTGGACAAATATGACTTGTGTTTGTTCCAAGACACTTGATTGTTGACTCCCCCGATAAGGGTAGGCTTTGCAACATATGATATCCCGGCTGTGCAGGGACCCAGGGGACGTCCTTCGGGGGGATTATGTATTTGGGTAGCCACACATTTGGGGTGTTCAGTTAAAGTAATAGATTCTCAATCCCAGGACATCCTCTGTATTATACTTAAAAACTTGGATGGTTCGTCGGTGGCGGTCATTAATGTTTACTTGCGCCCTATTCCCATCCGGTTGGGGTTATCTACCCTAGAGACTCTTGATGAACTTCTTTCTATCTTTCCTTCACCGTCACATAGTTATCGAGGGTGATTTTAACTGTCATTTCGAACCTTTGGCAGGGATCCCCTCTGTAACCTTAGATGAGGATTCTATTTGGCACATCCAGGAGTGCTCTATGTATTCGGTAAAGCGTCTAACACCGTTGGCCCTACAGATTAATAAGCTCCTAATAACACAGTCTCTCAGAGCTTGTAATGGGAGACTCCCTCCCGATGCCCCTGGGAAGTGTACATATAACAGAGTGGGATAAAGTACAACCATTGACTATATTATGGTCAATGTGGAATTCTGGCCCCAACTGAGGGCTTTTACTGTAATTAATAGGGTAGACAGTGATCATAATCTCTTATCACTTGAACTAACACATACATTGGGACATCAATACGAACTGGGGGAATTGGAGATATTCCCTGACTCGAACTTAACCCTAGTGGCGGGGGGTAGGCGCATCAGGTGGGCTAAGTTTGTGTTAGCTCCTGATAAAATAGCTCATCTATATCAACATGTGGCCACCTCTCTAGCAGAGGCTTTTGAACTCCCGGTTGATAAATACGATCTCACCTATTTCCAGGAGCTGGAGAATATTCACTCTAAGCTTCTTTCTACTTTGCCCGATTATTTTTACACTTCAGTAAACACTAAGCTACGGGATAAAAATCAGGCCCACTGGTTTACCAATAACTGTAGGGCGGCCAAACGGGCTCTTGTGAGGGAGGTTAAAACTGGTTCCCTGTTGAGTATTAGGGAGGTTAGACACACTTATAAACGTATTACTATGGAGTCCAAGTCTGAATGGGAGGCCTCGAGATGGGCTAGTATCAAAGATGCCCTGGAAGGTCGCGATTACAGGGCCTTCTGGAACCTAGTAAGATCAGGCATGCTAGAGGGGCCCCCGCTGTAATACCTAACTTGAGTGAAGAGGTTTGGATAGCCCATTTCAAGCCTCTATTCACCCATTTGGATTCTGTATCTCCAGCAGACCTGGCCTCCCCATTGAAGGGTATATCTGCTTCAGCGCCACTAGTTGTAAGGGTCTCTGATTATCAACTTTGTACTATCCCTGAAATCCAGGCGGCTCTGGACAGGATCACAGGCGATCTATTCATGAGTGAACAGAAGGTTTGGGCTCCCTATATTTTGCTATACTTTAATGCTATTTTTCATGGCATGGAGATCCCCCTAACCTGGCGGGGTGCCGAGATTATTCCCATTCATAACAAGTCTTCCCCACTCGATCCGGCCAATTACCGCCCCATTAGCCTCATTGATGTCCTGCAGAAATTGTTTGCTCGCCTTCTTTTAACTAGGTTGCAGAGTTGGATGGACGAACACCACATCCTAACTCCCCTCCAAGCGGGCTTTCGTGCCAAGGTTTCTACAACTGACCAACTGTTTAGACTTCAGTTGGTTTACTGGAAAACAGTGACCATGGGGGCTGGTAGCCTATACCTGATATTTGTGGATCTCCGATCCGCGTTTGACCTGGTTCAGAGGGACAAGCTTTGGGCAATACTGCTAGAGATGGGTGTTCCGACATACCTCTGCCACTTATTCGAACGTTTGCATCAAGGCACTTTTGCAAGGGTGAGGTATGGGAGGAACGGAGAGCTTTCCGCTCCCTTTGCAGTGGAAAGGGGTGTTTGGCAGGGGTGTGTTTTGGCCCCATACTCTATTTTCCTTGTTCATCAATGGTTTGATTGAACACTTAATGGGAGTGAGGGATTTAGATTCTCCTAGTCTAGCAGCCCGTAAGATACCAGCCCTGATGTTCGCTGATGACACCCTTTTGTTATCAAAATCTCCTATGGGTATCCAGTGAACATTAGAGGCGTTTTGTTCTTTCTGTAAATCTAGAAATCTGGAGATTAATATTTCTAAAACCAAATATATGGTTTTTAATGCAAGACCATCAAATTATCCCCACCCTCATTTGGAGGGCTCTGTGTTGGAAAGAGTCTCCACTTTCGACTATCTAGGGATAACACTAAATTATAGGATGGGTTGGGGGTCCCATATAGCTAGGGCTAACATGAAGTTGGCCCAATCCTCTGGCGGTATACTAAAGGTTTTTAATGAGTGTGCATCTAAATCTCTGGGCCCGCCAGTGGAAATCTACAAGGCCCAGGCTAGAAGTGGGGCGCTTTACGGAGTAGAGTTATGGGGTCATGCTAATGCAACCTCTTTGTCTACTACCGAGAAAAGTTTTATTAGACGCTTATTGAGACTTCCCCAGAGTACACCCCTGATCCCTTTACGATTAGATATTGGTCTGGCCCCGATACAGGAGGTTATCCTTAATTGTCCATTGTTATACTGGAGGAGACTCTGGTCTACTCCAGAGCTATAGTGAGGACTTGAGGGACTTTCTGACTACAAGGGGCTCGGGTAAAATACCCTGGTTAAAACATGTCAAACAGCTTTGCTATGCACTGGGTAGGGGAGATATGTGGCTATTCCCTGAGGAAACTTGTCCCCTGATTACTAAAAGGGCGTTGGTCGTCGTACTCAAGCAATATCGGTGAGATCTTACTATATCAAATCTATCATTGGGTAGGTTGACCAATTGATTTTTGGAGGCCAAGGATAATTATTATTTTGAGAAATTCTTGGACGATATCCAGCCCTCACTGGCAAAGAAGTTATATGTCCAATTTAGACATGGAACTCTTCCAGTGCGGGCTGTGACAAACAAGTGGTCTAATGTTCCCAATGTTTCAAGCTTATGTTCTGGTTGTGAAAGCGTTGAAGAGACGGACCAGCACGTTTTGTTCTTTTGCCCGTTCTACTCTAGGGCTAGAGCTAAATGGATCGTCCCACTATGCAAATCCAGGGGTCTAAGGGATTATAGGGAGGTATTTAGAATATTAAAATATGATACCAGCTTTTTGATTGTGTTTGTTACCTTCAGATATCTTTTTTCTCTGTGGTGCGCAAGAGGCGCTAAAATCAAAAATAATAATAACATTTCCTAAAATTGTGCTATCTTAATCATTTAATTTTAGAAGGCACCCCCACTAGTATACAGCCTAGGGATTGATCCAGAATTAAAAGGTATTTTTTTTTCTTCTCTTTTTTTATAGGATTTTTACTGCTTTTAATATTGTATTTTAAATCTACTTGAGGAATATTATTTGTATCCGGAGTCCCCAGAAGTGGAACTTTCTTGTATATTGTCATGTCCATATTTTAGTTGTATATATATATATATATATATATATATATATGTGCTTTTATGGTTTTTAACCGATAATAAAGCTTTTCTGACTGACTGATTAAGAAACTGGTGGTCGACCGTGTTGGAACATGGCCATCAATTCTACCCAAAATTGTATTTCAACACCATAGCCATAAACAACCACTCTAAGATCATCCTATACAGAAGTTACCTAAACCTGGCCTTAAACTCATCTAACAGGCCAACTTACTCTACAAAGCTATGCAACTGGGCGGTAACGACTTTCTCCAATTGTTTTCCTGGCTAAGGCAGTAATTCGATTGTTAGGAGCCTTGCCATTTGATGATAGTAGATTTGTTTAAGTTGGTGAATAATCACTTATTATTTAAACCCAGTGGAACACAACCGGACTCCATTGAGTGTTCATTGAAGTTAGAAGAATGGCTGGAGGATGCCCTAGAAATTCGAAAGGTGCAAACCATCATATTGACCATGCATTGCCACCTGAGACAGATAGATTTGGTCCCTTTGACCACTACCTTATTCAACATTTCGACTTTGCAACCAAAGAGGGCGTGTTCACCAGTGTATGAGAGAATACAGAAGAGCCGGGAGTACAGCTACCATTGAGTCGCAATTCTCACTCCAGACTGTTTCCAAGTAGCCTTCAGAATCGTATTGCAGCATTACCTTGGAGAGATGTAAGGGGAAGCCTACCTGCAAACGCAGTCTGAACATGCCTGCCAACAGGACGTCACCTGGTTCACCGACAGCGAAGAATAAAAAATTAGCTAGCATTCGCGCCAAGAATTTTCAATTCTATTAAGGACACGGAGGCGAGGATTGTGCTTCTCTTTCTTATATTTGCTACTCACAGCAGCCAATGAACAACGTTTTGTATGCAAATAAAAACGACATTTCCCATGATGCTTGTCCATACATCACATCCTGTATAGCCCCATAAGAGCCACAGTGTCCTGTTTCTCCTCCTCTTTCTTTGCTCGAACCTTAATAATCAATAACATTAATACTTTAGTCCAAAATAAGGAATATGAGTCCAATAATCATCCTCCAACGTGGCAGAACCATATCCAAACTGGAATTTCACGTCTTCTAAACCAGAAGAACACCTGCTCCGTCTTCTTTTCCCAGAACCTGAAAGGAATGAGACAGGGAAAACCAGTAACTTCTGCTTACACAGAATATCAAGTACATGCGGGTGGGTAATTATTACCAATATTGTAATAAACCGGGTGGGATGATCCTCGCCTCAGTGTCCTTAATAGAATTGAAAATTCTTGGCGCGAATGCTAGCTAATTTTTTATTCTATTACAGGACCAGAGGCTTCGGATTATGCTAGTTTAACGCTTATCCAACTCAACTACAGTCATATCACCCACCGGTTGAATAATAAACTGTTTAAATATAGAGTGAGAAATCAGTCAGTATATCTTGAAACATCCTGTACTATAGGAATCAGCAAAACACTATTGAGAGATATGGTCCAACAAACAAACTGTCTCAAACATTTGGTTATGGATATCGCATCCTGGCATAACTGCCATCCACCACTGGCTATAATAGCCGTAGACATATGTAAAGGTTCTATAATGTAATCCACAGTTATAGCACACCAATTATATCACAACCTCAGGAGTAACACCAAGTAAACTCCCTTGTAAACTTTGAGGCATGGAAAACACACGTAATTTGCATCATTTGAAACATAATGTGAACAGGCCTTGACCAGATGTAATTCTGACATTAAGTATAATGAAACTTCCTGGAGTAGATACCGTACCTGTAACACCGTGGGCCTGTCTCGTCGTTGGAACACCGAAAGGTAGAAGGTCTCGTAACACAGCCTGACGATAGGCTATTCCTTGCCGACATATTTTGTTAGCCACTGTTTCAAAGAAGAAAATCGAGAGAACCTCCCACAGAGGATTATTCTGATCTGGGTTTTTATGCCACTCATTGCCTTTAACTTTGCCTGTATCTAAAATGACCTGCATAAATGGCCAAATGGCCGCTGCGAAGCGAACGTCGCGCAAAACCGAATTACAGTACCTGCTGAAATATACACAAAGTAGGAAACTCAGCCCTCACGGAGATAACACGACGGGTACATACCAACAACGCGATCTTCCGACGCCTAAAAAATTTTGTGGTTGCGCGGAAGGGCTCAGGGATGCTAAATGAACACCGACAGCGGGTCCGAAAAGTGTAGATCGTACCAAAAAACAATGTTTTTAAAATATATATATATATACCACCTAGGGAAACTGAATGTACAGGCCTGACATGTTCCGAACCCTGACTCTGTGCCACCAAAAGGCGCCTGACTAACTTTTGAGCTAGTTCCTTGGTATATCATAAAGGACCACTGCCCCCAATTCACCATGCGCACCTCTGCATGAAATGGAATGTTGTAAGGGGTCACGGAGAACTCAAGAGTCGGACGCCGCCGACTCGAGGAGTACTGAAAAAACAAAATGGAGACTCCCCTACAAGAGTTGTTAAGATCGCTTCCGCTAAGCCATGCAATTTTGCGTCACATTCCCCGAAATGTGGATGGAATGGAGGAAAAAACATAGTTCAGTCCCACCGACAGCCGTGAGACAAGGCATACAGCCTTTACCCCCTGGATTTTATCTCCAGCCGAACGTCTGCGATGAATCCTTCCTGCCACTAAAGGTCTGCGGAGCAAGAACCCAGAAAAAAGGCTACAACCAGTGAATATCCTTCGGGTGAAGCTGCCACCTACCGCCATCTGGAGATACCAGAATTACCAGTCCGCCACTGCGCGCTGTTGCTACGGATTCTATTCCGTAATGACTTAAATCTGATACTTCCGGCAGAACGCCAAAAGTCCGTGACCAAATCCGCTAGGAACATGACCTCGTACCCTTTGTCTTGCCGATGGCTCTCACAACCGAGATATTACATGATGTGAGAAGTACGTGTCAAAAGACCTATGTGGAAAAAAAGGACTGGAAAACACTGGAGGACAGGAAAAACAGTTTGACAGACTATGCTAAACGCCTTACTACTTCGGCAACTGCCCGAAATGAAACCCTCTGCACGGGTAACGTCAGGATGGGCTCCATTGAAGCTCCCACGTAGGAGCTTGTAAAACAAAATCTAAGCCAAGCGCCACAAGTGTATCGAAGAGAATGGCCGAAAAAGCCATCACAAATCGTAACCCCGAGGGCAAATTGGAAACCGACGAGGAAACTGACCTCGGGAAAGATGAGAGGCTGAAGTCTATGTCTGTGCTAGGATAAACCCACATATATATATATATACACATTACACCTATACACACATATACATATACATACACACCTACATATACATCCCGTTAAACCTGAATGGGAAGACGCCCTATTCCCGTGAGGGAGCAATCACCTAAATAGAAAGCTTGGGGGATTATACAATTCCTCCTCAAGTTCGTCATTGGAGCAGCCGCCAAGGACGGGAAGGAAAAATTGGCGACCACGAGATGCTCTCCCGAAAGCCATATAGTAGAAAAGTGTGTGGAACATGGTGGGAAAGCAATTGCTAAAACAGAGTCCCTAAACGGTTCACAAGGACCAGCCCCGCAAAGGACCCACCGAAGTTCAGAGCGTGTGACCAAAGGTCAACTATGTCTACATATCATAGACGTGCCCCGTAACAAAACTGTCCCAGATGGGTTCTGTCGCCAAGGCTCAGCGCAGTCAGGACATCAAGTTGTCCATCGCTGCTTGCGTCCGGCCCTGACCCGGAGGTTGTCCTGGCAACCTGGCAGCTCCGGGAAACCCTTTCTGAGATTTCTTGTACAACTAGCAAGTAAAGAAGGAATCTTCCACTGTAACCAATGTATCCGGCCGCAGTTCTCGAGCTATAACTATTGCGCCCCTGATCTAAGTCCCGTCGAGCGCGCGCGGATGCCCTAATATTTGTCATGTCGAATGATATAGAAAAGAAACATGCCCAAGGAAAAGTGACTCAAAAATGATGGGCGTCAATCAAGCTTTGCGTCCCTGAGCTAGGGCTGGTACATCTGGGGCCCGGTTGACCTACTCAAGGGCGTGTAGAACCTGAGCGTCAACATGATTATTTCGGGAGCCTTGTGCGCTCCGCTCGACTAGATCCCATCCTCATTATATATCTCACCCATGCAGTGTCATGAGGTGTCCGTATTCAATATAGTAGTGCCAAGCACAGCGTAACGGAGGAGTAGAGGGGGAGCCTACCCTGTGCACACGAAGTGAAGATAATAATGTATCGGCTCCTCAGCAAAGCTGTAGTCAAATTATTCCAGCCCCATGGGCGTCCGAGTCATAGTGAATTATCAGGAGCGTGTGCGCACTCCAAGGGCCAGCCGATTGTTACAGCCTGGAAGGCGTACACAGAAGTCTGCTCATGTAAGGCACGAGGCTCTGTGAACCTGTGAAGCAAAACAGGGACGCGTGCGACGCGCGTAAACCAAATTGCCCAAATGTAGCCCAATTGGGTTACGCACACCGGAGTGTTATGACTCCATAACCGCACTCGGCGACTAGGGAAAACCTTTGGCGGAGAAAGCGCGAAATCGCGCAACGATCATAGAGCAACCCTATGGAAATGACAGGAGTAATGTTGAATCAGAAAACCATAATCATTGAAACCTAACCTGAGTAATAATCTAGACCCAAGCACTGTCCCACAGTGACTCATTTTGAATGCTGCAACAACAGCGCCGTATCTCAGCTCTTGAGGGAGCGTTATAATTCTGTGTTCAGCAGTACCAAGTCCTTCCCATGAGGATCAACAGAGGCCCAATCAGTTAAGTCGCAGGCATCATCAGTGCGCCATCTCCACTCCAGCGGGAGCGACCTTGATCTGAACCCCGACGGGCAGTACAGTATTAACTACGCCTAAATTGTAATAAGAGTTCCAATTGTAATATAAAATAAATCTAGTCCTGCGAAAAAACACAACCCAGAAACCCTGGGTGCGAACCGCGAACCTCTGGGGTTGGAGGCAAGAGCCTTGCCCCTAGGCCACATAGACTTGCTGCAAGCCTTAAGCGCGAGGGGAACCTGAATGGAAGCCGCCAAGAGCAGCGCGGCACTTACAGGTCAGCGGGAGCACCATTAAGCCCGATCAGGCCGCCCACATTAAAATACTCCCCGCTCCTGGCGGGGAACGCGTAACACTCGCTTTTAAATAGGAAACGGCGGCGCGAAATGAACAGAATAAACGGGAATTGAACCCGTAACCGTGAGAGTACTAGTCTCAAACCTTAATCATTAGGCCACAGCGACTCCGCCATGCGCGTGAAACAGCGCGGTACTCAGCGGCCAGCAGGGAGTGAATCGAAGGCCGTACAGGCCGTCAGTGTAACTATTCAAGCTCTGCTCCAAGCGGGAGCGCATTACCCCAATCGGGAAACTCTAAAGGGGCCTGCAAGCCATCGGGGGTCAGTAAGCTGATGACAATCGCGCCCGCGAGCGCTGAATCGAGCAATACATGGCACTGTGAAACAGAAGACAAATTGCCCCCAGCACAAAAACACAGACGTTTAAACACAATTATTCCATCTAGCGCGATATAAGCGCAAACATAACTGCAACATCAAAGATAATTCAACAGTCAAATAAGACATGATGCACAACATAACGTTCTGAGCACTTAACTGTCTGCGTGAGCAGCAAAGAAAGAGGAGGAGAAACAGGACACTGTGGCTCTTATGGGGCTATACAGGATGTGATGTATGGACAAGCATCATGGGAAATGTAGTTTTTATTTGCATACAAAACGTTGTTCATTGGCTGCTGTGAGTAGCAAATATAAGAAAGAGAAGCATAATCCGAAGCCTCCGGTCCTGTAATAGATTCTGCTGACTGCAAGGATCTTCATCGAGGAAATCTTAACGGATCGAGAAGGCCCAGGAGCCGTGAGGTCATGCCAGGCAGTAGCTAAAAACAATAGCAAAAACATCTGCGTTGAAGAGGTGTTTACCACCCTCAGGTATCGAGAAAGCCAAGCATTCCAAGCCCCTTTAATAACCTGTGCCGGTAGTGATCTCTTCAGTAATCCCATGGGTGTCTCAAGCAAGTCTGACTTACACACCAGATGTGGTGCCAGGAGTCCTAAACTGGATCTGCTAATCCTTATTCTGAAACTGCTGCAATTATCATTTTAGCTAAAGTAGTTCGGGAGATCATGCGACGTTACTCGACTTACCTCTGCGCCTCAGAGCCCACAGTTGTGGGTTCTGAGATACAGGCCCTCTACTTTCATTGGTCATCTGTCAAACTAGTTTTTCACATATAGAGAGTGAGAGAATAAACAACGTAGTTGCGTTCTCCCAAATAAACTTTTTTACACAATACTAAAAATTGACATCAAGTAGGCTCGAAACATGCCATTCTTATAGAAGTTGTTCACACCTAAAGGGAAAGGAAAGTGTGTCAGCTTGGAACAGTATGACCAAATAAGGAGGCATACATACTAGGAGTATTTGTACGAATACAGCCCCTATATATAAAAAAAGAACCCTTGAACTACATGAATACGTGGTATTATACTCGTATATAGAAGTCCTGAATACACGCGAAATGATTCTAAGGGGTGGGGAAATAGACGACCAACTTGGATAGTCGGTTAAAACAGTAAACAAAGATACAAACAAGACGATTTAAAAAATTTACCATGGTGTTGCATATTGTTATTGAACTAATAGGACTCCATGCAAATGACTCTAGCGCGGGTCAACAGCATGTATAGTAAGCGACTTTATCACTGTCCTTCCTAACTGCAGCATTATCAGCAGAAGTATTGTCTCGTACCCACAGAAATAATCCTCGAAGTTGGACACAACCGATAAATAAAAATTAAAAATAAATAAAAAAAGTAAATAAACACGAGGGGATTAGAACACCGACAACACGATCGTATCGAACTACACTACCCAGAAATCCTGTAGTTCAACGTTACATACGTCAGCAAATAACTCAACATTTCGTATTTTAACCATAGAGAAAATACGTAACGGGAAAGAACAAAAAACCAATGAAAATGAAAAGCCCTACTTAAGAGACACGGCAGCCGCGTACACATCTCCGACGGCAGACGATGTGTTTGACAAGGTGTAACGGCGGTGCGGTGTCCTTGACGAAGTAAGTTGGATGGGGGCTGCGTATACCAGGGATGTCGAAGTATAACGTTTTAAGACACGCATCATGCAGCGTAGACATAGAGACAAATCCACAAATGCGGGAGACCATTTATTGTTCTACCTTTGCCATAGAATGGAGTTATAAGCTGGAGGGGTACTTAAGTAAACCGTGCAGAGGGAGCTGGTTCCTTAACAAATAGCGCACCAACGAGGGACGTAATATTGAGTATGAAGGGATATTAGAAGGGTGGAATTTCTAAAGCAGACTAACACACAGGTTAAACATTACGAAACCACTGTCGGGGGTGAAGTGCTAACGGAATTAAGATGGAGCACTAGTACATAATTACCGTGGAAGTAGGATTACAAGATGTTATGCTTACATATAACCATGGCGACAAGAGCTCCCTGCGACAGGGGGTGTAGTTTGATGAACATCCAAGAAATGTTTTTATATCGATATATATCTTTTATTCAGTGTTTGACTACAGGACAGCACCTGAACACATGAGAGCTGCATGATGCTAGTAGGCATCAAACAGTAGGTGAGCGTCATCATGATTCAATAGACTGAGTAAAATTTATGTCTCATCAAAACACCCGCTCCCATTATTTAATCTAAAAACAACACGCTAAAGAAAGGTTTTGTAGAATATAGATTATTAGGATTGGTGGCTAACACAACTGTAGAGTCACGGTCTTCCCACTTATAGACAACACCCTCTTGATGGTGATCACGTAGTGTGGTGAATATATTTTTTAGTGTTGTGGCAATTGTTTTTGTTAAAATGGATTGAATAGTGAAATCCACTAAGCCCTAATTAGTGAGCACATAGACAGGTGGTACACCAACACTCCAACTGTAATTCAGCGAATATGAGCACTAGATGGGCTGTAGACAGGATTATTTCATGTCCTTTAAGGAAATATATGATATTGTCTTTTCCATGTCCCATAGAAAATCTACTGAAGTTGGAGTTAACACACGGACAGGTGAGTGCATTAGGCCTCACGTTTTGATGGGTTGCATGTAACACATGCACGGCTACACGGCAGGGACCTTAAAGAATAAGGCACAGAGACATAACGCCCTGACGAAGGCCCTCAGACCCGACTGGGCTACCCATATGGGCCGAAACATGTTGGCACACAGTTGAGGGTATATTTGAACAGAATTAAGTTCAAAATAACCCCAAGAAAAAGTTTTTAGTGATACCATGAGTGCCCGTGAATAAAGGACTCAGAAAAGGGTACACTCATAGGTATTTTTAAATCTGATCTGGTTCCCTGCTTAACCAGTTATTCATTTATCTAAGCACTCCCATTACATCTTTGGTTGAGTCCGCCCAGAGAGTACCATCTTCTCTGGGTGTGGAGTATTTGCCTATGATGAAGCATGTCACTATTATGTGAGTGAGGCTTTTACTTCAATATCTTTGATATTCCACCTGAGAAGTAGGTAGTTGAATAACATTCTAACACATCCTTAGATCGGGTTATTCTGCCAGTTTAACAGTAGTTGCTGATTGTGTAAAAAAAACATCTGTCAAACTACTCAGGAACAGGCCTGAGTAGCCTGGTAGCCATTAGACTTTGGACTCCAGTGACATTCGTCTCAACACCAGGCATGATTCACAACATTTCCCACCCCAGAACACCAGGAAGATTGCAAATAAAGCATTTGAATTATTGAAAGAGAAGGCACCTACTTTCTTAAGGTGGGGGGAGTATTTGTACATCACCAGTCAGAATTGTAACAGGCGTAGGGGGTGCATAACATAAAAAGAAAATCACTGCATTCCGAAACCAACAGGAGAATTAGTTTTGTCTTTGCTCTAATGCAGACCCCAAACGTTTCCAAATAGCTACGAAAACAGCAGAAGAGTCCCCCGCCGGATAACCTAGGCAATGGGGCTTAATGCCAAAATAAAGCATTGAGTCGAAGCTCCATACACGTTCGCGGTCAGTTCTCTGGCCCAGGGGCATTTGGCACGTCTGGGTTTCACCATTTAAATAGGTTTAATTCCTAAAATATTTATCTACCGGTTAATTAAGTCCTTTTGATTTAGAAAGTTAAGATCTGCTTTGATACGGAGATGTTTTCAGGTTATTTGTTGATTACACTGTTTCAGCGTTTTTAACACTACACCTCATCCTGGAGTACGCTTGGACAGCTTGTCTCCACAACACTTAAAGTCAGGAGTTGTTTTTTTGCATATTTATATAGCGCGAACTCGACCCGAAGGTATTGGAGAGCTTTACATAGCACCGTATTTACATTACACATTCAGGCACGGGGAGATTAAGTGATTTGCCCAGAATCACAGGATGTGGACGCGACCTCGAGGCTCGAACCCTGGTTTCCTGCACCAGAGGCGGCAGCGCAACGTTATTGCGGCCCCAAAACACCAATTTAAATGACAGTAACTATCACAGTTATTGCCCTGTAACATCCGACTGCCCTGGGAGCCCAAGAAAAGGCCTCACTCTGGCACTGCTGGATGTGGGAGCAGAGTCTTGGACGTTGCTGTCCGCACTGTGCACAGCAAACTACTCTTAAAGCGCTGCTTGAATCGATCGCCGCTTGTATTCGCTTATTCCCCTTCCCACACCCCGCGGCCCTGAGCAAAAGCAGAGTATTAAGGAGCGACCGTAAGCACAGACTTCTTCAAAATAAATGATGGTCACGAAATACCCGCCACCGCCCCGTCATATTAATGGAGTTGCCCTAAGATGAGTTGCTTGGCTTAAAGCAATCAGAACTTCAGAATTCTGTTTGTTGTGCTAGGATTGGCTGCCGTGCCCTCGATGCTCCAATCCTAGATCGGTTTAAACATGTGCGATACCACCCACTTCTAGACGACTCTGGAATATGTTTTAGCCTTGGGATTGGTTGCTGTGCTACCCGGAAGTGCTGAAGTTACGGACAAAATTACATCCGTTAAAAGATCAGCAAGGTGCGACAGATATTAGGTTGCTTTCACGACCGATCCTTGCAAGTAGCGGACGTGTGGACACCTTTTATGCGTAGCATTTATGTTGTAGCTTTTCTTACTTTTGTATTTTAGCGTCCTGAGTTTCCATTTTGGCTTCCAGACTGACTGAACACTCCAAACGGGCATTGGTTTTTCAGCACAAAAGCTAAAAATTATAAGGTGAAATTGATATTGATCGCTATTTAGACTATCTGATCTTCTATGATTAAGATGTTTCCTTTATAATATTGTCATATATTAAAAGCACAAACATGTTGGAGTTTATGTCCATGTTTACAATATGTTTGCGTGTGTTTATATAATACACACATTCATATATGTTTGAGCTTATGTCCATGTTTACAATATGTATGCGTGTGTTTATATAATACACACATTCATATATGTTTATGCAGAAAAATATCACGTTATAGTTACGAGCCTGTTATCTCCTTAAGTCTGTGACATTTGAGTATCCGTTACTTCCAGCAACTAACCTACACTTAGAAAGTTTGAGGTGTCCTCCTTAGAGTCTTATTCATATCCAATACAGGCAGAGAGAGTTGCACGATAAAGGTGTGTATAAATTACACCCTACCTGACAAACCTCCTGACGACCACACCGGTTCAACTTTTCTATTTAAACAAAGAAGAACATAAACACAGAAATCGAATGAATTCACGAATGACTAGCAGAGGAAACGTATGAAATATTTTCATACTGTGCACGTACACTGAGAAACATGTAATCGGTCTCGAGCATTGGGCTCTTTCACAAATTAGAAATGTAGCCAAATATCAATACTTTAGATACAGCAGGGATGCTCATGTGGACATTAGATGTACTGTGTTTTATTTCACTTGCAGATTCCACAGTCCTTGGGCCCATTTTGTTCAATATGGCTGAAAGCGGTTCGGGGGGAAACAGGAGGCACCCTCAGAACATGCAAGGCCTCCTTCACATGGCCATTGAAACTGGAGCAGGAGAACAAGATGCTGCCGTGACCAATGAGATGTCCGAAGAGGTATAGTGAGCATGTAGTTTGTATGAAGGGCTGTTTCTAAAAATTGGACCCCATGCATGCTTTATGAGTGATTTCACGTAAACTGCTTTTTTAGGGCTTTAGGGAACAGATACCTTGTTGGAAGTGTTAGGGACTCCTCTCGGTAAATCAAATGTAGTGGCACGCCGCTTAACCAAATCTGTGTCTATGAAGGCACACCAAACCCATCGGTGAGAGGGTAGATGTGTTCTACTGTAGACATTGAAGGCCTAATGGTTTTAGCTGGTATTCCGCATATTGTGGCAATAACAAACCCTTTTAATAAATGGTATTGAGGTGCCGCGATCAGTAGCAGGTGTTTTCTGATGTGACCGTGCCTGTAGCTCACAGTCAGTTTCTCAGATGCTACTATTTCTGATGTTTTTGGCTTGGAGCTTTGTGACCTCAAGATGGTCAATAAAAGGCAAATCGACTTATTGCCAACCTGACAAAGGTGCTTTTCTTTTATTCTATTAACTGCACATCTCAGAGGAGGAAGTGGCTCCAGGAAGCGATGAGCAGTGCCTTCCAGGGGCAGGTGGATGAGGTTCAACAGATGAAGGATTGCCTTGCAGATCTAAAGCGAGGGGCTGACGGAGGAAACGAGGAGGCTGAAGATCGGCAGGAAGAAGAGGAGAGAAAGGAGCGAGCCCTGGAGATGCTGGCAGACTTGTGTGAGAATATGGACAATGCTGCAGGTAGGTGGATAAATGTTCACTGGACAAGGATTTCCAACTACACTTAGGTGATAGCGAACCAATTATGTTACAATTAATTTTGACCTAACATATAGGCTATATGATTCATGCTGAACTCATCTAGGTGAGAACTTTTAGTGCTAAACCAGACCTTGAAAACCTGCAATCTTCAGTCATGGAAGCATTATATTAAAATGTAATATTCAGGCTTTTCTTTTGGATTGGCTCCCCCAGTTAGCCGTATTCGTGATGGCTGCTTCAGCCTCTATTTCCTATTTTGTAAGTGTTGTGGTTTCCATTCACCACTATGGTGTTGAGGCACAAATGATATTTATGAAAAATCACTTCTCTCAACTAGAAATGCATTATGTAGTAAATGGCGATACCAGATGATATGAGCTGCGATATGGGTGCATTGAGAGGTGGTGGAGATAACTGGAGAGTAGTGATACAAGGACAGCAACATTACACTATGTGCAGGTTTGCAAGTCGTAAAATTATATTGATACAGAAAGACATGCAGGTGCGGGCTGGCAAGCTGTGCCAATGGAATTTCATCATGATGGGGTGATGTGATCATATTGATTCAGGCCCTGCATGAGACGTGGTGTGGTGTGTAGGATTTCCGTAATGCTGCCAGTGAGGAGTCTGGGAGGTTATGGAGTAGCGCATACCCACCAATCAGATGCAAGAGTACAAAGGCTTGCACAGAATTTTTGGAAGAAACAGTATGGCTTCCTTTTGAAGAGAGAACTGGTACCTGAGAGAGGGGTGATACCAGGCCCTCTTAGGTTTTTTGGCAATGTATTTCTTGAGGCAAAGGTTGGTGTTCAGAGTGAATCCGAGTGATATGGCATTCATTGAGATTAAGGGTCGGAACCGGCAAGGTTTGTGTCATTTAGCCAGGTTCTTGTCAAATAATACGAATTATGTCTTGATTGAGCTTTAGGTAGGCACTGGGTATCCAGGTCTAGATGATGTGCAAGCAGTGTTTTAGGCATTGGATGTCTGAAGCAGAGGAGACTTTCAAGTAGAGTTGTGTATCATCACCATATTGGTGAATCTTGATGCTGTTATCGGTCAGTAGAGCACCAAGAGGCTTCATGTAAAAGTTGAATATGACAGGGAACAATATGAAATCCTGGGGAACGCCACATGTGAGATGGATCTTTTGTGATCTGACGGTGTACATGTGAACAAACTGGTCTCAGTTGGAAAGGTAGGAGGAAAACCAGTGAAGGACATTGCCAGTGAATCCCATTCCTTACAACAAACAAATGATAGACGGAATGCTGACAATGCATACATTCTCCCCCAGTCAAGAGATCTGGGTTAAATCCATCGTTCTTTTGCCCACTACACCACCCCAGTTTAGACATGGCCATATGCAAATCAGTCTTGACCCTGTGCCTCATGGGAACAGTCCAGCCCGAACTGCCAAGCCATGTCTTCCCTGGACCGGAATCAAGCATCCTAGGACCGGTTTCTGGCTATCAGCCGTCATCAGCCAGGATAGCTTGACTCCAGTGGCGTAGTGAGCATTCATGTCTCAAGGGTGCATATGAGGGTGGGATGGTACACTGTTTCAAAGGCAGATGAGAGATACAGCAATATCAGGAGGCATGGTTCATCTTCATCTGTGGTCAAAAGGGCATCGTCTACAATGTGTAAGGTGGCGTTCTCTGTGCTGCAACGTAATCTGAAACCAGACAGGTATATGTGCAGGAGATGGTTATCATTGATGTGATCTTGGAGTTGAACATAGACTGTTTTTTTAAGTGATCTTACCAATGAATGGTAAATGATTTATGGGCTGGTAGTTGGAGAGGTCATTGGGGTCTAATGTAGGTTTCTTTAGGAGTGGGAGGTTCTGGCCAGTCTTGAGAGCTTCTGGGAAGATGCCTCGAGGGAGGGAGGCGTTGACAATGGAAAGTAGTGCTAAAACAGCATCTCTCAAGAGAGCTTTGATGAGGGACGATGATAGGACATTATCATCTTAAGAAGTGGCCTTTAGGTAGTTGAATATGTCGGCCAGATCTGGGGATATAGAGCTTTGAAGGCTGCCCTTGCGGGATCCTACGGGAGAGGTTGGGTGTGAGAGATGAAGCAGGTTTGGTTTCGTCAATTTGCTGTTGGATCTTCTCTATTTTTTAAATGAGAAGAGGTTGATGGCATTGCACTTTTCTGTGGAGTGAGGAATAAGTGGGCCCATCAGTGGGCTGATGTAATGGTTGACCGTCTTGAACAGTGTTCTCCTTCTGTTTGCGGCTTCATTAGGTGGCTACATTGACTGTGATGGTATTGTACTTTTTTTGTGGTATTGTTTGTTGCTTTGGTTGATGTGATAAGCTGTCTGCGCAGTTGTGCGCAAGGCCTTCAGTATCAAGAGATCCTCAGGGGTTCTTATTTTCTTCCATTTTCTTTCCTGCCTGGAGATGGATTGTTTATTGTCAGCAGGGTCTTTATAATACCTTTCGCTTGCACTTGCATGTTGTAAATCGAGCGCAGATGTTCACATAGCTTTCCAAAAAACTGTTCAACTTGTTTAGAAGAGTGTTGGCGTCAGACGTGAAGTTGATACTTAAATAGATGAGGTAAGCATTAAGTTATTTATGGAGAATTCTTTAAAGAATCTGAAGGTTTTGTCTTCTCTTATGTGCTGACCTTGGTTTGTTGGTAGTACACTGAGCTGGAAGATAGGGATGGCAAAGTGTTCAGTCCAGTACAAGGGTATTGTACGTTTTCATTGATTTTTGATGAATTTGAGAACACAAGATCGATGATGTGGTCTTCGGAGTGTGTTGGTTGTGTGGCATGCTGTACCACGTTGAGTGTATCAAGGAGGTTGAAGACGGTGCCTCTTGTTTTATTTAGCATGTTTTTTTGTCTTGGAGGTTGAAAACACTCGAGGTTAGTGTGGGCATGTGGGGTGAACTAGGTGGTAAGGAGATCTGAGAAGCCGTTGTTCTGGCTGGGAGGCGTGTAGATGAGATGGAAGGTAGTGGTCTGTGTTGCAGAGAGAGGAAACGGCATGTCAGCAGCTCCATGGAGTTGATTATTACATGCTTGCCTAGTGTGCAGGACCAGGAGGACTTTTTATGTGCACGGTCCAAACGATGGATGCTGTAGCCTGTGAAAAGAAGGATGTCTAGGATGTGAAAGTTCTGTATAGAAGAGGGCGTCAAGTTTGTGATAGGTGATGTTTGGTGCGTGGAGTACCGCAGAGTGCGCATTAATGAGCATGAGCTGGAATGTGTGTTTTGTAGTTTGAGGATGTGCAGTTGTATGAGGTTGGGTCTATGTGTTGTGCGAATTCTATGTGAGTGCCTGGGTTGGCATGCAACTGTGGTGTTGGCAGTATGGTGATACTGGGTCAGGCACATGATTATATCTTACCATATAAGTTTCAGGGAAGCAGGTGTTCTGGCGTTAACAGGCTCAAACAGGCAACACCCTTGTATGTGTCCACCCTGCAAAGTAGATTGGAGTAGGGAGAAGGCAGGAGTGATATCACTTCCTGTGCTGATGGATGAAGGGAAATACCATTATGTAGCTTCCTTTGCAGATTGATGATGGGAAATCCAATTATGTCACTTCCCGTGCAAATGAATGATGGAAAATAATGCAGTGATATCATGATGGGGCATGGTATTAAATCTTGTGTTAAGTGCAGCCTAAGCAGTTTTTTTTACCCTGTACAGAAATGTTCTGCTACTTTCTTGAATGAACTTTACATTTAGACTGCATTAAATTGTGTTAAAAATGTACATACGAGACAATTTCCTGTTTAATAGAATATGCACACATGGGTGTTTGTTACCCAGTACATATGTTTGGAACAATAGTGTTTATTAAGACCTGGCATAAGGATACTGAATAATGATTTGGTGAGAGCAGGGCGAATATTAACTGTATTGTTAGGCAATACACGGGAAGTGTGCACAGCTTCATGAGCTTTGCAGTCCTCATCTCTGATTTATGATGCTGTTTCAATAGGGTTCAAATCATTGAAAGTGTAATCTCTTTAAATTCCCTTTGCTTCTCACTGACTGCACACATTGTATGTTTTTTTTTATTGTCATTTGAACCCACAGATAACTGTATTGCTACTTGGCCAAGTCTGAGTGCTTCTGCCTTCCTGTGATATTTGTGATGTCACTGTGTGTCATATTCCTTTGGACTTCGGGTATGGAGGATCCATAGCATTTTAAGTAGTTACAGCCATGCATCACGCAAAAAGAATACGTAGGACCTGTAAAAAAAGCACATATCTTCCTGTTCTCTCTGTTCATTCACATTGCTTCAAAGTCTACTCTTCTCCTGCACATCACTTTCCTCTTTTTCAGTCTTCATTACATGCTTTGAATGTTTCCCATCATCTGACAAAGAACCCCCAGTGTTTTATTAACATAGCACTATTAAACAGGAGCTAATACAGTGGCACGCCAACCTCATTTGGTCCTTTTTAATTCCGGCTTGAGAAGCCAAGTTAAATTCTTTCCCTACAAATGTAGTGAATGTATACCCATTTCAAGTACAAGGTATAGCAATGTTTATTACAGTAAAAAATGACATTTGAATACTGAAGTTTCCTAGGTGATCTTTACCTTTTGAGGCCATTAAACCTAGAAATATGCATAGTAAAGTAATGGGATTTTGAATAGCCCACCAGTGTGCAAGACTATTTAATCTTTACAAATCACCTTTCTCACAGCATATTGTGGTTGAAGTGCCGGGTCTTCCTATAACAGTCTGGACCCATTCAAGTTGGAATTAAGTTCTTTATATCATGTAAGGCCCTTAGGTTACAAGGACAGCAGGTAGGTCCTGTGAAAGCGTCATCTTTCTTCCAACTGTCTCTATCTTCTTACACTCCATGCCACAAATCAACATTATATTATATCATTCATTCGCAGCATTCCAGGCACCAGCTCAGACTTGCAGGACATGGGGACACACAGGATGCTATACGCCTCCCCAAGTTATGGGGGCAGTTCTCCGCTCCGCAGTTCAGGAGGATCTTACTCAAGCTGTTACAAACTCTTTGTCCTCATCCTTGCTGACCGCGCCACCGCAAACAGCAGCAGCAATGAATGCCTGCCCTGTACATCCTGAAGGGGAGGGGGAGAGTAATCTCGGAGTTCTTGTATCTGAAGGAAAACTAGAGAATCAACCACCTATGCCTCAAGCTGTTACTTTGAATGACAGGTTAGGTGGGGATCCCTCACCGTTATCCATTGATCTTGAACTTTGCGGCCGCTATGTAAATACAGCTAATTTGGAGACTCTGGATCCTATTAAGCCTTTTGGGGGTGCTACTCCCTCTGGGCTAATGTTATATAGTAGTACCCCTTCGTTAAACGGACAGGACATGTCTGATCTGTTAAATGTTTCCAGGAGCTCGGGTCTCAATTTTTCTGGTATTTGTCGTCCAGCTGAAGCTAGTGATAAACCGATATCAGAATCCATGATTGCTTTGGAACAATTATTAGCCTCCATTCTATTTCTCCTGGGGAAATTTGTAGGCAGCTCGGATTGTATCCTGGATTCAGTTACCCAAATACTGAAGACATTGTTACAAAAATCACCAGATACGAGGAGTGTTTCCCCCTCCAAGGCTGAACCCAGTTCTCCAAAGGGGAAAATAAATGCGCCCATAGTGGATACTGGCATAAAGGCTGCAGCAATAGTTCATGAAATTCATACTACAGTTCAGCCTTTAACCGCAGTGCCCAATTGTGTTAAGAACTCTGTTCTAGAGATTGAGGAAGAAAACAAATTTATTTCCGGTTCTAAAGTGGTTCAAGATTTATTCCCAATCTTCATGTCTGAAAATAAAAAAGAACTTTCTGAAGATAAACAAGAGGTAAAGGTAAAAAACGGTAAACATAGAAATAATAAAGGGAATAAAAGGAAACCAATCCGAAAATACAGGAAGAAAAGACAACGACGGATAATCTTCCAAAACTCTCTAGTTGCATCGGAGAACGAAGAAATAGACTTGGATCCAACTTCTACGTCTTTAAAGGTGGAAAGTGAATTTTGCCCACCAATGTCTTTGGAAGTTTTGCCGCAAATGGAGGGCCCTCTTCCGAGTTCCTCTCCATCGACTGCGATAAGAGCCCCAATCCTATATCAACTTGGGCCCCTTAACCCTTTGGCCTCTTCTTTCTCTCCTGCCCCAGAGATTGGAGACCGCTCTCTTCCTGCGCGCCATCCAAAAAACTCAAAGGCTCATGTGGACACTCTCGTGTTAGACTTTTTACCTTTATTCGATGCAGATATACCCCTAAACAGAGCATGGCTACTTAAGCGTTTTAGCCAGATTGAAAGTCTTCACCCTATTCAATCTAGGGACATTGAGCTAGTCTCTTTGTCTGGTGGAGACAGGGTTTTGAGTATAAGGGTTAAATTTTATTCACCTATCATTGTAAATTTGATATTACAGCAAGCTGAGAATTTTCAACGCACAGGTATTGATGTTCTCCCTATTTTTAACCTTGGTAATACCAACCCTTCCCTTGGGATGGCACTAAAGGGCGATAAACAAAATGGGGTAGCCTCCCCTCTTAGAGACCTGAAGATTTGGGTCTCTAAGGGGAAACGTTCGGTCTCTCAGGTAAAGCCACTCCCTCTGCCTCAGAATTCCTCCTTCATAGAGGATAATAATCGGTGGAATTGGCTGCACAGTGCCTTATCTACTAAGACCACAGATAACCCCAAATTGTTTCACCATCTTTAACACCCCATTGAAAATTATTTCTTGGAATGCGGCAGGGATTCATAGTAGTCCAGAGAAATTTGACCTTTTATTCTCTTTAGGAGCAAATGTGATTTGTATACAGGAAACCTGGTGTATTAATATGCTGGACGTTTCGAAGGATTTCTATGTTTTGGAAGTGCCAGCTGCCCCTTCCAAGAAAGGTCACGCTAGGGGGGGAATCGCTTGTCTATTATCAAATAAATTGCAGTGGAGATTTTCCCATTACACCGACCCAAGTAAATTTTTTCACGCTATAACAATAGCAAATCTGTTTAGTAATTTTAAAAAGTCACCTATTGTTATTCTTAATGTGTATATTCCTCCAGAAGAGCGTTTTAATCTCATATTGAAGCAGGTATTTCGATATATTGATCAAATTAAAAATGTTCCATCCCCTCCGGATATCATTCTCGTTGGAGATCTGAACTGCAAAATTTCCAATGCTAGTCTGAAACTTTTTAGAAATAAATCTAAAGAAGAGGCGCATTTTGTTCCCCTACCCCTCTTCCCAGATAAGTTAGTGACTAACAAAAGAGGGAAGATTCTGCTAAAAGAACTAGCGGCCGTTGAGGGACTTATATTAAATGGGAGATTCCCGTCCGATGTGCCTGCCAAATTTACACATAAGTCTCCTTTTGGGTCTTCTATCTTGGATTATGCAATCTCGGATTATGGCTTGTTTCCGTGTATTCAGGATTTTAAGATTATTCCTACATCTCTGAGCGACCATAGTGTAATGCTCATAACTATTTCTTTAAATTCCATGCCCACTGCGCCATGGTCCCTTAACGGCAGTGACGCTGCTTTCCACGCTTCCACGGGAAGGTGTTTTTGGAATCCTTCTGCCATTAATGGGGTCCAGGATATATTATGTGAAACTTTAATAGAATTAAATGAGTGGCGTGGTCTAGAAATAGTTAATTTTGAAAAACTCATGCGAAACATTATTTTACATGTAAAAAAGACTTCCCGCCCTAGAAAAGGGGTAGTGGTGCCTAGTATACTACGCATCCTGAACAAGGAAATAAATAAACTAGTCCGTGAGCAATATCTAGATAGAGTTATGGAACGAGAAAAAGAAATTTCTAGACTAAAAAGAAAGAGATGCAGACTAAAGGCGAAAATAAAAAAGGAGAAGGAAGATACAGTTTGGATCAACTTGAGGGAATCAGTTGTTCATGGTAGGATTAGAGAATTTTGGGCAATAATTGGGAAGGGATGTGGTACTAGAATAAGCCCTTGCCCCATCCCCATAGCTGAAGAGGTATGGATCACTTATATTCGGGACCTCTATGCAGGGAATGGTATTACAGGTGAAGATATTGTCCTAGATGCAACGCCCGAAGGACTCATTAATTATCCCACAGAGGAAGCAATTGAGATGGCTATAAAAAATATGCGTGCCTCTGGGGCAATGGGTCCTGACGAACTCCCTATGACACTCCTGAAGCAGGATCCTTTAAGGTGGAGTAAAATCCTGTATCCATTGTTTAAAGCCTGTTTCTTGTCTAAAACGGTACCTGCCTCCTGGAGGGGAAGTATCTTGGTCCCTATTTTTAAGAAGGGAACCAGGGATAGCCCCAGCAATTATCGTTTGATAGCCCTCCTCGACTCTATCGGAAAGGTCTTTGCGAAATGTCTTTTAAATTTCCTCTCCGACTGGGTCGAGGAGAATAATATCTTGCCTCTTGAACAAACTGGCTTCCGTAGGGGGCATGGTACTTTAGATAACCTCACCGCTCTCCATGTGGTTACTGATAAATACGTGCAGGTGAGAGGGGGGGTGGTGTATACGGCTTTTATTGATTTCTCCACAGCGTTCGATAAAGTAGATCGTAGAACGCTGTGGAGAAAATTGGCAGCTCTTGGTGTTCCAGCTTATCTATTGGAGCTTGTTCGGACTCTCCATACAGAGACTTGGTGTAGTGTCTTGCAAGGGGGCGAAAGGGGGCTCTCCCATCAAATTTCGTCCTTGAATGGCCTTAAACAAGGCTGTTTATTGGCTCCCCTTTTGTTCTCCTTATATACTGTAGACCTACCCGCCGCCTTGTCTGCCAGTGAGGGTATTGCTCCGGTGATGGGGGGGACCCCAATATCCTGCTTGATGTATGCCGATGACGTCCTTATTCTAGACTTGACTCCTAAAGGACTTACAAATCGGCTACATGCCCTTCATGTTTTTGCTGCTGCCCATTGCATGAAGATTAATATATCTAAAAGTAAAGTTATGTGCATAGCCGGTAAGAAGAAGTGCCGATCTGTAAATTTTGGATGGTATATCGGCGGCCAAAAACTGGAGGTTGTTAACTCCTATACCTTCCTGGGGAAAATTATCACGGCTAACTTGAGTGAGAGGCCCCATATTGAGCATAGTTCACGCAAAGCCCTCGCCCATGGCAAAGGTTTAAACTCCCTCTATCAGGCTACGGGGAAAAGGCACTTTTCGTGTTTACTGGAGGTGTACAGGTCTAAAATCCCCGCAACGATACTGTATGGTATAGAACTTATAGAGGTGAAATATTGGGACTTTTGCCATAAGATTGAGGGGAAACTCTTAAGATCCCTATCTTCTCTGAATACTGCGTGCTCTTTGGCCGTTTGTAGGCTCGATTTCGGTCTCAGGAGCAGTTGGGTACAGGGACTATGTGCCCTAGTAAAATGGGTGGCCTGCCTGGCTAGAGCTGAACTAGGGACGATGAGAGCTCTCCTCAGAAGTGAATTACTGGGTAATTTCAAAGAGTTTTCACAACTTGTAAGGAATTTTAGAAAAGCCGTAACCCTTCTAAAATTAGATGAAAACACCTTGTTTTTGTATTCTCCCTTACAGTTAAAACTCGTATTAAAACAGGCCTCGTGGGAACTATGTTTTCAGTCTGATAAGAAGTTAATCTGTGAAAAAAGGGATGTAGACCTTCTCCTTAATTCTTATGTGATGAAGTTGGCCCAACCCTATGTCACATGGAACTTGCCGCATGGTATTCGTAGATTCTGGTTTCTTTTACGTTACGACCTAGTACCTTTAAATCTACTTTTATCCAAATGGTACGGTTCTTCTCCTATGTGCAATTTATGTAAACTGAGTACCCAGGATTGTATGCATGTTTTATTGACCTGCCCTGCGCTCCGTATATTGCGTCTCAGATGGTTAAAACCTATTTGTATCCGTCTGGGCATTTCCACTTTGAACGGCTTTCTCCAAGCACTTTATTGGCCTCCTAATGAAATGTTCTGTTTCTATATTTTTAACTTTTTTAAAGGTTTTTTAGCTATTTATTAACATGCCTCTGGAGATGTTTGACATTGCTTCCTGCTGTAGATCTGTCATTGTATGTTATTTTTGTACTTAAATATGTTTCTCAAATGTCATAATCTTGATATGTACTTGTCTTCTGCTTTTATCATTGTAAACTTCTATGTGGCCCTCTTTTGAGAGCCAAAACATAATAAATAAATTGATTGATTATGGGGGCAGTTATTCCCCATGCATTCAGCACAGGAACCATCATTCATAATTACTCTGAGTAAATGGGGTGCATTATATGGTGTGGTTGTGCAGTCTCACCATGTAATACACTTACCAACTTCTTTATGTCCAGTATGTTTCGTCTTTAAAACCCTCAGATCAACCTTGGGTAGCTGTGGCACTGAGCAGAAGGGCTTGCACACAGGAACACGTGTTAAGTATTTAAACAGCACTAAAACAAAGAAATGGACACGACACTCAAGAAATCATACATTCATTTATAAAAATAGACTGTATATTTATAAGAATTTGGACATTAGAATGAAAGAGGTCCACTGGAAGTTTCCTGAAATAGTTTTTACAAGCAATAAATCAAAACAAATTCACTCAAATGTGAAAAATGCTTGGCAAAATCAACTAATTGGACAATTAGAAAGATCTTCAAGGCAAACGTTTGTTAGTGTCAATGCGTTTGGTTAGAAGTACTTGAGACTCCCACTACAGCAGGTAGCTAGTCAGGGGGACCAGCAAGCTCCTCAAGAACAGTTACCTTTATAGAAAAAGCAGTCCATCAGTAGTTCCAGGTACGTATTGCAATGGATTCCTATGGAGTGGTCCTGATCCAAGGGATGAAGGATGTTGAAGATGCTCTAATGATGCTTTGGATGAGGCACGGTCGATAAGAATCTTCCTGCAGGGAGTCCTCGGTCCATAAAGATAGAGAAGGGTTCCTGGTTGCAGTGTCGATGTCCCAAAAAGTCCTTTCCAGTCTGGCCAAAATCCAGTTGCCACTAAACTACCATCCGCCCTTTGCCACAGTCACAGGCCAATCCTTCCTGGGTCAATACCTCGCCGTCTGACGGTCCCAGCAACTCTCCAACAGCGCTCCCGGGCTCCACAAACTTAGGTGAATTAGGTCTTTGTCCTCTGTGCTGCACGGCGGCGGTGGTAATGGTTTGAAGAGTTTGTGTTACCAACTTGCCCCAGCAGGCTTTTTGAGCTGTTGTGTCCCTGTGTTTCGAACAGGAGGCCAGTCAGCTGGCCCTTGGAGTTCTCTTGGCTCTTACCGGGCTCTGAAGACAGCTTCTCTTCGAGCAGGAAACAGCAGACACTGTCCCTCTCTTCACTGGCCAGCAGGTGCTGCCGTCTTTGGTGTAGCAGGGCAGTTCTTCTTCAGTCCTTCTTCAAAGTCGGTCGAGGTCTAAGTTCTGGGTGTCTGGGTTCCCCCTTTATGCTCAGAAAGCGCCCTCAGGGCAGGATGTGGTTGGCAGCCAGTGGGTTACCAGGTTCCCTCCCATCTGGTGACCACTTCCTGTGGAGTGTGGCATCTGGCAATCCAGGATGCACCATTCTGCTACTCCCAAGATGGAGAGACCTCTTTCTCGTTGTTCATTTGCCCCTAGCCCACCCCCCTCCCCTCCCCATGGTGTGGCTACCTCAGGGCTGCACAACCCTGGGAAACTGGTTTGGCAACTTATTTACACTCTCTGCTTCCCATGCCAGCCTGTCCACATCAAAAATGGAGCAGCTCTCCTCCCTGGTGATACACATCTGTTCTTCAAAGGCAGCTTCACCTTTGAAGCCTGTCTTTTGGGGCTAACACCCAAGTGGCTTCCCGCAGGAGGGA
The DNA here is from genome assembly GCF_964204655.1 of Triturus cristatus. Classification (NCBI taxonomy): domain Eukaryota; kingdom Metazoa; phylum Chordata; class Amphibia; order Caudata; family Salamandridae; genus Triturus; species Triturus cristatus. The sequence goes on from NC_140590.1 coordinate 316,327,856, forward strand.
GGGGTCACCTCCTTAACCTGTAATCCCTCATTGTCCTCCTTCCTGAGAGTCGTTGGCATGTCTCTACAAGAGGGCAGAAAGCTGTCTTGTGTAGCAGGCTCCATGTGTGCCCGGTAAGGCACAGGAGTTTTAAAGGCAACAAAGTGGCAGCTTTGCTAAAGTTGCTTACTGCAACAAGTTACATTAATTTCTATTTGAGATGCAAGTCAGGCTTAATTTAAAAAGTTGTTTGATACCTTAGAGTGCCTACTTTGTTAGCATAGCTAAGTAGTCAGTTGGGCGACCAAGTCAATCGGTTGACCAAGTTTTTCCACAGTAAAACAGCAGTTCAGTTTTGTATATTTTACTGTCAGGACTTGCAAAGTACATGTCCTGCCTATGTTGCACCCTGCCTTTAGTGCCCAGGAGGCATGCCAGAGAGCTTACATATATGTACAGGGAAAGTGGTGGCTTTGCCATTGCTTTCAATTGCACAGTCGATCTAGTAGTGCACGACTGCTCTACCAGTCTCCAGGGCGGACTTTGGGACTTGTTTTACTTGGGGGATCTCTAGGGGGACACAATCAGTGCTGCAAGCCCTAGTGTACCCCTCTAAAGTAGTGCCCTGGGTACCAGGGTACCACTAATAGCAACACACTGGTAAGTTAGCCATTTAAAATTGGGTACAGCCAATTTACCATACGCTTTAGGGTCAGGGCACTGGCCGTGAGGTCTGGTTAGCAAGCCTCAATACACTGAGTCGAAAAACCAGCAGCATCAGTCAAAAAACTAGGGGGCGACCATACAAAAAAGAGGCATTTCCTTACAATTACTAAATCTCTACATGCCTAGCTTACATATTCTCCCAACAACAACCTGTTAAATTCCCCATACTCTCGTAGACTCAAAAGAAAACACATAACAGTCACAGAAACTCTGCGACAGGTCAAGACATTATGCTCTCAACACATCATGCCAAACAAAGAAATCAGACAATTAGGTTGTTACTACCATTTATCAATCAATCAAAAATTCTTTATTTCGGCCAATTTGGCCATAAAAGAGTACAAAGTAAAAGGGAAGAAGGGGGAAGGGAAGGCAAATGACATTTAAAATTCATTTATATACAAATGGCAATATTTTCATACAGGCTAAAATACCCTCTCATCTGTAAAATATTTATATTTAAAAATGCATCAGATTCCAAACACTCATTTCTAAAACATTTGGGCTAGCAGTCAATATCGATTAATTTACGCCTCTTGCACCACATAGGTAGCAAAAATTTAGAAAGTGCAAAAACAATAGGGCTCGATGTACTGGCTTTAAAAATTCTAAAAGCATTCAAGCAATGTTTAAAACCCAAATTTCTGCACAGTGGCAACAACCAATATTTTCTTGGTTTGGTATATGCTGGGCAAAAGAAGAGAACATGAAGCTCATCTTCTAAGTCGCCGCTGCAGCCCGGGCAGGACTTATTAGAGGAGACCGTCCACTTGCTTATGACGGCCTTGAGGGGTAAAGTGCCATGTCGCCATTGGATAAAAAGTTTACGCTCTAAAATCGGGAAGACAACCTCCATGAAGTCCTCAAAATAATAAGAATTTTTGAATTCTAAAAAAGAGTTAGTGAGGGAACCTACATTAGGGGCCGTAATTAGAAGTTCCAGCTTTTGCCCTTTGTAGGTTTTAGTAAACCTCTTTCGTGATATCTGGCCACATGCCCTATCTGGATCTTCCCACATAGACTGTAGTCCTAGACTTAGAAGTTCACGCTTAATGAACGCAAGCCAGGGGATTTTGCTTACACAATTAAAACCAAGGATCTGTTTAAGTTCGTCCCTATAGTTTGAAAGATCTGGAGTGGTCCATAGTCTATGCCAGAACCTTAGGGGTTTTACTGCTAGCTCATTTGCAATAGGCGTCAGTCCCAGATCTAACCTCAGTGATGTTAATGGAGTACCCTGAGGAAGCGATAGTAATCGCCTTACAAATTTAGACTCAACTTTGGTGATTTCAGGGGCAGCACAGTGACCCCAAAGCTCACCCCCATAGAGAGCAGCTGCCCTTGCTTGCGTCTTATAGACCTCCAGGGCAGGACTCACTGGTCTAAAGCTTGATGAGTTAGAAACCCTTAAGATAGCACCCGACAGCTGTGAAAGTCTCATGTGGGATTTGGCTTTTTGCAGACCCCATGACAAATTTTCATGAACTGTAACACCCAGGTACTGGAAGGTCGTAACCCTTTCCAGACATACGTCGCCCAGTGATGGATTTGCGCGAGTATACACTGGCGGGTTAAAGATCATGAATTTTGTCTTGTCACCGTTGATCTCAAGGCCTCTGCTCCGACAGAAGTCCCCAAAGCTGTTCAATATCCTCTGAATCCCCATGGGAGATTTGGAGAGTAGGAGGGTGTCGTCCGCAAACATGATCGCCGGCACCCTCCTACCAGCCAGTCTTGGTGCGTCATTATCAGGGACACTGTCCAGATGAGAGATTACCCCGTTGACATAAAGGCAGAACAGGGTCGGTGCTAAGACACAACCCTGTCTCACCCCCCTGCCAACGGGGAACCATGGTGACAGCGTCCCGTTCTTGCCACAGCGAACCTGGGCAAAGTTCCCCTCATGCAATCTTATAAGTAGGACCAAAATCTGGTGCGGGAGACCCAGATCCTGAAGGATAGCCCACAGATTACCCCTAGGAACTAGGTCAAACGCGGACCGGAGGTCGACGAAGACCATATAGAGGCTTCCGCCCTCTACCTTTACCGTCTTCCAATACAAAAGGGTCAGTCGGAAGATTTGGTCCATAGTGGACGTATTCCTTCTGAATCCTGCCTGGAAGGGGCTCAGTACGTCGTGATCCTCCATCCACGTCAACAAATGGTCCAGGACCAATCTTGCAAATATTTTTTGTTGAACATCAATTAAGCTGATTGGCCTGTAGTTGACTGGGAGCAGAGGTGACCCCTTTTTATATATCGGAACTATCTCTGCCCCCAGCCAAGTACTGGGAATTTCCATGCCCCTCGAGATAGCGTTGAATAGGAGAAAGGGGCCCCAGATCTCAGGTTGATGTCTAAAAAGATCCCCCGGTAATTTATCCAGTCCCACTGGAAGTCTGCCTATTACACTTATTACCTCCCCCAAGGTAAACTCCAGGGGCTCCTGCTTATCTACTGGGACTTGTGAGTCGAGCAAACTACACAATGCGGCTTCCCCCCCATATAAACCTTTAAAATGGGCCTCCCATGCTGATGCCGCAATATTCGGTTCTATGGCAGACTTTAGGTCACCCGAGCCATGGTTAACAAGTGACCAAAATCTACGCACATCTTTTGTGTCCAGGGCTAGCTTTAGGTTCATCCACCTTTCCATGTCCCATTCTTTTCTTGCATGCCCCGTGACCTCCTTATACTGCAATCTGCAATCTCGAATCGCCATTTTGCTATTCCCTGCCTTAATTGCTATAAGAAGATTGCTTTTTGCTTTCCTACATGCTGAATTATACCAGGAAGAGACAGGTTGTCTGGGCCTTCTCGTGGGTACCTGGGGGTAGAAGACTTCAGCCAGGCTATTGGCCAAGTCTGAATGGATTACGCTAAGTTCTCCATTGAAGTAACTAGGAACATCTTGGGAGCTTAGAGTTTCGACCTCCAGGAGTCTTAATAAAACTATGTTGTAGACTTTGGCTAAGTTCTCTTCCGAACCTATTATTCTCCCCCACTTTACCCTCCTCCTGTTGCTTGATAAGATCAGACCCAAACCCTCATCGTCCCCTCCTACATTAAGTGAGTCTATTTCTTGTTGCCCTGGATTCACCAACTTCAGGCGTAACGCGTTATGGTCACTATCGGTCCTCTCAACTACCCTAAAATCAATGAGCATCAACCACATCCGGGTTTCCACCATGATGTAATCGATTCGAGACTCTTGCCCCTTCTTGTTGTAAGTGCATACTGACGGGCTATCGGACGCTGAACGGCCGTTACAAGCCGTTACAAGCCCTAAGGGAATTATTTAATACAAGGGCTGTGATCTGAGTAGCCAATGGGGACCACACCTTAGGGCGTGGGGACTGACATTGGGGGATCGCCCAGTAGTCATCCTCTCCCATAAGCGCGCCTTCGCTACTTCCAAAAAAAGGTTCATATTGGCAATTCACATCCCCTGCCACCAAAAGCCTAGAATCCCCTGGCAATAGACTCAAGAATTGGGATAGATCATTGATTGTGGGTGACTCAAGCCCTATCCGAACTGGCTGCGAATAAATATTCACAACCGCCAGTCCATACCCATTAGGCCATTTTAATACTAAACACTGCACATCCTCTGAATGAGTAGGCATATTTTCCACCACACAACCCAAATGAAGAGCAACCCATATAGCCAATCCCCCAGAAGGTCTTCCTTTCCCTCCCCACCTTGCGGGTACATGATAAGTGGCAAATCCCACTCTTGAGTGTTCTCCCTGGCCCAAGTCTCCTGGAACAAACATAGATCCATCTGGTCTACCAGGGCACCCCACTCTGGGCAATGTAGCTTGTTTGTTATACCCGCCACGTTCCAAGACAGTATTTTAATTGAGGTCTGTGCCGTGGCTGCTTTAATAACTGCAGCACTTCCTAGAGTCTCACCTACACTCTGTACCCCACAATCAGGTTGAGCTTGGTGCTGTAGTACCACACTTTCTTGAGTCAGAAGGCCCTCTACCGTTTTAGGAACCCAGGTCTGGATGATTGGAAACGCACCTTCTGAACCACCCTCAAATTCCTCTGTACTTTCAGTAATCTTTTTAGGGACCATGGACTGGGAATTACCCACCCTCCGCTCCCTATCCACATGAAGTCAGTCCACCATTTCAAGGGAACTAAACCTATTATGGGTCACAGGGTCGTTTTCGGTGATTAGGTCTCTGTGATCGCCCCTGATTACCCCTAGACCCCGCTTTTGCATCGCCGGTGACCAATCCAATGCGCAACCTGCCGTTGCAGGTCGAGGGTAAAAAAAGGACAAGAGATAGGGTTTGATCCTTGAGCCTACACTATCGTGAGTCCAATTGCAAATATGCTCTACTGTGTGTGGGTCCCTAAAATTAACCAGAACACAATCACCTGGTATGGTTTTTCTACTACGTCCCAACCAAGCTATCCTGCCTACCATCAGTACTTCACTTTTTAACATTATGCGGTAGGGGCCGATTGTGATTGAGCCACTGGGTCACTTTATTTTTTAAGGACATTAATGATTCCTGGCCTGGGTTGCTATTTTCAGGGGTGCCTGTCAAAACCACCACATACGGACTGGTTTCAGGCGGTAAATCAATTCTTGTCACAACCTGAGGTGTAAAATTAGGTAGAGACTCTCCCTCCTCTGGTGCTATCGCTATCGCGTCTGAAGTGTGCGTGCTCGGATTGGCTGCCAATACCGCCCCTGCACCAGCTCCTGCGGCCGCAGCTGACTTATTTGCAGTTGTGATAGAAGGCGCAGCAGTGGGAGAATAAGCAAGACTCGCAACCCCAGTAGGCACAGGACTGTTTTGGGCTGAATCCGCCATCTGCATTTTTTCCTTTCTTTTTACCCCATTCCCGGCCATAATCTGTTGTAACTGGGAGAGCTGGGTTTCCATGTGAGCTAATCTCTTATCTAACGGATCAAGCGCTATCCTTAATAAGGACCCCAGACTCTCTGAGGATATCGTACTCGCCCTTGGCCCCACCCATGCACTGAACCTCCGGGGTCATGGGTCCTTTTGCAGCTGGAGGCGACAGGGATAAGTCAGTATCCGCGCCAATCAAATTATTCAGGGTAGGACCTCCCTTATGTTTTAAGGATGTAACACTACTAGTCCGACCCTTCGCTGTCCTGGTCTTCCTGTGACAGTCCACTTTAGTGACAGCCCGCTTCCTTTTGCATTTTGCCGCTCCTTGATTCCCCCTCGATGAATTTACTGATGATCTCATGGGCGAGGTAAGGAAGGATGAAACCTCTGGTACCATAGTTGTCACAGTTGCCTCTGGATTTGGGGGACCTATAGCTGTAGAGATGTGACCATCGTCTTGGAGAGCATGTACCAGGTTTGGGACGCAGGTAATATTAATAAGATTGTCATGCACAGGTGTCCGAGCATTGGCAAGGTGGCCCAAGGAAGATCGTTTAGCCATTGCAAGGTCCTGAGACACTCTGCGCTCCATAAGGATAATACCCTGGTCAATCACTGAGTTTACTCTAACAATAAAATTGTCTAGAGTACCAGTAACCAACCCTCTGCTGGCCATTGTATTGCTCCTTGTCCCTCGGGCAGTCATATTAATGATATCCCCAGCAGTACTTACTGTTACAATCCAAGGGCCACAGGCAAAAGAGGCAAGAGAGGCAAAAGAGGAATGGCCCAGCCCTGCCACAGACGGACCCCACCCTAGCCCCGGGCGTGCCTCCTTGTCAGTGCACTTCTGTGTCCTTGTCAGAGCAGAGCTTCCTTTCACGCCCCTTAGACCCACCAAGGGCACACACTCACTGAGTCCGCCAGCTAATGGTGGTCGTACTTGCTGGCTTGCGTGGTTGCTGGTTACCGCAATGCTGTACTGCGGTAGTGCCTTTTCTGCGAGGCTCACCTGTTCACGATGTCCGCAATTCACCACACAATGTGCCACGCTTCTCCCTGGCAGTCGGGGTTGGGGCGGCAGAAAGCGTACTCTGGCTAGCACTTGGCGCCCTGGAGACCTGCAGACCCGGGGCGTGATGGGCTGCCGCGGCTCGGTTTTTAGCCAAATTTCAGCTTGTTTTCGGCCGTTTTTGGCTTATACTCAAATTCTCCGCGTCTCCTGTAGCTCCCGCAGCCCCTCCTCCTTGCTTCCTCCTTGCGTCAGTGCAAGTTCCTTCCTCTTTGTGTAAATATATGATTTCTTCTGTCTCATCTAACAGAAACCATGCATTTTTTTTTAAATTGAAACCCATCGAACCATATAGACAAATCGCATTCTCCTTTGCTCCTTCAGAATGTGGTAGTCAGCTCGAGGGCGTCAGGTAGAATGACCACAGGTCCCACAATGCATTGCTCTGTAAAATCAGGCGTTGCAACTGAGCAGGTGAAGTGAGTGCAGAGAAGCGTTGGGACAGTCCTTTGGAAATCCGGGACAGCCAATCCCCTCAGCTTTGCTTTCGACTCCAACCGACCGCTAAATATGCTGGCAGCGTGATGGCTTGTGAAGAAAACCCGGGGATGTTATAAGCCGCCCGCTCTTCCTCTTAAGGGCACTGTGAAGGCTCACAGCGCGACAACAATGGCAGCGATCCGACCGGGGCGCTCCCCTCGTGCCCAGCACTGCTCACGCGCCTCCCCACAGCCCGGCAACACTGAGTACAAAGGGCAGATGGGCGAGTGAACGTCCGATGGCGGAGAGAGTTCACACAAGCACCCGCAGCTCCTGGTCCAGGATATGCAATACCTTAGACATTAGGATTTACCACTACTTGCCTGCATACTCACAGTTGCACCATACAACATTTATGCACGAAAGGCAGGTATTCACGGACGCTCAGTCATACATCCCCAAGTCTACGCATTCAAGACACAATAAAAAAAACAGAAAGTTTAACACTGTCACCTTTGCTAAAAACTACTTTGACCAGACTCCAATACAAAACCTGTACTCACAACAACTCATAGGCAAAGTCCATTGGCTTTCACATCACACAACTAAAATACGCAGGTTACACAGACACAACAAACTCTCACACTTTCTCCTTCTTCCACAAGCAACCTTCATAATCCCAGAAGGGCATCACGCTCCACTATGCACTTGCACACAAAAATGCAGCTCAGTACTCTTAAAATGCCGAAGAACTGGTCATACAAGCTGGCCAGACCAATGTGACCTAGAGCCAGACCAAAGAAAGCAACTAATTTACACCCAGTACCACACCCTCTAGAAATTTCACTAGAAAACAATGATGACAGTCTCCAGTAAAGGCATACTGAAAAGGTATTGACACAACTCAACAATGAATCACTAGAGTAGTTGAGCAATACAGCCATTGACTCGAGAAGTCAGGTCAACTTTGTAACACAATGATGACATCCTTAAGGAGTCTCATACTGAAAAGCCTTTGACACAACAATCAAACAATAGAGCAGTCCAGAAATACAGCTACCGACTCCAGACCATGTCACCAGGTACAGAAGTACTCACCTACTACACACTAGAACTACATGAAACACTACCTCTTGCGACTTAGTCCTTCTTCTTTTGCAGCCATGGGCTACTAACCTCACGAACGGGCACCGCTCTTACCCACTTAGCACCCTATAGGGTACTCCCGGCATACAATCTCTAGCCTCTAGCCACAGGGTACTACTCTTCCCCAACTTCGCATACCATAGATTATGCTCTGTATAACCTGTAGCAATGGGGTACTTCTCTTTCCCCAGTTCGTATCAGTACACTCTCATGTGTACTTTGCTCTTATCTCTTGTGAGGGGTTCCTACTCTTCCACACATCTGCAAATCGGAGACACGTACAACAGCATGAATCTCAACAACAACACTCAGAAGGATACTAGTCTCTTGCTCAAACTGCTAACTAGACTCCATACTAGACCACTTTAGTTACTGTCTCCGAAGAGATCAGAGATATTAAAGACAGTGGTGGGAGAGCAGCTGTGGTCCTTCTGGATCTTTCAGTGGCTTTCGATACAGGGTGTCGTACTGTTCTTCTGGAACATTTGACTGAAATTGGGATTGGTGGATCAGCACATGTTGTTATCACTTCTTTTCTAAACGATAGAGAGCAAACGGTGGCCCGTGGGGATTTTCATTCGAAAGCTTTTTATCTCCTTTATGGAGTTCCCCAGGGGTCATCGTTCAGTCCACGCTCTTTAACATTTACGTAGTGCCACTGGCTAATTTGATCCACTCCTATAGTTTTGCGACAGTAGCTTATGCCGACAAAACCCAGATTATGGTATCGGTCCCCGGCAATGCATAGGAGGTGGCAGACAGATTTAATAAGTGCATGAATGCTATTGTCAATTGGATGACCACCAACTGAAATTAAACTCCGATAAAATGAAGGTTCTCATTTTTGGAAAAGAGTCAATTTTTTAAGGTTATTCATGTTGGTCTCAAAGATTAGATTCTATTCCGGAGCCTGTGACCAAAGGGAGAAACTTTGGTGTAATTTTCTGATCTCTCCTTTTAGGGAGCATATAAACAAAGTGGTGACCTTTTTCTAATTAGTTCTCTGAGGAAGGTGCTGCCCTTTGTTCCTTTCATGCTCAAAAACACTGTAGTTGTCACCCTTGTACTTTTCCAGGATTGATTATTGCAATACTCTGTATATAGGCATGCAACAATTGCAGAATGCAGCTGCTCATGTCTAAATGAAGCTTCTCAAATACATTTCATTGTCAAGTACCCGTAAAGGAGCTTCACTGGCTCCCTGTGAAGAGAAGAATGGCTTTTAAAGCACTCTGTCTAGCTCATAAACCACCGTATGGCACCAGACCTAATGGTCTCACAAGAAAAACTAGGTGGTACCGACCATCTATAAATCTTAGATCTGCTGCATCATACCCGGTTCTGGTCCCTAGGATATACAAAGCCTCTTGGGGAGGCCGCAGCTTTGTGTATTCCACCTGTCAGTTGTGAAACAAAATGCCACTGCACCTAAAAAAACTAAAACGAATCTGCTTATCTTTCGTTAACAGCTGAAATCTTGGTTGTTTCCTCTGTCTCTCTCGTTTAATGGGTCGTGCTCCGGGCCGTTTATCTCAGTTGATGTTTCTGATTCTTAGCGCCAAGACGCCCACGGGTAATCACACGTGTTTAGAAATTAAATTTACATTACATATAGAGTCAATAGTAATTGCTCACACAGTACTTCCAAAACAACCTACAGGTGACTAATGTAAGGTTCCCAACCTGTCTCTTGCAGTCCTAACCATTCAGCTCGCAACAACCATTAGCATAAACTGCAATTCTCAGCCAACAGAATTCAACGGACACAGAAACATACTTGCGTGACACATACATTACCGGTAAGATCTATATGGGTCATGTTGATATGCAAAAAAACACAACCAAACTGCTACCTAACCTAATAGACCTCACTGCTGGTAGGAAACATTTCAGTTTCTTTTTTTTTTTTTTTTTTTTTTAAACCTTTATTACAAATTTCAAAGATATACAGACACGGGCCTACAACCTCCAGGCCGGCCGCCAACAAACAACATAATCATAGCCACACAAATACAGGCAAAAAGCTGCCGACAATAAATGATCAGGTTTCAGAGTAGTGTCGCTGGCGGCTTTGAGAGGTCGCGACATCACAGATAGCGGTTTCATTTTAAGATGATAAAGAAAACCAATCAACAAACAAACCCACAAGGCAGCGAAAATCTAAGTAGCAAAATGTGCTCCCCACAGCAGGGAGGGACCCATAGGAGTACAGTAAAAGAAGGGGGGGAGGAGGGCAGGTGGTAGAGACAAGGTTATCACAGTAGAACAGGATCACAGGAATGCGCAGACTAAGGAGACAAGGCCTCATCCAAATCCCGCACGAGGGGCGGGGTGCAAATTCCTCCGCGATAGGCGTTCCAGGGACCCCACACCTTTTCCCATTTCCCAGGCTTGCCTCTCGCCACGTACACCGTCTTCTCTCGAAACATGCACCAGTCCATATTTTCCTTCCAGGCCGAAACCGTGGGCGGCCTCTGGGAGCCCCACAAACGTGCAATGTCATGCTTGGCCACCATATATCCCAATGTCACCCACCACATTTGCGCCACCGTGTAATCAGTCGGCTCCCATACATTCAACAGACACCTCCTCGCCTCTGGGAACAACGCAACATGCGTGACTGCTTGCAATACAGCTTGCACACAACGCCAGAACCGAGTCACCTCCGGACATTCCCACAGAACATGGAGGAAAGTCCCTGTCATACCACACCCACGCTTACACATCCCATCCACCGCATAACCCATACGCAGCAGGCCAGGTCCCGTGACGTACACTCTATGAAGTATCTTAAGCTTGACGAAACGAAGGCGGGCCGGTATGGCCACCTCTTTCGGGGAGGCCACCGCCGACACCCAATCCTCGTCATCCAGCTCCAGTCCATCAGCAACCCATGCATCACGAAGGGCGGTTAACAACCCCGATCGATCGTTAATTAGCTTCTTGTAGATCAGTGAGATAGTGCTATCCGGCACGTACCCGTCTAGCACTCGATCTTCCAATGGGGAACACACCGGGATAGACGCGACCTCCGGGAATACAGAACGTAACGCGTGCCGAACCTGTACATATCGGAAGTACTCCCTATCGTGTAACTGGTATTCAGCTTTCAGCACATCAAACGTTTTAAATCCCTCTTTCGTCCAGAGATCACCTACTCTGCTGATGCCAATCATGTCCCACTTCTCAAAGCCCTTCGTCGACCACAAACAACCCAACCGCTCGGAGGCATATAATGGCGTCGCCCGGGTCAATCGATCCCTCCATCCCATCGCCGCGCTTGCCGCATGCCACACCCGTATCGCAACCCGTGTCGGGCCTGTCAAGCGCGCGTCAATCGACCTGGAATAGAGCGCACGATTGTAGTCGCCGCCCGGCAATAACAGTTTGTCCATCTCAAAGGCCGGGTTAAGGGCCGGCCCATAGAGCCCGTGGTTTATCGCCGCCAGCTGGGAGGCCCAATAATAACGTTTGATGTCAGGGAGAGCGACCCCCCCGTCATACCACGGGAGCGTTAGCTTGGCGAGAGCAATCCGCGGCCTCCCATCCCAAAACAATCGGCGCTGGAGACCCTCAACCTCCCGAAAAAAACTAGCAGGCACGACATCCATCGTGTTTTGCAAGGCATATAAAAACCGCGGTAACGACATCATTTTAAACAGCGCCGCCCGGCCAAGCGGCAACAGCCGCCAACGCGTCACATCCGCCTTCAAACGCTGGAGAGGGGGGAGTAGATTCTGCGTATACCGGGCCACTGGATCCAGAGTGACAAAAATACCCAAATACTTAAAGCCCTGCTGGGCAACCTGAATAGGGCAACCCCGCGGAAGGATGGGGGCCTCCCCAGAGAGGACATATACGCAGGACTTAGCCCAGCTGATGACCAAACCAGAGTTGCAGCCGAAGGAGCGTAGTACATCCACCAACACAATCAGCGATTCACGGGGGGAGGCAAGGTACAAAAGAATATCGTCCGCATAGAGAGAAACACGATCCTCATATTCCGGAGTCCATCGGAGTCCACGAATCGAAGGGTGCCATCGCAACCATTCCGCCAGGGGCTCTAAGGAGAGTGCAAAGAGGAGAGGGGATAGCGGACAACCCTGACGCGTGCCCCTGCCCAATTCAAAGGGAGCCGACACTCTACCGTTTACCACTACCTGAGCCAACGGTCTACAATACAGCAATTTCACCCAGCCAATGAATCCCGGGCCAAACCCAAACTTTTCCAGCGCTGCCCAAATATACGGCCACTCCAGTGTATCAAAAGCCATAGTTGCTTCCAAGGACGCCAAAATGGCCGGCTCACGTATAAAGGGAACCCTCGCGAGCACCCCATGCAAACGCCGCAGATTAAGTGCAGTATTACGATGGGGGATGAAGCCGGACTGATCCTGATGTATCAGATCACAGACCACACTAGCCAATCGAGTAGCCAACACCTTGGCGAGGATTTTGGGTTCCACATTCAGAAGCGATATGGGCCTGTAGGACGTGACCTGATCCCGCGGCTTCCCCTCTTTATGAATAACCACGATGGTGGCAAGACGTTGGTCCAGCGGGAGGGAACCCGCTGCACGGGCCGCGATAAACATGTCGCGAAGGTGAGGCGCTAACGTGTCCGGACGCAGCTTATACAATTCGATGGGGAGGCCATTAGGACCCATGGCCTTGCCGGAAGCAACTGAACGTATGGCTAGGGCGATCTCCTCAGACGTCGGGGGCGCATCCATCAACAATTTATCATCGTCCGAAAGGGACGGCAACACAATGTCTCTGAGCATGACGCGGGAATCCTCCTCCGAGCGATCGGAGACCGGAGAGTACACCCCGCGGAAATGCTCCGCGAAGCAGTCAACAATTTCTACCGGATCAGTAACACACACACCATCCACTCTCTGAACCTGCGGCACCACACGACTCGCTCTCTCCTTTTTGTCCAGCCACGCGATTAGCTTCCCAGCCTTGTCCCCCATATCATACAGACGCCCCTGTTGCTCCCTACTCATACTCTTGGCAGCTTCAGTGACCAGAGCCTTGTAATCCGCTTGTTTGAGGCCAAGAACATGCAATTTGTCTTCCGTAACACCCCCATCCAATTCACCCTCCAGCTCAGAGATCTCAGACTCAATACGAACCACCTCCTCCCGCTCGCTCCTCTTGGAGTTAGAGATGAGGGATAGGGCCTCTCCCCGGAGTACCGTTTTGAAAGCCTCCCACAGGGCAACAGCAGATGACACCGAGCCCACATTGTCTTTAAAGTAATGCTCAAGAGATTTAATCAGACCTGCACGAATAGTGGGATTACGCAGGTACCAGGAGTTGATCGGGGCCACCCTCCCCTCCGCACCCAGGACAATATCAAAGTGTAACAAAAGGGGGGAGTGATCCGAAATTCCCCGGGCAAGATGTCGCACCTCCCCGATCCTCCCCGCCTGGGCCGATGGCATTAGAACATAATCAAGTCTCGAGAGGCTACCATGGGCCCCGGAGTGAAAAGTGTACTGTGTCTGTGCAGGATGTTTTAGCCGCCAACAATCCACTAAACCCAGGGTGTCCAAGAGGCCAGCTAACCAGGTTTGGGCCCGGGGGAGGTCCCGCGGAGGGTAACGATCCTCGGCTCCGGAAACCACTGCATTAAAATCCCCTCCCACCACTAGTACCCCCTCCGGCAGCCCAAGGAGAAGGCGCCCCAGGTCTGCAAAAGTAGTCGTCTGCAAACCCGGCGGGACATATACAGATACCAACACAATCACTTTGCCCTCCCATCTGCCCACCAGAGCCGTGTATCGCCCCCTGTCATCATGGAGCACCTCATCAACCTCCAATGGAAGAGAGGTTCTAACCAGTATGCCTACACCCCTTGAGCCAGAAGTGAAGCCCGAGTGAGCCAAGAGGCGAAAGCCCCGCCTATTCATGGCACGGAAGGAATTACCAATGAGGTGTGTTTCCTGCAAGAACACAATGTCGGGAGAGATCCGTTTTAAGAGCTGCAGGACCACCCCACGCTTTATCCTGTCCCCCAGTCCGTTGACATTCCAAGAAAGAAGTCTCAGTCCCCTACCCCCCATCACAGCCAGCACCAATCAGCCCCCTCCCGGAGGGCACATGGATCATAGGGCGACAATACTCCTGCCTTGTGGTACAAACAAACAAAACCCAACCCCAACCCAACATACAAAGAAAAACTCCCCCCTCCCTGCACCCCTGCGTGAGCCCAGACAGCCCCCCCAACTTGCAGTGTGCCTGTCGCCCTTGCATAAGCTAAACTACAAAAAAGGACCCCCTGGAGGAGGAAAGAGAACCCCCTTTAGACTCACCACTACCTCCAAGCAGGGGGAAAAAAAGGAACATAGTCAAGTAAACCCTGAGCCCAATAAAAAGTTGGCACCCTCAAAGGTAGTGCCAATGTCAACACACTAGGCCCGGTCCAGTGGGCACTCGCCACTCGCGGCCCTTGTCCCCTCTCGATCATATGTCCTCGGCAAAGTGTCCAGCCAGTCCCCCACCGTCTCCGGACGGTCAAAGAAATGAGAGCGGCCCTCGAACTCCACCCGCAGCTTGGCCGGGAAAAGCATGGCGTACTTTATGTTCATCTGTCGTAGCCGCTGTTTGACGCCCATGAATCCCAGTCTCTGCTTCTGGACCGCCTGTGTAAAATCAGGATAGAAATTCACCTCGGCATTCTCTAGCTTAAGCGGCCCTTGCACTCTAGAAGCCTGCAGGATCGCATCTCTGTCTCGAAAGTTAAAGATACGTGCAATGAGAGGCCGCGGGGGAGCTCCGACCTTCGGCCTGCCACCAGGAACCCTGTGGGCCCTCTCCACCGCGAAGAAGTTGCTCAGTCCCCTAGGCTTCAGTCGGTTGGAGATCAGATCCTCCACATAAAGATCCGCAGCCGAATCTTCCAACCCCTCAGGCACTCCGATAATGCGAACATTATTCCTCCGGGCCCTACTCTCGGAGTCCTCCAGTCGCCTATCAGTGAGAGTACTGGCCTGCTGGAGCCGGCGCATCTCCGCTTGGAGAGCAGCCACATCAGTCGTCAGGCTCGACGCTGTAAGGGCCAAAGAGTCAACCCTCTCATTTGTTTTCGAGAGATCGGCCCTGACGAGGTTGACATCAAGCAGGACCGCGTCGAGTTTTTGCGACAAGGTGTCGAGTTGTTGGCCCACCGTGGCCTTCACCTCCGCTATGGCGCCCATGACATCCTGCAGGGTCAGGTCCAATGGCAAATCCGGGGCATCCGCGAGCCGCTCCGGAGACTTATGCGACCCGCCAGGAGACCCCCTCGGCAAGGTGTAGCGGTCCATGACGTTAGCCTGGGTAGAGGCCCCGCGTCGGGTCGACTTGGCCTTCAGCCTATCTCCATCTTGCTTCGTCGCCATCCCACTGCAGTTTGTGTCCCACGAGTCCAGAAGCGGCAGGCGAACAGTTAATACCGAAGACCCCAGCGGTCGCCCCAGAAAGATAGACCGGGTCCCGGCAAAATAGGCAGTGTCCCCAGCAGGCCAACCACCACACCTCGCGGAAGCGCCGAGACCTCGCAAACGATGATGGCGAGTTGGCTCAAAAGCGAAAGTGAAAGTGTGGGGTGCGCGCCCCTCCAGGTCCGTCGTGCCGTTGTTGTTCACTTTGCCACTGGATCGCCCCTCAACTCGAGTCCGGGGTCAGAAGTGAAATCGGGCCGCAAACTTCAAGCGATGCCCATCACGGTTCCCAGGGTCTAATTCCAAAACGGAAAACTGGCGCCACCTCAGCTCAGTGTCACCGATAAAGTCCCCTCAACCAAATCAGGAGAAAGACAGGATAGATGTAGGAGGTCGCGGAGGTCCTCGGGAGCCTCGCACCTACGCGGCCATCTTGGTTGCGCGCTAGGCTCCTCCTCATTTCAGTTTCTTAACTGACGCACCTATAGTAACTCAAAATTCCATGAATGCTAAATAACCCTACCAATATTTTAACTGACTATCCTAGTTACGCTTTGCAACTGGACAAATGCCAGGCATGCAACGTTTCAACTTCCCACGACTTCAGGACACAGTATACCCTCAAACAACACAGTCTCATTTCTATCTCCAGTGCCCTTGGAGATAGTCCTATCTCTTTCTAAAGTAACTAGGATGCATAGGATCATTTATTTTTTCTCCGTGTCCAGACTTGTCCCAATCAAACATTCGCTTACCACTGTGCTTCATGTGTCTGCATAGTCATCGCCTCTACTCGGACGTCCAGATCTGAATTCCAAGGCATTGGTGAAGGTCTCTGAAAAGTAAGTCCCCAACTTGTTGCTGCGCAGTCATAATACCTCTGCCTATCGCCTTGACCACAGCGCTAGCAAGAGCCGAATAGACACACAAGACGCTATACAACCCTTTGCTTTTAATAGAAATTTAGGACTTTTTCACCCTCCTTCCCTGGCATAAGGAAATAAGAAAACTTAGTACCCTCTTCTCAGAAATTGCAAAGGAATGTTCTTTTGAAATACCCGCATAACTGATTTTCTCCTGACCATGCATTTGATGAATGGCAAATGAGGATGTTTTTCAACACCATAAACAAGGACAAGAAGATGGTTATTTATAATGCTGGACGATTATAATTACTTGTAGGGCAGGCTTTTTCACCGCCATCCGTACACTTCACCTCTGTCACGTTCCCCTCGATTCTTATAATTCCTTACTCTCTCTCTCTCTCCCTCCATCCATGTGCATCTCTGCTCCTCTCAGTGCACAGCATTTCTCATTGCATTCTACTGCATCTGCAGGACTTCACGTATCTCTCTTATTTATGCCCATCACTTTCTGCTTGTCTTACTCCACCCTCAAGATAACACCTGTCTGAAACATCTGTTTGCACATCACTTTCCGTTTCTTTAATTTGTATGTAATAAACATCTTGTCTCGTTCCCATGCATGCAAATCAATCTTTTCTTTGAACTATTGTTCAGATCTCAGAGTGTGCACATATCCTCTCTTTTATGCTCATCACTTTCTATCTCAGTTCCCTGTCAGCACATTATCTGTTTTCAGATTCAGCTATGTGTGATTTGTTCGTTTCAGGTGCACTGTTTTTCATGTTGTTAGATTTTTGTTACAGGTTATTGGTTGTAATTACATTTGAAACTAGAGCCAAGTGAAACTAAAAGTGTGCAGCAGAAATTTGGGTGATTACTAATTTTGTTGAAACCATGAACTGTTATTCTGTATGTCTGTTTTAGAAAGTACTCACTGGCAAAAATAACTGAAGTGATTAATGTAATATCCCCTACAAGATAATTTGGACAATTAATTTTGTGGTAAGAGAAGATGTTATTGCTCATTGACAGATTTCTGTAAGCTGGATGGAATGCGTTTCTTGGTGACACACTATCTGGATCGTCCGGAGGCCGTTTTGCGTAGTGAGACAGCCCACCTTATCGGGACCTGTAGCCAGAATGTCCCATTTGTTCAAGAGCACGTTCTCTCCCTGGGAGCCATGGGGAAGCTCCTGCGTCTGCTGGATTTGGATTGCAATGAGACGGTTCGGATAAAAGCTCTATTTGCCATTTCATGTGAGTATTGCTCCTTTTAAGATTGCCCTGCATGTCACATCGTGAGATGTCCCACAACCATTGTATTTTTCTTTCATACGTGTGCTTCAGCCTGTAAGTCAATTTAAATGAACAATGGCAATCAGTAGTATGTGGGAACTTTTCAGCAACACCTCTGTGCGTCGATAAGTGGTTCCACACTAAAGGAAATGATGATTAGGAACTATATAGGCATCTCACCTGCGCACTGACGTTAGTTCCTTTCTTTCCTCGCTACCAGACACGGACCCAGAGCTCCCTTTTGTTTCTCAGAGGCATTTATTTCATATTTTATGTGAAAAATATAGTGTGCAAGGGAATATCACCCCAAAAATGAAACTTTTTAAGCCCTCAATGTACTGGCTCAGACAACTGTCTGCGACATATCCCTGTCAGGTGTGCCAGTGGTGCCTGGGGTCGAGATATGACTTTAAGGCCTGCAGTGACTGCACATCTATGAATCTAAAGGCCATCCGAGATCGTGAAGCTCTACATCACCAAGCTTAAGAAATCAGCAAAATCCTGACGGAGATCCTCAACACGTTCATCACTAGAGCCACCATCCCGCCACATGAAAGTATACGGAGGTAAAGCCTCTTCTGAACAAAACCCTCTGCCCACCCCAGCAAACACAAGAATTACCGACCCATCCCACTACTCCCCTTCTCAGCCAAGGTCTTGGAGAAAGCCATCAGCCTCCAGCTCACTGAATACCTAGAACGGAACAACTTTCATGACGTGTCCCATTCGGGCTTCCGTGCTAACCACAGCATCGAGATCGCTGCTACAGACAACATCATACTCCTCCTCGACCAGGGGGAAAGAGCAACCCTCATCCTCATGCCTAAAATTGAATTTAATTGCCCATTCTTAAAGATAGTTTTTAAGTGATTGTATACTTGTAATTTTATTTTTTACCTGTACTACTCACTGGTCTCTGCTCCCCCGGTACGCCATGGCAATTCTTGCCGATTGTGTGGAGTGAAGCAGCACAACTTCCGATTAGGGGTCATAGGTCTGTGCTTTATGCTCTGCCAGACGCCAGCTATAAAATAGAATGCTGGGTCCAATGTGCAGCGGACGTGCGCAGCAGGCGCGCCAAAGGCAAGCCCGTTCGCGCCCCGATCGCTCCGAGGGCTGGAGATGCACTGCCTTTTTAACCCAGGCAAGGAGTCCAGGATTACTTGGTCAGGTAAAGACCTCCACTCCCTTAACAAACCCGATCACTGCTGCTTACGAATTGATTCTAGTCCGGATCTTTTAAAACTTATGTGTAACAACTGTAGCTATCATATCTCCTGCCAGAATACACTGCTTATTGCTAATTCCTCTCCTCTCAAAAATCTCCAATTAATTCGGTCTCGCTCTTATTAACACACTGTCATTGGTAAAACATGCCCACAAATTTGCTTAATTCATTGAAAGTCATCAGCTGGATGTCATATTGATTACAGAAACTTGGGCAAAGAATCACTCCAGTCCTGATCTCCTAGCTGCAACTCCTGTAGGATATTCTATGACCAGAGTAGACAGATTGAACAAAAAAGGAGGAGGTTTAGGGATAATCTACAAAAGTAACTTCAAGAGTAAAACTGACTCCGCACCCAATCCAGAATGTGAGACTCTTTCCTTTTGCTTGGAGTTAACCAATAACTAATCATTCAGAGGCCTGCTTACTTATCGCCCCGCTGGTCCAAGACGTGACTTTCTACAATCCATCTATACTCTGGTCGAGGGGGGGATGATGGCGGCAACAACGATTTTACAGTATTTGTAGACTTCAACTTTCATCTGGATTGTGCAAAAGATAAAGATACAGAAGCTATCTTAGATATTATGAATGCGTTCAATATCCCCCAATTAATACATCAGCCCACTCACGTTGCTGGTCATATATTAGATGCTATTTTTTCCAATAACCACTTTATTTCTGGCAAGGAGCTTCTCCCGCTTACATGGTCTGACCATCAAGCTATTGTTTTCGAATTAACTGTTTCCTCCTCTACTCAAATCAGAAAAGTAGACCCCAACCCTACTTCGTATGATATCACAATCTGCACCTTGGTTTACAGAAACACTTGCCCTTGAAAACAAAAATGTAGAATGTTTGAAAGGAAATGGAGATCCAACTACAACTCCTCTGACAAAGAAATATATAAACTCTCCCTTGTTAAGTATAAGGCAGTTATTACTAATGAAAAATCTATCTTTTTTTACGCAGCAAATTGAAGTCTCCAAAAATTCTACTAGAGAACTCTTCCAGGTTATAAATAAACTTACTAAAGCCCAGAGACTTAACGGATTCAACAATAATCAATCTTTCTGAGAAAAAATAGCCTCTTATTTTCATGACAAAGTTGAACAAATCTACAATCAAGTCACTTCTTTTAGAATGGTTGATTCTAGTGTCAGTCCTCCCATAGCTCAATTCTCTACTAATGATTCCAACTTCCAGTTAGTAGCTCCCTATCTATACTCAGTCAATTCTCGTTTACCACAGTATCAGAAGTCCTCAACTTAATCAATTCCACCAAATCCGGGTCACCCTTTGACCCCAGCCCTCCTTCCATACTTAGAGATCCCTCATACCTAACCAACACTTTAATGGGATGTTTAATACTGGGACCTTTCCCTATATGTGGAAAAAGGACTCCATCTTGCCACTGCTTAAGAAGCCTAATCTAGACCCAGATAATCCTGCAAATTATCGTCCCAATTCCAGGCTAAAATTTCCTGCAGAAATAGTAGAAAATTAATAAATACACAATTGACCCAGTCATTCAGGTAAATCAGTTACTGGACCCTACACAATTCGGCTTTAGTGCCGAGCATAGCAAAGAGACGGCACTAATAAAGACCACGGATGAGTTAAGAACCATCCTGGACAGTGGAGGCTAAGCAGCTCTCCTTCTTCGCGATCTGTTTGCGGCCTTCGACACGGTTGAACATGTCACTCTTATTGATAGTCTCAAAAAACGTGGCATGACCATCAAAACTGTTGCTTTGCTTCAGTCTTTTTTAACAGGTAGAGATCACTAAGTCATGCTGGAGAAATTTTCATCTAGGTCATTCTCGCTTCCTTGTGGGTCGTCAGGGATCCTCCCTGAGCCCATTACTCTTCAGTATTCATGTCAGCGAACTGGCCTCCCTGATCAGATCTTTTGGGTTCTCCCCCACCTCTTATGCTGACGATACACAGATCATTGTGTCGGCCTCCAACTATTTCCCAGTTTTACGACAGTATGAGAGCTGTCCGCAATTGGATGGGCAAATCTTGCCTTAAGCTGAACTCTGATAAAACCGAGGTCATACTTTTCAGTAATAGACCACATTTCCGGTGTCCACTTTGTTGGCCATCTGGGCTAGGAACACTCCCCACTCCGGTTCAAAAAGTGAGAAATTTAGGAATACTTATAGATGATAAATTAAACTTATCCATTCAGTTATCTCTTCTAGTTTTAATACCTTGAGAATTATCAGGAAGATCCTTCTGTTCATTCCACTTAATTCAAGAAAAACTGTAATTTCATTACCAATTCTTACCAAATAAGACTTTGTCAAACTTTAAAAAAAAAAAAATTGAAAAAGTTACAGAGTGTACAGAATGCGGCGGCTAGACTTATTCTTGATCTCCACAAGTTCCAACCTGTGTCTGCCTCCGTCAGGGGACTTCACTGGCTTTCAGTGAGCAACCGAATTAAATGGAAGGCGTTGTGTTTTACCTATAAAGCTTTGGTGACTCAGGTCCTTGTCTGCCCAAACAGTCCCTAACCTGGTACATTCCCAGAAGAGACTTCTGATCTATAAACACCATGAGGGCCTCCCGTCCGAATTTTAAGAAACTCCAATAGGGAGGCAGCTGTTTTTCTTCAGAAGCTTCAGCACTTTGGAACGGCCTGCCTATAAGCATTAAAGCAGCTCCCACCTTATTGATATTCAGGAGGCTGCTCAAAACGTGGCTTTTTAACATCTAATCCTCAACAGCGGAGTCTAAGGATGTCGTCAAGAGGCGCCAAAACTGGGAAAAGCAATAAGTTAAAGGCAGTCCAGCCCTCGCAAGTCAGCACTGCTCCTGGTGAAGATATGACGTTGGACAATTCTACAAAAGGTAAACGAGAGGCTAGCAGCCTCAAAAGGGCCACGGGGAAACATGGGGGCAGCGGGGGTGCTTTGGGTACAAGGGAGAGCTCTCAACCAACTATAGTTAAAATGCTCACTGGACCCAAGGCACCACCTCTTAATTCAGACACTGCCTTAGACAATGCCTCAAGCTTCACACCCTCTGCTATGCTTGAACCAGATCGCTAGCTTATAGAAGCTCAAAGGAGTCTGAACCCTGAACCAAAGCCCGCTGTGCTAAAAGAAAGCTGCACGCTCACACAAAAGGAAGTATCTCACGCTCTCAGGAGGTAGCAGGAAAATCAAAGTAGCACAGAGGGAACGGTGGCCTTAGTGAACTTTTCTGCTAACTTGCTTACTATTACTCCTCCAACTGAAGATGTAGCGAGAGCCATATCAGACTCAGGCTTACTGTCAATTCCGGGTCCGCCCTCACAACCTTTTCAGTTCCAAGTTCCACCAAGCAGTTGGATGAAATCGAGACTGGTTCAAATTGCCTAGTCACAGGTATCACGGACTATATTCTAGGAGTAGAACCCAACCCTGGCCTCCGAGCCCCCTGGACCCCAGAGATCAATGGTGAAAATTTCTACTCTGTCTCAGATGGTTCTCTGACAACCTCAGACGGAGATCAAACTAGCTCTAGCGAAGATGTCAGCATCGACCTTTCTAAAAATACAGGAACTGTGCAGCGCCAGAAGAAAATCTGAAATCCTCCGAAGAGACGCAGCCAACTCAAATGGGACTATTCAGATTCGCAAATGTCCTATCCCCTGTGCGAAGAAACTGAACAGACTTCAACCTGGGAAAATACTAAACCAACAACCGAGATTCTGGCAGGACCCTCCCTTGCCTCAATTCTAGCCTCTATTAAAGAATTTCAAGAAGAGGTCCGCTCCGACAATCTAGCAGCTGAGGGGGCTGCTAAAAAGCTGCAAGGGGGCTTACGAAAACTTAATAAAATATGTACTGACATTAGTGATCGTGTCAGTATGGTTGAATGCCGAACAGAAAACCTAGAATCATAAGTATCTGTTCTAAAAGATCAGGGGTCAGCTCACGACGCATGCTTGATGGACATCAGGATGAAAATGGAGGAGCAAGAAAATCGACAGCGCAGAAACAATCTGCGCCTACTAGGTATCCCGGAAGGAGCTGAGGGAGACGACCAAAGGCGATACATCGTGAAGCTGCTGCGCAAAACCTTCCAGGATCAATCGAGTTGGGACTGGGACAATGAAGTTCAACGAGCACATAGCTTCCCCTTTAATCTAAAACAACGACGAGATGGCAGCAACTCATCTGGAGAAAAACCTAGGGCTTTCTTAGTGTTCTTTGGGAACTTCCTCCTTAGACAATTTGTCTATGATCAGGCCCGCCCGAACTCATTAAAGGGTGCCAACGGTGTGTTGTTCTTCGCTGAACCCAACTTCTGTCATACAACGGTAGAGCGCAGATGGCATCTGCGCCAACTAATTACCCCCTTTCAGCAGCTAGGTGCCCAAGTGTTTTTAATGAATCCTGCCAGATTGAAAGTTATCCTCAATGGGTCTACCCAGATCTTCGTGTCCGAGGTCAAGGCAAGGCAATACCTGGGGGAGGTCAAGGCAAAAAAAAGGGAACAAGTAAAGGCTAGAAAAAAATTATCAGAACAAGAGATATATGTTAAGGTGGTCCAATGGTATAACTTTCCCTTATTACGTCTGATCGATGGGGAAGTTACCTACCAGATATATATTTTGGGGCCTTTTTGATAAACCGGCAGGGGTTGGGAGCCCTCTCTTTCACTGGATTCGATCTAGTAGTTAGATCTTGTGTTGCCCCCCTTGTGCTCAAATACATATGGTACAACTAGTCCAAGGCTGATAATCTCTTAGGTTAAAATATAAGGTGCGGCCTAGCGGCAAGGAGTTTTCACTGATAACCATCATTCAGGGTTTCCCTGATGGGTCTATGTTTGGAGGAGGGAGGGATGGGGGGGAATGTGAGGGTCACGGCAAGGTGGTGGTGGGGATCATGTTATTTGAAAGTTTTATATCGTCAGGTGGCACTAAAACAGAAAAAGAAGGGAAAAAAACAAAGTAAAGAGAAAGAGAATAGAAAAAGGAAAAATTCACAAAAGAGTAATTACCAGGTTGATGTGGGGCACGCAAAATGTATGATGGTCAAAGCTGTACCCTCAAGAGTAAAGCAAAAAATAAGTATTTAGTATGAATAACCAATATTCCTTAAAAATTGTGTCTGTTAATATCTGTGGTCTGAACGTCGCCCTGAAAAGACAGAAGGTAGCTCAGGGTCTCCGCTTAATGGGAGCTGAAGTAATCACCCTCCAGGAAACACACGTAGAGGGATCCCAGAAACATTTATTGAACTCTCTGGGGTATAGGGTTATTGGAGGGACCACACTTGGGGCAAAGACAAGAGGGGTAGCTGTTTTGGCTCAAAACAGACACCCACTGAATGCATGCAGGATGAAAACCGACCCTCTTGGTAGATGGGTTATTGCGGAATGTCATCTTCCCCATAATTTGGCCTTTACACTATGTTCCATTTATGGGAGCAATACAGATGACCCCAGGGTTATTAACTGGATCACATGCTAGCTTGCACACTCGCCAATGGTAATATGTGGGGACCTAAACATCAATCTACCTAGCAATTGGAAAGCAAGTGATCACCGGCCCTATACAGGGAGGAAGCCCAAAGTATACCAAGCCCTACACGATCTAATCCAAACCCACGGGCTTAGGGATGTATGGGCCACTTTAAAACCTACTCAGCCTGGCTATACATACTTCTCAGCCCCGCATCTTTCTCTTGCTAGATTAGATTATTTTTTTGTTTCTTCTTCATTACTCCAAGGTTGCTCTAGAGAGACCGCCCCATGTTTCATGTCAGATCACAATCCTCTCATTTTAAACATTAGTGGGCTGGGTATTAGGGGGGAAAACTTGAACTGGAGCTTCGAAAGAGCCTTACTTTATGATGAAGGATATCAATTATATATGCAGGTGTGGATCAAAGAGTTTCTAGAGATCACAGGGTCTGCAGCAATGAGATTCGTATGGGATGCCATGAAGGTGGGTATCCATGGGGAAACCCTTCAGTACTCTATAAGGAAGAACAAAAAAGAGAAAGAACAGCTCTTAAGGATGCAAGATAAGATGAAAAAAGCAGAGAAGAAACTAACCCTAGCAGTTCAAACGGGTGTAGAAATCGAAGCTCCTCTATTAGAAGTAATAGCCAGCAAGGCTGAAATAGGGTCTATATTCGCTGAGAAAACCACTGCAAAATGGGCTTCTGGTAGAGAAAAAAATATATGAATGTGGCGACAGCATTGGCCATCAACTTGCCCTTAGAATCAGACAGCAATTGTCTGCCAGTGAGATTACATCAATCCAACTCAGCTCTGGCGAGATCACGAATGATGCAAACAGTATTCGCAAGGCATTCTGTGAATTTTACCAGAATCTGTATTCCGAGGTCAATGTAGGGTCTTTAAAATTGAGAGAGGATGAAATTTTGGCATATCTGGACCAAATTACCCTAGCGGAACTCAGTGTAGAAGATCAGGATCAACTTGAGGAATCCCCCGCATGGGACGAGATAGCTAAAGCCGTGGCAAGCCTTCCTGATGGGAAAGCGGCTGGTGCTGATAACATCCCGGTATAGTTTTACAAAATATTCGCCCCTCAGTTAAACACTCTCTTTACTTTATTGGTAGTTTCTATCTTTAACGGTGCACCTCACCCAGATTCCTGGTCCAACGCCAAGATAGTAATATTCCCAAAGAAGGATAAATCTCCACTTGAAATGGGATCATACCGACCAATAACTTCAATTAATTGTGACTCTAAAATTTACGCAAAAATCTTCGCAACAAGACTATCCCTAAGAATAGAGTCCCTGGTATCACCATGGCAACATGGGTTTATCCCCTAAAAACTCACACATCTGCAGGGCCATCACCATGCTAGATGCAGCTCGCACATTCTACTTGACGCTGAAAAAGCATTTGAGCGGGTCTCCTGGTCATTCCTCTCGGGTGTTATGAGAAAAATTTGCTTTGGCCCCAAGGCAATTCGCGCCATACAAGCTCTCTACAATAACCCCACAGCTAATATATCAATTAATGGGATCCTGATGGAGCAGATTAAAATATCACGGGGGACTCGCCAAGGTTGTCCGTGCTCACCCCTGCTCTTCGCCCTATATATAGATCCTTTTATAAAGGCAATAGAAAACAATCAATCTATTCGAGCGGTGAGCAGACTTGGACTAGATAATAAGATCATGGCTTATGCCGACGATCTGGCTGTAGTAACCCCTGATCCTTTAAGCGCTGTCAATGCTCTAGAACAAGAGGCAAAACATTTTTGAAAAATCTCGGGGTACGCCCTTAATCAAGACAAAACCCAGATTAATACAAACAACCAAACTAACTGGATAGATGGCCGGGTGGTTAAAACTGCGAAATATCTGGGGGTAATCTTAGCTGCTAACACCGACCTGATAGTAGAGAAAAACTTGATCCCGCTGGCGACAGAGACTAAAAGGGCGCTCAAACAGCTAAATAATTTACATCTAACCATCGTGGGGCGGTGTAATGTTATTAAAATGTCTCATTTCCCAAAGCTATTATACTATACTTTTTTTAGGGCTATCCCTTTAGAGATTGGCAAAGCAATGCTTCAGAGATTTGACCAGATTTTCTCCCAATTTGTCTGGTCATACTCTTGACCAAGGAGAGCTTACAAACTGCTTTCCCTCCCCCGGGATAGAGTTGGTTCGGCGCTCCCTAATTTAAGATTTTACTGTTGGGCCTCGGTCATGCAATATAGCGCGGAGCTGCTCCAAGAACATTCATTTATTCCAAATGCAGGCCCCCCGTCGCCCTTTCAATTGATACTGGGGGAAGAGACCCGTGGATGTCTCTGGCGGCAGCTTTCTTTCGGATATTATAAATGGGTAAGATTCAAGACCCTGATGAGTACCTATAAAGTGTTCCGCAACATCCGTAAAACTTTAGGGCTGGGCAGACTGAACTACTATTCTCCTATTAATAATAATCTTAATCTACCAGCAATTTTCGGGGCTTCCTATCTTCAAGAATGGTACAGAGCGGGAATCCTAAAAATGGGAGACCTGATAACTACCGATGGTATTAAAACATTCTGTGAACTTAAAACAAAATATCATCTGAGGTAACAAGAGACTTTCAAATATATTGCTGTAAGAGACTTTCTGACACGTAAGACCGGGGGGACTGCCTTTTTTTCCAAAATAGACCTTATTGACAAACTAAAAAATCCCACTTTACCCAGAATTGGATATATCTATGCTACATTAATCAGTTTAATGCCTGATGATATGCGTAGTATAGTTAATAAATGGCAAGCAAAACTGAATATTCCTTTTAACATCTTTAACCAGGCCATACGATCCGCTAAGAACGATCTACTATCTGCTAAGCTACAGGCACAATTTTATAAGACCGCATTTTTTAAATATATCACACCTAGCAGAGTTGCTAAACAGGGGAACAGGGACAGGAACACTCTGCCCTAGAGGCTTGGAATATAGCACAGACTCTATACACATGTTCGCAACTTGTCCCCAACTTTCACCTCTGCTGGGACAGATACAAGGCTTCTTTATTAAAGTCCTTTCTCAGGAAATTCAGTTAACTCCTATGATTGTTTTACTAGGTACGCAAGATAATATTAGCAGAACGAATGGGGGCGCCCTAACTTTTGTGGCTATGACCATATTACGTCTTTGTATAGCTTCATCCTGGATAGATCCAAACACCCATTATTCTCTCACTGGTTAGCCTGATTGATAGCTACTTGCCATATGGAAAAGGCCATATTCTCAAGGAAGGGAATCCAGGGAAAAAAGAAGAGTCTACCTATCTGGGAACCCTTAACTGCTTGGCTCGGATAGATACATACAATGGGGTCTCCGAAATGTAAGCATTAATTCATGTTTTTGCTCACTCTTTTTGGTACTTCCTGGTTAATTCCATGAATTTAGAATGTAGGTGATACCCTAGGTTAAGAAAGTTCATCCTGTATGACTCTCAGGGAACTCATGACAGTCACTATTTTTTTTAACATTATTAGTGCCATGCAGTGTTCAAATGCATAGCTACAAAGTATATGTTTTGCTATCAGAGTATGTTTTTTTTCTTTCTTTTTTACAATACAACTCTGATCTCTTTCTCTCTCTCCCCCTCTCTCCCCCTCTCTCCCCCTCTCTCCCCCTCTCTCCCCCTCTCTCCCCCTCTCTCCCCCTCTCTCCCCCTCTCTCCCCCTCTCTTCCCCTCTCTTCCCCTCTCTCCCCCTCTCTCCCCCTCTCTCCCCCTCTCTCCCCCTCTCTTCCCCTCTCTCCCCCTCTCTCCCCCTCTCTCCCCCTCTCTCCCCCTCTCTCCCCCTCTCTCCCCCTCTCTCCCCCTCTCTCCCCCTCTCTCCCCCTCTCTCCCCCTCTCTCCCCCTCTCTCCCCCTCTCTCCCCCTCTCTCCCCCTCTCTCCCCCTCTCTTCCCCTCTCTCCCCCTCTCACCCCCCTCTCCCTCTCTCTCTTTTTATTGATTTTTTTTGTTGACATTAGAAAATGCTTATTTGTATTAGGCCATTCTTCACCATGAGTCAATTTTGTTGTTGTAGCTTTGTGGGTGGGGGGGTGGAGGGAGGACATGGTCGAGGGGTTTGCTCGACATGGCTCTTATCTTTGTATTGACTTTTGTATTTAAAAAAAAAAACAAAGAAGAAATTTGTTAACATAACATCCTCCTCGACCTCTCCGCCGTCTTCGACACCGTCTCCCATCACACCCTTATCACCAGACCCCATCACTTAGGCATCCAACTCAACGCTCTCAACTGGATTGTCTCCTTTGTCTACAGCCATCCACCCCCTTTCTCCTCCGAACCCAAGAACATCATTTGCGGTGTCCCCTAGGGTTCCGCCCTCAGCCCCACCTTCTTCAACACCTACATGACGCCTCTTGCAGACATTGCCCACACCCACAGACTCATCATCATCTCATACGCCGACGACACGTAGCTCATCCTATCCCTTACACACGATATGGACACGACCAGAGCCAATTTCCAGAACACCATGTCTGACATTGCCAACTGGATGATGGCCAACTGCCTTAAACTCAACTCAGATATGACGGATGTACTCATCTTTGGAAACAACTCCTCCCCTTGGGTGAACTCCTGGTGGCCTGCCACACTCTGCCACGCTCCTCCCTCCAACCATGCAACCTCGGGATCGTCCTGCACAGCCAACTAACCATGAACAACCAAGTCAATGCCGTCTCCTCCTTCTGCTTCCACACCTTGTGCATGTTCTGCAAGATCTTCCGATGGATCCCCACCTCCACCAGAAAAACAGTCACCCAAGCCCTCATCACCGCCTCGACTACGGCAACACACTCTAAGCTGGTACCACCAAGCAACTACTCAACCCCCTCCAGACAATTCAGAACACTGCAGCTAGACTCGTTCTCAACCTCCCCTTACAGAAAAGATGCCTCTACAAGCTCCTGACTCATGCCTACATAGCCCTCCACGACTCCAGACCCTCCTACATCAACCACTGCCTGACATTCCATCGAGCCACCAGGGAGCTGCACTCTTCCACAAACCCAACGCATCAACCGGACTGATGTGGTGGTCGTTCCTTCACCTACCGCGCCACCAAGTCCTAGAACGACGTCCCCCTCCACTTGCCCATCACTTGATGAATTCAGGAAAAGGCTCAAGACATGGCTCTTTGATCAAGGACGTTAGGACCCAGCGCTTGGAGACCTTCCAGGGTGACAAGCCGCGCTTTACAAGAAGTCCCCTGATTGATAAGAAGACCCCGTGACTAGACCGGTTAAAGTCGTAGTCCAAGTTGAGGGGTCCCGGTCCCATTCTTGCTCTAGAATTCTTCAAAGCTGTTCCAGAGGTCTGTCTTCGTTAACATCGAAATCATCCAGTAGCTCTAAAAATAAACATAAGAAATTGAAGTGTTACTCGGCCCTCTCTCGCCACTTGCATCCACCTGAGAAAGTGTGGGGGTGGCACCATGGATCCTAGTCTCGATCACACAGGAGCCAATCCTGCAACTGGTTCCAGCACAACCCGAGTTTTCGGGCCATGAAATGAAATGAAATGAAAATGTGACTTGTAGAGCGCTGCAGCTGCCCTGAGGCGTCCAGGCGCTAGAATCAGAGAAAGCCCTCATAAGGTTACTTTGTTAAGCATTAAACAGGTGAGGTTTTAGCTGTTTGCGGAAGCTGGTCAGGTTAGGGTTGTTTCTCAGCTGCAGAGGGAGGGTATTCCAAAGTTTGGAAACATTGTACGAAAAGGAGCGTCCTCCTGCTCTGGCTCTGCAGATTCTGGGAATCTTGGCTAGAAATGCCGTTGAGGAGCGGAGGATCTTGTTGGGCCTGTAGGGAGAAATCAGGGAGCGGTTAATGTCAGGGCCCGTTTCCCAGAATGTCTGGTGGGCAATGCAGAGTGCTTTGAATTTTATTCTGTCCTTGACAGGTAACCAGTGTAAGGTGTTTAGGCCGGTTTTTATTGAGGTCCTCCGAGGGATTCCCAGCAGCGCCCTGGCGGCACAGTTCTGGGTGCGTTGAAGCTTTTGTACGGTGTAGTCTGGTGCTCCCAAGTAGAGGGCGTTGTTAAAATCCAGACGAGATTGGATGAGGCCCTGTATGATTATTTGTTTGGCCTCGAAACGGAGGAGGGGAAGGACTTTTTTGATCACCCTAAGGAGGCCAAAACAAGTGGCTGATATCTTGGTGGCCTGTGTATTAAGGCTCAGAGATTTGTCGAGCCAAACGCCTAGGCTTTTGATGTTGTCTCTGGGGGGTGGGGCCACTCCCATGCTTGGTGGCCAGATCAGCTCTATGGTGGCAGGGGAGGCCGGGCCCAGGAGCATAAGCTCAGTTTTGTCATCATTGAGCTTTAGACATGAGCTCATCATCCAGCTCTTTACGTCTTCCAGGCAGGCCGCTAGGTCTGGTGGTGACTGGAGGTCGCTCTTCTGTGCAAGGGAAACCACCAGCTGGGTGTCGTCCGCATAGGAGATGATATTGACACCATGCGGACGAACAATCCCAGCCAATGGCCTCATGTATGCATTAAAGAGCGTAGGGCTTAGAGAGGAGCCCTGCGGGACTCCGCATCCTAGAGGACGACTGGATGAGCGGGATGTGCCGTTGAAGACCTGAAAGGTTCTGCCTGATAAAAAAGATTCGAACCATGTCAGGGCATCTCCGGTCACTCCTAAGTCGGCAAGGCGGGTCAGCAGGATTTTGTGGTGTACCGTGTCAAATGCGGCACTTAGATCGAGGAGGATCACTGCCACTGACCCTCCTCGATCCAGGATCCGTCTTGCCTCCTCAGTTACCGCCAGTAGGGCGGTCTCTGTCCCATGTTTGGCTCGAAAACCAGTTTGAGAGGAGTCGAGGAGGTGGTTTTCCTCGAAAAACGTTGTCAAGATGGTATTGACGTGTTTCTCCAAGATTTTTGACGCCCATGGGAGTAGCGAGATTGGGCGATAGTTACTGGGGTTGGCCGGGTCAAGGGAAGGTTTTTTCAGTAAAGCCCGCACCATAGCGTGCTTCCATGTCATGGGAACTGTCCTGCTTACTATGGAGGAGTTCAGTAGATCCAAGAGAATGGGAAAGATAGTTTTACTGGCCAGGCTCAATGAGCCTGGAGGAGCAGGGTCGCATGGGGAGCCGGTTTTTATTTGTTGTGCCAATTTCTCTAAGGTTTCCAATGCTATCAGGGGAAAGGACTCCAGCCGCTTGGTCGGGTTTAAGGCTGAGTGCGGGCTTTGGACAAGCGAGTCGGTGGGCAGGTTGGAAAAGGAAAGATAAATTTTATTAACTTTTTGAAAGAAAAATTCCACCAGATCGTTGCACTTGGACGGTGAGTTGTTATTATCTGTAACAGGTGGCGGAGGTTTGATCAGGGAGTTAACTATACAGTAGATTTCTTTAGGTTTAGATTTCGCCGTAGTTATTTTAAGGTTGTAGTAGGCAGCTTGCGAGGTTTTTATGGCCAGCTTATAGTTTCTGATCATTTCCCTATAGGTGGCTTTTTCTTCGGGATTATATGATGTGCCACTTTCTCTCCTGTCTTTTGCAGAGACGTTTGTAGTTTCTGAGATCTTCTGTGTACCAAGGGGCTGTTTTGCTATGTCTCTTGGAGTTTGATGAGTGTTCTGGGAGGACCGAGTCAAGAGAGGTGGTTATCCATTCATTGTATTTTATATTGTTAGAGGTTGGGTCTTGGGAGAGGGAGGGTCTAGTGGTGCAAAGAACTTGCATCCAATTGTCAATGGGGAGTTTAGACCAATTACGAATTTTTCTAGTAGTAAATGAGGAAGGGGGTGATTTGCTCGTGGTCCAGTTAAAAGCTATCAAGAAATGGTCTGTCCAAGGAAGTCTGGTAATGTTGCCCACTTTAAGCTGGTCAGAGTTACTGAAGATCGGGTCTAGCAGATGCCCCCTTTCATGAGTAGCAGAGGGGACCAATTGCTCAAGTTGAATTGCGGCCAGGCTTGACTGTGTCTCTTGTGCCGAGGGGTCCAGCAGGTTGTCCAAATGGATGTTGAAGTCTCCAAGTAGGGTGAAGTTGGAGGAAGAGACCACCGACTGGGAGATCACCGAGAGTAGGGAGGTGTTGAATTGTCCTATGGGACCGGGAGTGCGGTATATAAGAATACCGGTGAAGCAGGCATTGGGAGTGAACTCGATGGAGAAATAGAGGTTTTCACAGTCCTCAATGTCTTCTGCTAAATGGCGGCAGGTATAGCTTTCTTTGTAGATAATCGCGAGGCCGCCGCCTCTGCCCAGTGGTCGGTCAGCCCGCGCTATCTGATATCCCGGGATGATGGCTTGTGCCAGGTCTGGCTGAGAGTCTTGATTCAGCCATGTCTCGGTCAGAAAAATTACATCTGGGGAATATTCCTCCAGTAGTAAGGAAATTTCTAGGCAATGTTTTACTAGAGACCTGCAGTTAAGAAGGAGCATGGAGTAGTTCTTTACCTCGACTCTAGGTTTGGTGGTTGTAGTGAGTAGGTCTGATTTACAGTACTTGCAGCGTCGAGGGATCTCCAGGGGGTGTAACGGGGTACCACACTTAGGAGAGATAGGTGGCCGTAGCTGATATAGGAAGCTCGGGCTATATACCTGTCTATCGTCTCTGGTGGAGCCAGGGGACATGGCCCTTGGGCCCGGCCGGGCGCGGACGAGCGCAGACGAGCTTGCCTTAAGCGCGCCTTCGGCGCGCAATCGGCGCGCCCGCTGCGCTCGTCCGCTGCGCGTCCTACGAATGGGCATGGTTATGAGGGTGGGAGGGGGAGGGAACAAATAAGGGGGCGAGGCCTGTCAAGTGGGCGTGTCTCCTCTCCGCGACAGCTTGCAATCAGCTGTGCGGGGTGCTGGCTGATCAAGTAGCGAGTGGTGAGTGAGTTTTAAAAATAAACACACAAGTGAACACAATTTACAGTTTTTAAAAATGAACAAGGCGGCTCCCGGCTTTTCGCCTCAGGAGGGGTTAGTCTGAATAAAGCGCCGCTTTCGGTCAGCGCTCGCTTATGTAACAGAAGGGGGCGAGGCCTGTCAAGTGGGCGTGTCTCCTCTTCGCGACAGCTTGCAATCAGCTGTGCGGGGTGCTGGCTGATCAAGTAGCGAGTGGTGAGTGAGTTTTAAAAATAAACACACAAGTGAACACAATTTACAGTTTTTTTAAAATGAACAAGGCGGCTCCCGGCTTTTCGCCTCAGGAGGGGTTAGTCTGCCATCCGCCAATCTTCAACAGATCGAAGAGTTCCCAGAGGCCATGCTCTGACTCTTTGGTTCCTTACTGACTTCCTCTGGTATGCCTTCAGGCCCCAAGGAGACGAGAGGCCTTCCATCTGGAGTACCACAGGTTCACCCTGGGTGGCAGTTGGTCCCTTGGAGCCAGCCACAATGCCTATGGCTCAGATTCCGGAAGTGCCATGGTCCATGCCAATTCCCAGCGCTTGGACGCTGGTGTCAAATCCATTGATGTCGAATGAGGAGGTACCTATTGTACTCCCTGACTTCGAGTTTGCGCAGGTATGACCTCGATCAAGGCTGCGCTTGACAACTGTCGCTGCTTCCCCCAATTGATTTGCCGTCGCCACCAGGGAAAGCACACAAGCTACACTCCCTTTTCAGTATGGACTCAGACAACAATTATGACTTGAGTGATGAGTTTGTTCATCCTATACTGAGGACAATTGGCATGACCACTTGCAGGAGTGCTAGCTGTCTCGATTCCTTCTCCAAGTCTTCTCTCACCTCCTGGCCAGCTACCGAGAGTCCGCCTCCTATACCATTGTGATGTGTAGGGTGACTGAAGTCCTTGACTTCTAGCTCCCCAACTTGAAGATTAAAACTGATGTGTTGACAGAAGTCCTACAGCAGGCTCAACCATTTTCTGAACACCTTCTGCCATTTAATGAGGCACTAACAGATACCTTATTGGGCCAGGCCTTGCTCCACCCCCCTTCTCCTCTGCAGTCAGCAGGCAGGTAGCAAGACACCATTGTCCTGCCTTCCTGTCTCAGCACCCTTCCCTCGAAGGTTTGGTTGTGCAGGTGTCCACAAGCAAGTCTAACCCCAACACCTTCCCAACTCCTCCTCCTGATAGGGAGTCTAAGCGAGTGGAGACATTTGTAAAGCAAGTTTTTGTACCATCAGCCTGGGTCTCAGTTCAGTGAGTGCTTGCTACTTCCTGAGACGCTGCTCCCATGTCCTTTGGGACTCAGTGGCTCAAGTCCTCCATGGTGTCCCAGAATACCTCTGACCTCTCCTTGCCTAAGCCATCCAGGATGGTCGGGATGCGTTTGTGCCCTTCTTGTGCTTTTTTCTCTTTGAGCCTGTGCCTCCATTGTCTGTCTGTGCCTCGTTCGTGCCTTTCTTGTGCCTTTTGTCTCTTTTTGTGCTTCTCTTGTGCTTTTTCTCTCTGTGCCCTGCCGCTGCTGCCCCCGCGCCACCCCCTGCATGCTCCCACCTCCCAGCTTCTCTTCCACCCAGAACGCCCTACTTAATAGCGGCCGCGCCAAAGGGAAGCCCGCCTGTGCCCGACCACTACCAGCACCGGGAACCCTGGCCCTCTAACTACTGACTCAGCAACCCTCCACGCACTCAACCCTGGAAGAAACAACTGCCAGCTGTTGACACCGACCACCACCCAAGGCCAGTTTTCCTGCCAACACTGTCGCCGCACCTTCACCCACATCCAGAACCCCACTGCTACCTCCAACCCACCGGACGCCAGCGAGCCCAAACCCCTGAACTGCATCCTCCTCAACATACGCCCCTACACACATGCAGTAGAAATCTGGAGACCTCCTCAACACTATCACCGGATGTTGCCTTCCTCACTGAGACCTGGACCAACGCCAGCTCTACACCCGACATTGCAACCGCCATCCCCGACGGGTACAAGATACAGAGAAAGGACCGCCCCAACCACCCTGGAGGTGGACTCGCCATCGTACACAAAAACTCCCTCCTACTCACTACAGCCAGCACGAATGACTCCTCGTCCCCCATGGAACACCTCCATTTCCAGAGCCAGATCAACCCTAGAACGACTCTATGCGGCACCCGCGCCTACAGACCTCCCGGACAGTGCGCCACGTTCACCACTACCATCACATACCTCATCGCGCCCCACGCATCCACGGACTACGTACTGCTCGGAGACCTGAATTTCAACCTCGACAACCTCCGCGATCCCAATTCCACTGCCCTTGCGGCCAACCTCGCCAACATCGGACTGAAACAGCTCCTCACCATCCCTACAAGGCAGGACACACCCTCGACACCATCTTCGCAGTAGGATACAACATTCGCTTCAGCCACACCACATATCCCCTCTGAACTGACCACGACTGCATCCACTTCTCCTTCTCAAAACCAACCGCACACAAGCCTACACTATGCCCCGCGCAGGAACTGGAGCAAGATTACAGAGGAGCACCTCAACTCCACCCTCAACCGCGCTTCTCCACCCACCACGACCGACACCAACTCCGCAGCCAACGTACTCCACACAGTGATCACCAACTACATAAACACACTCGCCCCCTCCAAAACTCCGACAGACAATGCACCACAAAAGCCACATGGTTCACCACCGACCTCCAAGAATCCAACGACTCGAGAAAGCTTGGAGAAAACAGCAAAACCTCAGAAGTGCGCACCGCCTACAAGACCGCCATAACAGAACACCACCAACTCATCAGAATCACAAAGAAGAACTTCATCCAGGACAGAATCCTCTCCAACTCCTGCAACTCTAAGGAACTCTTCAGAATCATGCAAGAATTCACCAAACCCCCAGCGAAACCTCCTTTGTCCCTCACTCCCAGGACCTCTACAACAAACTCTGCTCCTACTTCCATCACAAGATCAGGACTCTCTACGACAACTTCGAACGAAACCAAGATACCGACACTGCAACTACTTCCGGCAACACCACCCAGCTTACCATCACCGCCTGGACCCTGTCACCACAAAAGACACCGCTACGACCACAAGGACCATACACTCAGAAGCCCCCACTGACCCCTGGCCGCCACACATCTTCCACAGAGCTGCCTCCACTATAGCACCTGAACTAAGACTTACTATCAACTGCACCCTCGAAACAGGCACGGTCCCCGATGACTGGAAACAAGCAGTAGTACAGCCTCTCCTCAAAAAGCCCTCCGCAGACCCATCGGACCTCAAGAATTACAAACCCATCTCTCTCCTCCCTTTAACAGCCATAGTCACAGAGAAGATCGTCAACAACCAGCTCACGAACTTCATTGAATCCAACTTGATCCTCGACGCTTCTCAATCTGGATTCCGCAGCAACCACAGCACCGAGACTGCCACCCTAGCCGCCACGGACGACATCCAAACCCTCCTCGACCAAGGCCACACTGCTGCCCTCAGCAGCCTTCGACACCATCTCCACCGCACACTAACCGCCAGACTCCACGACGCCAGCATACAGGGAACTGCTTTAGACTGGATCCGCTTCTTCCTCACCGGCCGAACTCAAAGAATCAGACTCCCGCCCTTCCTCTCCGAACCCACAGAGACCAGCTGCTGTGTACCCCAAACATCCTCACTCAGCACCACGCTTTTCAACATCTACATGGCCCCCGTCGCTACCATTGTCAGAAAACACAGACTCCGCATAGTATCCTACGCCAACGACACCCAGCTCATCCTCTCCCTCACCAAGGAACCTGACATCACCAGACACAGTTTCCAGTAAGGAATTAAAGACGTCAAATCCTGGATGAGCAGCAGCTGCCTGAAGCTCAACTCAGAGAAAACGGAAGTCCTCATCCTTGGATCCACACCCTCTGCATGGGACAACACCTGGTGGCCCACCGCCCTCGGCAATCCTCCCACTCCCACGGACCATGCCCACAACCTCGGCATCATACACTACCTTACCATAAACCAACAAGTCAACGCCGTATCTTCCACATGCTTCAATACCCTCCATAAGACCTTCAAATGGATTCCCCCGAATCCAGTAAGACCGTCACCCACGCACTCATAACCAGCAGACTGGACTATGGGAACACCCTCTACTCCAGAATCAACAAATCTCTACTCCTCAAACTCCAGACCATCCAGAACGCCGCAGCCAGACTTGTCCTTGGCATCTCTCGACAAGACCACATCACCCAGCACCTACGAGACCTCCACTAGCTTCCCGTCGAAACAAATCCCTCCTCAACATCGGACCCCAATACCTCAACAAAAGAATCTCCTTCTATACCCCCCAAGAGAAACCTCCGCTCTGCTGACCTTGCCTTGGCCGAAATCCCACGCATCCGCAGAGCCAGAACAGGAGGCAGAACCTTCTCCTACATCCCGGCCAAGACCTGGAATGAACTCCCCCTCAGCATCAGACGAACCCCCACATTGCAAGCATTCAGGAAAAGCCTCAAGACCTGGCTTTTTGGATGAGACCGAGCTGCTTGAATCCCCCTTTGCCCCCAAGCACCTTGAGACCCTCACAGATGAGTAGTGCGCTTTACAAATCCCTGATGATTGATTGACTGATAGGCCCCACGTGTCATTTCCAGGGCAAAACGGCAACCGTGTGGAACCCCCACAGTGCCACCCAGCGGCGTAAAATGGCTGGAGAGTTTCCGAATCCAGCCTGACACCAAAGGAATATTCAAAAGGTGAAGAATCTCCAATTAGATTGTCTCTACCAGAAAGGGTAAGTAACTTGTTTGTTTAGATCAATCACTTCCAAGACTTATTTCCAATGTTCTGCTCTGCCCCTTTTCTCTTTCCAGTACTCTGTTCTTTTAAACCCCTCTCTGTGACAAATACTTGGGCTCAGCTCACCGGTCTACTTTGTCCTGTGCAGAATGATGTGGTATGTAAAATGCCCTAACTATCGAGAAGGACCGTTTCGGATCTATTAAAGCCAAGGAGCCAAGGATTATGTGTATGTTTCTCTACCTTATTCTGCACAGCAGTCGTTACCAAGTACATTCCTTTAATGTTAAAACAATGAAGTCCTAAGAAGCAATGGTAAATCACATGGCAAAAAAGTAACCCTGTTCCATCAATCACAGTAATCAGTTCATCATAAAGTTCTCTGTCAAAATCCAATACAAATCTGTTATCCGGTTCTTTCAGCAAACATGTATCAAACGCTCATCTGAATTCATCAAGAGAAAAGCATAAGATAACCTTTTCTCTAGACGGCATCTGACATCACTAAACAAAAATATGTAATTGAGGAACATCTTAGTGACTTGTAGTAAGGAAAATGCTACTTACCAGTATGCATCTGTTCTTGGCATGTAGAGCTGCAGAGTTCGCCATCTGGTGTTGGGCTCGGATGCTTGCACCTTGTTGTTGTCTTGGAAGAAGTCTTTTGTAGTCACAAGATAGGTGACTCCTCCCTTGGACGATAGTGTGCATGGGCATCAACTCCATCCTCAGATTGTTTTTCGCTATGAAGGGAAATGATGGAATTTGTAATAAACAGAAAGATGTCCATGAGAATGTATCTAAGCAAGATAACACTGGAACAGACACAGGTTCCAGGTAGGTTGGTGGGCGTTTGAATCTCTGCAGCTCTACATGCCAAGAACAAATGGAATTCCCTAATTTGCGTGTTGAATGCACTCTAGGGGAATTGTTAACTTACGTTTTGCTTTCTGATAGCATATTTGAATACATTTTACTATCCACCTGGCAATTCCGGCTTTGGAAATTGGATTGCCTTTATGAGGTGGAGAGAAAGCTACAAACAGTTGCTTTGTCTTCCTAAAGTTTTTAGTCCTGTCTATGTAGTAAAGTAAAGCTCTTTTGATGTCGAGCGTGTGAAGAGCCCATTCCGCTACAGAATCAGGATTTTGGAAAAATACTGCCAACTCTACTGATTGATTAAGGTGGAAAGCAAATTACCTTGGGAAGGAATTTTGGGTTTGTCCTAAGAACCACCTTGTTACGATGTATTTGTAAGAATGGTTCTTGTATGGTTAAACCTGGATCTCACTTTCTCTCCTGAAGTGTTGTCTGTTCTGTAGGTAGGCGGCAAGGGCAGCCAGATGTAATCTTATCGATGAGTATGCCAGATTGCATCTTTGTAGGTGTAGCAAAGAGCAGATAATGTTTTGGATTGAAGCATCCAATGGGTAAATGTTGTTATTATTGCAGTAAATGACGAATCTCTTCCATTTAGCTGCATAGCAAGCTCTAGTAATCAGGCGTCTGGCTTCTTTAATAATGTTCATATAGTCTGGTGGGAAGTTGAGGTAACCGAACTCTAGGATTTCAGGTGCCAGATCGCTAGATTCAGTTGTGCCTGATCTGGGTGCCTTATCTCTCCATGGTTCTGCGTTAGCAGCTTTGGGGGGAGACGTACGTTTTGGTGTGGAACTACTGAGAGTTCGAGTAGTGTTGTGAACCATGGTTGCCGTGCCCATGTTGGAGCAACTAGGATCATTTTGAGAGACTGTTGTTTGAGCTTGCGCACTACTAGTGGAATGAGCGGGAGTGGCGGAAAAGCGTACGCAAATCTGCCTGACTAGTTCATCCATATCGCATTGCCCTTGGACAACAGGTGTGGGAACCTGGCGGCGAAGGTTGGGCAATTAACTTTTGCATGTGTGGCGAACAGCTCTATGTCTGGTTGGCCCCACATCTGGAAGAAGGGTTGAAGAACTTGCGGATGAAGTTCCCATTCGTGTATCTGTTGAGTCTGACGACTTAACAGATCCGCCATCTGATTGTTCACCCCTGGAAGATGTTCTGACAGAAGATATATGTTTTGTGGAATGGCCCATCTCCATATACTTTGCGCTAGATGAGACAGCTGCAGAGAGTGTGTTCCTCCTTGTTTCTGTATGTGATACATTGCTGTCATATTGTCTGTGCGAACTAGGACAGCTTTGTTCAGGAGATGTGTTTGGAACGACTTTAACGCTAGAAAAATTGCCAGTAATTCTAGGTAATTGATGTGGAACAGTTTTAGTTGAGTGGTCCACCTGCCCTGAATCGTGAGGTTTAGGAGATGGGCTCCCCAGCCGGTGAGTGATGCTTTTGCTGTTAGCACTATCTGTGGAACCGGCTCTAGGAACTGCCGCCCTCTGGAAAGATTTTGTGTGTTCCACCACTGCAGAGAGCGATGTGTGCGGCTGTCCACCAACACCACATCTGTAAGTTGACCTTGAGCCCGGTTCCACTGATGTGCTAAGAATGCCTGTAAAGGGCGCATTTGAAGTCTTGTGTGAGGTACAATGAAAATGCTAGGGGCCATCATTCCTATGAGTTGCATAAACACTCGTGCTGGGAGAGAGTGTTGGGGCTGAAACTTGGAGATGAGGGTTTGCATACTGGTTATCCTTGCTGGATTGGGGTATGCTAGAGCTTTGAAAGTGTCTATTGTGGCTCCTAGGTACTAGGACTCCTAGGTCGTTGGATGGTTGAAGATTTGACTTGGTGTAGTTTACTGTGAACCCCAAGTTGTGTAGCAGCTGAATGGTTTGATGAGTGTGGTGAACACACTGGTGGTATAACTTGGCTTTTATGAGCCAGTCGTCGAGGTATGGAAATAGATAGATTTGTTGTTTTCGCAAGTTTGCTGCTACTACTGCAAGGCACTTTGTGAACACCCTGGGTGCTGTGGTTACCCCAAATGGAAGGACCTTGAACTGATAGTCTTGGCCGTCCAGAGTAAACCTTAGGTATTTTCTGTGAGCAGGGTGTATGGGAATATGAAAGTAGGCGTCCTTGAGAACTAGTGTGGCAAGGAAGTGGAAGGACTTGTTGAAGAGTGATCATGTGTTAAATTGTAATCATTTTGGTACAATAGTAGAATACTCTACAAAGGCAAAAGCCTAACCTTTGACTCTTGGGTTAAGAAAGGTGTCTTTTTCCCTGGTCAGTTTGAGGATGTCTCATACCCAGTTACGTTTTCAGACCTACAATCTAGATATAATTTAGCCGATAATGAATTTTACAACTTTCTGAAAATAAAAGCTGCTATATCAAAATACAAATTATCCACTAAACAACTATCATTGCCATTGTTTGTGTCAAAAAGAAACAAATTGGGTCACCAGGTTTCTGAGATCTATAAACTCTTCCGTCCCAAAACTTCGAACCTCAATAATAAGACTGTAACATACTGTGATCTACACTCTTCAGTTCCACTATCCGAACCATTATGGTCTACATTATGGAACTCTGTCTCGCGCAATAAGATATCTCCAGTGCTCTCTCAAACCAAATATTGACTTTTACATAAAGCTTTCTGGACTCCTGCCCAATTATTTTCTTTTGTGATTCGGGACGATGCTTCATGTTGGAACTGTAACCAAGAAACAGGGGACTTAGCCCATCTTATCCTGCATTGTTCGGCTGTGAAATGTTTCTGGGATAGGATTTTTGAATTCTTATCTGAATTGTTTAAGTGTACATTGGGTAAAGAATTCTCTACCCTACCAATGGCTTTTTTAAGGGTAGACTTGGACTCTGATTCTGATAAAGCTCTCCTCGATCTTCTATTAACTTCTGCTGTGAAAATTATCCTTACCAACTTGGAAGACACTAGCAAGACTTCCTATCAGAGTTGGTTAAAGTGGATTACTCACCTCAGGGGTGCAGACAACATTGCTTTACAAAACTCTCCTTGGAAACCCTCATCCAGACAGATGTGGAACTCGTTGGACAATTATTTTGACTCTCATGAACCTCCTTGAGATTGTAACCAACCCCGCTGTATAATTTTGATTTATTCCCTATGCACGGGTTGTATTTTGTATTATATTTATGCTACATAGTACATATGTCGTTAATGGATCATTCTTGCGCCTACAACTGCATAGAAAATTTGCGGTATCTGTCTCTAGGTCTCTCCTTCTTTCGTCTTTTCGCTCCTTTCTACTTCCCTTTCTTCATCTTAATCTTTCTCTTTTTCTCTTTTTATAGATTTATAGAGGTTAGCTCCATTGTGTTATCATTGTGACAATCTTCACATATTATGCTATTATAAGTGAACCTTTTTGTATTTACATGCTGTATTAACCTCATTCTGGTGTTTTCCTCTTCTTTTTTTTCTTTCTCTTTTTGTAAAACCAATAAAACATTTGAACTAAAAAAAAAAAAGAGTGATCATGTGAAAATAATCTGACTGTATGTAGAGATTGAGGGGTCTGAGGTCCAATATTGGCCTTAGGGTACTGTCCTTTTTGGGGATTAGGAAATATAGAGAGTAAACTCCTGTTCCTTGATGTTGTATGGGGACTGGTTCTATTGCATGCTTCTGAAGCAGTGAAAGAACTTCCTGTTTAAGGAGCGTCAGGTGTTCCGTGGACATTGGACGCTGCTTGGGTGGTATATTGGGTGGAGTTGCTGTAAGTTCCAGGTAGTAAACATACTGGATAATTTGTCTTACCCACTTGTCTGTGGTGATGGATTGCCAGACTGGTAGGAACCGTGAGTGTCTCCCTCCAACCGGAGTGGAATGGTCTGGAGGGAGTGGAGGGAAGTCACTGTTTATTAGAGGGAGAGGCGCGAGTGTTGTTGTTAACTCTGCCTTTTCCTTTGTTGTTATTTCCTCTGTTTCCACCTCTAAAATATCCTCTTTTAGGGGATGTTTGTGTGGGGTTTTTGTATGAGGAAGAAGCAGTGTCTGCACTGATATTTTTGGATGCGCCGCTATAGAAGGAGCGCCGAAAGGAACCTCCTGTGGATGGAGACTGTAATGCTCCCATAGATTTAGCAGTTTCCGTGTCCTTTTTCATTTTTTCTAAAGCTGTATCCACAGCTGGGCTAAACAGTTGTTTATGATTGAACGGGTGATTGAGGATAGTTGTTGGTACCTCCTGTTTGAAGCCAGAGATGCGCAACCAGGCATGTTTTCTTAGTAACACACTAGTGTTAATGGACCTGGATGCGGTGTCTGCTGCATCAAGGGCACACTTGATTGATGCATTAGTTATTAATTTGCCCTCTTGAATTAAATCATTGGCCTGGGTCTTATATTGATGAGGCAAATGCTAGTTTCTAGTTGGTTGTAATGAGTCCTATCATACCTGGCAAGTAATGCCTGCACATTGGCTATCCTCCAGTGATAAGCTGCTTGGGCAGCAACTCGTTTGCCCGAAGCATCTAATAATTCAGAGGTAGAGCATCACCGGTGGTTTGAGAGTTGGCACGTTTTCTAGCGTTGGTGACCACTAGAGAATCCAAAGGTAGTTGACCCTTGATGTAGGTAGGATCATTGGGAGCGGGTTTATATTTTTTGTCAATTCTGAGGTTGAGAATTCTAGCCCATACAGGGTCTTTGAATATGGCTGGGGCGTGTTTAATGACGCCTTTTAGCATTGGTAAAGTTTGTACAGTTTTTCGTGACTGTGCACTGGTGTATTAGGAAGTCCTCCTTTGTGGGGTCCGAATACATTTAAACCCCATGGTACAGGGCAGCCCTGTCTATAAGCTGGCTAAAACCAATATTGTCATCTGGGGGAGATGGCTTTGTTGGGTATGCATCAGGGTCTGGAGGGCCTACTGGGTCATCATAATCCTCCCAATCGTCCTGTGGTACATCTGTGTCATCATCCGGGTCAGTGAAAAGGACATTGTTTCCTCCCCACCCCCTA
Source organism: Triturus cristatus (assembly GCF_964204655.1). Taxonomy (NCBI): domain Eukaryota; kingdom Metazoa; phylum Chordata; class Amphibia; order Caudata; family Salamandridae; genus Triturus; species Triturus cristatus. The sequence goes on from NC_140590.1 coordinate 316,371,963, forward strand.
AATCATCATCATCCTGTGGTGGTGGTGAGTATGGTGGAATTATGGGAGAGTGTGGTAGAGAAAGGTTTAGGAGGAAGAACAGGAGAAGAGGGTCGTAGAGGTAAAGTAGCACAGTCTCTTTACTTTGGATGTGTGGGGTGTCCAATTTCCTCTTCTTGTGTGGAACATTAACCACATGTCCTGTTTTGGGGTCCACTTGGAGTGTTTTTTGCTTCGGATCGATGGGATCCGGTCGAAATAGTTCTTCCTCTTCGGTAGTCGCTTTCGCGTCCGATTTTTTCGGGTCCGAGCGAGGTTTAGATTTGTGCTGCAGAACCTTTTGAAGGGGTTTTTGGATCCTTTGGCTTCGATGTCGAAATCTTTTTCGGATCCGAATTTTTTGGTTTCGGATCCGAGGCCTTTCCTTAGGCACCGAGGTGCTCGGTGCTGATTGTTTTCTGGGTACTGCAGGAGTTGGATGCGCTCCCGGCTTTGGTGCCGATGGTGTCTGCGGGGCACTGATATGCGGTTTAGTCGGTGCCGAGCCGCCGGAAGGCTTCTCCTGTATCTTCCGAGCCGGGCCCGGGGCTTCTAAAGCTTGCATGCGGTCGCGACGGGGGCTAGCAGCGCAGTCTTGACCGGAGCCTTCTTTTTTCAGGTGGGGTTGAGGTAGGGGCAGTTGTACTCACTCGTTGACCTGAAGTGATGTGGTCGTTTGAGTCGGAGTCGTCTGCTTTGGAAACGATTTCCAGATCCTCCGAATCCTCCTCCGGGACATCGGGGCCTTCGCTGAAGATGTCCTCTGGCACCAGAGCTGCTTGCTGCGCCATAACGTGTCGTCGGGCCCGGCGATCACGGATAGTTTTCTTGAATCGAAAAGAGGCACAGGCTTGGCAATTACTCTCCTCGGGTGAGAGGCAGAGGTTACAGACCTTGTGGTGGTCGCTGTGTGGGAATTTAGCTCCACACTGGGGGCATTTTTTAAATGGAGTCCTATCCATGAACCGTAGGCCCGAAAGGCGTCGATAGGCCCAGCGGCCCGCGTGGACGACTGGAATCGGGTATTTGAGGAGCGCGCCGAAGGGCACGCGAACGAAACAATACCGTTGAATTTCTTTGATGATTTGCGCGTCGAAAAGGTTTGGAAAACACGGTACCTAACCGGAGCGCTGAAGTTACATCCGAACGCGATGACGGAAAAAAACAATCTGAGGATGGAGTTGATGCCCATGCGCACTATCGTCCAAGGGAGGAGTCACCTATCTCGTGACTTCTTCCAAGACAACAACAAGGTGCAAGCATCCGAGCCCAACACCAGGTGGCGATCTATGCACAGAGTGTGAATTCTGCAGCTCATATGCCTCGAACACATACTTAATCTTTATGAAGTAATTTGTGAGCGTTAAGAATGTTTCCCTCTTATTCCTGGATGGGATAATCCTTGCCTCTTTAGCCTTAATAGAAGTGAAACGTTTCTTTTTGATAGCAATGAAATCAAATTTTACATTCTGTGTCAGGATCTGAGATGAGTTTATTGTATGTTCAAAGCCTACTTATCACTCAAGACACTACTTTGGAAATGGGCTTGAAACACAACTTCTTTAAAGGTCGATTCAAACAGCCACTCAGTAGCGTTCATAATGTCGCCCAGATGCCCTTCTACTGTAACAGCTTTGGAGTCCATAGTTCCTCCCGCTGAATGTGCTCTGAAACGGACCATGTTTTTAACTGCTTTTTGTGTAATCAACTTCACCCACCCGGGAATGGAAGCAGATAAAACCGCCTCAGAAGGTTTCATTATGCAGTCAGAGGTTGTCTCTCCGCCAGTGGCCTAACCTCTGCTGTCAAGTTTTCATAGGCCTTCACACATCAAACATCAAACAACTTCAGTTTGTCTACTAAAGCTGGGTATGCAGCGGACCTAGTATTACTCTTGCTCTTTCTGGCAATGGTGACTCTGTCCTGTATGATCATACGCCCTGAGATGTCTAATGCGCATCAGAGACCCTACGACATGGCGCTATCATCAATCAATCAATCAATAAAACTTTATTTGATTATCTTCAAATAATCATAACAGTACAAACATTGAAACATTAAAATAAATCAGAGTCAAATTTAATCCTAAATAATAACACCTACTCCAAGTGACGTATGGTATGTATTAAATAAGGTTCCATTGCTATGGCGGTCTGCAACATTACATATTGTTGAATAGCAGGCTTGTTTAATTCTATGAATTCTCTGTCAGAGCATCTCGTTTCACTAAAATAATGCTTTGACAAGATTTTATGCTGGTAGGAAATGAGAGAAGGGTTCTCAGAAAAAGAGAATCTTCCAAAACTTGTTAGGGACTGCTTGAAATAAGACAGGACTGGACTATCCAACCCCTTATTATACTTTAACCTGTCCCTGATGATTGACTGATTAAGGATTAAGTGACGGTTAGTCCAGATAGGTATAGGTATAGATATATATATTTATTTATTTTCCCTTGCTAGAGGACGCCGCACACTGGAGAGTTGATCACTGTGTTTATTGGAGACTGCAATGTACTTGGCTGGACAGCACTCTGTTCATGTTCACTGGCTCCATGCAGAACAAGCATTGGCATAGCCAATAGGTCTCGCCTTTGGGACCTTATAAGTGTTTAGCCTTGCAACAGTTGATTATGTTGCACCAAGGATATTGTGCTGCATAACTAAATGCTTATAAGGTCCCAAAGGCGAGACCTATTGGCTGTGCCAATGCTTGTTTAATTAGTTTCAGTACTAAAACAAACTCTCCCTTACACTCTTGACACGAAGTTAAATGGCCACTCGCAAAGCATTTCGGGCCAATAGAGATCCATGTATCAAAGTGATTTTGTGGGCGTTTGTAAGTAAACTGATCGTGTAGCATTCCTGAGACTGCTGAAACTGAACCGGGTGTTTCTGCAGACCCTCAAACGCTGAAATAGTTGTGGAATGGTGAATTTGTGGTCACTAACTACAGGGAATAACCAGACTGGAGTTTAACACACAATGCAAATTATATCTACTTGTGTTGACATCTCAGTTTCAAGGGTGCGTCTCTCATAGTGAACTGAACACACGTACAGCGTGCATCATCTGGTGTGCCGTTGCGAGCATCACAGCTCAGAATAAATATCTGTATCCGTGCAAGGCAGGAGCCTCCTGCACCCTGACACTGACTACATGTCAAGAAAAGTGCCTATGGCCGACGGAATCTGACTTAAGCACTGTAAAGCAATAAACCTTCTCCTTCAATAGGTAATGAGAGGTAAGATGTTTGTTTTCAAAAACTGATAGAGCATACCTCCTGCATCCGAGAGAGCATGAAACAAACCCCCGGCAAGTCCAATTTCTTATTAAAAGAAAATGGTATGCCATTATTAGCAAAATAATCGAAACAGAAATGGAGATTCCACAGTATTTTGCTTGAATCTCATTAAGGGCATAACGACAATAATACTGTTTTCTTAATCTACCCCTCTTCCCAACCACAGGCCTTTCCCCCTAGCCAGCAGCTCCCCAGCAGGTTTGGAATAACATTTTGCCAAATCAAAAAATGCAAAGGTAAAAAGAAAATAATCCAATGTAACCTGCAGCAGGAAGAATATGCCATCATTTACGTCGCCCCTTCTGCAGCCCTCACTGAGCCTACAAAGAGGGTATTTCTCTTCGAGAAGCTGCCTACCCCCTGCCCCCCACAAGCGCACTGGAATAAAATTAGCCATTACAAAAGAGAGCAGAGTGGTGTTCTTATAATCACAGGCAACGTTATTTTGTTGCACCTCATTAAGCTGTGAATCACACCACACAAAAGGAACAAACGCAAGGGAACTAACTGTTTAAACAAAAACTTGCCACATGACCATTACTCAGCGGTTTTGAAGCACAACTGCTAGGATGTTGGTTCAGACTCTAAACAGGACGATTATGCAACAGTTCACTAAGGAACGCCCCTCTTGCGACTCCAAAGCCTCTTTCGTGCCGGTCGGTTTAATGCAGCACCAGTTTAGGCATGCACACTTCAGAGTCGCCCCTAGCTCTCCCATTTCCAGCATGCTGCATCCTGTTAGAGGACGGTTGGTGTGACCATAAAAATACCATAAAACACGCATTCGTCAAAACCTTTCCCGGAGACAGACATCAGACCACAGGAGTATATTGCTGGGGGGCGGGGGGGCTAGCTAGAGGTAATTCGTTAAAGCTCCAACGGTCCCGGATTAATACTTCCTGATCCTGGACGCACACAAGCGCCGATATCCCGATACTCCAATCCATTTTTCAGGCTTGGAATTTAGCACACTAACACCTGAAAATGCATGCACTAATCATGGCTCGGCAACCGTTTAGCACAATGCAGGTATACAAGTGGGTTCGATATTTCTTTACTTGGATTGGGTGGTCGCTAAGGGATTGCACACATCAGATCTGTACAAGGATGATGTACTTACCTCAGCTCAGAATTTGACCTCTTAGGCTCCTGCCACTTGCAATATTGCTAGCTTCCTGCTGTCTGAAGAGCTGCCTCAACCGGCCCCCTTAAACTTTACCCATTGCAGAGTATCTCAAAACTCACAAATTGTCTGGTAACCACGTCTGGTAAAGTACTACTTCCCTTAGACTGGTTGGCTCTCTTCCTGGGCCACAACAGAGAGGAGCAGGAATCCAAATTGAAAGTTTTGTATTTCATAGTAGTGTATGATTAGTACTGGACCCAGCAGAGCCTACTAACTTTCTGGTACCGCACTTTATCTGCTGGAAATGCAGAGACTGTAACCTGCTGCATGTACTACGGGGCTGCCCACGACTGCTGATGGCTGGTATGAGACAATCTATCCCGAATTATTGATGCTGCACTTTGCCTGTCAATGCACTTAGATATGCAGCACAATAGCTGCCATTTTGAAAAGCTCCCCAAACTTGAGCACTGCTTGCTAGCCACCTTGATTGCAGCAGCAAAAATCTGTATTTTGCGACATCAGTGCCAACGTCTCTTCCTATGGTGGAAGAGTGGCTACTTGAACTTAGCAAAATATATTTTGGATAACCTTAGTGGCCAACTGGTTGTCTTTGATAGACTAGGCCCTTTTTCTCAGGGCTTGTCGCAGAGAAGGGTGTTACTATTCCCTGCACAACATCCCTTTTCCACTTTCATCTTTATTCCAATATACAGGAGCCACTAGATTGGTACCAAGTCATCTCCTCCTCCTCTTTTATTGCATCTATCACCCTCCCCCTTCTGTGGTTTTTGACTGACTGATAGCTATTAGTGCACATATATACTCACCCGACTGGGTTGTACTATTTGGATTTTAGACACTTTGTCTTGCCCATTCCTGTAATCTACAGTCATATTACACTACACTAAATTGTTGGTGCCACATGTTATTAACCTGCACTGTCTGTAAAACACTGGTCCGTAATGAACTGTCATAGGGTGTGATTTCAGATTTCTTTGCATGATCACTGTGACAATTTATTAAAGCATTCTTTAAAAGTAGTAAATGAATGTTGGTAAAAAAGGAAGTTTCCTTTGCTCCAGACTTCCAATGCATCAAACTTCTGCACCGGATGACTAGTACCTTACTAAAGCTAAAACCCACCAACATCAATCAATCAATAAGGGGTTTGTAGAGCGCGCTACTCACCCGTGAGGCTCTCAAGGTGCTGGGGGGAGGTGGGGAGCGGCTCCGGATCAGTCGAAGAGCCAGGTCTTGAGGTCCTTCTTGAACATGTGCAGGGTCGGGAAGCGTCTGATGTTAACCGGGAGCTTGTTCCAGGTCTTGGCTGCGATGTAGGAGAAGGCTCTCCCGCCGGTTCTGTTTCTGCAGGTGCCGAGGACCTCTGCGAGGGTGAGGTCGGCGGAGCGGAGGTTCCTTTTGGGTACGTGGAAGGATACTCAGTCGTTGGGGTATTTGGATCCGATGTTGTTGAGGGATTTGTAGGTATGGGTGAGGAGTTTGAAAGTGATCCTCTTCTTGACGGGGAGCCAGTGAAGGCCTCGTAGGTGTTGGGTCATGTGCTCGTGACGCGGTGTCCCGAGGACGAGTCTGGCTGCGGCGTTCTGGATGGTTTGGTGTTTGTGTAGAAGAGTTCTGTTGAGTCCGGCGTAGAGGGCGTTGCCATAGTCAAGTCTGCTGGTTATGAGTGCGTGGGTGATAGTTTTTCTGCAGTCAGGGGGGATCCATTTGAAGGTCTTACGGAGGATGCAGAGGCAGTTAAAACTGGTGGATGCGACGGCGTTGATCTGGCGGTTCATGGAGAGGGAGGAGTCAAGGGTGATGGCGAGGTTCCGGGCGTGGTCTGTCTGGGTGGGTGTGGTCCCGAGGGCGGCGGGCCACCAGTTGTTGTCCCAGGCAGAGGTGCAGGGTAAGAGGATGAGGACCTTGGTCTTCTCTGAGTTGAGCTTCAGGCAGCTGTCTTTCATCCAAGCTGCCACGTTCTTCATTCCATCCTGGAAGCAGAGTCTGGTGTCTTCGGGATTCTTGGTGAGTGAGAGGATGAGCTGGGTGTCGTCGGCGTAGGATACAATGCTGAGCCCATGCTGTATGGCGATGGGGGCCATGTAGATGTTGAAGAGCGTCGGGCTGAGTGATGATCCTTGGGGTACTCTGCAGTTGATGTCAGTGGGTTCGGAGAGGAAGGGGGGGGGAGGGGGAGTCTGATCCTCTGGGTTCTGCCGCAGAGGAAGGATTGGATCCAGTCGAGGGCAGCTCCTTGTATCCCTGTGTCGTGGAGTCTTGCGGCTAGCCTGCGATGTGAGATGATGTCGAAGACTGCGGAGAGGTCTAGAAGGATGAGGGCCGTGGTGTGTCCCTGGTCTAGTAGCATGCGGATGTCATCGGTGGTGGCGAATAGGGCAGTCTCGGTGCTGTGGTTGCTGTGGAATCCAGACTGGGAGGCGTCTAGGATGGAGTTCTCTTAGATGAAAGCTTTCAGCTGGGCGTTCACGACTCTCCCAGTGACTTTGGCTGCGAAGGGGAGGAGAGAGATGGGCCGGTCGTTTTTCAGGTCCGTTGGGTCGGCCGTTGGTTTCTTGAGAAGGGGTTTCACCTCCGCAGGTTTCCAGTCATCTGGGCAGATGGCGGATCTAAGGGAGGTGTTGATCATCCGTCCTAGTTTGGGTGCGATGACAGCGGCGACAATTCATTCTCATTGCCAAGAGCAGGTAGCAACACATTCTAAAACTGGCCCAATGACATAAACCAGATGGATTCGAATCCCAGCTCTCACCATTACCTTCACCAGGGATGCACCCTGTATACTCACGTTATCCTCAAAGAACCAAGGCAGCTTGGTACCAGCTCTTTCTGCATAAGAAAGTGAAACCGTTCTTCACAAAAGCAACTTCAGAACTGACTTTCAAACCGTTTTTCTCTTGCATCTTGGATCGTGGTAAGGCCCTACCCCATGGCCTCCCAGTCTGCACACTAGCTCCCTTTCAGGGCAGTATACATGCTGCTGCATGCCTCATCAAGAGCTTTAAGAAAGATGGAAATGAGGTCCTGTGCACACGTATGGGTAATTGGCTGGTCCTGTATGTATTAAGTAGATGCCAGAAAGAGTCGGACAAAATCTTTGTAATGGATAAACACTGGTCGACATCAAGTGTGTTGCGTGCAACAATTCTTTAATTGAAAGTTTCAGTGTGATGTACAAAAGAAAATAGATCAGCCGACACGTGTTTCGTCACAACGAGTGGCTGTTGTGACTCATCAGGGCTAAGGAGAAAAGGAAGTGGATACATAAAAAATACATAAAAAATATATAATAAATGCAGAATGAAGGTAAACGAACACAAACAGGAAATGGAGCCATTGTAACAGAAAAGGGTAAGAGAGCCAATAAAGATCGGCGCGACAAATAGTGTCAGTGAGGGAGACGGAGGATTCTAAAGTGTGACGGGAAAGGGGTGCCAAAATGAAACGAATGGTGAAGCAAGGTCGTGTTGGACACAGAACTGGCAGGCAAATAATGTGAGGAGTAAATCGGTCGTGGAGACATAGTCTAGCCCGAATGGCTGGGTTAGGTGTCTATAACACAAAACCATGAAATAAGATAGAATGTGTCATCACTACGCAATGTTGCATTAAAGTTCAGAAGTTAATAATCAAACTAAGGGGCGAAAGAGTGAATACATAAAGAATAAAAGAAAGTACCTAGAAGGCACGGAGGTGGATCAACGTGGAGTGAGTTGGAGGTTGTATAAGATGTCTATAACGGTCAGGTGATCAATAGTGGGTGAAGTGCGAGGTAAATAATAGTATTAAGCTGACCGTAGTGAGTCATGCCGGTGAGACGATAAAGAAAGGCATGCGAGAAATATTAAAACAGATGGCGAACAGTTCAACGGAGAAATTCATCTTGTGAAATCATTAACAGGTTGACACAATCAAACGTGTACTGTAGTCGATTGAACACACATGTTAAACTGGATAACGGTCAGAAGGTCATATTGGGTAAACAAGCTCAAAACTAGGCTGGATGAATCATACAAAAAGTGACGGTCCTGAGCGCAAAAGAAAAGCGTGTTATGCAGAAAACTCAGTTAGCGATAATAGTCGACCATAATGTGACAGTGAGTAGTTCATGAAGTATTGGAGCGCGTTATTACGACACAAAACAAAGCAGGTATCAAACAACCAATTGGTGGCAATACAAGAAATATGTAAAATAGCTCGTAGGAGAAAATATCCTGGTGAAAGTAATGGAAACGTGACAGGAGCACAAAGTAAGTAGTGAGAAGGAGAAAGGAAAATGAGGGAAGAGGCAAATACCTGTACGGGAGTAAAAGTATGTTTTACAAGGACCTCGATATGAAATCGCTCGAGGAAAAGGACCCGCTGAGGAGACGGCGGGAACTAAGGTCATATAGTTAACGCTAAAGTAGCAGGATCTGTAGAATGAAAAAACAGGGATGTCTGTCAGTACAGGTATGAAAGTTCCCTGTGGGGAAGGAAAAGGATTAAAGAAGTGAATGGTCCTACCGGTAGAGGAGCGAACTCGGGTGCGGGATCAGCTCGTGATTCCAGGGAGCGGAATGACGAGTAGCGGTAAAACCGGAAGTTAAATAGTATAAAGAGAAGCTAGAGCGGCAGATGGTGTATCCGGTTGAAAAAACCGGAAGTGAGGACGTGGATAGGTCGGGATGGGTCGGAGGGTGCACCTGCATGAATTGTGTATACGGGGGATAGAAGGTCAGAGGAGATAGAGATGGCATTGACCGGGGAGGATGAAAGGAGATAAGAATAGTAAGAGTGTAATTAAGTGTGTAGAAATTAAGTAAAAGAGGAACAGGAGTAGTAAAAGCAAAGAGTATGACAAGTATAAGTTTAAGGATGGTAAAGGGAAAAGGAGGTGAACTGAGGATGCCAAAGGCCGGTGAGAGTCACTGGTCATGAATTATACAAAATGCAGGATACAAAACACAGGATATAAAACACCTAAAACGAGCAAAAGGGAAAATTTAAACCAGACATGCACATGTGAGAAATGACAGAAATATCACTGGGTTCTGATGTGGACACGGATAATGTGTCGATGGCGAGCCAGAAGGGCTGAGCAGAAAGCTTTTACAAGGTAGGGTACGGTACATGAAGTATGAAGAGTCAAGACCCTAAAAAGTACTGCAGCTCATGGTCAATGTTAAGACCGTGTTTGACCGACTGAAGACGCATGATCCATGATGCTTCCTGTCTTCTCAGTCTAAGTTCACGGTTACCACCCCTGACACTGTTCTTGGCAATGTCAATACCAAAAAAGGTCAAGCTCTTGCGTGGACCTTGTGTTTTGCATGTGGATATGTGAGAAGCCATGGGGTACTTGGCATCTTGGTTGTGCATGGCTCTGACATGTTCGCTGATGCGTTCTTTCAATGGTCTGACAGTACTTCCCACATATTGTAATTTACAGGTGCATTGCAGGATGTAAACGACAAAGTTGGTATTGCAGTTAATGTTAGTGGTGATATTGTATTTTTTGCCATTCCATCCACTGAAATCTTTGGTACCGTTCTTAGCCCATTTGCATGTTCCACAACTTCCACATTTGAAAAAGCCGACCGTGTGAATGGTGAGCCATGAGGAGGTTGGAGTTGAACGTGGTGTGGTAGGGCACAGTCTGTTCCCAAGGGTTCTTCCTCTTCTGAAGGTAATCTGTGGGTGTGCTGTTATATTGTTCCTTAGTGCTTTGTCGGTGAGTAGAGTGTTCCAATGTTTATTGAAGCTTTTGCGCATGGTGGTGCTGATTGCATTGTACTCAGTGATCAGTCTCACGGTTTGATTATCTGTTACTTTCGAGGTTTTGGGTTGTAAGGTCATAGCTCTTTTGATATTCTTAATCCTGTTGGTTGCTTTCTTGATGATCATGGGCTTATAGCCACGTTGACAAAATCTGTGTTGCATGTCATTGAGACAGTTTTTGAATTCAGAGTCTTCGCTGCAGTTCCTCCTGGCCCTGGAGAATTCTCCGTAGGGGATTGTACGTATTTGGTGTAGGGGATGAGCACTGTTGGCATGAAGAATTGCATTGCAAGATGTCTCCTTGCGAAACAGCTTGCTATGTAGGGTGTCATTTTTTACGTACAATTCAATATCAAGAAAAGAGATACAGGTTTTACTGGCCAGGCATGTGAATTTCATGTTCATGTCGTTAGAGTTGAGGTAGTTACAGAAGCAATCGAGTTGATCTTGTGAGCCCGACCAGAATAACAAGCAATCATCAATGTATCTACCCCAATAGACGATGAAATCCGTCCATTGGGCTGCTTTCTTCCCCCATAGCCAGTCAGTTTCCAGTGCTCCCATGTACAGGTTGGCAAAAGATGGTGAAAATTTGGAACCCATTGCTACTCCCTTGGTTTGTTTATACCATTGGTTGTCATACAGGAAGTAATTGTTATTGAGTATGATCTCCATCATATTTGAGATCATATTGGTGTGTTCCCACAATGATGCCGAACGGTGTTGAAGAGATTTGGTCACTACCTTTAGGCCTAGGTCTGGTTCGATGGAAGTATACAGAGAAACTACATCCAGGGTGGCCATGATCATATTGGGTTGCCATTGTATGTCTGTGAGGATGCCAAGAATGTGTTTCGTGTCTTGAATGTAGGACGGCAGATTCTTCACAATGGGGTTAAGAAAGAGGTCAACATATTGTGAAAGTCTTTCTGTGGGACCATCTATGCCTGAGATTATAGGTCGGCCTGGAGGGAAAGGTGCTTGCTTGTGAATCTTGGGGAGGGTGTAGAGCACGGGGAAGGTCGGTTTGGTTACTTTCAGGTACCGTGCTTCGTCTTCATCGATGATACCTTGAGTCTGCCAGGCTAGTATTTTTTTGTTGATGAGATTGTTCAACTGGCCAATTGGATTGTGGTTGAGATGTTCATAGCAGGTTTGGTCTCGGAGTTGTTCCATTATCTCATTGTGGTAGTCAGCGTGGTTCATGATGATCACATTGCCCCCTTTATCCGCTTCTCTTATGATGATATTGGGGTCAGCACTGAGTGTTTTGAGCGCAGATCTCTCTCCTTTGGTTAGATTATCTTTGATCCTGGTTTTTTTGTGCATGAGTCTTTTTTCGTATTTGTCAAGATCTTCGAGTACAAGATTGTGGAAGACATCTATGGCATTTCCACCTGGAAGAGTGGGTGTCCATTTGGATTTAGTTTTCAAGCCACTGGGTATAGTGCCGTAGGGATCAATGTCTAAGTCTTGTAGTAGTGATTCCAGACTGTATGGTGGATTATCTGATTCAGTAAGGGAGAGGAGAAGATGTGTATCATTAACATCCTTTATGGTCTGAGTGTCCAGGGGACAGATATTGGTTCTTCCTGTGGTGTCAGATATGGGCATCAGTTCAAAATGTTTTTTAAGTTTCAAGTTTCTGATGAATTTGAAGAGATCTATTTTCGATCTACATAAGTCTCCTGATTCATAGGGGTTGAAATTGAGACCTTTGTTCAGTAGAGAAACCATGTTCGTGTTGAGAGGTGTAGAGGAAAGATTAACTACTTGGATGTTAGTATTGGTTGTTACTGTTTCTTGCCGTTGCCCGATCTCAATTTCTTTTTGTATTGATCGTTGTCCTGATCTTTTCCCTCTACGGGTTTTCTGTCTCCTGTACCTGGTCTCTGTTGAGTCCTGGTCTCCCGTCTGATTGCTTGTACTTCCCGTAAAAAACTACTTGAAGACGTGGGTATGGGATTGGACTGTCCTGTGGTTTCTGGATCACTATCACTAGTGGGTGCTGTATTGAGAGAAGATGTGCTAGAGGAGATAGAGGATCTGGAGATGTTCACAGCTTTGGTAGAGTTGTGTACCAGTTGGTCGTACTTGCGTGCGAAGGTGAAGACACGGCCCTCTTTGTAGTCTGCTTCGTCTCTTCTGAGCTGTCTGGTTTTCCTTTCCTTTATATCGTTCTGGTGTTTAGCCAGTATTTCATTAAGTATAGCGTAATTCTTTTCGGTTGCGTCTTTCAGGTTGAGCTCTTCTATTTCTTTTTCAAGAATGATGATTTCTGATTGGAGTTTCGTCACTTTTCGTTCTGCATTTTCTATCAGAATGTGAATGAGAGTATTGGAGTTGTTAGTTAGAGCTTCTTCCCACTTTCCCAACAGATCATCATCCAGATCATCAAATGTGGGGAAAATTTGTGAGCGTAGTCCCCTCGGGACTCTGTTCAGCCTTAGGTACTGTTTCAAGGTGGCGCTATCCCACCACCGAGAATTCTCCGTCTTCTTCAAACGTTCTAGTCTGATGAATTTATCCTTAAGTCCTTCCTTGCGTTGAGAGTTATTGTTGGAGGTAGCACTGGTTAGAGGTATACCTTTGGCTAAATTTTCGAAAAGATCTGATGCGACCTTGTCTCTATCCATATCACAGAAAGACAGTTGAGAAGTAATAAATTGGAGATAGCTAAATCGCACGTTGCGGCTGCCCTTCCTCCCGAAGGAAGTGGTGACAGTGATGAGGGTTTGATGATTTGGAGGAAGCTTGGCGCTCGAGCGTGTACGTGATTGGTAGAGTGAAACAAAATGTACGGTGCCACTAGGTCAGGGGTGACAAACCCAACGAAATACCCCTGCAATGCGTAGGGCGAGACCTACAACAACAACTGGAAATGAGGTCCTGTGCACACGTATGGGTAATTGGCTGGTCCTGTATGTATTAAGTAGATGCCAGAAAGAGTCGGACAAAATCTTTGTAATGGATAAACACTGGTCGACATCAAGTGTGTTGCGTGCAACAATTCTTTAATTGAAAGTTTCAGTGTGATGTACAAAAGAAAATAGATCAGCCGACACGTGTTTCGTCACAACGAGTGGCTGTTGTGACTCATCAGGGCTAAGGAGAAAAGGAAGTGGATACATAAAAAATACATAAAAAATATATAATAAATGCAGAATGAAGGTAAACGAACACAAACAGGAAATGGAGCCATTGTAACAGAAAAGGGTAAGAGAGCCAATAAAGATCGGCGCGACAAATAGTGTCAGTGAGGGAGACGGAGGATTCTAAAGTGTGACGGGAAAGGGGTGCCAAAATGAAACGAATGGTGAAGCAAGGTCGTGTTGGACACAGAACTGGCAGGCAAATAATGTGAGGAGTAAATCGGTCGTGGAGACATAGTCTAGCCCGAATGGCTGGGTTAGGTGTCTATAACACAAAACCATGAAATAAGATAGAATGTGTCATCACTACGCAATGTTGCATTAAAGTTCAGAAGTTAATAATCAAACTAAGGGGCGAAAGAGTGAATACATAAAGAATAAAAGAAAGTACCTAGAAGGCACGGAGGTGGATCAACGTGGAGTGAGTTGGAGGTTGTATAAGATGTCTATAACGGTCAGGTGATCAATAGTGGGTGAAGTGCGAGGTAAATAATAGTATTAAGCTGACCGTAGTGAGTCATGCCGGTGAGACGATAAAGAAAGGCATGCGAGAAATATTAAAACAGATGGCGAACAGTTCAACGGAGAAATTCATCTTGTGAAATCATTAACAGGTTGACACAATCAAACGTGTACTGTAGTCGATTGAACACACATGTTAAACTGGATAACGGTCAGAAGGTCATATTGGGTAAACAAGCTCAAAACTAGGCTGGATGAATCATACAAAAAGTGACGGTCCTGAGCGCAAAAGAAAAGCGTGTTATGCAGAAAACTCAGTTAGCGATAATAGTCGACCATAATGTGACAGTGAGTAGTTCATGAAGTATTGGAGCGCGTTATTACGACACAAAGCAGGTATCAAACAACCAATTGGTGGCAATACAAGAAATATGTAAAATAGCTCGTAGGAGAAAATATCCTGGTGAAAGTAATGGAAACGTGACAGGAGCACAAAGTAAGTAGTGAGAAGGAGAAAGGAAAATGAGGGAAGAGGCAAATACCTGTACGGGAGTAAAAGTATGTTTTACAAGGACCTCGATATGAAATCGCTCGAGGAAAAGGACCCGCTGAGGAGACGGCGGGAACTAAGGTCATATAGTTAACGCTAAAGTAGCAGGATCTGTAGAATGAAAAAACAGGGATGTCTGTCAGTACAGGTATGAAAGTTCCCTGTGGGGAAGGGAAAGGATTAAAGAAGTGAATGGTCCTACCGGTAGAGGAGCGAACTCGGGTGCGGGATCAGCTCGTGATTCCAGGGAGCGGAATGACGAGTAGCGGTAAAACCGGAAGTTAAATAGTCTAAAGAGAAGCTAGAGCGGCAGATGGTGTATCCGGTTGAAAAAACCGGAAGTGAGGACGTGGATAGGTCGGGATGGGTCGGAGGGTGCACCTGCATGAATTGTGTATACGGGGGATAGAAGGTCAGAGGAGATAGAGATGGCATTGACCGGGGAGGATGAAAGGAGATAAGAATAGTAAGAGTGTAATTAAGTGTGTAGAAATTAAGTAAAAGAGGAACAGGAGTAGTAAAAGCAAAGAGTATGACAAGTATAAGTTTAAGGATGGTAAAGGGAAAAGGAGGTGAACTGAGGATGCCAAAGGCCGGTGAGAGTCACTGGTCATGAATTATACAAAATGCAGGATACAAAACACAGGATATAAAACACCTAAAACGAGCAAAAGGGAAAATTTAAACCAGACATGCACATGTGAGAAATGACAGAAATATCACTGGGTTCTGATGTGGACACGGATAATGTGTCGATGGCGAGCCAGAAGGGCTGAGCAGAAAGCTTTTACAAGGTAGGGTACGGTACATGAAGTATGAAGAGTCAAGACCCTAAAAAGTACTGCAGCTCATGGTCAATGTTAAGACCGTGTTTGACCGACTGAAGACGCATGATCCATGATGCTTCCTGTCTTCTCAGTCTAAGTTCACGGTTACCACCCCTGACACTGTTCTTGGCAATGTCAATACCAAAAAAGGTCAAGCTCTTGCGTGGACCTTGTGTTTTGCATGTGGATATGTGAGAAGCCATGGGGTACTTGGCATCTTGGTTGTGCATGGCTCTGACATGTTCGCTGATGCGTTCTTTCAATGGTCTGACAGTACTTCCCACATATTGTAATTTACAGGTGCATTGCAGGATGTAAACGACAAAGTTGGTATTGCAGTTAATGTTAGTGGTGATATTGTATTTTTTGCCATTCCATCCACTGAAATCTTTGGTACCGTTCTTAGCCCATTTGCATGTTCCACAACTTCCACATTTGAAAAAGCCGACCGTGTGAATGGTGAGCCATGAGGAGGTTGGAGTTGAACGTGGTGTGGTAGGGCACAGTCTGTTCCCAAGGGTTCTTCCTCTTCTGAAGGTAATCTGTGGGTGTGCTGTTATATTGTTCCTTAGTGCTTTGTCGGTGAGTAGAGTGTTCCAATGTTTATTGAAGCTTTTGCGCATGGTGGTGCTGATTGCATTGTACTCAGTGATCAGTCTCACGGTTTGATTATCTGTTACTTTCGAGGTTTTGGGTTGTAAGGTCATAGCTCTTTTGATATTCTTAATCCTGTTGGTTGCTTTCTTGATGATCATGGGCTTATAGCCACGTTGACAAAATCTGTGTTGCATGTCATTGAGACAGTTTTTGAATTCAGAGTCTTCGCTGCAGTTCCTCCTGGCCCTGGAGAATTCTCCGTAGGGGATTGTACGTATTTGGTGTAGGGGATGAGCACTGTTGGCATGAAGAATTGCATTGCAAGATGTCTCCTTGCTAAACAGCTTGCTATGTAGGGTGTCATTTTTTACGTACAATTCAATATCAAGAAAAGAGATACAGGTTTTACTGGCCAGGCATGTGAATTTCATGTTCATGTCGTTAGAGTTGAGGTAGTTACAGAAGCAATCGAGTTGATCTTGTGAGCCCGACCAGAATAACAAGCAATCATCAATGTATCTACCCCAATAGACGATGAAATCCGTCCATTGGGCTGCTTTCTTCCCCCATAGCCAGTCAGTTTCCAGTGCTCCCATGTACAGGTTGGCAAAAGATGGTGAAAATTTGGAACCCATTGCTACTCCCTTGGTTTGTTTATACCATTGGTTGTCATACAGGAAGTAATTGTTATTGAGTATGATCTCCATCATATTTGAGATCATATTGGTGTGTTCCCACAATGATGCCGAACGGTGTTGAAGAGATTTGGTCACTACCTTTAGGCCTAGGTCTGGTTCGATGGAAGTATACAGAGAAACTACATCCAGGGTGGCCATGATCATATTGGGTTGCCATTGTATGTCTGTGAGGATGCCAAGAATGTGTTTCGTGTCTTGAATGTAGGACGGCAGATTCTTCACAATGGGGTTAAGAAAGAGGTCAACATATTGTGAAAGTCTTTCTGTGGGACCATCTATGCCTGAGATTATAGGTCGGCCTGGAGGGAAAGGTGCTTGCTTGTGAATCTTGGGGAGGGTGTAGAGCACGGGGAAGGTCGGTTTGGTTACTTTCAGGTACCGTGCTTCGTCTTCATCGATGATACCTTGAGTCTGCCAGGCTAGTATTTTTTTGTTGATGAGATTGTTCAACTGGCCAATTGGATTGTGGTTGAGATGTTCATAGCAGGTTTGGTCTCGGAGTTGTTCCATTATCTCATTGTGGTAGTCAGCGTGGTTCATGATGATCACATTGCCCCCTTTATCCGCTTCTCTTATGATGATATTGGGGTCAGCACTGAGTGTTTTGAGCGCAGATCTCTCTCCTTTGGTTAGATTATCTTTGATCCTGGTTTTTTTGTGCATGAGTCTTTTTTCGTATTTGTCAAGATCTTCGAGTACAAGATTGTGGAAGACATCTATGGCATTTCCACCTGGAAGAGTGGGTGTCCATTTGGATTTAGTTTTCAAGCCACTGGGTATAGTGCCGTAGGGATCAATGTCTAAGTCTTGTAGTAGTGATTCCAGACTGTATGGTGGATTATCTGATTCAGTAAGGGAGAGGAGAAGATGTGTATCATTAACATCCTTTATGGTCTGAGTGTCCAGGGGACAGATATTGGTTCTTCCTGTGGTGTCAGATATGGGCATCAGTTCAAAATGTTTTTTAAGTTTCAAGTTTCTGATGAATTTGAAGAGATCTATTTTCGATCTACATAAGTCTCCTGATTCATAGGGGTTGAAATTGAGACCTTTGTTCAGTAGAGAAACCATGTTCGTGTTGAGAGGTGTAGAGGAAAGATTAACTACTTGGATGTTAGTATTGGTTGTTACTGTTTCTTGCCGTTGCCCGATCTCAATTTCTTTTTGTATTGATCGTTGTCCTGATCTTTTCCCTCTACGGGTTTTCTGTCTCCTGTACCTGGTCTCTGTTGAGTCCTGGTCTCCCGTCTGATTGCTTGTACTTCCCGTAAAAAACTACTTGAAGACGTGGGTATGGGATTGGACTGTCCTGTGGTTTCTGGATCACTATCACTAGTGGGTGCTGTATTGAGAGAAGATGTGCTAGAGGAGATAGAGGATCTGGAGATGTTCACAGCTTTGGTAGAGTTGTGTACCAGTTGGTCGTACTTGCGTGCGAAGGTGAAGACACGGCCCTCTTTGTAGTCTGCTTCGTCTCTTCTGAGCTGTCTGGTTTTCCTTTCCTTTATATCGTTCTGGTGTTTAGCCAGTATTTCATTAAGTATAGCGTAATTCTTTTCGGTTGCGTCTTTCAGGTTGAGCTCTTCTATTTCTTTTTCAAGAATGATGATTTCTGATTGGAGTTTCGTCACTTTTCGTTCTGCATTTTCTATCAGAATGTGAATGAGAGTATTGGAGTTGTTAGTTAGAGCTTCTTCCCACTTTCCCAACAGATCATCATCCAGATCATCAAATGTGGGGAAAATTTGTGAGCGTAGTCCCCTCGGGACTCTGTTCAGCCTTAGGTACTGTTTCAAGGTGGCGCTATCCCACCACCGAGAATTCTCCGTCTTCTTCAAACGTTCTAGTCTGATGAATTTATCCTTAAGTCCTTCCTTGCGTTGAGAGTTATTGTTGGAGGTAGCACTGGTTAGAGGTATACCTTTGGCTAAATTTTCGAAAAGATCTGATGCGACCTTGTCTCTATCCATATCACAGAAAGACAGTTGAGAAGTAATAAATTGGAGATAGCTAAATCGCACGTTGCGGCTGCCCTTCCTCCCGAAGGAAGTGGTGACAGTGATGAGGGTTTGATGATTTGGAGGAAGCTTGGCGCTCGAGCGTGTACGTGATTGGTAGAGTGAAACAAAATGTACGGTGCCACTAGGTCAGGGGTGACAAACCCAACGAAATACCCCTGCAATGCGTAGGGCGAGACCTACAACAACAACTGGAAATGAGGTCCTGTGCACACGTATGGGTAATTGGCTGGTCCTGTATGTATTAAGTAGATGCCAGAAAGAGTCGGACAAAATCTTTGTAATGGATAAACACTGGTCGACATCAAGTGTGTTGCGTGCAACAATTCTTTAATTGAAAGTTTCAGTGTGATGTACAAAAGAAAATAGATCAGCCGACACGTGTTTCGTCACAACGAGTGGCTGTTGTGACTCATCAGGGCTAAGGAGAAAAGGAAGTGGATACATAAAAAATACATAAAAAATATATAATAAATGCAGAATGAAGGTAAACGAACACAAACAGGAAATGGAGCCATTGTAACAGAAAAGGGTAAGAGAGCCAATAAAGATCGGCGCGACAAATAGTGTCAGTGAGGGAGACGGAGGATTCTAAAGTGTGACGGGAAAGGGGTGCCAAAATGAAACGAATGGTGAAGCAAGGTCGTGTTGGACACAGAACTGGCAGGCAAATAATGTGAGGAGTAAATCGGTCGTGGAGACATAGTCTAGCCCGAATGGCTGGGTTAGGTGTCTATAACACAAAACCATGAAATAAGATAGAATGTGTCATCACTACGCAATGTTGCATTAAAGTTCAGAAGTTAATAATCAAACTAAGGGGCGAAAGAGTGAATACATAAAGAATAAAAGAAAGTACCTAGAAGGCACGGAGGTGGATCAACGTGGAGTGAGTTGGAGGTTGTATAAGATGTCTATAACGGTCAGGTGATCAATAGTGGGTGAAGTGCGAGGTAAATAATAGTATTAAGCTGACCGTAGTGAGTCATGCCGGTGAGACGATAAAGAAAGGCATGCGAGAAATATTAAAACAGATGGCGAACAGTTCAACGGAGAAATTCATCTTGTGAAATCATTAACAGGTTGACACAATCAAACGTGTACTGTAGTCGATTGAACACACATGTTAAACTGGATAACGGTCAGAAGGTCATATTGGGTAAACAAGCTCAAAACTAGGCTGGATGAATCATACAAAAAGTGACGGTCCTGAGCGCAAAAGAAAAGCGTGTTATGCAGAAAACTCAGTTAGCGATAATAGTCGACCATAATGTGACAGTGAGTAGTTCATGAAGTATTGGAGCGCGTTATTACGACACAAAACAAAGCAGGTATCAAACAACCAATTGGTGGCAATACAAGAAATATGTAAAATAGCTCGTAGGAGAAAATATCCTGGTGAAAGTAATGGAAACGTGACAGGAGCACAAAGTAAGTAGTGAGAAGGAGAAAGGAAAATGAGGGAAGAGGCAAATACCTGTACGGGAGTAAAAGTATGTTTTACAAGGACCTCGATATGAAATCGCTCGAGGAAAAGGACCCGCTGAGGAGACGGCGGGAACTAAGGTCATATAGTTAACGCTAAAGTAGCAGGATCTGTAGAATGAAAAAACAGGGATGTCTGTCAGTACAGGTATGAAAGTTCCCTGTGGGGAAGGGAAAGGATTAAAGAAGTGAATGGTCCTACCGGTAGAGGAGCGAACTCGGGTGCGGGATCAGCTCGTGATTCCAGGGAGCGGAATGACGAGTAGCGGTAAAACCGGAAGTTAAATAGTCTAAAGAGAAGCTAGAGCGGCAGATGGTGTATCCGGTTGAAAAAACCGGAAGTGAGGACATGGATAGGTCGGGATGGGTCGGAGGGTGCACCTGCATGAATTGTGTATACGGGGGATAGAAGGTCAGAGGAGATAGAGATGGCATTGACCGGGGAGGATGAAAGGAGATTATTATTATTATTATTATTAGGAGTTTTATATCGCGCACGGTTACCCTTGGGCATCCCAGCGCTTGCATTGGGAACCCGTCCTGGTTTTTCCCTGTGAGATAATCCATACTGGGCATCCCCAAGGTGAAAGCCAGGCATCCCGCCGCGGGGGGGCCGTTGTGGAGATTAAGCAAGCTAGTTGCCCAGAGCTGCCTAGTGTGAACTCATGCTTAGAGTAGGCACCGAAGCGAGAATTATCAAGTCCGTGGACAAGAATAGTAAGAGTGTAATTAAGTGTGTAGAAATTAAGTAAAAGAGGAACAGGAGTAGTAAAAGCAAAGAGTATGACAAGTATAAGTTTAAGGATGGTAAAGGGAAAAGGAGGTGAACTGAGGATGCCAAAGGCCGGTGAGAGTCACTGGTCATGAATTATACAAAATGCAGGATACAAAACACAGGATATAAAACACCTAAAACGAGCAAAAGGGAAAATTTAAACCAGACATGCACATGTGAGAAATGACAGAAATATCACTGGGTTCTGATGTGGACACGGATAATGTGTCGATGGCGAGCCAGAAGGGCTGAGCAGAAAGCTTTTACAAGGTAGGGTACGGTACATGAAGTATGAAGAGTCAAGACCTTCCCCGTGCTCTACACCCTCCCCAAGATTCACAAGCAAGCACCTTTCCCTCCAGGCCGACCTATAATCTCAGGCATAGATGGTCCCACAGAAAGACTTTCACAATATGTTGACCTCTTTCTTAACCCCATTGTGAAGAATCTGCCGTCCTACATTCAAGACACGAAACACATTCTTAGCATCCTCACAGACATACAATGGCAACCCAATATGATCATGGCCACCCTGGATGTAGTTTCTCTGTATACTTCCATCGAACCAGACCTAGGCCTAAAGGTAGTGACCAAATCTCTTCAACACCGTTCGGCATCATTGTGGGAACACACCAATATGATCTCAAATATGATGGAGATCATACTCAATAACAATTACTTCCTGTATGACAACCAATGGTATAAACAAACCAAGGGAGTAGCAATGGGTTCCAAATTTTCACCATCTTTTGCCAACCTGTACATGGGAGCACTGGAAACTGACTGGCTATGGGGGAAGAAAGCAGCCCAATGGACGGATTTCATCGTCTATTGGGGTAGATACATTGATGATTGCTTGTTATTCTGGTCGGGCTCACAAGATCAACTCGATTGCTTCTGTAACTACCTCAACTCTAACGACATGAACATGAAATTCACATGCCTGGCCAGTAAAACCTGTATCTCTTTTCTTGATATTGAATTGTACGTAAAAAATGACACCCTACATAGCAAGCTGTTTAGCAAGGAGACATCTTGCAATGCAATTCTTCATGCCAACAGTGCTCATCCCCTACACCAAATACGTACAATCCCCTACGGAGAATTCTCCAGGGCCAGGAGGAACTGCAGCGAAGACTCTGAATTCAAAAACTGTCTCAATGACATGCAACACAGATTTTGTCAACGTGGCTATAAGCCCATGATCATCAAGAAAGCAACCAACAGGATTAGGAATATCAAAAGAGCTATGACCTTACAACCCAAAACCTCGAAAGTAACAGATAATCAAACCGTGAGACTGATCACTGAGTACAATGCAATCAGCACCACCATGCGCAAAAGCTTCAATAAACATTGGAACACTCTACTCACCGACAAAGCACTAAGGAACAATATAACAGCACACCCACAGATTACCTTCAGAAGAGGAAGAACCCTTGGGAACAGACTGTGCCCTACCACACCACGTTCAACTCCAACCTCCTCATGGCTCACCATTCACACGGTCGGCTTTTTCAAATGTGGAAGTTGTGGAACATGCAAATGGGCTAAGAACGGTACCAAAGATTTCAGTGGATGGAATGGCAAAAAATACAATATCACCACTAACATTAACTGCAATACCAACTTTGTCGTTTACATCCTGCAATGCACCTGTAAATTACAATATGTGGGAAGTACTGTCAGACCATTGAAAGAACGCATCAGCGAACATGTCAGAGCCATGCACAACCAAGATGCCAAGTACCCCATGGCTTCTCACATATCCACATGCAAAACACAAGGTCCACGCAAGAGCTTGACCTTTTTTGGTATTGACATTGCCAAGAACAGTGTCAGGGGTGGTAACCGTGAACTTAGACTGAGAAGACAGGAAGCATCATGGATCATGCGTCTTCAGTCGGTCAAACACGGTCTTAACATTGACCATGAGCTGCAGTACTTTTTAGGGTCTTGACTCTTCATACTTCATGTACCGTACCCTACCTTGTAAAAGCTTTCTGCTCAGCCCTTCTGGCTCGCCATCGACACATTATCCGTGTCCACATCAGAACCCAGTGATATTTCTGTCATTTCTCACATGTGCATGTCTGGTTTAAATTTTCCCTTTTGCTCGTTTTAGGTGTTTTATATCCTGTGTTTTGTATCCTGCATTTTGTATAATTCATGACCAGTGACTCTCACCGGCCTTTGGCATCCTCAGTTCACCTCCTTTTCCCTTTACCATCCTTAAACTTATACTTGTCATACTCTTTGCTTTTACTACTCCTGTTCCTCTTTTACTTAATTTCTACACACTTAATTACACTCTTACTATTCTTATCTCCTTTCATCCTCCCCGGTCAATGCCATCTCTATCTCCTCTGACCTTCTATCCCCCGTATACACAATTCATGCAGGTGCACCCTCCGACCCATCCCGACCTATCCACGTCCTCACTTCCGGTTTTTTCAACCGGATACACCATCTGCCGCTCTAGCTTCTCTTTAGACTATTTAACTTCCGGTTTTACCGCTACTCGTCATTCCGCTCCCTGGAATCACGAGCTGATCCCGCACCCGAGTTCGCTCCTCTACCGGTAGGACCATTCACTTCTTTAATCCTTTCCCTTCCCCACAGGGAACTTTCATACCTGTACTGACAGACATCCCT
Organism: Triturus cristatus; assembly: GCF_964204655.1. NCBI lineage: Eukaryota > Metazoa > Chordata > Amphibia > Caudata > Salamandridae > Triturus > Triturus cristatus. The sequence goes on from NC_140590.1 coordinate 316,395,413, forward strand.
GTTTTTTCATTCTACAGATCCTGCTACTTTAGCGTTAACTATATGACCTTAGTTCCCGCCGTCTCCTCAGCGGGTCCTTTTCCTCGAGCGATTTCATATCGAGGTCCTTGTAAAACATACTTTTACTCCCGTACAGGTATTTGCCTCTTCCCTCATTTTCCTTTCTCCTTCTCACTACTTACTTTGTGCTCCTGTCACGTTTCCATTACTTTCACCAGGATATTTTCTCCTACGAGCTATTTTACATATTTCTTGTATTGCCACCAATTGGTTGTTTGATACCTGCTTTGTTTTGTGTCGTAATAACGCGCTCCAATACTTCATGAACTACTCACTGTCACATTATGGTCGACTATTATCGCTAACTGAGTTTTCTGCATAACACGCTTTTCTTTTGCGCTCAGGACCGTCACTTTTTGTATGATTCATCCAGCCTAGTTTTGAGCTTGTTTACCCAATATGACCTTCTGACCGTTATCCAGTTTAACATGTGTGTTCAATCGACTACAGTACACGTTTGATTGTGTCAACCTGTTAATGATTTCACAAGATGAATTTCTCCGTTGAACTGTTCGCCATCTGTTTTAATATTTCTCGCATGCCTTTCTTTATCGTCTCACCGGCATGACTCACTACGGTCAGCTTAATACTATTATTTACCTCGCACTTCACCCACTATTGATCACCTGACCGTTATAAACATCTTATACAACCTCCAACTCACTCCACGTTGATCCACCTCCGTGCCTTCTAGGTACTTTCTTTTATTCTTTATGTATTCACTCTTTCGCCCCTTAGTTTGATTATTAACTTCTGAACTTTAATGCAACATTGCGTAGTGATGACACATTCTATCTTATTTCATGGTTTTGTGTTATAGACACCTAACCCAGCCATTCGGGCTAGACTATGTCTCCACGACCGATTTACTCCTCACATTATTTGCCTGCCAGTTCTGTGTCCAACACGACCTTGCTTCACCATTCGTTTCATTTTGGCACCCCTTTCCCGTCACACTTTAGAATCCTCCGTCTCCCTCACTGACACTATTTGTCGCGCCGATCTTTATTGGCTCTCTTACCCTTTTCTGTTACAATGGCTCCATTTCCTGTTTGTGTTCGTTTACCTTCATTCTGCATTTATTATATATTTTTTATGTATTTTTTATGTATCCACTTCCTTTTCTCCTTAGCCCTGATGAGTCACAACAGCCACTCGTTGTGACGAAACACGTGTCGGCTGATCTATTTTCTTTTGTACATCACACTGAAACTTTCAATTAAAGAATTGTTGCACGCAACACACTTGATGTCGACCAGTGTTTATCCATTACAAAGATTTTGTCCGACTCTTTCTGGCATCTACTTAATACATACAGGACCAGCCAATTACCCATACGTGTGCACAGGACCTCATTTCCAGTTGTTGTTGTAGGTCTCGCCCTACGCATTGCAGGGGTATTTCGTTGGGTTTGTCACCCCTGACCTAGTGGCACCGTACATTTTGTTTCACTCTACCAATCACGTACACGCTCGAGCGCCAAGCTTCCTCCAAATCATCAAACCCTCATCACTGTCACCAGCTTTAAGAAAGATGACCACATTATCCTCGCCCTGGTGGAATTTTACACGGTCTCCTAGTCGGCCCGCACCATTTTCAAAACCAGCTGTATCATCTACAGCAGAGGTCTTCAAACTTTTGGATGCCGAGACCCCCCTGTCAACATTTTCAGGTGTGAGGACCCCCTCCTGAAAAAAATTTCTAAACTTGTAGACAGGGCTACTGGAATTACGAGGTAGATGAGGACCAAATTACACAACAGGTTTGACTAAATTGTGTGGAAAGAAAATGTAAATAATATTATGTGATGCAGCGTATTTTGGGATAGCATTGCTTCATTATTTTGACATTTTTTACACACAGTAACACTGAGGAAAGATTTCACCACATCAGTACCAGTTTATAACCAAAATACAGCAATTAACATCAGAAAGATGTCTAGTCAACATTTGTGAAGGGCCTTCCACTCCGCAGAAATACGTGCTGCCACATTAGAAGGTCACCTGGCCCTGGCCATGAGCAGCAGGGTACCTTAAAACCCTGGTGGTCTTGTGCAGAGTTAAGCAGTTTACCCATGCTGCTTTCCTCTCACCCCCTCCCTTCCATCGCTCTCTTCTCTCTCGTCTCCCAACCCAGGATCCCTCTCTCACTTTGCAGGCCATTTTCTTTCACCCCTTTTAACAACTTCTGAACTCTCCCCATGCAACCTCTCACTTCACCTTTAATCACCCCTTGCCTTTCTGTATTTTCACTGTCCTCATCTCTAACAGACTCCCGCATTTATCTCATCGCCTCTTTGGCCCCATCACCTCTCGTGCCCCTCAGCACTTCTCATTCACCTCAAGTCTCTCCATTCAAATTTGTGTCTATTTGTATCTTACACCTCTCCAGTCCCCCCATTAATCTTTCACATCTACCCTTTGTTCTTCCACAGCTTCTTGAACCAACGTCCCTCTCCCCTGTTACCTCAGCGCCAGTGCCTAATTTGAGCAGGTGGTTTCTGGTGCTCTGCACTGGCACCTAACTGTGTGCACTGGCACTATGACCGTCTGCCACATGGTGGCTCTGTCTGTGTAATTTAGAGATGAGCATAACAGCTGTTTATTAATTCAATTTTTATTATTTATTTATTTATTTTAGGTTTTTATAGAGCGCATAGTCACCCTTGAGTATCCCAGCGCTGAACCTCGTACTCCTAAAGGGGGGGGCAGGGAAGACTTCGAGTAGATCAAGGAAAGAGGAGGGTTTTGAGGGATTTCCTGAATCTTAAAAGGTTAGGTTCCGCTCTAAGGTTTGGGGGAAGTGCGTTCCATTTTCTGGCTGTGTTCACAGAGAATCTGCGGCCGCCAACGCGGGTTTTCTTCACCCTGGGGACCACAATAAGGTTTCCCTGTTCAGACCGGAGCGCTCTAGGTGGTTTGTATGGGGTGATCCATGTGCTCAGAATGGGAGGGCCAGCGTTGTGCAGGGTTTTGTGGGCCAAGCAAAGGGCCTTGAATGCGACTCTTTCCCTCACGGGGAGCCAATGAAGTTTCCTCAACGCTGGTTTGGCCGATGTTCTAGATGGGGTGTTTGTGAGCAGGCGGGCTGCAGCATTTTGGGTTTTTTGTAAGATCCGGTAGGTGGCTTCCGGTGCGCCGAGGTAAATGGCGTTGCTATAGTCTAGTCTTGCTAGCACTAGGCCTTGGATTAGCAGGAGGCGAGATTTGAATGGTAGTAGGGGCAGTACCTTTCTGCATGATTAAAAACGATAAACTCCTGACACCCATGCCATTCTTATAGCTTTGGGGGCTTGAAATAGTCTGAGTAGTCACACTTGTACAAGTGTTATGGTTGGTAGTTGCACAGCTATTGTCATTGGCCGCGCAGGCCAGGCAATGGGTGGGTGGTTAAAGTTGCAGTGACCTACTGGTGAGGGCCCTGGAACATGTTTTATTACAAATGAATCACTGCTCAGCACCCACCCCAGTACTCCCTCTCTTCCCCTATCGCTGCTGTCCCTCACCCATGTCGCATCAAATTATCTTTCTAGGTCACAGATCATCTCTCAGCTTACTTCTCTCAAAGTTTAACAGTAGCCCTCACCTTTTGCTCACACTCACTTCTTGCATGTCCGCACTTCCCTTCGGCACTTCACATTTCTCCTCATCCCTGACGTCTTCAATCGAATTCTCTCGCTCCTTTGCCGTCCTCTCTCATCCTCTCATCTCTCCTCACGGAGCATACGGGTCGGACCGGTATGCTCCTCTCGGCCTGTACCACAATGCTTATTGTTCCCTAATTCAAGAAGGCATGAATTGTCTGTCTCACTTTTTTGGTGCAGGCCGCGCAGTTATGGAACTTGCACCCTCCTTTGCTTTGCTCCACTTGCTCCTTGCCTGACTTTTGCGCTGCAGTGGAGTCACTTTTTTGACGCAACAGTGACGCAAACAATGCGGCCTATTTACAACGTGACGCATCTAGGGAGATGCGTCACGTTGTAAAGCCCTGCGTTACATTATACCTGCGCCAGGTATAATGTATGCAGGGTGGGCGTTCCCACGCAGGAAGGCCTCGTAAAAGTGGCTCAGAGAAATCTACAAGATTTCACTGCACCACTTTTAGGACGCCACTGCATCAAAGCCTTACGCCTGCTTCAAGCAAGCTTAAGTAGTGACGCAGTGTAGTGAGAATAGGCCTCAGCACGCATTGCTGGAGGTGCATCGTGCTTGCGACACGACTCCATGAATGTGTGACTTTTCCGCCAACAGATGCGTCAGAATTTCTGACGCATCTGTCAATCCTTGCGCCATAGTGCGCCGTATTGTAAATACGGCGCATATATGGTGGCGCAAGGGTTTCTAAGGGTGGCGCAGGGAAAGTGACGCATCTGTACAGATGCATCACTTTCTTGTAAATCTTTAAAATTTTTACAACTCCAGCACATCCACAGGACCAAATTCTCACGAGTTGGAGTGCTGAGATGCAATGGGACTTGTACATAATGTTTTTATAAGATAAATTATTCTTATAATAGAAATTGGCAAAAGTGGAAAACACTTTGTGTCCAGAAAAAAACCTTTTAAGATATATGAAGCCCTGGGAATTAGATGAAAGGTGGAATATTGGTGCTTTACAAATGCACAGATAAATTGTTTCATTAAGGGACAACTTGCTTATGTGCTGTTTTCAGACAAGCAGTATCAATAAACACCATGTAAAATAAGTGTTACTGCACATGATCCCTGCTAAAACGGCACTCTCTTTAATGACCTCAGATAAAGGAAAGTCTGTGCAATCCCTCCGTGATTTGCTCACGAGACTTGAAGTCTGTATGAACATTTATTCACTTATTTGTACAGCGCTATCCCACCCTTCTGTCACTTCTGAGCACTAGAGCGTTAAACGATTTTTTGTTCTTGGTTAATTTCATTTGTTGTTGAACTGTGACATTCTTAACTTCCTGGAGTTTTATTCACAGCTGAGATCCGTAGAACTGTTTAAATGTAAGCAATAGGCAGAGTGGGGGCCCAGGGGGTACTGGAACAAAAAAAAAACTAAGCCTCAGTAAGCTGTTTGCAAAGGCATGTAAATATACAAATGGTCTTTAACGACCTGTCAAAAACTCGGGCGTTTCGGAGATAAGACTCCAGCAGCCCCGGCTGAGACACAAGACGGGAGGAGGGGGGCTGAAGCCCTGTAGTTCCATGGGCCTGGGCAGAACTGTGACTGGGAATGCGCGACCCCCTTTGTATCACTTCACGCCCCCCCTGGGGGTCGCGCCCCACAGTTTGAAGACCCCTGATCTACAGCCTTCATAATCAGCACCTCTGACAAGCTCACCATCTGATGGTTCTTGCCACACCTGCCTACAGGTGTGGCAATAGCCATCAGAGATGTTCAAACTGGAGAAAAATAAGTACAAAACAATAAGTTTTAAGGAAACTGTTGATTCCCATCTACACACACAGTTCTAGAATGGTATCCCTGTATCCATCATGACTGGCCAAACCTGCTGCAGTTTAGGAAGGATCTCAAGACACACCCTTTGATGAACATTACAGCACAATGCAGTTACAGACCTCTCTTACTCTGAGGAACTTGCTACCCCTCCAATCACTCAATGACTATCTTAGCCTTTGGTCATGTACGTTGTTCTTCTGCCTTTTGATAGGTATGTGCTGTACAAAGACCAAATGCATATATGTCCAATCGAGAGGCCGATGGGTTTTAAGATGATAGGGACATTCTCTGGAAAGGCTGGCAGGGTTGTGGTATTTTGATAGCATGCTCGTCCTATTTTGCACGAGGAGTTTGATGATCATCTTGTAATTCTCTCCAAGGGTCTACTGTGGGTATCGTATGTGGGGTTGAGAGGCATTTTGTGCAGATTTCTCAAGTTTCAATTGCAAGAAATGAGATGTTCTTCCAGTCCTGGCTTTTTAGCTTAGCTCACTTCACCTTCTAGAACATGTTGTTCTACTTATTCACTGCCAGTGTAAGGTTCAGGTTATTGCATTGTGATGTGAGCAAAAGTGCTAGTGGAGAATCTTGTTTTTGACTTTTGCCACTTTGTTGACTTTTTGTGTCTGCTTTAGGGACCCTGCATGCTGGCGTTGCTATGATTGCTAACAGGTCCTGTGGCTGCGTCTTTCTTTCTCTTAGGTCTTGTGCGGGAACAGGAAGCTGGTCTGCTGGAGTTCCTGAAAATGGATGGCTTCTCTGTGCTGATGCGGGCCATGCAGAGCGATGTGATGAAGTTGAAGGTGAAGTCAGCCTTTCTGCTTCAGAACCTGCTACTTAGTCACCCGGAGCATAAAGGTTAATAATTCGAAATTACATTGTACAGTGAAATGCTATTCATATTTTCATGCAGATTTCGAAAATCCCTATGAGATTTTTAGAAGTAAAATATCATAGAAGAATAGAGTTTTAGGTGGTGATACTATAGCTTAATTCCAGATTGAGCTTGATTATAAAAGGTTATTCTTCAGTTAGAGGAGTATATGCCCTTCACTAGTCCTGGAGTCCTCAGAAATAACACTTTCCTGTCTCCACTTGCCTTTCCTTTAGTTATCTCCCCTTACTCTAGTCTTGTCCTCCCTCCTCCCTATTCAAAGAGTTTTTTTCTTGCATAGGCACTATCCTGTGTGCCGTTTATGGTCACACTAGCTCGGGGTGTCCAGGTGTTAGGCAGATCTTTCACTTCATACTAGCAAATTTAATTCAACAGACAACACTGAAAGGTTCTGAGGTTTATAATCTGAGGTGAAAGTGATGGATGCAAATGGCTACCTTTCTGCATGCAGTCACCTCCCAGAGTATTTATAAAGGTTCACTAAGTTGTAATCCATCTTTTTCAGGTGTTCCATTTGTGCTGCTGTCCAGATGATTGGCTAGTCAAGGCAGTCTCCTGCTGCTTGATTGCAGAGCTCATTAAATATAATGGGGTTGACCTGTGTCACTCAGAACCTGGGTATACAGTTATAACATGCAAAGAGTTCTGTCGGGTAACACCATTCTTCAGAAAGATGTTGAACACTCAACATCCATGACAAAGGGTCGAGAAACAATCCCTTTGTTCAACTAATGGAAAAGAGCAGGGGTTTTTTTTTTTTACAAAATTTCTTTTTTTTTTTTTTTTTTTTTTTTTTTTTGAAAACCTTTATTGACATTTCAAGCAATTACACATATGGGCCTACAACCCCCGGGGCCGGCCGCTAAACAATCAGAATAACCGAAAGCAGGTCTATCACAGTCAGTACCTCGGGGAGCAAAATCTCAACATTAGCATACTCCCAGTCTCTGAACAGCCCAGATAGGAGACCAGGACAATAAAGGTTTACATTTTGTAATAGAAAAGGATGGAAGGATCAGGTGCCAAACAGTTTCCCAGCAGCGAAAAATGGCAGGCAGAACGATGAACGTAAACAATACACAGCAGTCTATCTAAGCAATGGCGCTGAAACAGTAAGTTCAGGATGTGGAGGAATGACACGGCCGTTTGCGCCTGCAACCCCCTGCCCCAAGACCCAGGAAACTCCACGGAAATTATGGCACTCCGGAAACAGCAGTGATTAACAACAAAGGAGTACTACCATATTGATCCCAGAAAAAGACAAAGAAGAGTAAGAGAAGAAAAGGAGGCCATAGAAAAAGGAGGTGAAAGACTAAAGGATCCCCCCCCCAACCCCCCACCCTGCACCTCTGCAGATGAGTACGGCCCCCCCCCCCCCCCAGCAGTGTGCCTGTCGCCCCGGAACCAGACCCGAAATATAGAAGAACAGAGAAAAGAAGTGGGAAAGGAGCCCCCACCAGACGGGGGGGGGTAGAGAGAGTATTAATAAACTGGAGGAGGGCCTGCAAAACACGCCCCCGGTTTCTCCCTCCCGCACCACACGGTTTCCCATAAAGCATACAATAAAGAACACAAAATCGACCCTGTCAAAAAGGAGTAAGGAGCATTACGCACTTGGTACACTAACAATTATGCCATGAGAGCACACAACTCCCGAGCCCGCCCGCCTAGTAGGTGACCACCTCGGAAGGGTCAGCATCATCCTTGGCCACTCTTTGCAAACCCACCCATGCATTCCCCTCGTCCCAGTGCCATGTCCAATGTTACCAGGAAGAGAAGTGTCCAATAAAACTCAGGAAGCGACACACACAGATAGGGTAAAGGGCTCTGAAGATCGACACAGTCAGCTCTAGGGAGGATCGTCATTCCCGATGCCGAGCCAGGATTTACACTGCACACCAGGCCCAGGAAGGCGGAATCAGCCAGGGCGGGCGACCGTTGCGTGGACGTTGCCTGGGTCGTCGGAGACCGCGCACGGGACAAGGCCACCCCCCCCCCCCCCCCCGCTCAGGTCCGAAACCTCCGGAACAGACCAAATCCACAGCCAGCTGATCGCAAGTTAATATACTGTCCGGAGAGTCCAGGTGTGCACTATTCACAGGGGCGGCCACGACACTGTCCCCTCGTGCTCGGCGTGAGAAGTCCCAGTGTACCTGGGGATAGGCAGGCGGCAACTGTTCCGATGCTGATGTCACTCCATCGAGCTTGCTCCCCAACACCCAGGCTCCGTGAATCAGGGTGGAGTGAAGGGCACCGAGAGCCTCGAGAAGGTCACCGTACCCCAGTACAGCTCCCGGCGCTCGCTCCGCTACGCTCCTCAGAGTCACACCCTCCCAATCCTGCTGCAACCCAGTGTACAGGATGGTGGACTCTGGCATACCAAAATGGCCGCTGGGTAGGTCCATCCCAGATCGGGACCGGGGCTCAGACACAAGCGCCTCGGGTTCCATGGCACTGGTAACTGGGTTCCGAGGGCAAGCAAGCAATGTGTCCGGTGCGTGGTCACGGGCCACAGTCGTCCCCACCACGGACCAGCGCCCGCGAAAATCCGGGAGCAGCCCGCAAGAATCGGGACAAGTTACGGGCGGCGTCCGGGCAGCTCACCGGCGAAGGCTGAAGCAATCACCGGAGAGTCCTGTAGTTGCCACCTCAGGCACGCACTCGTTCAGCAACGCTTAGAGGTAGGAGCGACCACGGCGAAGCGCAGTCCGACATTCGCACCACTCCGGCAGTCCGACCCCACCCAGTCACCAAAGGCCGTTGTTGTTGCACTGCCGCCCGGCCACGGCGTTCACTCGAGACCCTGGCTCCGGGGCTGCACAGGCCGCAAACTTCAGCCGGACATTTCTCCGGCGGTACCGCTGCCAGAAACTTCGGGGTCACACAGCCGGTTGCCGCTCGCGTTCACCAACACGGGTAGATAGCACAGGCTAAGGATCTCGTGCAGGATATTTGTGCGGGGTGCGGAGGTTCACGGAGCCGGGAGCCTACGCTGCCGTCCCGGTCGCCATCTTGGCTCCTCCCCCCACAACAAAATTTCTTAATCATCTCCTTTCAACAAATGAAAAAACATACGTACCAACTTGTTATGAAAACAAATTGAAAAAATCAGACGTGACACAAACAACTCATTCTATTTTGGTACATATATCAAAGACTACCTCAAGCAAAACAATTATTTTACTTTCTGTTTTTATAGTAAGCTGCCCATAATATGTTTAAAACATAAAATAAATCAAAAACATGACTCAGGGAAATCATGATACATGGTGAAAATGAAATAATCACACTATGCATACATACAAAACATACAAAAGATGAAAACATAAATTGTCTGTTGCCCCAGAATAAAGGTTCAACTTATCCTTTATCTTCTTTTTCTGTCTTCGAATAGCTGATGCAGGACTTTTTTACTCGATTTTGCACTTGAAGGACTAAATTAATAAAAGCCTTCAGATGTTCCAAAGATTGCAAAGCAAATACGTTCTTGCACAGAGCAAAAGCAAATTTCAGACATTTATAAGGAAGCTACACAGGCCACTCTACCTGCTTTCTGTTTATCCTGGCTAGTTCATTTACAAAAGATACAACTCATCCATGATATGTTTGCTTGAAGCTGACAGGCATATGTCTTGAATCATTCTCTACCATCTGTCCCAAGAGTTGTAAAATATATTTTCAATAAGTTGGTACGGAGGTAGGTCAGAATGAGAATATGGAAACATTCTGTTCATTGTGATTTAAATTCTTTAACTCTTCACTTCATCTCCCTCAGCCATACTCATTAGGCTGTCTCCTTCAGTTAGCCTATGCATTGCTAAAACCTTGCATGTTGAAAAAAGTTTTTAGGAACTGGGTGTGGAAGTTGTTCATGCATGGGACTCGTATTGAAGAAGCTCATGCAAGACTGGTCTAAAAGTTCAAATAATAGCATTCTTTTGGGAACCTTTTTATGTTTCATTAAATTAGTATTAGTTTAGTTGATACAAAATACAAACCACATAACCACAGAGAGCATGAACCTCCAGATTTCCATACTAACACCCTCTTGAGCCATTGGTCACCCCACGTCATGCTACAATCCTTTCTGGTTCCAGGCTAAAAATAATGTGTTTTGCAAATCTTCTAAGACTCTTGGCAAATGCATGGCAAAACAATCCAGTAATGAGCTGAAGCACTTCACCTTCCATTGTACAGCCTAAGTCATTTTTGTCATGCTCAATTTATGCCACAACTTTGCCGTACCAGTCCTGTGTGGTTAAAAAGCAGTTGCGTTCTGAACTTAGCGAGGATCATCTGCTTGGTCATGAGTGAACACCAGCGCATTTACTAGCTGGGATCACTCCTTGCACTTTTCCCAACCTTACACTGCACTGGATGGGTTATCAGGAATCCATATGTGGGTGTCCATTTCCATTACCTTCAGGGTGTCCCTCCAAAACCAACCCTACTTGGGGCAGTCCAACAAGACATGAGCTATGGATTCCATCTGTCTACTCACACTCCAGCAATTTGCTGACCTCTTGTCCCCAAGAGTATATGTTAGTATTGCAGAGTCCAGTGCCAGCAGTGTAGGATTTTAGTCGCAGTCTTCCATACCTGTACACGAGTGATGCTTTTGCATGTATAGGCTGTAAAACTTCCCAATAGCAAAATAACAATACTAATTAAATCTTTTCTACCTGTCCAGTATATTTTTATCTCTGACCAACAGGCAAGAAGTGCCTCACAGCCATCAGCATCAAAAAGGATTGCTTTAATCGCCAAAGCAATAGATATAAGGTTAAATGTTGGAAATTTCAATGAACACATATGGTGACCAGTTCACTGGGTTGCACTATTATCACTGGGTGACCTAAACAATTTAACTCCTGTGATGGCATCTATCTTTTAGTCTATCTTCGGTTTCTAATCAAATTGCCTATTATTATCAACTCACAAATTCATTTGGTTGCTCTGATCTAATTCACTGCCTTTTAACTTCTCAGTGCAAACATCAAATAATACACACTTTCATGGCGGCATAGAGTTTATCATTAAATAGGAGAACCACTTATCTTATATATAATGTTCTTTTCACAGAAACCAACTTTGACCTACTGTGGCCCATTTTCCTGACGAAGGCACAGCTCAGTGCCGAAACGCAAGTTGAATGCAAGAGATTATCATTTGTGTGCCACACCGCCTTTTCCTCATTTAAACTTGAAATTGTTATCATTGCATTTATCTGAAATGTAGAAAAGTTGCCAATTTTAATGTACACTAGCTTTCTGCTGTATGAATGAAGATGAATGATTGAGTTTGCATGGGACCTTTTCCTTTTTAATAACATGAATTTCCTATATTATCATCAATAAAAATGATGTCTATTTTGTAAACATATCCAGAAATAGTTGGTTCTCCCTTCATCTATGTTGGTATGTTATTAATTGTTGAAATCACAATTATGTTTATAATTTTGTTGCCTTAAGTCTGTATACCCTCCCATGGCTGTTGTGTGAATTCATCCACAGTTGTTTCTCCCAACTAATGTGTGATTTCTCAATGGGAGTTATCCTATCCTCTCTTATCGTATATATTATGTAGCTTAGGTGGGTGTCGTATGCAGCATTTCTTAGTTTTTTTTAAACTCTTGTCAGAGTGCAAGTCACCGTCTGATCTAGATGTATTTGTATGTTTCCGACTCTCCAAGTGTGTAGTACGCCTTGAACTGGTCGAACAATTTAATGGTTTCCTTGAAGAGACCACTTATTTTGATGCATCAAGCTTAGTGCCATTGCTGAACTGCATCCATGTTGGTTCCCATTCCAAAATCAGGTTTTCCCAGTAATGGTGTGAAAGGTGAGAGAAAGCTCATAAATCCTGCCCATTCTCCAGTGGACACACCCTCAAGTGACAATCATGACTGGTGATTTTTGCAAGTTGGGTGAATTCTATAAAGCATGACTGGTGTGCTGTTTTGGCTACATCAGGTATCTGAGGTGAGTGGCTGGGTAATACCTGAGTCGGTGTTAACATGTCACACCAGGCCCCCATTCTTGTAAACATCTACTTACGAATGTCATGTAAACACTCTGTTTGGGATATGAGACTTTTGCATAAGAGATCTTTTGAAGTTCTTCAAAAGATACTCTTGTTTCCAATACAGGTTCAAAGTATGGGTTTGCTTATATTAGCATATAGTTGTGATGCTGCACCCACACTAAGAATTATTTTATTTCAATCATTTATTCATGGTTTTTAAGTTTATAATGGACAATATTATTTTCTCTGACTTTTCTTACTAAGAAATAGCTGGGGTAGATTCCTTTGCCCTTTAGACACCTAGGAACCCTGTTTCCGCTAACTTTCCTATCAGCAATTGAACGTCCCATGCCAGCCTGTAGGAAGGGGATCTCAATGCCATAATTTAAAATCGGGTAGCAAACTCCAACAGGCATAGCTAATAGGTCTCGCCTTTGGGGCCTTATAAGTGTTTAGCTAGAGCTATTGGTTTTGCATTGGAGCTGAGATGGTGCTGAGGTGGCGCTGCGCTGATGCTGTGCTGGTGCTTAGTGATGCCATGAATGCGCTGAGCTTTGCTGAGGTGGTAATTTTGCACTGGTTGTTAGGTGGTGCTGCGCTGATGCTGTGCTGGTGCTTAGTGATGCTATGGATGTGCTGAGTTATGCCAAGTTGGTGGTTTTGCACTGGTTGTTAGGTGGTGCTGTGCTGATGTTGAGGTGGTGCTTAGTGATGCTATGGAGGTGCTGAGTTATGCTTAGGTGGTGGTTTTGCACTGGTTGTTAGGTGGTGCTGTGCTGATGTTGAGGTGGTGCTTTGTGATGCTCTGGACCATGAACAAGAGAGGGAAAGAAGGGGCAGGGAGAGAAAGAAAGAGTGAGAGAACAAAGCAAGAATGAGGGAAAGAAAAACAAACACATGCTGTTGGGTATGGGTGAAAGGCGGACAGTGTGACCTTGTGCTAAGGGACAGTTAATGCGACCTCCTTGTCCAGTTTTGTTGTTTCTGTCTCTGAGAGATACAGAGTGTTGAAATGTCAGAGTTTGCAGATGGTCCAAAAACTCAGTGAGCTGCTTTAATACGAATAAAAAAGTGCTTTATGTCAACTCAACGGACACACGTTTCCATAAGAAAACCCTGAGTCTCTTTCCTGAGCATCAACACCCCATTAAAGAGGCGGCTCTAATAAGAGCACAGCACCTGAAAATGAGAAATAAAACTCCCGTTTGAAGGAGTGTCCTGTGACAGGCCCATGGCAGAGAAATGCAGGTGCTCTGCCCTAAAAAATGCACAACAGTGCTGTCATTCACTGAAATAGCGCTGCATGCCATGCCACTTAAAGTGCATATGCAAATCGACAAATGTGAAACCAACAAACATAAATACCGCCCCAGCGTCTTTATCTGACCACTTAATGTGATCTTTTGCACATTCATTTTGTCCCTCTTCCACAGTCCTTCGATCGCGCTGCTTATGGGGTGATCTGTGGATGGGACATGCATGAGGAGCAGCAGTGGTCCTTGTAAGCGCTACGGAGGGAGCCCCAGCCTCCGTGCAAACAAAAAGGCTCCTTAACATGGCATTTATAATCGAGTGCGGCCTGCGCACCAGCATTAAACAAGCATTGGCCGCGCGGCCGCGAAAGTGATCGCGATCAAAGCAAAAGTGATCGCGAGGACGCGCTCCGTGGTAGCACGCGAGTGGTGCACGCGCAGCAGTGATCGTGCTGGAAAGGGAGGTAGATGCGCGTGTGCACGCTCGCGTGAACGTAAGCGTTAGGCCTGTGAGGTCTGGTAGCACTTTGAAAACCCGTATACTAAATGTCTCGCAGAGCAGCGCATGCGCTGGCTCAGGCGAGACCTAAAAATGAAATTTATAACCATTCTCTGCAGTACATAGTTCATAATCTTTTATTAAGTCGAGGAAGAGTTGGGTAGATATTGATAATTTCGAGTGGGCTTGGAGGGTTTCCCTGCACAGCTGAGAGTAGCTGCAGTAGGCTGTTTTGTCTGGTGATAACACCCACAGAAGTCAATATACTACATTCCTTGGTATGAGAGTCCAATTTGTGTGTAATTTATTTTTTACTCTTTTCTGAACTGAAACTGAAATCACATTTACTGTTGAAAGCTGCATAGTAATTATGAGGCAATTGATGTGACCCACCGTTGAGGAAAAAATATACCATTCCAAAATAATGTTCACATATGAAAAATAAAATGTGTATTGTATTATATTTAAATGCTACAGGATCCCCCACGTGATCAGAGATTTTCAGCTGTTTATAAGAATCAGACAATTCATGATAGGTTTCATCTGATGCTTCGCACAAACGCTATTCCTTTTCTTATAAAAAGCCTATTGCAAAGGAGAGAAATATTGTTAGTACATTGTTGATAGTAAAATGCTATGAATTTACCCTTTCCACTTTTGAAGAAGCCATTTTTGACCAATCATGGAAGACCGCTACCTCCCCTTAACCATTATCCAGTTGGTCTGATTTAACATTTGGCCATAAAAACTAAAATAGAGTCAAATATTTATTTTCTGTACCGTATAGATAGCCCACACATTATTTGTCATCAGCAGTGCTCAATGAAGCCAGAGCATTTTAGGAAGCACCCAAGAAAATCAGCGAACTGAAAACTGTCCTAGATATAGTAGGATTGAGGTGAACTGATGTTTTGTTTTTGCTAATGCCACATGTTATCTTAGCATGCTTTGACCCAGAAATTAGATTAATTGGTGTTATGTTATGTATGGACAAATAGATACCACATTTTGAGGTGCTTACACCAGAGGTTGGAAAGTTAGACAGTCGGGTATTTAATACAGGCTTCCCCCTCCACCATCTTGCTCCTAGGCCTCCACGACTGCAACAGTACAGCTGATTTGGTGGGAAATAGTGCTTCACCTATGGCAGAAAAAATTAAATACCGTAATCCCGCATTAAGATGATTCAATAATTGCCAAAGCTTTTGGAGTCACTTGAAACTGTCTTGGTGATGTGAGGGCTCCTTGCAGCCTGGTATCACCTTTGATTTGAATGTTTCTTATAGAAAAATAAAGAATATTAATATTTTTGTACCTTTCTTATCGCATAAAGTCCTATTTCATGTTTACCAATTGTGATGATGTGAACCGACGTTCAGTTGTGAAATGAAAATGTTTTGAAGTCAAATCTCAAAAACTGTAAAAAGTGTGAATCTGCAACCAGCTTATAATTTTTCTGAATACTGTAACTAAAATAATGTTTGGCTTCAGCCTCTAATAATCCAGGGTGATATAAAGGTCAGTTGGCTCATTCTCATCATGATGCCCCCAAATGTCCGAATGTAAATGTTTTGTCAGAATGCCTTCCATATCTTAACAGCCTTGTCTAAGCCTGTTGATGTTTCGCTGAAATGAGAAGGAACCTGCGACTTACAGCACAACTGGATCCTACTCTTTATTTTGAAAATGTATAAAGTGTGTATCATTTAAGCCTTAAAATGTTGGACGGGTATGAAAAAAGTTTAGCTGATTGAAGAAGTGTGCATCCAGGTATTAATTTTGCTTTTGTCGGATAAAAAGGTGTACAGTGTCCATAGCCTATTCTTGTCTTTGGTCTTTCAGGTGCACTCTGCTCCATGGGCATGGTCCAGCAACTGGTGGCTCTTCTCCGCACTGATCATGGGCCCTTTCATGAACATGTACTGGGTGCCCTTTGCAGGTAAACAGTCAGTCCCTACACTGACCATGAATCTCTTTTCTCTCTAGTTAAGCACACTTTACTCACCAGAGTGCCCAACCCACGCGTAAAGGCATAGCATGCTGATGGAACAAGAGTATAGAAATCACTGAGATTAACTAATTATAGTCCCAGAGACTACATCCTTGTAAGTGATACAACCTAAAACATCAATGTTAGCTAAATCCAGCAAGGTGTGAAGCTGCGTTCTTTCCTGATAGATGATAATTCAGACGTTTTTCTGTCTAGGTAGTGCAAAGAACTATTTTGGTCTTCTGAGAGCACTGTGAGCAGCTACCGTGTTTTCAAGAATGTGTGGTGCATCTGTTTTCCTATCTTCGGCATCATCCATATCAAGCTTTTGCCCATGTACCTAGAGCCTTGGCTGTCGCACACATTCTTCTTTCATTGACCACTGAGAGTCCCAGGACCTCAACCCTGCATTAGTTGTTACCCTTTATTGTTGCCTTACACAGACACAATATTCTGCTTACGCTTTGACAAGCTGTCCTATAAAGATCATTTGTTTTGATTTTCACTTCAGTTGGTGAATAACTGCTTATATCCCAGCTGGGCCGCAATTACTCATGTTTGTAGTGTGCTTCTGATTGTGGATTAGGATCATTAACAAAATATTTAATTCATTCTTTTTTCTAGTATAAATTATATTGATAGACGCTCTTTTGAAAAAATCATATGTACGTTTTATGGCAGTGGAGGGACAAGACTAGACTGTTTCACCAAATCCAGTCCTAGATTTTCCCAGACTTGACCAGTTCTGTGAATTGGGATACTTGAACATTTGGCAGTGTAAGATCTTTACTGATTGTCGTAAATGTTAGAATAATTACCTGCTAGGTGCATTGTCCTGGAACACTTATGATCCATATATTTGTTCATATTTTCACAGACATGGTGCAAATTTCCATATGTCCATGCATTGAGCCTTACCCTTCAGGAGGCTATAAGTGGCAAGACATTTAGACTTCCTAAGTCCAATAAACCCTTTCTCAAGATTGCTTTGCAGCATGAGCAGTGGAAAATGCTGAGTACCTGTCTAACCTTGACGGTGGAGTGCAGCCTTCTATACTTACATTGAGTAAGACATCAACAACCTGTCCCTTTAAGACTCCAGGATCTTCACTATGATGGTTTGTACTGGCAATTTCCACCTTGTGAACTGATTTACACAAGGTGTGCGAGATATGTCTGCTATCCTCATATTCAGTGAAGTAAATTTTGCAGAAACGTGTCGAAGTGAACTCTGAATGATTGAGAAGGCATCGAGCTCAGAAGCAAATTGGAAGACCTGAGCAGGAGTAGTGGAAGAAGAAAAGGCCATAAAAGCC
The DNA here is from genome assembly GCF_964204655.1 of Triturus cristatus. Lineage (NCBI taxonomy): Eukaryota > Metazoa > Chordata > Amphibia > Caudata > Salamandridae > Triturus > Triturus cristatus. The sequence goes on from NC_140590.1 coordinate 316,412,892, forward strand.
CTTGAGCCATGCTTTGTCTGCTGAAAAAGGGACAGCACCTCATAAAGACTGCAACAGAGAGAGATCTAGAGCGAGGAGGTTCGACTAAGGTGAAAGAAGGCACAGACATCGCCATCACTGGCATTCACGATCAACGTCACTGAATTTGGCAGCATGGCTCCAAAGATCAGGCAATATGGTCAATTAAACGTATGAACATTATCAAATGACCATCAACAAGATATTGTTTATCCTTTAAGGGGAAAAGGTTCTTCTTATGTGCCAGAATAATGGATATAACCTGATCACTAAGCAAAAGGATATCATCATCCCTTACCTCTTATATCTGGCATAATCCAAACCACATTTCTCTTCATTTAAGATGCATCTTGCTACTATGTCAGCTTTTAGAAACCAGTCCTAAGCAGGTGTCTTTCTTGGAAATTCCTGTTATTTTACAGGGCTTAAAGAAAGTGTTCCCTTTCATCGGATCACTGTCTTCTCCTTGGGGACTCAGGCTAGTCTTGTCTACATTACTGCACCCTCCATTTGTGCATACTCCAGAGGCTTCATTGCAATGTCTTTAAGTAACACAGCATTCTTGATAGCAATAACATCTGCCCGAAGGGTTTGAGATCCAACCTCTTTCAGCTGTTGAACCATACGTGTTTTTTTCATTTATTGGGTTGTGCTCAGGACACACCCTTCTTTTCTACCCCAAGTTGTCTCAGAATTCCACATTTACCAGTCATTTACATTACCTGTCCTATATTGTAAGTCCATATTTCTGAGCAGCTCGTTAACTTCATTTGTTGGATGTTAGAAGGGTAATGTCATTTTATCTTGACAAACCCAAAACAAGTTAACCAGTTATTTATTAATTTTGGGGCTGTTCTTCAAGTATTTCTTTAAATAAATGTCTTTATTGTTTTTCTGAATCTTTCATAAGCATATTAATTCAAAGATACACATCAGCATGTTGTTTGATTACATACACATTATTCTATGGTGCAGCACCACGTTCCCCTTTTTAGGTCTCATCTAGCGTGGCTGCGCACATGCGCAGCTCGCTCGGCGAGATTTAATGTTTTTGAGGAGTTTCAGTAAAGGGCTTTAAGCCTTGCCCCTCTTTTCCATTGGCTGGCGTCACCGTTTATGCTAAAAGGTGGCCAGCCATTGGAAGAGCTTTCCATGTTGCCTCCCTTTGGCTTTTTCAGACGGCCCACTTGGATGGGCTCGTCTGCTTTCCTCCCGTCGCAAACGTTTTCTTATCTTTACATGGCCCCATAACGACAAGCTGCGCCGCGTGTTTATTTTTGCATCTCGCATTCACTTTAAAGTGAAAGCGCAATGTAAAAATAAACAGCGGCTGACTGGCGAGCACGCAGAAATCTGTAATAGTTTAACACGCCCGATTCCAAAGGCAATGGAGTGTAGAAGCTCACCCTCCCCAAGTCAGCTGCATATATGTTCCAGTCAGAAAGCAAACTCGGGTCCCAGGCCTTCAATGCCGGCACAGCTCTCGGCAGCGGGTGACAGGGCCGAATCAAGTTCCATACAATACCTTCAGAGAATGTGCGCCATCAATACAAGCTGCACACAATGAACTGTACACATAAACAATGGAGCACCAAGGAGGGGCATCCCCCAGTATCAATTGTAGAAACACAACGCTGACATGCAGACCAACCCCCCCATCAAAAGCTGTGCACCCTGAATGCTAGCGCCCTGCAGAAACACAACGCTGACATGCAAATCAACTGCCCCATCAAAATCTGCGCACATTGAACTGCTAGCGCTCGTCCAATAATCTGTCCTGGGGTTGAAGCAGTTTCCCCAGACTTCAAAGCGCCTCCAGCTCACCACCGCGACAATCCAAAAAACGGCCCACGGTGTCTGATTGTTGGACCTGTCTGAGGAATCTGTCGCCCTGAGAGTGTCGAGGGTGGTGCGCCCACCGACCCAACGCTGCCGCCACCCCATCCACCGCAAATCTCAATACCATCCCAACAAAATAGGCCCTGGGCGAGATGCATGCCCCACTGACCCACCATGCAAAACCCAACAGAGAGAAATGGGCCCTGGGTGACATGCACGAGTTAATCATGGCGCAGAACGGGCCAAGTAGCAATCCGCTCCACTCACCAGCTGCCATGCCCCTGGGACCATCCACCGAAAAAGTTACGTTTCTACCGCAGAACACCATCAATCCCTCTGCTCCAAACAACAGAACCGAAAACAGGAGGGGGGGGGTTACCTACCGCACCCCCAACTAATATCCGACACCACCCGGTCCTGTAACGCAACTGGTGCTCATGTAAAGCGCTCTGATACCCGATACCTTCGGGTCAAGTTTGCGCTATGTAAAATCTGCGTAAAAAAATTAAATCTTTAACAATGTAAAGTAATAACGACTAATTCCATGTTGTTTTCCAGCTTTTAAGGGCCGTGGCAGGTACAGAAAAGAACACAGAAAACATGTTCGGCCTTGACCAGCTCATGGAGTCACAAGTTGGCTCCGAGAGTTAAACGCTCACTGCTGTCACCATTTTTAATCCGGTCATAGAAAACTGCGCACTTCATATATTCTGAAGTTGTTAAAATAAATTGGGTAATACAGTAGAGACGTCATAACTTGGTCATGAAGCGCTATAAAGAACTCTCCTTGGCGGACATTCTCTTAATAATAGTCCCAATTACTCCTTCCACAGAGAAAAAACGCAATGAATGAGTGAGGATCGGAGATGCACGTTTATTGTTTTCTGATGTTATTAACTGTTTTCTATCAGTAGACGTGAAACAAGATATCACGTGCAGCTATTTTATGCCGATTTAAGAATGTTGGCTATATCAAAACACACTTTTCAATATATATTCATCTGATTCAATGGACCACTGTGTGTGTTCACATTAAGTAACTTGCTACTGTTTCAGATCTGAGCAGTGATTTTGACTCCGACGAGTACCCAATTTAAGACGCTCTCAGAAAACCCGAGGACCTGTAAAACAAACGCTCGCCAGGCATCCGCTGTTTATTTTTGCATCGCGCTTTCACTTTAAAGTGAAAGCGAGATGTAAAAATAAACACGAAGGCATCCACTGTGCTACGCCCAGGAGTGATGGGCGACAGACACGAAGTGGCTTAATGCTTGAATGAAGCGTCTATCAGCTGCAGATCTATGTGCAGAACGGGCTTTCAGTCAACATCTGTCAGACGGATTTACGTGTTTGAGGATGAATTATGTATTCTTTATGCTCACAGGCAAAATCATGGATGTTCTCTCTGTCCAGTCGTGTCGTCATCATGCATGTCACTGTACAGTGCTACGAGGCCTCCTTTTGGATGAGGTGCCATGACAGCGCTACAATGAAACAGCCTCCTAGCACATAAAGCTACAACTCCGGGCAAGTTAATTAAATAACCTATTCCCTGTCACCAGGGAACGACATTGGAATCATGAGTCAACTGCCGCAAAATGTTCTGAATAATCCTGAATTTTACACACTTTGTACATAATCAACCACCTGCTGCCAACTTTAAAGAGTTCATCAAAATGGGGGTTTAGCTCAAAAGAGATCAAAAAGGTTATTCAAAAAGATTGCCACACTTGGAACTACGGAGTGGCAGACCCCCTACAAAGTTTGCTGTGCGTTAAATTGGTACTAATGAGACATAAGCTTTGCCCAGACAGTATTAATGTATGTAGATATGGCAATAATTAAGTAAACTCTGCCCGATAATTTGGTCATCCATTGCCACATAGTTCCACTGGCCCTGCAGATAACGCCAAGGTCACCAGTACCTGGTAAGTGCCTCAAACCACCTCATACTTTACAGTCACTCACCACCCGGTAAGATTGTTAAAACATCATATCGCCTATAACGCACACCGCCACAGCACCCGGTAAGTGGTTTAAACTGCAGCATTCTGAATAACGCACACCGCCACAGCACACGGTAAGTGGTTTAAGCTGCAGCATTCTGAATAACGCACACAGCCACAGCACCCACTAAGTGGGTTAAATTACAGCATACTGCACAACGGCCACGGCTAGTATGTGTGGTAAACTACAGTATACTTCATAAAGCACATGGTCTGGCACCTTGTTATTCCTAGGCACGGGGAGATTACGTCATTTGCCCAGAATCACAGGATGTTGCGCGTCCTTGCCGGAATTCGAACCCGGTCCCCCAGATTTGAGGTCGACCTCCAATTACTGTTACTAGTTCAAGTTCGTGCTCTCCATGCACAACATATCTCGCCTTCTGGGCCTGGACCACAAAGATTCTGTTACACACATGAAGTCTAATAAAGGCAAGCAAACGGATGCATTTACGAAGGGAAATCACAAGATTCATAGAAGACATGATTTGTGACTATGGACATTCCAAAAACCTGGTGGAACTTTTACACTTGTACATTTAGGTTTACATTCTCCCAAAGCACACCGCAGTGCGGTACAAACATCCTTTTAACATTCCGAGGCAGTAAAAAGAGTGGGTAAGTACACCCGGGATTGGCTAAAGAGGGAACTAATCACAGAACAGCAGTTGCACTATTCTTAGGCTGGCCTTCTAGAACGGTAGTAAGCGCTGGATAAATGCAATTACAATACAATATTTGATCCCAATGGCCCAGACTGGTCTCAAAACGTCTGGTGCATCTTAAACGATGAAAAAACAATAGTGGGAAAGCCCACTGGGTGCCTCGCACTGTTCACTAGTTTGTAAAATATCCAAAACGTAATTTAACAAATAAGTAAACGCAAATAAACCAAACTTTTGAAAAATGACGTTATACGATGATATTTTAGTAGTTCAAGGACACATACAATGGTAAAATATTCATTTTTACATTGCAGTTAAATCCAAATACAAGTTCATCATATTAATCATCCTTAATTATGTGTACATTGATCATGGAAAGTATCGTTGGGTACAATAATAACAGTCCTCTTCACATCGTTGGAAAAAGTGCCCAATACATTTCGGGATCTTAAATCCCTTCGTCAGGGGCAAACCTAAAGTGAAATGTGAAAATAATAAATGATTTATGCAGTTAATATAAGAACTAAAGAGATGCTATGGTGGTAAATATTATCCTGTAACCATTGTGATCATGCGCTGGTAATGACGATAACTTATACATTTCTGTTTTAGCATAATAGTAAGCCAGATGGGGGGGAAAAAAAGAAGGTAAAGAAACCCAAATTCCTGGTGATTGTTAGTGTTAAATGTTGGTGATAAAGTGACCAGTGATAAGAGTGTAGAAAAGACAATAATGAAGTGAGAGAGGAAACAATCCCCTGGTACTATGCCAAAGATACTGTTGAAAAGAATGAAACCCTTATTGATACAGGCAGGTACAAAGAAATAGACGAAAAAATACATAAAAGTGAAGAGAAAAAGTAATAGTCACGTCGCTCACCTTAGAGGCGTAGTAAATGAATGTTATGGATGAAACAAAGACGAACAAGAAGGTGATCTCGAGGTTAGCCTGTTGAAATTAAGCGTTGGATTAACTAGGAAAATGATGTGTAGCCTGAATGTCCTAATGCATCACGGGGTCCTGAACGCTTACCTCGGAGAAATGTGGGGGGGAATTCTTGTGACTGTTATGAATTTCCAATAAAGGTAATAGATTCCAAACGGGTACGCGAGAACCAAATGAGCAACCGTGCAGGAGTATGCCGGGCGCAATGGAACGAGTGAATTAGCCTGTGGGAAATGAACAAATAATAAACGTTGTAAAGTAGTGAGAGGGCGAAAAAGCGAAAACAACCTAAGGATGCTGAACGCTTACCTAATACGATGATGAGAAAGTCCTCGTAAACGTCGTAGATACCGAGTGAAAATGGAGAGTTCCAGTAAAGAACGTGGTGGCTGGATACGGAGCCGCGCGGAAATTTAAAGAGGCATCCCGGAAGGTAGTGAAAAAGTCATGTGACTCGCATAATGGAAATGGCGAAAATACTGCGGGCAGAGTTTGTCAATAACTAAAACAGAAGCAATACTGACGCCAAGAAATAGCAATGGCTGAAAAACGAAACACGGTTAAAGTAAAATGTCATGGGCTCGAGAGCTAGTGAACAATAAAGATTAGAATGGAATGAAAGACGGGCAAAGTTACTTCGACTGTGTAGTAGTGGGGGAAAAAATGGTAGGAACAAACATCAAATATTTGGGAGGTGAAAAAATGGGCTAATCGAGAGAAAAAAGATAAGGAGTGGTGAAAAAATAAGAGGTGGACGGGTTATTATGAAAACAATTGAATTCAATACTGAAGTGGTGCAAAAGTGAATAAAAGCTGGAGTCAGAATAAAAGAACAAAGAAATTATCAGAAGAGAAAAGAACAGTAACAATGAAAACAGAAACTGATCACAATGGAATTAGGTTATGCCATCATATTTAGACAATTGATAAAATTCAACTGTTTATCAAACAATGTTCACACAAAAAACTGGTACATGAACCTAGAGACCAGTGCTGTGATTTGTATTATTAACAGATCTATAAGGACCTAGTTATATTGTGTTACTTATTGATCAGGGTCAAGGTGCTGAAGAAAGTAATGAGATTTAAAGAAAACAACTCATGTCCATACGATCATTAAGACCGGATGGAATCATGGTGCTAAGTAGTTTGATCCAATAAATTTCTCTTTAGAGAAGTTTTTTGGTAATGTCTACGCCTGGCGTGGGTGTAACAGATTCAACAATCTGAAACCTGAGTTGTGATATGATATGGTGGAATTCGTTCCAATGTGTTGCTAGAGAAGAGGTGGAACTTCGATTTCTGATCTTACTTTTGTGTTCAGTTATTCTGACTTTGACTTTTCTTTCGGTTTTGCCAATGTAGGCTTTGCCACAAGGGCATTTGATACAGTAGATGACATTCATGGAATTACAATCACATGAGTGTTTGAGATGATGGATGGGTAAGAACATCGCCACTGATTACATTGTTACAATGAATGCAATTATTGCATTTCATAGTGCTTTTGTACTTCAAAGTAATCTGTATTGAAGGGGGAGAAGATAATAATGTTTTCAGGTTTTTTCCCCCGTGTGTATGCATACAGTGGTTTGGTGGCAAATATGCCAATGAAGTCATTTTCAGATGCTAGCATCTCCCATCTGGAATTGATGATACGTTGAATGAATCTAGATGTTGTAGTAAATTTAGAAACAAACCCTGGTCGATCTGATGATTGTTTAATGGGTGGGTGTAATAACTTGTCGACCAAGTTGTTGCGCTCGTGTCAAACAGTCTTGAAGGACATTAGCAGGATAACCCCGATCCTTAAAACGTTGTATGAATTCTTGTTTTTTAATCTTAGTGGTTTCAGGATTAGAGCATATACGTCGAACTCTAAGTAGTTGTGAGTATGGGAGATTCCTTAATAAACTATTGGGGTGAAAACTGGTGTAGATCAATGTACTGTTGCGATCTGTGGGCTTCTGGAAAACGGAGGTTTCGAAATTGCGATTGTCTGGAGACTTAGTGATGAGGACGTCCAAAACTTGAATCTTTTGTCGTTGAATATTGTAAGTGAATTGAATTCTAGGATTAATTGTATTGAGTTTGTTAATCATGGTTTTTAGGTGGATACTGGTGTCTGTCCAAAGTATAAAGATATCATCAATGTACCTGCAGTACATTAGAACGTGAGTCCACCAGTCAGGGTTAGTCATAATGTTTTCTGATTCAAAAAGGGCCATGAAGGTGTTCGCATAAGCTGGGGCTCCAGAAAAGCCCATTGAAGTACCGGTTAGTTGAGCATAGAAGTTTCCCTCCCATTCGAAGTAACTGTGATTGAGGCAAAAATGCAAAATTTTAATGATGAAAAGTCTTTCGGCATCAATGTCAGGTGTATGGAGTAGTGCCCACTCTACCGCTTCAAGGCCAGCTTGGTGTGGTATAGACGTGTATAAAGCCGTAACATCTATGGTGCACAAGATGATGTCTGTAAGGTCAATGTTGTTAATGGAGGTCAGTTTCTGTAGAAAATGTGTGGTGTCTTTCACATATGAATACCAGTTTTGAACAAATAATTGCAAGTAATGGTCCTCGAATTTGCCTAAAGGATCAAGAATTGATCCATAGCCTGAGACTATGGGACGAAAGGGTGGATCCTGAAGGCTCTTGTGAATTTTAGAAATCATATAGAGTTTGGGTCGTCTGGCATTTTTGGTAGTTAAAAAAATTCTGGTTTGATCAGTGATCCAGCCGTAATCAATTGCTTCTTGAAGCATCCCGGAAAGGATGTTTTCCAGTTGGATGGTAGGGTCCTGAGGCAATTGCATGTAAGTGTTGATATCTGAAACATGATGGTTAACTTTGGTGATGTATTACTGGGTATCCATGAGAACTATTGCGCCGCCCTTATCAGCAGGTTTCATAGTGATATCTGGGTTGTTGGCAAGATTTCTAATCAGTGCTCAGTCTTGATGAGAAAGATTGTTAGGTCTCATAAGTTGAAAATTAATGAGAGAGAAATCTTTAAGCACTAGTCGTTCAAATGAATCCAGAATTTTATGTAAAAACTGGTGGAATGAACTTGCTGCGAGGTCTAAAAGGATTGGGGGGGAGCAATGGTTTTGCTGTCGTCAGAAGGAACAATGTTAGTGAAAACGTGACGTAGACGGAGTAGTCTCATGAATTTGTAGAAATCTGCCTCAGCGCTTAAAAGAGTGGTCTTGTTTGTGGGAACAAAGGACATGCCCATAGTCAGGATTCTCTTATGTTGTTTACTCAGTGTGTATGAAGAGATATTAATGACTAAAGCACTGTCTTCCCGCTGCGGAGCGATTTGCCTGCTTTTTTCCTTTCCTCGTCTGGTTTTTCTGGTGCGGGTTGGATATTGGTGTCTATTGTTAAAGGAGGACGACTGTGATCCGGGGCTTGGGATAAAAAAGGCGTGTGGACAATTTTTGACGATGATTGCCTGGATTCTGTTGGTAATCCTGATGTAGATGCTTGTAATGGTGCTGCTTGTGCTGGTGTTCTTTTGATTGTTAGTTCTTGGTCTGATTCCGTGCTTTCATCGGATGATGCAGTATCTTTTTTATCAAAGCGCCTCCTGGAGTAGATGTCAGCCCAAGTGTAGACTTCATTAAGTTTGTAGTCTATAGTGTCTCTTTTGTATTTACGAAGTTTTCCTTCCTGGAGTTCCTTTTCGTATTTGTCCAGTTTTTGATTGAGAACCTCAATTTGTAGTTTCCATGCCTCTGTTTCCAAGCGGAGTTGGAGTTCGCTTTTAAGATTAACAATTTCTTCTTCAAGTTCTCGTATTGTTTTGGACAGTTCTTCAATTATATGCAAGATCAAATCAAGAGAACATTTATTGAGGATTGCATACCATTTATCCATTAAAATTGGGTTGAGGTGAAAACGGAACAACATAGGTTTGATTGCCAGTCTGAGACCCCTCGGTATGCGTTTAGATTTGTGATATTGAACAAGCGAAGATGCATGCAGTTTTTGATTGAGTTGTCTTCTGGTGATGAATTCTAGTTGCCTGAGTTGTTGTGTGCTAGAACCACCGTGAGCATCGGACAATTTGACTTCTTGAATTAATGAATAGATCTCTGTTGCTTGATCGGAAGTATATGTTTTTGTGGCTGCCCCATTGTCAGTTAGGTTAGTGATTGTGTCGAAGGACATTTTTCAAGCAGGGTGCTACCTTTGTGTGACAAATGAAGATAATGAGAATGGTTGTAAAAGGTGCACACCTAATTAATACGAATGTTGGATGATTTTCTAAATGATCTAAAATGGGTGCTGAGGTACAAAAATCCGTTGTCACTACGGATGTGTAAACTGATTAAAAATAATAGTGGGAAAGCCCTTTGGGTGCCTCGCACTGTTCACTAGTTTGGAAAATATCCAAAACGTAATTTAACAAATAAGTAAGGGCAAATATAAACCAAACTTTTGAAAAATGACGTTATACGATGATATTGTAGTAGTTCAAGGACACATACAATGGTAAAATATTCATTTTTACAATGCAGTTAAATCAAATACAAGTACATCATATTAATCATCCTTAATTGTGTGTACATTGATCATGGAAAGTATCGTTGGGTACAATAATAACAGTCCTCTTCATATCGTTGGAAAAAGTGCCCAATGCATTTCGGGATCTTAAATCCCTTCGTCAGGGGCAAACCTAAAGTGAAATGTGAAAATAATAAATGATTTATGCAGTTAATATAAAAACTAAAGAGATGCTACGGTGGTAAATATTATCCTGTAACCATTGTGATCATGCGCTGGTAATGATAATTTATACATTTCTGTTTTAGCATAATAGTAAGCCAGATTTGGGGGTGGGGGGGGGGGGGTTGGGAAGAAGGTAAAGAAACCCAAATTCCTGGTGATTGTTAGTGTTAAATGTTGGTGATAAAGTGGCCAGTGATAAGAGTGTAGAAAAGACAATAATGAAGCGAGAGAGGAAACAATCCCCTGGTGCTGTGCCAAAGATACTGTTGAAAAGAATGAAACCCTTATTGATACAGGCAGGTACAAAGAAATAGACGAAAAAATACATAAAAGTGAAGAGAAAAAGTAACAATCACGTCGCTAACCTTAGAGGCGTAGTAAATGAATGTTATGGATGAAACCAAGACGAACAAGAAGGTGATCTCGAGGTTAGCTTGTTGAAATTAAGTGTTGGATTAACTAGGAAAATGATGTGTAGCCTGAATGCCCGAAGTATTTTCACCATTTCCATTATGCGAGTCACATGACTTTTTCACTACCTTCCGGGATGCTTCTTTAAATTTCCGCGCGGCTCCGTATCCAGCCACCACGTTCTTTACTGGAACTCTCCATTTTCACTCGGTATCTACGACATTTACGAGGACTTTCTCATCATCGTATTAGGTAAGCGTTCAGCATCCTTAGGTTGTTTTCGCTTTTTCGCCCTCTCACTACTTTACAACGTTTATTATTTGTTCATTTCCCACAGGCTAATTCACTCGTTCCATTGCGCCCGGCATACTCCTGCACGGTTGCTCATTTGGTTCTCGCGTACCCGTTTGGAACCTATTACCTTTATTGGAAATTCATAACAGTCACGAGAATTCCCCCCCCCACACATTTCTCTGAGGTAAGCACTCAGGACCCTGTGATGCATTATGACATTCAGGCTACACATCATTTTCCTAGTTAATCCAACGCTTAATTTCAACAGGCTAACCTCGAGATCACCTTCTTGTTCGTCTTGGTTTCATCCATAACATTCATTTACTACGCCTCTAAGGTGAGCGACGTGACTATTACTTTTTCTCTTCACTTTTATGTATTTTTTCGTCTATTTCTTTGTACCTGCCTGTATCAATAAGGGTTTCATTCTTTTCAACAGTATCTTTGGCATAGCACCAGGGGATTGTTTCCTCTCTCGCTTCATTATTGTCATTTCTACACTCTTATCACTGGTCACTTTATCACCAACATTTAACACTAACAATCACCCGGAATTTGGGTTTCTTTACCTTCTTTTTTCTCCCCATCTGGCTTACTATATTGCTAAAACAGAAATGTATAAGTTATCGTCATTACCAGCGCATGATCACAATGGTTACAGTATAATATTTACCACCGTAGCATCTCTTTAGTTCTTATATTAACTGCATAAATCATTTATTATTTTCACATTTCACTTTAGGTTTGTCCCTGAGGAAGGGATTTAACCCCTTCAGCGCAGCGCGGATTACCGCGCTGTGCTGAAGGTTCGTTGCGCGGGTGGGGCCGTGACGGAGCGGTTCCGTCATCCGCACAGCGCGACCGATGCGCATGACGGAACCGCTCCGTCATGCGCATCGAAAGGGTTAAGATCCCGAAATGCATTGGGCACTTTTTCCAACGATATGAAGAGGACTGTTATTATTGTACCCAACGATACTTTCCATGATCAATGTACACATAATTAAGGATGATTAATATGATGTACTTGTATTTGATTTAAGTGCGTTGTAAAAATGAATATTTTACCATTGTATGTGTCCTTGAACTACTAAAATATCATCGTATAACGTCATTTTTCAAAAGTTTGGTTTATATTTGCGTTTACTTATTTGTTAAATTACGTTTTGGATATTTTCCAAACTAGTGAACAGTGCGAGGCACCCAGTGGGCTTTCCCACTATTGTTTTTTCTCAGTTTACACATCCGTAGTGACAACGGATTTTTGTACCTCAGCACCCATTTTAGATCATTTAGAAAATTCTCCAACATTCGCATTAATTAGGTGTGCACCTTTTACAACCATTCGCATCTTAAACGATGACATCATTTGACTGTGAACGAGTTTTAGGGAGTGTCTGTAAAGTTTCATGGGAGGCAAAACGTGTGGCTTGCAGCAGATTCCCAGCTCTATATTAAGAAGGTAATGTCATGACTGTCATGGAGGGATCTGGAGTAGCCCAGGCCTGTCAGATACTTTTAATGGAGGGAGCAATTTCGGTAGATTCCTGTTAATCACCCCAAATCAGTGCTGGCAGTCTGGGACACAGAAGCTGGGGGTAACGAGCAGTTTCATTGGAGACTGTGGGCTCTGCTTCAAATGGCCATATTTAAAGGATTGCCTATTGCCCGAGTTGTGTGCGAGAGTTGAGGTCAAAGGCTGCCAAGGTTAACACTATCACTCCTAGATACTACACTTAGCTGTATGTCCGTCAGGAGAAACAAGTGTTTACATTAATAATGACCACTTGTATAGCCCCCACCCAAAAAAAACAAGCATTGAAAATGCAATAGGTCTCGTCTTTGATTAAGTTAAAGCCATTTGCTTTGCTAATGGAACAGTATAGCAAAGCAAATGGCTTTAACTCAATGAAAGGCGAGACCTATTGCATTTTTAATGCTTGTTTATATAGATATTTAGGTGGAATGAAGTGCCTTTGCTATGTATGAGGTTGGTGACCTATCGGTAAAGCTCTTGTTGGTGTATATAATGAGTTAAGTACGGGTGGCTAACAATGTGAATAATTCCCCTCCCAGCCACTCCAAAATTACAGTTTTTGAGGGCAGTGCCATGCATCCTATATCGTGGTTTTGAGGATCCGGCATGTATCTAGACCTCGTTCCCACACCCTGACATTAGGGGGTGTTTGACTCTTCCAGTTTTAAGTGATAGCGCTCTTCCCCAAAGTTAGGCTTACTCTTAGAGGTATCTCCTCAACATTTGTGAAGCCCTCTTCCTCCTCTGTGTAGAGGAGAGCTAATTTTGGGCTGTGGTTAAGCAGTCATTTCACAACCATTTGAAGTGTGTGAAAGATCCCTACCAGAGAGATCTGGATTTGGGCAAGTCCATACCATGGGTAGAAAGCCTTCTGTCCAATTGCAACACCATAGACATTCTAGTCCCATTCCCCTTTGAAAGCGCCAAAGTCGTTTGGGAGTCAGATATATTTTGTGTAGATATTTAAATCGTATGAGGCAAAATCTGTTTGTGACTGCTGCTTCGCATGGAACCATGAGTTCCCACATCCGTTCTACATTATCTAGGGGGCCTAAGTCTGTTTCTCATGTCTCCTCAAGTTCATTGAAGTTGGCTGGGTTTTATATGTGTGGGAAAGATTCCCTTTCGCTGGGGGTGAAGGAGGGAGGCATCACTAGTATTCTTTCGAAGAAATTATACTCTGGATTTTCTCGAGATGTATTGTATAGATTGTTAGAGCATGTCGAAGTTGGAGATATTTTCAGAACTGCATGTGTAGTAACCCACATTCCTCCTAAAAATACCTCTAGGGTCGGTACATCTGAGAAAATGGTGCCCACGAGGTCTGTTCTGTGAGTTGGTCTCCTCAACTAGTATATCTGTTTGTGGCTTACTGTATGTCACAAAACACTTTTATCGCTGGTGGGGTCTCTAATGGGATTTTCCCTACGCATAGGAAGTGCAAAAGAGCTTTCTCTCCCATTATTTGTGTTTTCCTGTTATCTACTCACATATATGTTCCTAGTTTATGGCGCTATCTATTTGATGTAACATTTGTAAAGCGCTCTGACACCCGTCCAGGGTCTAGTTTATACTAGATAAAACTGTATAAATAAGTAAATAAATACCCATAATTCCACAGCATTCGTAGAGTCTATTGTGGATCCCACATTTTTGAGTGGATATAGTAGTTTCCACCATCAGGTGACCCGCCCGATAATAGGCCTTAGTATCTACCATAGCCAAGCCACCATCGTATGTGAATTTACAGCATTTCTCAAAGGAGATTCAGATGTTGCCTTTGTTCCAGTGGAAAAATCTCAGGTTGAAGTCATGGTCAGCAAATATCCCTTGGGGAGGGCCGGGAAGGGTTATCATTGTTAATAACACCACTCTCCCCATCATCGACGAGGGTAAAGCCATCCAAGTACGCATGTCCAAAATTGTCTAGTAGGGGATTATATTTTTTAATACAGCTTCTATCTTCTACCCCAGCCAAGTGGATACTGAAATATTTGATGTAGTGGGTAGTGACTTGAATCCCTCTTTCTTTCACTCCTTGCTTGTGACAACATACATACAGTCTTTGTACAATTCGCCTTACTCATTGAGTGAGTTAAATGTAAGAGGAGACCATAGGCATAGAACAATATCTTGGTCTCCAGGTCCTCTGACCATCTAAAGCAAGTCAATCGCTCCGATTGCCGGAGACTTGCCAGTTGAGAGATGGCCTGTGGCTGTAGACATTTCCCCTGCGCTTATTGGCCTGTCGAGCTGTATCTTATCTCTGTCACAAAGGCTGGACATAGAAACAGATGTTAGGTATTCTTGGAACTGTTCAGGTGAGTGTGTGGCCTTGATAGTGTTGTGCGAGAAGGGTAGCTGTTTCGTCTGGGGTGGAGAATGTATATTTCCATCCCTGTAATAGGCGAGGTGTGTGTAAGGATTCAAGAACTCTCCATATGTAGTTCCAGATGAAGTTTATTCATTAACAGCATATGAACACAGCATCCCCAGCTGAGCAAAGCTCACCGGCTATTTCATCTTCAAATTGCCAACCTTCCATCACTGGGTCAGCAGTGACCTCATGACATTCCATGCTCAGCATGCAAGTCCTTACATATCTTCCCCCTTACAATATTTTAACAACCCAAAAAACAATATTGATCAAAACATCTATATTAACGCTGGGGAAGAAGATATACAGTGATCTGATACGCGTAAAATGCACTATCCTTAAATCTTACATACGTCACCCATACTCCTTGTGACACCATTCTCCAGAACCAACACACTATGTTTGACCACCTTTACTCTGCTTGGAGCAAAATACTTGCTTTCACCCTTAAAAACAAATCCCCCTATTCTAACAACCACCCAATCTCCTGGTTTTACACAACACGGCTTCACACCTTTCTTCTCATTATAATACTGCATGTTTTTCATTTGCGACCTTAGGACAGTCCTTTGAATTTCCTCTCGATCGACCTCAACATCAGTTACAACTCCCTTCAGCCACACAGGACACTTACAGTAGCTGCTTCATCCCCGCCTGGAACCTATGACACCTTAAAACGGACACTTGCAGCCTAAGGATGTGGCTACCGGGCTTCGTGGTGCTGCTACTGACCCTGCTTTCTCTGGCACCAGGTAACACAGATCCATAACTTGGATAACTCAGTCCTAGAACATTCTGGGCTTCTTGGCACATGCACTGTAGCTCTAGGCTGGCCTGGTAGCACTTTTTGGAGCCCTCTCAATAATTCTCGCCAGACCAGCGCATGCGCTGGGTCAGGCGAGACCTAAAAAGTGGTGAGGAACGCTTTCTACACTCGTTTTGTGTTTGAGCAACAACAGCTATTTTTAATGCCCTGGCTTTTGGATGTGTGCTATGTGTGGCTGCCTCTAAAGTGTCCAAGAGGAACAGATTGGCAAAACCTCGCTGACATTGTCAAGAGGATGCCAGGGCGCTTTACAAAAGCTAGTCGTACATTTGAGTTACCTTCAGCTAGTATTGTCGGCCCGGCGACAGCATTCTCTTTCTAGTAAAAGCTTTTGAAACTGACCCACGTGTTTGCTTGTCCTGCCTTCACTGTCCGCCAAAAATATCCATGAAACTTTTTTTTTTTTTAGCTTTTTTTTCTGACACCAGTGAGCATGTTTCTAATGTTATGAAAACATTTTTAAACATGCATATGACCATATGAAATTCATTACCTAGTCCAGATATGGTTCACAGCTTAATTGAATGGATACATATAACTGCATTGCCTTTGATACTAGAAGCCCTTTCAGGACTCCCTTCCTGAAGCGCAGCCCGTTCTGTCCGTGTTTTCTTTATTTATTACAACTAGTGAATTTCAAACAAGCTCTAAGATTGGATCTGTGCCCTTTCCTTGATTCCATTCATTGCCATGAGAGTGGGATCCTGGCTGCGCCGCTGGCTGTGCTGGTGAAGGTATCCAAGCCGGCCTGCAGGGCGATCATGGCCTTCCATGAAAGACACGTGTCTCTGAAAGCCAGATACATCGCAGACTGGAATTAGATGAAGCGCTAGGCATAGCTGCGGCGTATCCAGTAGAAAGGCAGACTTAGTATGGAAAGATCTATAGAGGTGGAGACGAGTCAATCACAGAACAGGCTCGGTCCCAAAAGTCTAGTTTGGCTGGGGCCAAGTCAGTCAGGGCTAAAGATTGTTTTAAACATAGCTTTTATTGGTTTCTGTGAGTTGGCATGATTAAAGCAAACTTCTAATGTACTAGATATCCAGAAACCGGAAGGTTCTGAATATTTGAAGGGCCAAGAGGAGAAATGGGGAGGAGTACACCCTCCTGATTCTAAACCTTAATCACAAAAAGTACTCCACTGTTATTCTCATCAGATTGTTGTTTGAGAACAAAAACCAAGAGACCAGAGAAAAGAGAGAGAGGCACTGGGATGTCCCTACGTGAAGCAGCCCCTGACGGGGTCGTGCAGGAAAAATCCTAGTTTTTATTTATTTTCCCTCACACACCCTAGTGGTGTCATGCTTCATCATCGGGACACCGCGACCCCTATAAGTCGCGGTGGACTCAACCAATGTTCCAGGGAGCACTTAGATAATATGACAGACCAGGGGGATAAAGATTAAAAATTGACTGCTCCACCCCAGTATCCCTTTATTCTCGGGTCTAGCAGGAATGTAAAATATTTACAATAGGGTCGTATGGAGAGTTATGGTCCTAAGACCCTAAGGCCAACATGTTTCAGTCCTTTGATGCCCAAAAAAACAGGTATGGTGCTAGGACTTTCTTCAGGGCTATATGATCCCCTGGTGTAGATAGAACAGATAATTACCCTATCCTATTTATGAAAAGGGCAGATAGCTGCTCCTTTGTGTCTCTGTATTATTTTTATAGTTGTGTCACTCCATCTGTGAAGAAAAAACAACAGAACAAAATGGTATATTGTTTATTTTTAATCTTTATCCCCCTGGTCTGTCATATTATCTAAGTGCTCCCTGGAGCATTGGTTGAGCCCACCGCGACTTATAGGGGTCGCGGTGTCCCGATGATGAAGTATGACACCACTAGGGTGTGTGAGGGAAAATAAATAAAAACAAGGATTTTTCCTGCATGACCTCGTCAGGGGCTGCTTCACGTAGGGACATCCCAGTGCGCCTCTCTCTTTTCTCTGGTCTCTTGGTTTTTGTTCTCAAACAACAATCTGATGAGAATAGTAGTGGAGTACTTTTTGTGATTAAGGTTTAGAATCAGGAGGGTGTACTCCTCCCCATTTCTCCTCTTGGCCCTTCAAATATTCAGGACCTTCCGGTTTCTGGATATCTAGTATATTAGAAGTTTAGTGCAGCGCACAGCTGTGGGGCAATATTTTGCAACTTCATCTTTTCGAATAATTTTAGAAATTTGAATGTCATAAACAAAGGGACTTCGATTTGATTCTCCCTTGTTTTTTAGTACACCCCTTATACTCCCCGCTCGCCCCCTTTTTCCTCTTCTTCCCCGATAATCGCTCATTTTTTTATCATGAATATTCCAGGTCCTTCCACATCTATACAAACCCTAGGGATAGGATATTCAGACGAAATGGCATCAGCGATTTGGCTGGACCATCACTATTCCCTGACACAAATATAAGTCAGAGCCTGAACCAAGCCCAAAATTGGGATGAACTGAAAGAACTCAAACGTGCTCAGATGAAGATTCTTCTTCATGGTGCCATCCTCACGGAGTACTTACATGGGAATGCTGCACCAAAGGGCCTTTTAGTAACAAATGCCCCTAGAGTCTTTTTAGATGACCCGAAATTTAAAAAGGAGTGGTCTTTGATCGCGTGGCGGTGTACACGCTAAACGCCTTTCCGATGCCATCTTAGTAAAAATTAAAACAAGCGAAGATGCTCTAATGACCGAGATCAAGATCACCCTATGTAAAAAGAAATTAGAAGAGGTCAACAAAGAAATTGCAGAGCATAAAGATTTTTTGATGCAAAGTAAAGTAAATAAGCTTCAGAAAGATCTTTAAAAATGTGCCCACGAAAAAGTATATCCATATATACCGGACGACTATAAAGGTCAGGAGAATACTGGTCTGGCTCCTCATACCAAGGGGATTCAAGTAATTCAGAATCTGAACCCGAAGACTGGTCAAGTGATGGTTCTAATAAAAGTTGGAAAGGGAAACTAAGGAGACCAGGAAGAGGAAACTTTAATCAAGGATTTCAACCACCTCCTATGTATCCATGGCCAAGTCCATTTGGTCCTGTACAGTTCCATGGACCTCCACAATTCCATGGACCCCCTACATATCATCATGCGCCCTTCTTCCAACCAAATTACAACCAAACTCGTTTTTTAGGACAGGGCGGCAGAAGAGGAAGACGAGGCAGGAGGACCAATATAAACAAGCAGGTCCAATGGGAGGACAGCAACACTCCAATGAACACCCAAAGCATGACAAGAGGACCACAAAGTGGGGTGAACAACAACAAGGACTCGTGGTGAATCTTTCAGACCTCTCTTTGAATGCAGATGAAATAGCAATACTGAATAAAGGGCTTGGGTTTGTTCCCACAACATACCTGGACAAATTCCAACTACGTGGTGAATTAAGTGAATTTTTCAGGAAGATACGTGTAAAATCCTTTTTTATGGGAAAAGAACTACCTGTGAATGATAATTCCCATACAGCACTACGTCCAAAATCAAATTTCTTCCCTCCAACTTCACTTACGCCTCCAGAAGTTATCGCTTTTGAAGAAAGCGTCTCGAAAGACATCGAGGAGCTAGCACCAAAATACAATAGCTATGACAATCTCAGTACAAAAGAGAGGAAGGCTCTAAAAACTTTGAGTATGAAAAATGACATAATTATAAAACCCGCCGACAAAGGCGGAGCCACTGTGATCCAGAGCATATAGAGCGTATAGAACCTCCTGCCTCAATCTTCTGACAGATACAAAATTCTACAGGAAGATTAACAAAGATCCCACAGCGCGCCTGAAAAAAACGATTAGTACTATCACTGTAGAAGCCTTGAACCATGGTTGGATAAACAAGAAAGAACATGAGTTTCTGAATCCTGACGATCCAAGAGTTCCAGTATTTTATACAATACCAAAAATACACAAAGGAAGAATACCGCCACCCGGAAGACCCATCGTATCTGGCGTTGGGTCTTTACTGGAACCTCTCTCCCAATATACGGACTGGTTCCTTCGCCCACTAGTCAAGTGTATCAAGTCATATGTACAGGATACGAAACATCTACTAAACCTTATATCTGAAACTACATATGACCCCACAAACAACCTATTGGTATATTTGGATGTAGAAGCATTATACACAAGCATCCCTCAAGAGGAGAGCATCCGGGTAATTGAAAACCGGTTAAAACAAGAACAGTGGGCCTGGGATGCCCCAATCGAGTGGATCATCAAGGTGATGCGTCTAGCATTAACGGAAAATTTCTTCCGTTTCGAAGACCAGCTCTATCTCCAAGTCCATGGCACTTCGATGGGCAGCACCTTTCCTCCTAGCATAGTGTGTCTGTATGTGGACCAGATAGAGGAACAACATATCTGGTCAGCCAACCCTTACTCCCTTAACATCTGTAAGTGGTGGCGTTACATCGACGATGTCCTGTTGATTTGGAAGGGAGATGCAGGAACTCTATCTTACTTTCATGGGTGGCTTAACCAGCTGAATCCACATTTAAAATTCACCATGACATATCATCACAATGAGGTTTCCTTCCTTGACGTAAAAATCAGGGCAAAAGATCAAGGCCTGTCAAGTTCCCTTTACACGAAACCGACCGACAAAAACAGTCTTTTGCATTTTGAGAGTGGACATCCACGCTGTCTCCGGGAAAATCTTCCCATTGGTCAGTTTCTACATATACGTAAGAACTGCAAAGATATAAAGGATTATAAAATTGAAGCAGAAACATTGACAAAGAAACTAGAAGAACGAGCCTATCCTAAACACATCATCGAAAAAGCTAAGAAAAGAGCTCGTAATACACCCAGATCTGCTTTATTGGAGACAAATAAAAAAAATCTAAAGATACCATCATCTGTGTCACAGCATACAATACATCATTTAATGACGTTAAGAAAATTATTAATAAGAGGTGGCAGATTCTTACATCAAACAAATTACAGTTTGAGAAACCTATGTTCTCCTTGAAGAAAAACAGAAGCCTGAGAGATAATTTGATACACACAGATCTAAAGAGAAGAACATCCCAACAACTAACACTCTGGCAACAACCTTCGGTCAGTGGACACTATCTGTGCGGAGCATGTGTAGTATGCCCATTAACCAAACATACAAAGGAGCTTGAGCTGGGTATGCACCACGCATGGGAACAAAGGACACATACAAATTGTAATAGTGACAAAGTCATCTATATGATCAAATGCCCTTGTCAATTGATGTACATCGGAATGACTGGAAGAAAAGTCAAGGTTCGTAACAGCGAACATAGGAGTACCACCAGGAGAGCAATCACAGCCACAAGACTAACGTCGCACTACGTTGAGATGCAACACACAGACATGGATGTTCATTGGACTGTGATCGAAAAAGGTCAAGGGTGAAGGTGATCTGACAAGGAAACTACTTGAAAGAGAACAAAGGTGGGTGTATCGCCTAAAAACACACATCCATGGACTTAACAATTCAATTCCCTGGAATCAAATTAACAAAAAGTGCTGAAATATCAACATTCCATGATATGTAGTTACAAACTTCACATGGAAAACATACATCCCCGATACTCTACATCAATATAAGATGTTGCCATTCATGTTTCTTAACCATTAAGATAAGGCCCACAGTCTGGGACTATATATATAAATGATAACACCATACAGTCCCTCCATTAGGCGATATAGCCTTTTAAAACAGTCAGTTTTTTCAAAGTGCACAAAAGGGTAGAGATTCCAAAAAAGGAGGAACACTCCCCTTTACTCTACCCTTACTTCATTATGAAGGGGTTGAGTACTTCTTTTCAGATAGATTCCTCTTTCTTCCATTACTACCTAGAAATAATTAGTATGATTTGATATTGTCATTATCTTTGACATTGTAAACATCATAAGTAGGTCATCTACCAGATGGTGTCTCTATCCGGTCTTGTTCCCCTAAACAAGAACTTCCTTTCCCAAAATGCACTATAACGCTATTTGGGGCTTTCCTCTCTTTCCACCGACAGTTCAGCAGTGATTTTATCTGCATTACATGTTGCACATAACGAAGAACAATGTGGATGGATTTACAATCTCTCTATAATTCCACTCGTTATTTGTGCCTTTCTTAACAATAACATCAGTAGACTCTCCTTTCTCCGGGTCTCTTAAGACAAAAAACTACATCTCCCATAATCCCCACAACGCTGTTTGGGTCTGTTCTCGATCACCGACGATAGTTCAGGCTCTACCTCTTATGTATAATTTGTTATACATAACGAAGAGCAGTATAGAGGGATTCAGGATCTATATGTAAACTATCCCGAGAATTGCTCATTTTTATTGTAAACAACGGTTCCTTTTTTGTTTTTCTTGTATGTTATAACTTTAACGGCGAGGTTGACGCTAATCACATGACCTCGCGCAAACACCCAAAAATGAATGGTTTCCGCCCAGGATATTTAAATCGTGGAATGCGCACTGGAACATCGCCTCAAGCCGATGGAATCCACGCCGCATAGGTGATCTGTAGGGAGAGACCGGGTAGCCCGTGAGTACTTCATATGCAGTCTTGGTTACGGCAATCTCGTTTTTTTGAGACTACCATTACAAGATTATACCTTATCACGCTGTCCTCTCCCCGTGCTTCAGTCCCCTCTGTCTTTTTTTAATGTTTCCAAATGACCACCACAATTGTAATGGTCCTGTACTTTTGTCTCTTGTTGTTTGTCTCCTAACAAAATCTGGTAATCAGGGATACTCCTGTAATAGCGCGATTTCACATGAATTATTATCATTCTCCAAACGGGGTAAAAAAAACAAAGTTACACGTTGTGTTCCCCCCTTTTTTTCAACAAATCTTTATTAAACTTATGAGCGGTGTGTATGAAGACGAGTGTGCGAGTGAGTGTATGGACAATTCAGGACCTCCTTCCTGTTTTCGTCACGTGGGTGCACAATATACCATTAAGAAGCAAATAGCATATACAAAAAAACCACGGTATGATAGGTGTTCTTGATATTTGATATGGGTTTCAATCAACACACAATATTTCAGGAGCACGAACTGTTTTCACTGGGATTATATGAGGGCATTTCTCACGGTGTGGTGCCATTTAGCATCTGAAGATTTGGATATATAGATACATGCCCTTATATATATATATATTTTGTTTTGTCTTCACAGATGGAGTGACACAACTATAAAAATAATACCGAGACACAAAGGAGCAGCTATCTGCCCTTTTCATAAATAGGATAGGGTAATTCTCTGTTCTATCTACACCAGGGGATCATATAGCCCTGAAGAAAGTCCTAGCACCAAACCTGTTTTTTTGGGCATCAAAGGACTGAAACATGTTGGTCTTGGGGTCTTAGGACCATAACTCTCCATACGACCCTATTGTAAATATTTTAACATTCCTGCTAGACCCAAGAATAAAGGGATACTGGGGTCGAGCAGGGAATTTTTAATCTTTATCCCCCTGGTCTGTCATATTATCTAAGTGCAGCCTGGAACATTGGTTCAGCCCACCGCGGCTTATAGGGGTCGCGGTGTCCCGATGATGAAGCATGACACCACTAGGGTGTGTGAGGGAAAATAAATAAAAAGAAGGATTTTTCCAGCACGATCCCGTCAGGGGCTGCTTCACGTAGGGACATCCCGGTGCCTCTCTCTCTTTTCTCTGGTCTGGTTTTTGGTCTCAAACAACTATCTGATGAGAATGCTAGTGGAATACTTTTTGTGATTAATGATTAAAGCAAAGCCAGTCACATATAAGACCCACTGGCACGCAAAGCCTTCGGGCCCTTGAAGAGTCCGTTTCATGCATGACATGTTTTCCCCTAAGATGCCACCCTTTCAAACTGACTAGAATGCTGCTAAATTTCTCGATTTCTCCTAATTTATCTATTCTAAACTTGAATGTGTTGCATTTTTTTCTTGTTGTGGATAATTATTTAACGCTTGCATATTTCAACTGTGCTTAAAGTTCAAGGGCCTTACTATATGGCTCTAGCCTTCTTGTGTTTTCTTGAAAGGTAACTGTGCCTCCTTTCTAATTTATTTTGTTAGTTACAGTAGCTTCCCTCCCATTAAAAATTACTGGTATGCTATACTACCCCTTCAGAATTGCTTTAAAAAAAATGTTTGGCATTGTAAACACATTTTTATGAAAATGTGCTGTAAATAACATGATTTTGTCTAGCAATATTATTTTACTCGGTCCCAATTTGTCAATTGCTCATCCTTGCTACCTTCATTCCCTCCGTGGAACTTGTCATCAACATTAACGCCTCACCACTTTCAAAAGTCACCAGCCGCCACTGGTTACTAGCGTTAAAAATAATTCTGAGAAAAAAGATTTCTTTGGGCAAAGTGTAATACAGCTAAGCATTGCTGGCAACCAGAAAGGAATGTATTAGTAGTATGCTGAGTTCTGAACCAAGAATGAGGACAAAGGGAATAAACATTACCTACCAAAAAGAAATGCTTTACATGTCTTGACTACTCTGCTTAAGCGCAGACAAATTGGAAAGCCCTGTCTGACTAAACTGTTTTCTATTTGAGCATGGTATGATGCATCATACAAAAGATGTATACCGTCACACAGAAAGCTTTTCTTAAAACGAGGGGCTTCTGGTAAAAACGTTTCCAAAACCCAAAAATCCTCATTTGAAAAAGAAGCAGATCTGCACAAAAGTGGCCGTTGAACTTTCAAAGAGTGCCAACAGTTGTTGAGAAAATGGTATGATGTTAAATACGTATATCAATCCATTTTATAACAGCATAGTCTATATAATTATTACAGTGATAAATGACGTGTACTACTGAGGGACTATCTTGTAATTTTATCTAAAAAGATTTGATGGAGCAGCAAGGTAGGAAATCCTGGTTAAAGGCTCAGATCTAGGCACTGGCAACAGACCAGTTGGCTTTCTAGCTATGCTGGCGAAGACTGTCTGTGTCCACATCACATCTCATAATTTGAGCAAATACATTTGCTAAAAAGATAATCAAAATCACTGTAGTATACTAGTTGGGCATACTTTGAGGCCTGAAGATACCATATATTTACCTGACAGCTTGTTAAAAAAACAGAAGCACATTTATCCTGCTTAAAAGGCACTTTTTAAAATTCATTTGCTTAAGCTAAATTATAATATACCTTACTTCCAGTTCCCTTATTTCTTTTTAGCAAGGTCGCATGTAAAAATAAAAATACTCCCCTAAGCTGCAAAACCAACATGGAGGCAGAGTTGCAAGAGCCACCATTTTGGTGGGCAACCCAGCCCTTGCAGCTGTTCCACAAACCGAACTGGGCCTTTAAAGATTGGGGTTTACAGTAGACTTTGCTATTGAAGAATAATGAAAGGGGAAGATAGAATTGACTGTGAGGCGAATACAACACAAGCCTTGGATGGAATGGAAAATTAGATTGTTTGGGGTGAGTAATAGTGCTTCTGAGGAAGCAAGAAACATTGAAGACCTTATCTCACAGCAATGTAAAAATAGCTTGAAAGGAGCTTTTAAGGAGTTTGAGCTAAGGCAACATCGAGAAAAGAAAGCTACTGAATAGAAAGGAGGGTCTGAGAAGAAATAGAATAGGCTGAAACACGGAGAGGGACATTGCAGTGGAAAAGGAGACCACAATGGCAGTTGAGTGTAGAAAAACGCAGAAAATGACATAAGCATCTAAAACCCCTTTATAGCAATCCTTTTCTTTTTTGGAGTGCATTTTGAAAATGTGTCCTGTAAATCCTGTTTAACCGCTCTGTTGTTTAAACGCTCAGCATAGAAGCCCACCGGCTCCATTTTGTTGTCCCAAACTTTGCCATTTGTGAAGAACCTCCCATCAAACCACAATGAATGCCATTCTTGGTGCACCAGAGCTTGATACAAATGTGTGGTCACACTTGATGGACAGTTTACATAGTCTTAAGACCTGCTGGAGTACAGGTCTAGTATTAAAAACGTAGTGTATGTGATTTATGAATCTACCACGTTTTGTAACTGCTTATGTCAGTGCTGAATTAGTTTATTGTCTAAAAGCTAAAAATTGTGACTTTGTTAAAATCAGTTCTGTTAGGTTCAATATAAATAAGGTATCTGGTGATACTCGCATGGTGAATTCATAGAATATGTGCAATAGTTCTTCAGGGTTTAATGCACTTACTGTTTTCTGTGTTATTAGAGGCTATGTTGAATCTATATACCTTATTTTTTTCGCATTCTTGTAAAGTGTACTCTTATTTTTGTTTGTTTCCTGGTTAACGCAGAGAGCTAAAGTACTTTTTCCGGAGAAGGTAGCATCGATTTGAACCATGTTGTGTACTTTACACAACGGTGTCTGCAATGGCAAAAGCTGCTATGGTAGATAACAAGTTCTTGCGCAAGGACCTTTAAAATGTTCTATAGGCAGTGCTATAGTACGTTCTGAGGTACTGCTGAGGGGCAGTTTATAAAAACATTTTGGACCCTAGATGTTTCCTGGGATCTTGTAGATTCCTTTGTTGACAGGTTAAACCCCCTCCCTTTGTTTGCAATGTGAAGACTCCGCTAATGCATCCCACCCTCGTCGCTAGTGTAAAGATTCGAGAACTCTCCATATGTAGTTCCAGATGAAGATTATTCATTAACATCATATGAACACAGCATCCCCAGCTGAGCAAAGCTCACCGGCTATTTCATCTTCAAATTGCCAACCTTCTATCACTAGGTCAGCAGTGACCTCATGACATTCCATGCTCAGCATGCAAGTCCTTACATAAGTATCCCTGTATTCCTGTTCTCTATAGGCGAGCCAGTGGGCTAATTTGCCTGTCTTTTCTGCTTCATCATATAGTCTGCTCTGAGTGGCTAGCCACGTCTTATATGCCATGCCATGTCTTGTGTGTTCATGGTGGAGTTTTGTTTGTTACATCTGTGTAGGTTTTCTTGTGGCGCAGTGGTTCCCTCTGTGCCTGATGGACATCTTCTAGTTTGTCAAGTAACCAGTGTTTTTCTTTCTTATTGTGTGATAAGGACCAAAAGCTTTTCCTCTTATAACCGGTGAGTGTATTGTGCCTTTATTGATCTCAAAGTACTGCGTCACCTCTTCTGCTAGTTAGTCTCTAATCGTGCAATTCTTGAGCCACCTAGGGCTCATCCGCCATTGGTAAGGGGCATTCAGGAATTTACCATATAACTTAAGCTCTAGAGGTGCATGCTCAGGGAGGCCTCTGACGTGTAAGGATATGAACCTAACCCTGTCCATGTTGGAGATCGGCATCAGGAAATAGTCAATCCTGGAAAAGGCTCTATCTGTCCCAGAGATGAATGTATAACCCCCCTTCTCAAAGATGGTGCTGGTGCACACCACCCATCGTACAAGCCCATATCCTGAAGTCTGTGAGTGGGGTGCTGTGGGGGATGGTTGGCAATGGTAGGCCGGAATGGTCTCAAATTTAGTCCATCAGCCCATTGAGATTGCCTGCTATTATAGTGAGTTCTGGTGGTGCTTCCAAGAGGACCAAACCAATTTTAGCTACGATTTCCCTGGATATAGCTGGTGGTGCGCCGATTGAGCATATTGTGATTGGCTAATCTTATGTGTTACCAGTTACCATGAAATGTTTTCCATTTATGTGTTATCACAACAGGTAGGCGTTTGTGTATCAGTATTGCACCCCTGTGTGATCCTCTCTCATCCCCGGCATGAGCTGACTGGATGAATCCGTATTTGTTACGGCATGGGCAGTTGTCTCCCATTAGGTGGGTCTCTGTAACAGGAGTATGTCCGCTCCATAGTGTTTGGCTGTGTTTAACATTGCGTCCTTTTGATCTTACTGAGGAGTCTGTTTAGTTCTAAGGGATTAAGGGATACACCATAGTATATTAATGGGTCGCTGCATAGGAGAGTTATCCTCTGCATATGATTGGTAGGTTGAGGTTTCTGTCTGCACCCTCATGTTCCTTTTCTGTGTGTTGGGAGTGTGTCAGATGTGCGATCCTATGAAAACTCTTACTTCCAACCATGAAGCATCTGTCATAATTCTGACTTATCGTTGGCTAGGTTAGCCTGAAAAGAAGTAAAGAATGTCCCCCCATCAAATTCTCTTATACCTACAACCTACCCCAACCAAAGTCTAACATCCTGTCCTAATAACTGCTGAAGTCCAGCACCCTGTTCAGTATGTGTGAAGAGTCTCCAACTAGAAATTGTCTGGAGAGGTCTGTGTGGTGTCTATGTTTACTAGAGCTCCCAAGGAGGCTGTTTAATATATTTGTGGGAGGAGGAAGGTCTTCATTCAAAAGTCTGGAGCCATTTAGGTAAGAGGTTAGTTCTTTATTTCAAGATAGGCTGTTCGGTTTCTGCAACATCTGGTAGGTTATGTCAGGGCTCTGTTCTCCCTCCAGCTATCCTATCTTGCTCTGCAGACTACACATGAACATCCTATTATACCATTCACTCTCAGCAGTCAGGAAACCGGATCAGACATACAGAGAATGGGAACGTACAGGATACTACACACCTCCCTTTCATACAAACAACAAAACAAAGAACAGCCCATTCCATTGCATACAAAGTACAGGAACCATCATTCACAGTCGCTCAATCTCCAACATGTCTAGCTTACACATTCGCCCTACAACAACCTGCTAAACTATCCAATACTCACGCCAACACACAAACACAATAAATAGCAGTCACAGAAACTCTGTGACAGGTTAAGACATAAGCCTCTCGATACTGCATGTCAAACAAAGAAACAAGACAACAACTAGGTTGTTGACTTACATTGCACAACAGTCCTAGACACAGAAGTGTTGCGACCTTCTTGTACATGCGGCCTTAATACATCATGCCTCCACACTTACTCTCATGCAGGAGATGCAGTCACACTACAGCCAGGGCACGGAAACTACTGGCTTTCTTCAACAAATGTTTCCATGTCATCTTTAAGTGTACACATCCAATACCCAAAACAAAACGCTAACGGAAAGTTTAACCTTGCATCACCTCGACTCAAAATTCCTTGATCAGACTGCAACACAAAACCGGTCATAAAAACTACACTCCTATACAGTGTTCCCAGGCATCCACCTGGCTTTACTAAACTACACAGCAAAACTAACTCTCACACCTTCTTCACCTTTAATAAGCAAGGATACTACAATGCCCCATACACAAAAGTTTAGTCCAGCACTCCACACCACCCTGTCACATTGACTGGCTAAAACACATGACCAAGTGGCAGGCTTAAGAAAGCCCTTAATCTGCATCCAGCACCATGCCCTCTGAAAACTGCACCAGAAAAAATGTATACTTTTTTTTTTAACATAACGATGACAGCCTACATAATGCATACTGAAAAATTATCGAAACAACACAAGAAACAAACACTAGAGTAGTACGGCAATACAACCATTGATAACTAACCACTTCAGCAGGAAAAGGAGTATTAACCTAGAACACACTAACACTACATCAAAACACTGCTTTCAGACACAACACTGACAGACTCCATTATGGAAAAAACACAGGCTAAATTGTCAGTTTTATTTAAAAAATTTAAAAGATGGTAGAAATATATGTTTGAAGGAATGTGTGGCAACAGATGCACATGCTCTGCATACCCCTGCCATCCAGCGTTGGGTCCGAAAGTTGTGCAAGTTATTTTTCTTCAAAGAAGTCTTTCGAGTCACAAGATCGAGTGACTCCTCCTCTTGGTGATATTGCGCATGGGCATTGACTCCTTTGTTAGAGTGTTTTTGCTCCGCGGTCCGGTTCACACATGTGTGCTTCTGCTCTGTGTTTCGACTCAGTTATGTATGATTCTTCTGTTTCTTTACTGTCTTCGACTGCATTGTTTTCAATCGTGTTTTTCCACTTCTGCAATACTCTCCAATTTTGTCGGTTCGGACTTCGACTGACTGCCCTTCTGCGCGCCGCCAATGCCTACCTCTTAGCGTGTCACAGCCTCCATTGAAGATGTGCTTCAAATGGAACATACACCATTTCGATTCTGCCCACATTGCCACGCAAAAATCCACACATCGATCAACACCTTGTGTGCAATATGTGCCTTTTGCCTGACCATAAAGAAGCCGACTGCGACGCTTGTAAGTCATTTCGGTCCAAAAAGACCCTTTGGGATCAATAGGCCTGTCGGTTAGAAATGTTTCAAAAGAGTGGGTATGACACTTCTGACTTTTTTGGTGAAGAACATGCACAAGAATAGCCAACCGCCGATGAAGAGGAGGCTTTTCTATCAGTCAAAGCTCCGGCTCTGACTTATTCCTGGATTTGGAGATGCACAAACTCACGTCTGGCCAACACATGAGTACTGAGACCCCATCCCCTGCTTCTCCCTCCAAGTCGGCCACAAAATATTCCTCGCTTCTAATATCTGAGGTCGCCAGACCACCACTGCCTTTGGGCCATAGTTGGATATGAAAATCTGCTTGGCCTGTTGCTTCGCCAACTGGGTGGTGGCCCAGTCACCACCAACTTTTCTAATCTTGGTGATGTGGGCTCGGGCCTGTTGGCGCAGTTTGTGTGCCAAAAATGCTCCCACCATATCACCCCCTCCCCCGTAGTATCGCTGCTGTAGGGCTAGTAGAGCCCTTTCTGAGTTTTTGTACTATGCACGCAAAGCTGGCCACGCACTAGAGCCGATTGTCTTTTGTTGCGCCATGAGGGGGCTGACTGGTCAAGACGCTCAAGGGATTTGATCTCTGCAGTCAGGCCCGTCTGCACTAGCTGAGATTCTCTTGCGCGGGCGATGGCTATAGAGAAGATCACCCCCCTAATGGTGGCCTTAAAGCCATCCCACAGTGTTTGGCTCAAGATCTACGGGAGATCGTTTAGCTCAAAATAGTCAGTGATTCCCTTTCAGATGTCCCCCACATCTACTAGATCTCTCAGGACGTGCAGGGGGGTACCGCCAGCGGGACTGCAACTGCCGCTCGGCCGTCCCAGCTCCAAATGATTTCCACATCGGCGTGGTCCGAAATAGAAATGTCGGAGATGGTGACCACATCGAGCATGCAGAGGGAGAGTGGGTGAGAAAGAGGAGATCGATTCTAGACTAAGACGTATGCACATGCGAATAGAACGTGTATTCGTGGGCATACGGGTGTCTATATCTCTAAGCATCCAACAAGCCGAGGTCTGTGATATATTTTTTAAGTGCTACCGAAATCGCGCCTGTGCCCTGGAAAGTAATGGAGGAGTGGTCCATTTGGGGGTCCTACAGAAGGTTCATATCACCTCCCATAACGATACTCCCTTCCAGGGCAGCCAGTTGATCCTGCAGTAGGTCTCTGAGGAACAGATCTTGCTCCTGGTTGAGGGCATAGATATTCAATAGAGTGAGAGGGCAAGTGCCCCGTTGCAAAGTGATTCACACATTTCACCCATTAGTAGTGTTGCGTACCGTTTTTAATATGTGGGTGCGAAATCCCACTTTACATAGGATAGATACGCCCGCTGTCCAAGTGGGTGCATGTGCGCTAAAATGGTGGGGGTATCGCTAGTGCTGCATGTATGTACTGTCTGCCCTCAGGAGGTGAGTTTCCTGCAGGAAGACAACATCAGGGTCTTGAAAATGGATATAGCGCCATATTTGTTCCCTCTTGTTAGGGGAGTTCAGGCCCCTCACATTGGGTGAGAGTAACTTAGTATGTCGGGGAGTAGCCATTGTTCAGGAGGGTGGACGTGAAGGTGGGGGCAGCAGACCCGTGTAAGCGGAAATGTTAGGAGAGGGCTGAATCACCACCCAACACCTTAAAAAAAAAACACGGACCCGTGTGATAGGGGGACCTGTAGAGGATCTAAAAGGGCAAGCACTGTGGGGCAGCTTGAGAAGATGCTTAAACTCTCCCCTGTATATTGCACGACCTGCAACAGGAAAACATGGTAAAAGAATTTGAAACAATCCAATGGGGCCTAACAGCTCCATTCAAGTCCAGCCACAACCATCACTGAAGCGTGCCAGTTTCAGCGCCGAAGTTGGTCTCTGAAAGCGTGAATCGAGGGGGGTGGCCAGCAGCAGTGTGTCACCATCCGGGTCGAAGTGGAGCGACCCTTCTCAGGGCATGTGAATCAATGCAACCGTCGAGACATCTGTAGACTCCGGGATCCCAAAGGCTGCATGTCAGGAACAATGTGTTGATGAAGCTGTGCATCTGCGCCAGACGGACATGGGTCCAAGTATCCAGGAGGGACAAAGGAGGCCGGGAGTCGTCTTCCAATCCAAGCTCCCACCCCCAGCCAAAGGCCCAGTGGAAGGCCCCTTCTGCCTGAGGCGCCCAGCCAGATAATCCAACTACCAGCGGCTCTTCTGTTTGACAATGTCTAGGCAGGTGTCCTTCCCAATGCTAGTGCTGCCAGATGCACAAAGTCACAACGAGCCTGTGGTCGAGGGAGCCTGTGGTGAGGCCCCCCCCATGATGTGAAGGCATTGAATTATATATTTTTCGTGTCTTGGGCCGTTGCCGATCTACGTGCTTTGTCCACAAGGTAGGTGTGAGAAGTTGGCCTGGTATATGCTGTCCACTAACTAAAGTGAGCACCTTGCACCAGTCCAAACGACCCTTATGGTGATTAGGTCAAAGATAACCTTTATAGAAAGCTATCCTAGTGTAGCTATGGAGAGCAGCCTTCAGGCTAAGTCTTGAAGGAATGTAAAGCAGCTTGTTTTACCAGAACAGAACCTCCTGAGTGATCAAATGAAAGGAGAACCACACAAGCGTTATATAAATAATATGTATTTATTACTAAACACTCTACTAATCTCTATACGAGATTAGAACATAAAGCACACAATACTTAATCAATAGAACGGCAGTAAATAGCACAATACACAGCGGGCTCCAGGGTAGACCGAACCATATGCTAAA
This sequence comes from Triturus cristatus, assembly GCF_964204655.1. Classification (NCBI taxonomy): domain Eukaryota; kingdom Metazoa; phylum Chordata; class Amphibia; order Caudata; family Salamandridae; genus Triturus; species Triturus cristatus. Next base: position 316,445,398 of record NC_140590.1, read on the forward strand.
AAAAGGTATAACAACAACGACTTCACTAGACACAGTGCCTAGAGCACGTAGAATCGCTGGGACCCAAGGAACCACCGAAAGGAGTGACACAAGGAGCCCACGGAGGACGGGTGCAGTGTGGGAACACAGACGCGTGTTCCGTACAATGCTATGGGAAAGTCGCGGTTGGAAGATTATAGATTAAGGACACTTTGGAGCGGACCTCAAGCAAACCCTTTGGAACATAGAAGGTTCTAAGGCCATCCCCCTTGTGAGTACCGAGGTACCCGTGTTACCGATCCCAGAGGAGCCAGGTGCATAGGGGTCAAGTGGTGTCGGAAACCCTCGTTGTTTTCAATGCTGTGATGCGAAGAAGCGCTGCTGCCGGGAAGATGAAACGTGTCCGGTGGAATCCAAGCCTGGATCGAGGTGAGAAGAACCTGAAAGCAGAGGGGACAGAGTCTGGGTCACTTCAGGGAAACCAGGGCCTTGATAGACGAATGCCCACCGATGTCGGGTGCTTCAGGTGTGAAGATAGGAAGATTGACTCTGCAGCCACGGGTACCAGGAGACATCGATGATAACCAAAGTTCGAAGGTGAGCTGTCCCACGAAGGATGTCGAGTGCTGAGGGGCAGTGTCCGGATTGAACACCAACAAGCCTTGGCAAAGGCCACCCATACGGGCAGAGGAAACAGGTTACGGTGTGGACCAGCAAGGTCCAGGGGACTCTTCAAGCTATGGGGAGTCCGGGCACATCTGTAGAAACCAGGGAAGCCCAAGGAAAATCAAAGTGACCCTCGCCAGGACCCACAGGCCAACGGACCAGGGATCGCGAGGGAACCTCACAAAGCACCAGCCCACAGTGCACTCGTGGAGTTGAGGCCGGAGATCTTTGGTGGAAATGCTGCTCAGGGTCGGGACTACACCTAGTCCAAAGCACAGCCTCCGGGATCGCCAAAAAGCATATGCTGCTGCAAAAGTATACGGTGCACAGGGGTTCGGGTTGCACGGTCCCCACGAGGGATACTGGTCTCAGAATTGCTAAGAGCAAATCGACCTCAGGGATGCTGGGGAACCCACCTCTTGTGTTGCAGAAATCCTCAGAGTCCTCAGGAGCTCAGGGGATGCAAACCGGTCAGATGCGTCTAGGTGCCTGCTGCTGCTACAGGGGAATAAATCCTTTACTCCAAGGGAGATTCTTCTGTTGACCAGCGAAGTGTAGATCGTCGAAGTACTTGGTTTGTGTTGCAGAGTTTAGTCCAGGTAAAAGTCCTGTAATCAGGTTTACCACTTTATACCCAGGGAAGGGGTTGGACTGACTCTGGGGTCCCTCCTAGGGGAGTGGCAGGACAGAGGGGTGGCTACTCCCATATCCTTAGTCCAGTTTCGACCAGAGCAGGAGCAAATGGCTCCTGGAACTGATTTGAGCTGGACTATGCTCAGGGAAACCAAATGTGCCCCCAGTGCCGACTTTCTGGCACTCTCAGAGTGCACCCACCCAGCCCCAGTACACTAAAGCCTGTCTGGGAGGTGGTCACACCTCCCTGTGACAGGAAACCTATTGTCAGGCCTTCCTCCGCTCGAGCTTGGTTCAGCAGCAGGAGGGCAGACTTGTGTCTGTGGCTGGCAGCATCCATTTTGTGATGCCCAGGTCGAGAGAGCTGGTACCGGGTATACCGGTGATCCACATAAGTCCCTCTAGGAGGGTGGAATCATACCTCCCCCACCAGTTACTGGCAGGGAGGTATGCTTCCAAGGTGTTTGACACCAAGCACGACATGTTTCAAAGCAGCCGATTTAAAGTTAGCGTTTACCGCGGGGTTATAATGCACTTAAATATATATGGTTGTCTGCATCACAGACAACCCCATGGAATAGGTTCCGAAGGCTGCAGAGGGGTCCTACTCATGCAGGGGCACCCTCTCACACAAAACCCACCACCCTGCCTTCAGGATTGATAAGGCCTGCCATGGGGTGACTGATAGCTTTATAGGTGCAGTGATTTAGAATAGATATAGGTAACCTATATCTAAGTAAGGGGTGCATGCACCTCCTTACACAGGCTGCAGTAGCAGACCTGTGGTGTCATTTTGAATGGCCTCTCAGGGGTGCTTCAGCCCCTGTGAGGCCTTTGGGGTACCTATACCCTGGGTACATGGTGTACCATATACTAGGGACTGATAAGGGTACCCCAGAATGCAATCAATTTACAGGAGAAAGCAGATAGACTGGTGTCCTGAATAGCAGGATCCCAGTCAGTCTAAGTCAAAAACAGTGATAAATCCGCAAAAAGTGGGGGTAACCATAAGCAGCAGATCCTACTCTCCTACAGCAGGACGCTGTGTCCTCGGGCAGTTCTGCCATCAGCCCAAGAATGATTAGGAGATCCTGGAAAAGTTGGATGCTGTGATCGTGGAAGGTGAGTTCAACTTTGCTATGGGCTGCTTTTAAGATTGTTTTTTACTCAGTGAAGAAGTGAACGCATGTCAGGATGTCCGGTATACAGTCCGAGAGTCCTGTGAGGGTCGAGAGAGGTGCTACTTGGTGTGTCCTGTCCAGGGCCAGCGGGTAGACGTCGTCATTACCCCGAACTTGCAGGAGCTCCGCCATGAAGACCATTATATTGCCGCCCTCGGGACTCCCCTGATGCGCATGTTCCGTCGGCTGCTATTTTCTAGGTCTTCCTGCTTTATCTGGAGCTCAATATTTTGTTCTTCCAACAGTGCCACTCTCTGCCAGAGCGTTTCTTGGTCCTCGAAGCGTGCGTCCAGTGTGCACTCTAGGTCGTCCACCCGACCTCCCAGATCTGTGACCTTGCGACAGATGTCTTTCAGGCATGACTTGAGTCTCAAGGGCTCCAATTTCGCTGCGGATCTCCTGCAGGAAGCGTTCCATGTAGGCTTTAGCGATATCCACAGGGGATGCATCTTCATCCGCTCCAGAGGCCGCAGCGGTGTCTGCCTCGGCATCCAGGGGGACTGCTTTGTTCCAAAGTGAGGTCACAGGGTTATCTCTCGCAACCCCTGCAGGAGCATCTCTTGCTGACTTACCTGTGGCATGGCTGTCACTCGCGTCACGGGGGGTAGGAGGAGTAGGCAACCAAGGCAAACCAACAGAGCCTCCCCCTCACAGGGTCCGACAAGGTGTTAAGGCCCAAGTGCCACAATGTCGCCCAGAGAAGCCCCAAGAGAACGGGCCTGCTGTCAACTCAGAAGAACACAAGTAGTCAGAGATGGGGGGGGGGGGGGGAGGGGGGGGGCAGTACTGACCCCGGGTCGAGCAGATCACAGTCCAAAAATGGGGCCTCGCTGTAGTGCAGGGGCGCCTCAGTGGACCAATGCCCACAATCCAGCAGGGCCTCGGCCATCAGGGACCTCAGCCTCCCTGGCAATACAGTCCGTAGACGTCTGTCTACGAGGCCCAGTTGGGAGGGGGTCCGTGGTGGGGCCATGCTGCACCAGAAGTCCAGGCCGCCAGGGGTCAACCCGTATCTTCACCAGGCATGGCGCAAGGGCCCAGATTGTATCTGTCCTCCCCGACACCAGTTCTAGGCTCGTCAGGGAGCAGTCCCCAGGGTCATCAGATTGTCGCTACCCCACGTCGGGGAGCAGCCGGAGGCAGGGAGACCGCCAATCTGCGGCCCGGTCGATGTCCCCAGAGGCCCCCACCAAGCACAGCAGGTAAATGTATGGTCCACTGCAGGAACCCACATCGGGTGACCCCCCTGCGGGCGGCTCACTAGCTTATGCCAGGGCCGTGGGCTGCCTCTAAGAATCCGGCCTGATGCAGGGCTCAGGCACCATCGAGGGGACTCCCCCAGTCCTCTCCCCTCGCGGCAGGCGACAAGGGCCAGGGTCCAGCAGGGAGAGGCCACCTCTGCAGCAGCAGTTTGGTAATGGGGAGGACCCGCAGTCCACTAGGGGCGGCCAGCGCCGGTCAGAAGCAGTGTCACGGCACTGTGGTCCCGGAGGGCCCCACCTCCAAGAGCCAACAAGGATCCAGAATTGGCCCACATCCCACCAGCAGGAGCCCCCAAGGTACGGGTGATGCCACAGTTCCTCCAGTCAGCGGGGGCACTGGCAACCCAGCCCAGGTCCGGCACTCTGGTCCTGCTGAAACAGCTCCCACACACAGGCCCGCCAGTCAGAATCAGAGAGGGTCACAGGCAGGGATCTCCCGCCGGCCGGGGCTCAGCAGGCAGACCCCGCATGCACTGCACCTCCCGGGTCGGCACTGCATTCCTCAAGAATGGGACGTCGCTGACCAGCAAGTCAAGAGAACCCCCTGACCCACTCTCTTCGGGGGTACCGCAAACACTTCTGGCTCTCAGGCAGATCCAAGCAATTGCCCCAACCTGCCCAGGATCACCAAGCGGGGCTTCAAGTGGCAGCTTCAGCACTTTATCCACCGGCCGCTCTGGAGCAAAGTTGTGGGCTCCACTCAGTGTTTTCAGGGCCAGTGACGTCCCCCAGCCAAGTACCAAAAACTACACAGGGTCCAGGCTGCTGTGGATCGGTTCTGAAGCAGCTAACACCATTAGAAAGGCCTCGGGATCTTGGAGCAGCAGCAAGGCACGTCTCACTCCATGCGCTCCGAGGCCACACCCCCGGATATTGACATTTGAGGAGGACCTAGGCATTCCTGTTCCCCTCAAAAAGAAGACAAATGATAAAGCCACCAGTCCTGATCACCATCTTTCTCCACAACCATCACCACCGCCTCCATCCCCACCTCCCTCTCCTCCACCACTATCGCCAACACATGATCCACTTGATGCATCACCTCAAGGGTCACCATATTCAGAACATGGGGGTTTAGAAGGGCCATTAGGAGATCATGACCATTCGGATATGTATGACACTGATCCCCCTTCTCCCAAAGATCCAGATTTATATCCAGCTTGTCTATTCCTTTCATCAGGGTATCGGTAGGGCAGCAACTATTTATAATGTTGAGCTGCATATGGAGCCCCTAGAGCAGGATTTTCTGCTTGACACCCTCTCTTCCACTCCCAAGGACACCCAGTGCCATGCTTCCTGGCATCATCAGACATGCTGAGGACATTTTCAAAGAGCCAATCCATGCCCACGTCATTACCCCATGGGTGGGCAAAGAATATAAAGCGACTCCCTCTGACCCCCATTTTATCCTTAGTCTGGTTCTATCAGACTCTATTGTTGCAAATACTGCTCATAAAAAGGCAAACAGTCAGGTCACTATGGACACTCTACATCCTGTGAAGGAAAGCAAGCGCATAGATGCGGTTGGCAAAATGTCGGCTGCACAAGCAGCCATCATTGGCATATTGTCAATTCACAAGCCCTTCTAGCTCGATAGAGCCTCTTGGGGTCAAATGGAAGCACTCCTGCAGTACCTCCCAGAGGAATGCCTCAAAAGAGCCCAACAGATTATCACAGAAGGGCAGGCCATTACTAATAATTCCATCCGCTGCACCCTAGACACAGCAGATACAGCGGCTAGAGGTATTAATACCAGCATGCTTCTTAGAAGACACACATGGCTTAAATGTTCTGCATTCAAGCTAGAGGTCCAGCAGGCAGTCTTTAAATATGCCTTTTGATAGAGAGTATCTTTCTGGACCACAGGCAGATACTACCCTTGACAAAATATAAAAGGAAACTGATACAGCTAAGACCATGGGAGTGTTACAAACTGCCACTCCTAGAAGCTCCTTTTGTCTCCCAGACTACAGAGATGCATATAAATCCACCTTCACAGACGCAAGCACTTCCCAACAAAAACGATGTCCACCTACGGTAAGGGTTATTTTAGAGGTTCCTTTAGAGAAGGGAACAAGGGAAGGGGCAGGAGTGCCTCCTCACGTGGAGCAACATCCCCTTAAGAGCAGTGACTACTCAGTATTCCCCCCCGACCACACACCACCTGTAGGGGGCAGACTACAGTTCTTGTACCCAGTCTGGGATTTCATCACCACAGACAAGTGGGTACTAGCAATCATCCAACATGGCTATTGTCTGGAGCTCATTACCTTACTGCCCACAATTCACCTCGTACTCACAGGTTATCACAGGAACGTCTAACGCTTCTCAAACAAGAGGTCCAAGCTCTTCTTCTCAAAGGGGCCCATAGAACATCGCCCTCGTCAACAACAAGGATCAGGGGTATCTTCTCCATACTTTCTAATCCCCAAAAAGGGCAGAACGCTAAGACCAAGCTTGGAACTTAGACCTCTATACAACTACATCCTATCAGAACACTTTAATATGATCACTCTACAAGATGTTATTACACTTCTCCAACAGGGTGACTTAATGGCATCACTAAACCTAAATGATACCTACTTTCACATACTGATATACGCTGCTCACTGCAAATACTCATATTTGTCATAGCAGGCAAGCACTACTAATTGTAGATACTTCCGTTCAAGGTGACTACCACACCTTGGGTTTTCAGAAAATGTGTGGAATTGGCCGCAGCACATCTGCAGAGACAAAATGTCCACATATTTTCATACCTGGACGATTGGCTCATCAAGGCCAGCACTCACTAGCAATGCCAACAGCACATGCCATTGACAGTGGATCTACTTCACCAACTATCAATGTCCCCAAGTCTCACCTTCAACCTCTACAAGTTAACCTTACTTGGGAGCAGTCCTAAACACACAGTTAGGATTAGCCTGTCCGAATCCTGCTCAGATTCAGAACTTTCAGGTAACTCTATCCCAGTTCCAGCCAAGCAAAACACTCACAGTAAAGTATGCATCTACTAGGATTGATGTCTTCTTGTGTTGCCCTAGTTCCCCACGTAAGCTGGGTCTGTTGGCGGAATATCTGCCGGGGGCAGACAACAATTTTGCAGACCTGCTCAGCAGGATGCAGCAACAGACCCACAAGTGGGAACTCCACCCACAAGTCGTTCAAAGGTGGGGGTTTCCTCAGATCGACCTTTTCACCACAGCAAAAAATACAAAATGCTCAAACTTCACCTCTAGGTACCCACACCCACTATCCAAGGGCAACACACTATGGATCAGTTTCTCAGGGATATTTGCCTACACTTTTCCATCTTTAGTTCCGAAACACAGACAACCGTCTCTCACCATGCTCCTTGTAGGTCCCACTTGGGCACGTCAGCCCTGATTCACAACACTACTAGTTCTCTTAGTAGTTCCACACACAAAGCTCCCCAATTGGTTGAACCTTCTCTCTCAGAATCCAGGACAAATCAGACACCCAGACCCCAAAACGCTCAATCTAGCAATTTATCTCCTGAAGCCATAGTGTTTGGCTACCTTAACTTACCACCAGAATGAATGAACATTATCAAAGAAGCACTCACACCCTCAACTCGCGCCTGTTATGCTTCAAAATGGAAACATTTTGTTTATTACTGCCAGTCCAAACAAATTGATCATATGAAAGCCATGGTGCAAGAGATTATCTCCTACCTACTTCATTTGCAAAAGCCAAATGTAGCCTACGCTTCCATATGGTTACACCAAGCTGCAATGGCTGCCTATCTACAAAATAGACAGCATCTCTCACTATTCAAAATTCCAGTCGTCAAGGCGATCATGGAAGGACTCAAGCAAGTTATTCCACCTCGGGTTCCTCCACCTCCCTCTTGGAACCTTTACATTGTTCTCACTAAACTCACAGGTCCTCCTTTTGAGCCTCTTCACTTTTGCCCCCTTCAATTTCTTACGTGGAAAGTTGAATTCTTAGTTATTACCTCACTTATGCGTGTTAGTGAGCTTTAGGATTTATCCTTAGAACAACAATTCTTACAAAAACACAGACAAGCTGGTTCTTCATACAAATCCTAAATTCCAACCTCAGGTAGTCTCACAATTTCATTTCACTCAATCCATTGACCTCCCAGTTTTTTCACTCACCCAGATTTAGTTGCGGAAGGAGCTCTTCATACCCTAGATGTAAAAAAAGCACTTGTGTTCTACATAAATAGAACTAAAACTTTTAGAAAAATAAAGCAACTCTTTTTATCCTTTTCTCCACCTCCCAAAGGGTAACCCAGTATCCAAATCAGGCATAGCCAGATGGATAGTCAAATGTATTCAAACTTACTACATTAAGGCCAAAATAACTTTACTTGTTACTACCAGAGCACATTTCACTTGTAAAAAGGGATCCACTATGGGATTTCTCTGAAATATTCCCGTAGCTGACATTTGTAAAGCAGCTACACTGTCTACCCCACACACATTCACTAAACACTACTGTGTGGATGTTTTAGCATGCCAACAAGCCAGTGTAGGTCAGGCAGTGCTACATACCCTTTTTCAGACTGCTGCAACTCCCACAGGAGCCACCGCTTTTCAGGAGAGACTGCTTTACAGGCAATGCAGAGCATGTGTCACACATGCCATCGGACAGATAATGCTACTTACTCTGTTTGTGGCATTTAGTGACATAGATTCACATGCACCCTCCATCCTGACCGGACACCTGCGGCTGATGTATTTACATGACATATTTTCATTTAGTATGAACATCGCTTCTCTTATGCATACCTTATACTCCTTTCTCTCCCGCCTGCGGGAAAACAATCTAACAAAGGAGTGGATGCCCATGCGCTGTATCACCAAATGGAGGAGTCACTCAACCTTGTGACTCAAAAGACTTCTTCGAAGAAAAACAACTTGCACAACTGTGGACTCAACACTAGATGTCAGGAGTTTGCAGAGCATGTAAATCTAAGGCACTACAAGCCACAAACAGATGCTAATCTTTGATGGATGTTCCTTCAAAGCATTCAAAATGGAAAGAGTTAGCCTTCTTTCGGCTAACGTGCCACCACTATACTTAGTCACTTTACTATGACTAATAATAATATATGTTATATTGACTGTCTTGTCTGTTTGTTAACGGACCAGCAGCTTTCGAGAAAAGTCTGTGCAAAGACACATCAGTATCTATTGCAACTGAAGTAAGTTATATGTTCCATGCTGTAACATTTCAGTGAAAACACTATCAATAATCTTTTCTTTCAATTTTCAGCCTGAAAAATGTCAAATTAAACTTAGTAATTAATGGTAGCTTTAGATCTTTACAAGACCTAAAGCTCATGCATTTGTTTGGTGGGCTGTCTTGTTTAAAAATATATTTTCCGTGGGATTCATGCATGCTCTAAACAGGGTATCAGTACCCTAAATCTGTCAAAATTTAGCCCCCCCACACACTTTTTTCATATATACTTTATTTCTAATATGTATAACCCTATTCTGCAAATGAATCGATAAACTGCATTGAGTAAATTAACCTGTTGTTTGCAATCAGGATCTTTTTCAGTTTTTCTAGTTCTTGGGAATATTTGAAAGCTGATGAAATAGACCTGTCATTCCCATTAAAATAGGGACACCTTCTCTGGAAATTGTTTGGACTATTTATGAGCGGGCTTCTACAGAGCTCCCCCTCTCTATACTCATATATTTCTTTAGGGCTGTTTGATCGATGACTATAATGATTTGCATAATGATGAAAACAAAACCGCTCATAATGATTGTCTGAGATTAAATATGTGTCCTCATTTTCTAATGAGGCATATAAACTCCACTCAGATATTAATTGACAGCATTTATGTTCCCAGACTTTGCAAAAGGGCCAGGCATTATAATGTCATCTACAGAGATTTTTTAGAACATAAGGGATTTTTATCATTTCTGTAGGACCCATAATTTATAAAGAACCCTTCCCCAAACAATACTTGTAGGAAGCTGGCTCTTTATGTGATTTATCACTAAGTTTATATACCGTGTAAAGAGTTCAGGGGTTCCCTTATGAGTCGACAAGGGCTTGCTTTGCAATCCCAAAGTGCTCTATTAGGGGATAGTGTGGTCGAGCAGAGTTAGGCTTAACACAAAGGAGTGCAAGATATTTGCAAAATACACACAATGATTAATAAATGACAAAATGACTCAAGAAGGAGATCCACGCCAATTTATAAAAATACCATCTACCTTTATATTGGCATCTGAGAAAAATCGTTCAGGTTAGTATGTCTCTAAATATAAATTCATTTCACATTGACAAGTGGACACAGTGTTGTTTCTGAGTTCTGCAATGTTATCCTGTGGAAGGAAGAACACGTTCTGCAAACAGGTACAGTACAGTGCCTTACAGGGTCAATCTCCAGGAGTTAAAGTGAGTGGTGGACAAGGCCCAACGCAACTTCAACAGTACACTAGCAGCACCACAAGTGCGGCCGGTTGCAGGGTGCAAATTGTCTTTAGGAGCCCAATGCATTTCAGTGGGGATAGGTCATTGTAAAATGAGGCTGCAGGCTCTGGCTCGGAAGCCAGTCGGGCTGAACCAGCTAGAGGCCTGGTGGGGACACTTTTGGTCCTCTTCTCCAATTCCCAGGGGTGACTGCCTTAGGCATCGGGTTTTTCCTTACCGGAGCAGTCTTGGTAGAGGGGGCCTGCGTGCAGAGCCTGCACGCGACGTCAGGGAGTCCAGGAGGGGTGAAACCACGATAGACTTGAGCCCTGGAGGGCTGGGGAACCTTGTTGGCACCAGTGGCCCACTCAACTTGGGCAGGAGGTGGCAGGTGCAGTGGTTGCTTCAAGTGCAGGTTTTGGCTGTTCCAGAGACCTCACAGTCTACTCCTTTGGAGTTCTTTGAAACAGGTCCACTGCTCACGGGAGGCCTTGAGTCCTCCCAAGTTTTTGGAGTCAAATCCGCAGGACGAGGTGACTTTGGCGCTGTTTTCGATGAGGGATGCAGACAGGCAGGCAGGGTTAGTACCAGGTCAGCTGCTTCCTCTCTCTTCTCAGCTTATGCAGATCTTCAGTGTCCTCTCTCTTCTTAGGTTGTCAGGATCTGCTTCTCTGGTGCCAGGGACTCCCCTAAATACTTTATCTAGGGGCCTTAGACGAGTGTATTGTAGTAGTTAATTGGCTACTGACCCTTAGGGTTACTTTGACCTATATATGACCCCTTACTGTGGGAAGTGGGCATAACCCTGTCCCAGAATTCTTAAGTATGTCATCACAAAGGTGGCTACTTCTGAAAAGTCATGTCCACCTCACAGCAGTCCACCTTAGGGGTGGTACTAGCCTGGAGGTGGTGACTAGCTTATTTTCCCACCTGTCCAGGTGCTAAGGGGGCTCTGGACAAGGGGTGTGGCTTCCTCTCCTTTAAAGGGAGCCAGATTTGCATTCCAAAGGCGGACCAAGGAGGCTATTCAGCAGGCCATCCTGTGGGAGAGGGTGTTACATCCTCTTCCCTGACAGGCTTTTGTTCTAGGTTTCCTGAGAGCAAAGGCTCCCACCCGAGGAGGACAGAACAGCGTCTCTGGTGGCAGGCTGGCAGAAACCAGTCAACAAACACATCTGAGGCTGTTAGATTTTCAGGGGGCATCTTTAAGGTGCCTTCCCTCTCAGTGCATGTATTGGCATCATTGTGGGTTTACTATTACAAGATGTTTGATACCAAACATCCCTATTTTCAGCGAAGCCATCATGTAGCTGGGAAACTTGTTTTCACTAGTGCCCAGCACATGTTTAAAATGGCTTCCCTGGTCACTTGTACTGGTAGTAATAGAACTGACCAGCACAGAGGCATATCTGCTCATGTAATATTCAGCACCCTGCCTTAGGGCTGTTAGGCCTGCGGTAGAGGTGACTTACAAATATTACATGTAGTGGTTGGGGACATGGCACACAGGGATGTGTGGCATGTCCTGTTTTCACTTTTGTCTGCACCAAGACATGCAGGCTGCAATGGTAGTCTTGCATGTGCTTGGTGAGGGGTCCCTTGGGGTAGAACAATTTGTGCGGCATCCCTTACGGGCTCTCTTTAGTACTTCAGGCCCTAGGTACCAGGGTACCAGGGCACCATTTTTCAGGGACTTAGGGATATACCAATTAGGAAATTCAATTCAAACATGTTTAAAGGGTAAATCAGGCACTTTAGCACTGGTTAGCAGAGTTAAAGTGCTAACACCAGCAAAAATATAGGGTCCAGCAAAAGGTGAAAAATACGGGTGGACCGTGCTTAAAAGGTGGATTTCCTACAGTTGCAAAATGTGCCCATCTCAGATATTTGTAGCATTGATATGTGGAGATAAGTTAACTAAACATTGTTGTCTTGATTCAGACTCAAATGTAGATGCCCAAGTGAGTTAAGCCTCTTTGAGAAATCTCTTTCGGTGTCATTTAGAGCTGTTGTGGTTTCGCTTGTCCCCAAAGGTTTTTGGGATCAGCTTGCTATTCTATTCAGTGCTTATGACTATTGATGAGGATTCCTTGGAAGAAAAAAAAATGTCTTACCTGTAATCCTGGTTGTTTTCCAGGGGAATCCTCATCACTGTCATATACAGCCCTCCCAACTCCACGGACAAAATGTTAAAAGGGATGTTTTTCTTACTGCACCCAGGATTCGATTATGTCCGTAAAAATTAACTGACCTGACTTTCTGCACTGGGACATGTTGGCACATAGGCGGAAAGGTGAGGCTCAGTGCCATTTTTTGTCTTTTGCTTGTGCCTACCTGCTAGCATTGCTCTGCGTTCCCTTTATTTTTGCCTTTTTGGAAAAAGGTTTCAGAGTGATGTTTCCTAGTGACTTTAATTGTAGTGTTGATTTTTTTATAATATAGATATTTTTAAAATACAATACATGATAAATTAAATTTAGCCCACACATTGCCAGGACAATTCAGTGCTTATGATTTATGAGGATTGCCCTGGATGAGAACGAGGATTACGGGTAAGACACTTCTCCTTCTATTCCATGTGCTGCTGATCTTAAAGGGATGAAGAACCTGTAGGGGTGGTGGTCAGATTGCAGGTAGGGCAAACCAGTTAAGGCAGTTGAATGCAATTAAAGGCTGATCCTGTAGTAAAGTTAATTCTCTGTTCTTCCTTCCTCCGTTTCTGTAACATAATCAGAATAGTCCATTGTAGCTGCGAAGTGGCATTTCTGTACATTTTGAAGTTCTTACCTAGAAAGTGGTGTTTATAGTTGCCCTGCTATGCTGAAGATCACTTTATGAACAGTGTGTACCTTTTGCTTTTTATCATAGAGAAAATGATTGTTTCAGATGTTGAAAGAAAGATCATTGTCACAATCATGTTTCTTACACACTGTCCAGTCAAATGAAGAAACACTTCCGAATTTGACTAAACTTCGTACCGCAAATCTCTATCTTGGGCATGTTGAGATAGATAAGTACTTGTTGCTTTATTTGCTCACTTGATCACCCTAAATTGTACTCGTGTGCTTCAAAAAGATGACCTAAGATAATTAGTTGTCTACTTTTTATTTATTTAGGGAAGCCAAATGAGCTATCCCAAATGCATTAAAGTGTTATTCTTGGATGTTAACTGCATTAAAGACAAATTCAGTCAGACTGTTCCTTACGTCCTTTTGACATGAAATCTAAAATGCTATTGGTACCAATAATTTATGCTTGGTAATGTGTGTTCTGAGAAGTGTGAAATGGGATAGGCACATGAGAGGTTAAGGGAAATGTAATTCCCATAATGACTGTTTTTTTTTAGTGTATGGGTTCAAATATCATGGTCTATTCTTTTGGCTGAGATCCAGGTCCAGGTGAATATATTGTTAACACTTAAGATAAAGTGTGCGGCAGGCCTATGTAAGTGAAGAAGTAGCCATGTGCAGTATCAGCCTTCCTCTCAGAGATATATATTGAAAACACTTTTTGGTCCCTTTCATCTCAGTTTAATCGAGGGGTTGAGGTTGCTTTTTTTTATTGGCATTTCTAACTTTCTAATTATCACAAGTACGGAGAAAGCAGGTGGACTCGCCTCACTGGGTCAGACTTAATCATTCTGCCCATTTTATGTTCATTTTATATATTACTATTGAACATGTATGTGGTGTATGATGAGGTTCCAGAACCTGTTGGTTACTTTTACATTTGCTTTTGAGGCCATCAGTGCGACTCAGCCATGATTTAAAATAAAAATGCAAGTAATAATACTCGTTTTGTACCTAAATGCATGTACAGTAATGATAAAGATACACACATAGACTTAAATGAATAGACATAGTAGATACATACATAAATTTTCTGCATGTAGTGTGGCCTACACGTCTAATGCCTGCGCATAAACATGAGGTGGTACTTAGGCCGCTCACTTGGGTGTATGCATGTACAGCATCAACTAGAGTGCTGGGGACAAAATAGGGCACACAAATAAAGAAAATGCACTAAATATAGTGCACACACAGTGCTCACAAAAATCTACACCTTGAACGTTTTCACATGTTGTTGTACCAGTGCCTCTGGTTGCAGGCAATTAAATTTGACATATTTAAATTACACTTTTTTTTTGTATTTCAACACACCATTCGTCACTCTTTCAAGTAGCTAAAAGCTTTTATTGAGAAATATATATTTTTATTTGAACATAAAATATCCTAATTTGATGTGTCTCCATGCTGCTCCTGGGGTAATATTTGGTTGAAGCATTGATAGCTACAGTTATAGCTGTGTGGCTACTTTGCACACCTAGATTTTGCAATATTTAACTGTTCTTTACAAAAGAGATTGAGTTCTTTGGGAAGCATTGGTGGACAGCAATCTTTTAAGTATTTTTTATTTGATTTAGGTTCAGCGCTATGACTGGGCCACTCAAGGACATTTAACTTTCCCTATCATCTCCAATGTTGCTTTGCAGAGTTCTCCAGCCTTTAGCAGTGGGAAATATCCCTATAACACAATGAACTGAACGTACCAATTTGCATTTAGGCCAAAAATGTCCATTTTAGTTTCGTCTGACCACAAAACTATGACTGCATCTCTACAATGTTTGACAGTTTTTTTTCCCAGATTTCAAAGGTTAATCGTGCTGGACTTTGCTACATTATCGATTATATCGGTCAAATATACCCATCCATTCCAGATTAGTACATTACTTGGGATATTGTTGTTGAATGTAAATTTTGACCGTTCCTGGCCATGAGAGCTTGTAGGTTCTTCAAAGTTTGGAATTTGCTTCTTGGTAGCCTCTTTGTTCTTCCTGCTCAGTCATCCAGTTGGGAAGGACTGCCTTATCTAGGCTGTGCCTTGAAGTGCAGGGAAGCTGAGTAATGGAAGTGACTGAGACCTTTATAATTATTACACATGTCACCCTTTTGGTTTTTTTAGTGTCACACCATAGGTCTGACGGTTATGCCTGTAAATGCCGAGATGTGGGTCCCTACGCTCGCAGTGACTCAGCACTCGAGCTGCACTTCACTGATAAGCCCCATAAAGTCAAACACTGGCCTGGATGTATTTGTTTTCCATTCATCCCTAGCAGTTTGGACTGGACTATTCCAACTGGAGGAGGACCATGTCTGATTTGCATTACCTTGATCCCTGTCTGCAGTAGCATAGGTGGAAAATAAAAGCAATGGACTGGAATGAGACCCAAATGATTATTGGTTACAGAGACTTTTATCAGTATTCCACCCATCACTTTTTGTTTTTCCTCAGAATCCTGGGGACGTCAAACACTTTCCTTTCTTAATAAATATGTTGACCGTTATCCTATAGATATTGAACCTCCATTAATTTATTTTCATTCCTATTACCTTATCTATGCTTTTCCCAGTGTTCATTTGAAAGCTTCTTGTTGCTTATGGATGAGTTGTGCTCAGTAAAGCACTACAACACAACCCAGGGGTCCTACAGGCCATGCTTAATTTATCCCAATATCATGTGATTCACTATAGTTAACCTGGTTTGTGGCAGTTCACTTGTATGATTTTTTATGTGATCAGTCACACCTGCGCTACGTTATTAATGCTATTTGGCTGGACATTTATCCATCCACGTTATTTCATGTTTTTTGTTTCATTGAACTAAATCCTTCCCAAAAATTTATTTTTACTTGGAAGCTGTGGGCCAGGGTATTTAGATAACTGAAAAATGTATATTGAATATTGATGCATTTGAATTCCAGGCTATAAGGTGAAAATGTTGAAAAATACTGTATCCTCTGTAAGCGTTCTAGCTAACATATGGCCCATCAGTGAGGCTAATAGTTTGCTGTAGAATGTCTTAGCACACAGTGATTGCTGCATATGAATCTCTACTTTGCAGTCTGGTGATGGATTTCCCTCAAGCAGTGTTGGAGTGCCGGGCACCTGAGCTGGGGTTTGAGGAACTGCTTAAGCAGCGATGCCAGCTGATCGCATCTCAGGAGGAATTCCAGGTATGGAGATGCTGCCAGACATATGTGGCGGCACTGTGTTACATCGCGTTGACCTGTCCAGTTTACATAATCTGCACATGTACATCTGCTCCGGTACCCAAGCATGGTGTTTGGTCTGACTGTGTTATCTACGTACCCTGCACAAATCTTAGTGTGAAGTGACATACATGTGTGTTATGTTGCCATACCTGCTGCATGTCCCAGAGTGGTGTGAAGGGGCAGTGTACTGTCCTGTCTATATATTGTTTACTTTGCACTCTCACACAGATCTGTGGGTTGTGTTATGGGATGTGTGCTGCTGCTGTCTAGTATTCTGAGTCTGAACATATCCCATCTTCAGCACCTTTGGTAAAAGACCTGTGCGCAGTCCTGTATACATAGATACACCCCATGTCCACAAGTATCTCTAGTATGACATGAGGCGCCTATATACTTTCTTGTGTACTTTACCTACAGACATTGTCTTCTCTTATTCTGCTTATACTTTTTCACCTCCACCGCCTCTTCTGTGGTGTGAGTTTACTTTTGTACTTCTAGTAAAAATTACTTTGTGCTGACACGTATAACCCTGCTTATTAAACATCTCTTTAAGCACCAGTAATGTGGTATGAGGTGAGTGTGTACTGTCCTGCATCCTATCTTCTATCATTTCTATGGTGGTGTAAGTTTTTATTGGTTTTCCTATTTCTAGAACCTCAAAATGTCTCACTCGTCATACCTTGAATATGTGGTACAGCGGAAGTCCTTAATGGGCACACCCTGTATGTTGATATATCAAACTTTTCCATTGACGAGGTGGGTGTGCATGTGCGCGTGTATGCTTGCCTGCCTGTAAGGTGAAGCGGCTTTTTTGTTTGCCTCACTAAATGTAAATAAGCTGTTCAGTAGTATGCAATTTACTGGTACTCAGCTTATCAAATTCTGAAGGGTAAAGAGCTTAATTGGTTGTCCTTTGCCCAAAACCTGGACTTGCTTCCCTGGTCATACCCTGTATGAGTGTACGGTGGAAGCCTGTAATGGGCACACCCTGTATGTTGGTATATCATGCTTTCCCATTGATAAGAGTATGTCTTTCTGTAAGGTAGAGAGAGCTTTCCTGTTAGCCTCACAAATGTTCGTGTTTACTGTGTTGTAACACTGTAAATAAGGAGTTTACTGTACGCAGTTTTTTAGCTCACAGTTTACTGAACTTGAAGAGCTCAGTTGGCTGTATTGGGATTTAAAAGGGGGAAGAGCTTAGTTGGCTGTATTGGGATTCAAACGTGGTGTGCATGTGGCATCACATACAGATGTTGGCAACAAGTTCTTAACATACTGTGCCTCCCTGCATTTTACGTAAGCATCAACAAACTTCTACCAATTGTGTATATTTTGGCATTTCAGATACTTTTCATTATTAAATGTTCCCTGGAAAACATTGTTGAATTCTCAAACTTTTTTCTCTATGGCACCTTTTAGTGCCATATGCAACCTTTGATCTGTTTGTCAACAACAACCTATTTTGGGACAAAAGTCATCTACATGGATTTGGAAAACTGTGCTCTTTCACTTGTAGGTTCTGTGAAAAACATTATGCTTATCCTGCAGTCTGCAACCCCACTGAAGGTGCTCCATGTCAGTTGTGTTTTTTGCTGACATCATAGCAGTGATCTGATTTCAGGGACCACTGTAAATGTGATCTTTGAGTGAGACCGGGTACATCTATCTCAGGTTAGGTTAGGAAGTGGCTGTAGATAGTGCCAGCGAGTGAATAGTCTAGAGCAATGCTTCCCAAACATTTTAGAACTACGACCCAATTTTTAGAACAAAGAACGTACGTGACAGACTTAGCTTTAATGGACGTTAGGCTGGTGATGTTTTTTATATAACTAAAGCATTGTGTGGTAGTGCATAGTCATTTAGAAATAGCACGTTTTCCATTGAAATGGCCACTAAATTTGCACCACCATACAGTTTTACTGATAAAACTATACTGCACACAAATGATAATGCGTGGAAATCGGGTTTATGTGAATATTTCAACTGTGCATCACCAAGTAAATTGTCTTAATTTGTTTTGATCCTAATAAATCCTATTTTTCCTCTTAAAATCTTTGTTTCCATCACACTCTAGAACTACCAAAAACGATTAGCTTCATTTTTTGCTTTCCTAACTGCTGAATCTGTACACAACATTTACATGTATTTATATTTAGTTGTGTGTTACAAAATAACGACATCCTACAGCCTTTACTTTCACACTCTATGTACCGCAGGAAGCCTGTCACATAATTCACTATGCTCTCTCTCACTGCAAAGTGAGATGAGTTTATAAACACCAATCCCCCATGTGAAAAAGCAGCAATTTACTATAAGGCATAGGCTTATATTTGATCTCTGACTTCAAAGTGCAGCAAATGTGACAAGATAAATGCAGAATTTAAAGCCATCTTTAATTATTTCTTGGACTTTCGCGACCCACAAAAAATCAGCCTGGAACCACAGTTTGGGAAACACTGGTCTAGAGGTACATCCCTTTTTATCTGCTCAGTCTATAAGTGGATGATATCACGAAATGATGGTTGTACAACAGTACAACGTAGGTAAATACATTGTATGCATTTGCCACTAATTTTTTTAGCACGCATGTTTTTACTGCGAATATGCATTTACAACACATGCCAATACCACGCTTTGTTTCTTGATTTAAAAACAAGGTTTTTGTGGAGGGAGACCTCCCAAACCCCTCCCCACCCCAACTTACCTTAAATGCCTGGTATTGTCATGCGTTTTAAATGCATATTTGGGGTAAAAAGATGCATGCTAAAAAATGCATGGTAAAGGCACGAGGTAAAAACCTCGTTGTAAAGGCTGTTTCCCGAAATGATGACCACGATGTTTTCATGGTGTGTCTTCCTAACTCATTGTATTAAGGATTGTGGGATTTCTCAAACAATGTCCTACAGGATCTGAGAGACAGGTAAGTGGATGGCCTCAGGGCTAAGAATAGGGATAATGGGGATAGAATGTCACCATCTACATTCGCTTCATTGGGGAGAAGTCACCACTCCACCCTTGCTTCTTCCCAGGAGCCCACTTCTGAAGGTGAGTGGACAGCAACTCGTAAACCGCATTCGCTTCGATGTCGAGAAGCAGAAGATTGATTTGCAGATGCACACATCTACATATTTGAATCAAAAAGAGACATTTTGGGATGAGAAGGCTCTCCGCCTCTCAGAATCTTTTCCTTTTTGGCTAGCACTGTTGTGTCGCATTACAGATGTCCAGGAAGAGGGCTGTTCCTTGTCTCCTCTGCCGGAACCATTTGATGTGGTGGTAGTATTTTCTTCTAGGGATGATTATCACCCCTATCTTCCCTGCAGAGTCCATCCTTCTCACCAGCGTTCATCGAAGGCTCCAGACCCTGTTTCTCCACCTTGCCTGCAGAATGTCAGACCTGGAGAGGAGTGTCACTTGGAGACCTTAGAAGATCTCCATCTGGATATTCTCATAAGAGGTGAAAAGAAGGACCAGAGTATGTCTCTCAATGCAGATATCATGGATCTCATAAGTCTGAGTTATGCAGTCCAATGAGATGATGGCAGCAAGAATCTTCCCTCTGTATTCTTGCTCCACATCATTGGTTGGCAAGCATTTTCTCCAGCTTCTCCGAAATCTGTTCCCATGAGAATCTCTCTAGTAGATGACCTTGTACCCATTCAAACTCTTTCCAACAGGGCTACAAAGGAGTTTCATCTTCGGTCTTCCACTGTAGTCAATACTTCGGTTATTTTTTAAACAATCCAGACTAAGCCACAGGTTTTTTCCATTTGTTCCTTCATTATTGCAACCAATGATGGAAGCCATCACAAACTCATTTTCAGTGTGGCCAGTGAACAGGAGGTTTGAAGATAAATTCAGAACCACTCACTCGGACCTAGATTTCTGAAGGAGAAATTCCTCGCTGAGAGCCCGGAATCTCTGAATGCTCTTTAGGAGAACAGAAGATGGGGTTTGCCTTTGGAAAGAAGGGTTGCCAAACATCAGAAAGCATTGTTAAAGCCACCAATTGTTCTTCTGCCTTGCTTAACAGCTGTGAACACTCAATTTGGGATTCCCCAAGAGAGAAAAGGAGAGACTTCATGAAGATGGTCAAGGAAGCAATGTTGATATAACATAATCATTGGATTAGCAAGGGACACTGCAGACCTTGCTACTGCTGGTTTTTGCCATGCAGTGTCTGTAAGGTGATATTTGTGGCTTAAACTGGCATCTTTATCTCTGTAAGCTCAGCAAAAAGTGTTGGAAGTACCGTTTAACAGCTCTTCGTTTTTGGCTCTTAAACTGACGAAGAGATCCAGAAAATGATGTTCCAGGGCTAGCAACACTACTGTGTTCTTTTCTGGAAGAGACAACAGATGGAACAAAAGCAGCAGCCTTTCCAAAAACCAAAGTCTTCTTGTGGAAAAGGTAGCAATCATTAGCTCCCTACTGCCTCAGGGAAAGCTTTAGCTAAGCAATGACTCTGTCATTCTGTCACCACCAATGAGTACATCGGGCAGGAATATGTCCAATAATCTCCCAGCATGGCAGCAAATTACCAAAGACCAGTGTGTGCTATATATTATACAGAATGGGTGTGAAACCAGATTTTCAAGTTTTCAGATTCGACTGAATGGCTCAAATCCTCCAATGCTGAACCGACTTAGTTTTGAGATTTCGCCACCCCTGGAGAAAGGAGCAATAGAGCCAAAATCAGTAATACGTTGCAGTTTATACCTATTACTTCCTTATCAAGAATGCCCCAAACAAGACTTATGAATAATTTTAGATTTGAAAAAGCAAACAAATGGGTGAAAATGAAATAACTTCAGGATGCTGGCTCACCATCAAATTGTTCCTCGTCTTCAGAGGGGGTTTTGGATGTGCACTGCAGATTTCCAAGATACTTGTTTTCATGTACCCAAATGTGCAAGTCATAGATTTTTTCCACAGATTCATAATCTATAAAAATCACTACTAGGACAGTGTTCGTACTGAAATCAGTTCTCAGGACAATTTCACAGTTTACCAGCAGCAGCACGTCCGGGGGTCACCCCCCTTCTAGCAGCAAAGAAAATAAAGATGAAACAATAATGAACCGTAGTCTGTTATTGTTTTATATTGTGTACCGGAGTCTTGGGGGTGGGCCAGGGGAATAACAGGCACCTACAGCAGGTGGTATGCACTGTTATCCATGCACGTGACGGGTTGGCAAGCCAACCCGTCATGTGCACTTTGCATGTTCTCTGAGCATGCTGCATTACAGACTGGGTGGAGAACATACCCAGGCTCCCAGTCCCTGGCTGAGCATCGTACCATGGTGCTCAGACCAATCACAAGGCTGCACTGCAGCGTTGTGTTTGGCTGTGGGGAGCCTGGGTGCTTCCGGCTGGAGCAGAACGACGACAAGGAGGGATGACTAGAAGAGACGCAGCAGCGACGGCAAGGAAGTAAGTTTCATTTTATTTTTTTTTCTACTCCCGATCCATGCCAGCCGCCACTGTGTAGTACTAGCTTTTCTTCACAGGATGGTTGTTTTTATTTATCTGTACCTGGACGACTGGCTAATCAATGCTTCTCCTAATTCCAAAGTCCTTCAGGATTTATTGCTGACAGTAGACATTATTTGCAAGCTGGATCTGCATCTAAATCTCAAAAAGTTGCCTTTAGTTCCTGTTCAAATGATTCCATACTTGAGAGCAGTCCTAGCAGAAAAAGGAAATTGGTTTCTTTCTCAAGATAGCTTTCTTTGTATTTGTCATAAGTACCTGCAACTCAGAACAGCTGAGTATCCTTCAATCTGACAAGTGTCATCTCTTCTGAGTTCAATGTCCTTGTGCATTTCTCTATTCTAGGATGAGAGGATCTGCATGAGACCGAATGCTTGGAGGATCATTGGTTTCAGTAGTCTGGGAGATGGGGCCACACAATACAACTGCCAGATCATGCCCTCCAGTGCTTAAGGTGGTGGGGCTATAGGAAGAATCTTCTGGCTGGAGTACATCTCCGTCCTGTGCTCTAATCTCCGACCTTAGTAGCTGAGGCTTCTTTAGAAGAATGGGGTGCTTATATCGACACACTCACTACCCAAGCGTCGAGGATTGAGGTGGAGGAGGTTCTGTGTATTGTGTATCAACATGCACACCCACTTGAAAACATGCCAAGAGGAGATGGTATTGCCATATCATTTTTATCTGACAAAGTCTGCTTTACAATATTTGTCTGTTAGAGCATATTTGGCTGCCGTCCCTGCTTATCATATGTCTCCTTCTAAGGCATCTCTTTTTACCATTCGGGTGATAAAACTTTCTTGGAAGATCGTATGAAAGTTTTTCCTCTACTTAGAAAGCCACTGCCTCACTGAGAACTGAATGTGGTGCTCTTCAAATTGATGAGGCCAGCTTTCATGAAAGGTGGTTTTCCTTTTGGCAATTGCTTGAAGGTCTTTGTATTGATGAGCTGTAAATAGTGTACTATTACAATAATGTTTCTCTGAAACTCATCCTTTTTTCTACCTCAAGTGTTTTTTGGGACTTTAATTTAAAGCAGGCTATTTCCTGCTTTCTTTTTTCCCTGAACCCTATGTCCCCAGCAGAGACGTTATTGCATCCTCTTGGTATTAGTGGAGCATTATGATAGTATTTGGATGGGACTTTCCGTAAAGTTAAGCAGCTCTTTGTTAATTATGGTGCTGTCTGGACTGAGTTCACATCAGACCATATCTATGAGATAGTGTCCTGTATTACTACCTGTTGTGTGAAAGCAAATAACCCTTTGCCTCATTAGCCTAGAGTTTCCTCTACTAGAGTAAAGGCCACTACTGTGGCCAGTCAAGTTAGGAGGCCACATGAAGCGCAGTCTATACTTTCGCTCACCATTATTGTTTGGACTCTGATGTCAGGATGAATACATAGGCAGTTCAAACTTCCCTTTACAAGGTATTTGCTTAAGGGTTCAAATCTGTCACTCTGTATATGCTTTTAATGTTGGTTTAACTTGCTAGTATTCAACCTTTTGTGAATATCAGTGGAATTATCTTGATGAAAAAGGAAAAGTTTCTTACTTGTGGTCCGAGTTCTTCAGCATGTGCTTACCTTCTGAATTTATAAAGCTTCACCCACCTTCTTGCATTAAGGGTCACATAACTTGTAGCTGCAGTTAGATATCTTACATATGCTTCGAAACCGAACTGCCTGGCTATCATTCTGCTGGGCATTACGGGATGGTGCCGGCTTCTCAAGTTCCTAAAGGGGTTGAGTTATTTTAGTAGTGTATTTACTGTTTTTATGTTATATTACTTAAACCATTTCAGTGGTATTTTTAAGGCAAGCCAAATGTGCTTCTACTTTACCTTTCTGAACGGTACTTCTATCTGCAGATTCCTCACCTTTAGGATTGGAAACTTTCTCAGCAGTGCTCTCGCGTACTTCTAGTTGGCAACGTGCCGCCCTGCATTGATGCCATACTACTCCAGAAGTGACAGACCGGAGCCGCAAATATGCATCACCTTACACGCACAGGTCCGGTCCTTTCTTTCTGTGTCTTCGAACTTCGATCCAGAGCTCCGCTCCCACTTTCATCAGTTTTTCAATGACTTACCAAAACGAAATTTAGTGTGTGAGGGAACAGTGTCTCCTCCTAAAACCAACTACGTCATACCAAGCGGTGACTGCAGAAAACAGATATCGGTCACAGACCCACGCCAGATTTGTGTTTGGTTTTTGGGCTCGGGCAGGACTCCCAAGTTGTGCGAGTCTCACCTGTCCTGCAGTTCCACAACCGTTGCCTGTGGTTCAAGATAAGCAGAGAGCATTTTCAGTTTGCTGGACTCCCCTTTATCATCACCAATACCCCTTGGTAATTCACAAAAGTGATGGGCATGTTGGCCGCTCATCTTCAAAGGTTGGGGGATACCTGTTTTTCTCTACCTCGATAGCCGGCTGTTGAATTCATGTTTGCCACAGTCAGTCGTGGCCCACCTCCAGAGAACAGCAAAACTCCTAACATTGTTGGGGTTCTCGATGAAGGAGCCAAATTCGCAGCGGACTTGTTTGCAGAGGCTTCCTTTTATAGAAACTGTATTGGCCATTCTGGTTCAGGACTCCCTCTCCCCCCTCCTTCTTTCCCTTGCAACAAGTCTAGGATAATCAGACGAAGTTCCCAATGTTTCCACCTCTGGACCCAGCACTAAGGGAACCTGGCAGATTGCATTCAGGTTTCACAGGAGACTGAGCAAGATCTGCTCTTGTGGCTGAACAAATGCAATTGGGCCAGCAGCAGGCCCCTCTCCCTTCACTCAACCAGAGCTGACGGTGGTGATGATGCATCGCTGCTGGGTTGCGGTAGCCCCCTTAGGGAGATAGAGATCAGAGGACTCTGGCTGCTCGTGGAACCCCAGCTCCATAACAATGTGTTGGAGTTATGGGCCATTTGTCTGACAATGAAGTATCCCTCGTCCCACTTTCCTCCTGATCTTTCTTGCCCCAAGTTCTGAAAAAGATCAGGAACGACCGGGCCCAAATTATTTCTAGTACCTATGAACTTAGCCAGGAGAGTGTGGTAACTGGAGCTTCTGGCCATGTGCATCTGCCCGCCGATCAGACTACTCCTTCAGAAGCTCTTCCGTCACAGCAGCAGGGCTGGATCCTTTACCTGTACCTGCGCAATCTACACCTCCATATGTGGAGATTGAGTAGCAGCAGTTAACTGTGTTTGATGTAGTGGATGTCATTCTTTCTGCCAGTCGTCCTTCCATGATGTCCATTCACCCTGGATGCTGGGAAAAATGTGTGGCCTCATGTGAGCCTATTAGACAGACTCTTTAAAAGCCAAACTGTTGGATGTTTTACTATTTGTTTTGGCTTTGGTCAAGCAAGGGCTTTTTTCTGTTTACTGGATCAACTGTCCTTGCTTAAATCACCTGTTGTGATGTGCTTAATTAAAGGTTTGACACACATGTTCCCTGTCAAACCTATTGTGATGCCATAGGGGCAAAGCGGCTTCATGTGTCTTCTGACTGTGACCACAGTCTTCCTCATTGTGAACATTTCAGTTCGTCATTTGAGAGAACTCCAGGCACTTCGATCAATCAATCCATCAAATAACACTTGATAAAGCAAGTAGGTGCTTCACCAGAAGCGTCCCGGCACTCTAGCAGACAGTATAACACGGGTCGAAGTAACAGAGATGCTAAACAGCAGCAAATAACCAAGTTTTGAGTTGCCTTTTGAAGGATGTCAAAGACTCAACTCGAATTGGTGGGTTCCATAATTCTGCTGTGTGCTCAGTACAAGAGCTACCTCCACTGCGTGACTTCAGGAATTTGGGGAACTGAAGAAGGCGGCTTTTTTTTAGATCTGAATACCCTCTCTTGAGTGTATGAGACAGTCCGTTCGACAGCATGGGGCCTCACAGTGGAAATCTCTAAAAGCCAACATCAGAGCTTTGAATTTGAAGCGATTGCACGTAGGGTGCAATCACCCATCTTCACCTTTTTCATGACAAACTAGTGCTGAGGAGTCGGGCAGTCTTGTTACCAAACGTTTTGACTCCCTTGCACATCAGGCAATACATCACTCTCCCAGCGTTCTTGGCGCGCCTCACCCCTCGAAAGAGGAGAAGACTACATCATTTGGACCCCAAAAGAGCTTTAAGCTTTTACATAGATTGTGCTAAGGACCATCAGGTAGACCAGCTTTTTGTGGGGTTGTCTGGGACAAAAAATAGTAAAACTGTGCAGAAAAATACTCCGTTGAGGTGGATAGTTCTTTGCATTTAGATCTGCGACACACTGGCTAAAAAGCAGCCTTCATGTGGCCTGAGGGGCCGTCTCACCAGGGCTAAGGCTACGACCATTGTGTTTGCATGCAGAGTTGCTGTCCTTGACTTTTAGCAAGACTGCGAAATGGGAATTGGTACAGACCCTTCACCTTGAGAGGTAATGTTTTGATATCTGATCTAAAGGTGAGGAATCTGTGGTTATAAGTATGCATCAGAAAAAAAGTTATTCACCGTCATTAACTGATGGATTCTCTGTCGAACCGCAGATGCCTCACTGCCCTTCCACCTCCCCATTTCTGTGTAGTAAGCTCTTTTTACCATCTAAAAAGACCCCAAGTTAGAGATCTGCACCCTTGTGCCGATATTTGTTAATGCACTTCATCTGAGGATGCAGAAAGAGTGGATTAAAAACAAGCATTGGCATAACCAATAGGTCTCGCCATTGGGACCTTATAAGTGTTTAGTTATCCAGCACAATATCCTTGGTGCAACAACATCAAGTGTTGCGTGGCTAAACACTTAGAAGGTCCCAAAGGCGAGACCTATTGGCTCTGCCAATGCTTGTTTCGAGTGAGTGGCTCGTGCAGGTATGCCACTGTGAGGTAGAGATGCTGCGATTGCTTTTACAGGAGCCCCGGTGACAATGCGCCTCTTCAAAATGTATCTTGGGTCTGGTGTAATACTTCTAGCCCCTATTCCCATCTTCTCGCACCCAATGCATCCTTAAATATCCCATGTACAGCCGGGGGTGACACTCCTATTACCCCTGCCCTCGAGTGACACTTTACCTGTCACGGGTGGTGGTGGTGGTGATGGTGGACGTGGTGATTGTGGTGGATGTGGTGGTGGGGGACGTGGTGGTGGTGGTGGACGTGGTGGTGGTGGTGGATATGGTGGTTGTGGACGTGGTGGACATGGTGGTGGTGGACGTGGTGGTGGTGGACGTGGTGGTGGTGGACATGGTAGTAGCCTTGGTGGTGGCCTTGTTGGTGGACGTGGTGGTGGTGTGGGTTGTGGATGTGGTGGTGTGGGTTGTGGATGTGGTGGTGGACGTGTTGGTGGTGGACGTGTTGGTGGTGGGCGTGGTGTTGGTGGGCGTGGTGGTGGTGGATGTGGTGGTGGACATGGTGGTGGTGGTAGACATGGTGGTGGTGGTGGACATGGTGGTGGTGGACATAGTGGTGGTGAACGTAGTAGTGGTGGACGTGGTGGTGGTTGTGGACGTGGTGGTGGTTGGCATGGTGGTGGTGGTGGACATGGTCATGGTGGACGTGGTGGTGGTGGACGTGGTGGTGGTGGTGGTGGTGGTGGACGTGGTGGTGGCCTTGTAGGTGATGGATGTAGTGGTGTTGGTGGACGTGGTGGTGGTGGTGGACGTGGTGGGGGTGGACGTGGTGGTGGTGGATGTGTTTGTGGTGGGCGTTGTGAAGGACATGGTGGATGTGGTGGTGGTGGTGGATGTGGTGGTGGTGGATGTGGTGGTGGTGGACGTGGTGGTGGTGGACGTGGTGGTGGAGGACGAGGTGGTGGTGGACGTGGTGGTGGTGGTGGTGGTGGTGGACGTGGTGGACGTGGTGGTCGTGGACGTGGTGGTCGTGGACATGGTGGTGGTGGTGGTGGATGTGGTGGTGGTGGATGTGGTAGACGTGGTATGGATGTGGTGGTGGTGGATGTGGTGGTGGTGGATGTGGTAGACGTGGTATGGATGTGGTGGTGGACGTGGTGGTGGTGTGGTGGTGGTGGTGGTGGACGTAGGGATGGATGTGGTGGTGGTGGTGGATGTGGTGGTGGTGGACGTGATGGTGGTGGACGTGGTGGTGGTGGACATGGTGGTGGATGTGAAGGTGGGCGTGATGGTGGACGTGGTGGTGGTGATGGACGTGGTGGTGCTGGATATGGTGGTGGACGCGGTGGTGGTGGACGTGGTGGTGGTGGTGGATATGGTGGTGGTGGCCTTGGTGGTGGACGTGGTGGTGGATGTGGTAGTGGTGGATGTGGTGGTGGTGGACATGGTGGTGGTGGTGGACGCGGTGGAGTTGGTGGACGTGGTGGTGGTGGAGGACGTGGTGGTGATGGACGTGTTTGTGGAGGACATGGTGGTGGTGGAGGACATGGTGGTGGATGTGGTGGTGGACATGGTGGTGGTGGACATGGTGGTGGACGTGGTGGTGGATGTGGTGTTGGTGGACATGGTGGTGGTGGTGGACGTGGTGGTAGTGGAGGACGTGATGGTGGTGGACGTGGTGGTGGTGGATGTGGTGGTGGTGGTGGTGGATGTGGTGGTCGACGAGGATGTAGTGGTGGTGGTGGATGTGGTGGGCATGGTGGTGGTGGACATGGTGGTGGACGTGGTGGTGTTGGTGGACGTGGTGGTGGTGGTGGACTTGGTGGTGGTTGACGTGGTGGTGGTTGACGTGGTGGTGGTTGACGTTGTGGTGGAGGACATGGTGGTGGAGGACATGGTGGTGGTGGACGTGGTGGTGGTGGAGGACATGTTGGATGTGGTGGTGGACATGGTGGTGGTGGATGTGGTGGTGGACGTGGTGGTGAATGTGGTGGTGGTGGACATGGACGTGGTGGTGTTGGTGGACGTGGTGGTGTTGGTGGACGTGGTGGTGGCCTTGTAGGTGATGGATGTAGTGGTGTTGGTGGACGTGGTGGTGGTGGTGGACGTGGTGGGGGTGGACGTGGTGGTGGTGGATGTGTTTGTGGTGGGCGTTGTGAAGGACATGGTGGATGTGGTGGTGGTGGTGGATGTGGTGGTGGTGGATGTGGTGGTGGTGGACGTGGTGGTGGTGGACGTGGTGGTGGAGGACGAGGTGGTGGTGGACGTGGTGGTGGTGGTGGTGGTGGTGGACGTGGTGGACGTGGTGGTCGTGGACGTGGTGGTCGTGGACGTGGTGGTGGTGGTGGTGGATGTGGTGGTGGTGGATGTGGTAGACGTGGTATGGATGTGGTGGTGGTGGATGTGGTGGTGGTGGATGTGGTAGACGTGGTATGGATGTGGTGGTGGACGTGGTGGTGGTGTGGTGGTGGTGGTGGTGGACGTAGGGATGGATGTGGTGGTGGTGGTGGATGTGGTGGATGTGGTGGTGGTGGACGTGATGGTGGTGGACGTGGTGGTGGTGGACATGGTGGTGGATGTGAAGGTGGGCGTGATGGTGGACGTGGTGGTGGTGATGGACGTGGTGGTGCTGGATATGGTGGTGGACGCGGTGGTGGTGGACGTGGTGGTGGTGGTGGATATGGTGGTGGTGGCCTTGGTGGTGGACGTGGTGGTGGATGTGGTAGTGGTGGATGTGGTGGTGGTGGACATGGTGGTGGTGGTGGACGCGGTGGAGTTGGTGGATGTGGTGGTGGTGGAGGACGTGGTGGTGATGGACGTGTTTGTGGAGGACATGGTGGTGGTGGAGGACATGGTGGTGGACATGGTGGTGGTGGACATGATGGTGGTGGACATGGTGGTGGACGTGGTGGTGGATGTGGTGTTGGTGGACATGGTGGTGGTGGTGGACGTGGTGGTAGTGGAGGACGTGATGGTGGTGGACGTGGTGGTGGTGGTGGATGTGGTGGTGGTGGTGGTGGATGTGGTGGTCGACGAGGATGTAGTGGTGGTGGTGGATGTGGTGGGCATGGTGGTGGTGGACATGGTGGTGGACGTGGTGGTGTTGGTGGACGTGGTGGTGGTGGTGGACTTGGTGGTGGTTGACGTGGTGGTGGTTGACGTGGTGGTGGTTGACGTTGTGGTGGAGGACGTGGTGGTGGAGGACATGGTGGTGGAGGACATGGTGGTGGTGGACGTGGTGGTGGTGGAGGACATGTTGGATGTGGTGGTGGACATGGTGGTGGTGGATGTGGTGGTGGACGTGGTGGTGAATGTGGTGGTGGTGGACATGGACGTGGTGGTGTTGGTGGACGTGGTGGTGTTGGTGGACGTGGTGGTGTTGGTGGACGTGGTGGTGTTGGTGGACGTGGTGGTGTTGGTGGACATGGTGGTGGTGGTGGACGTGGTGGTGGTGGACGTGGTGGTGGTGGACGTGGTGGTGGTGGACGTGGTGGTCGAGGATGTGGTGGACGTGGTGGTGGTGGATGTGGTGGTGGTGGGCGTGGTGGTGGTGGTGGACTTGGTGTTGGTGGACGTGGTGACAAATAGTGAGAAAAGGTAAAAGCAAAACACAGAGTGAATGATGAAAAAAAAGAAAGCACGAGGGAAGAAGTGATGAGAAAACTGTCACAGTAAAAGCAAAACACAAAGTAAATGATAGCCGTGCACGAGTGAATAACTAATTCTGCCAATTTAAAGCAGACGTGTGCTTGTCACAGTAAAAGCAAAACACACTGCTGGCACTGCAATCGTGTGTTTGCTGGCCCGGGAGTGGTGCGTGCGCGCGCAGTTGGCTCTTTTTGGAAGCACATACTCGTGCGTGTGAGCGCGCCCCTGCTCGCTCACGTAAGGTGGATGCCGCCACATGCACGAGTATGTGCTTCCAAAAAGAGCAGAGCGACGGCTAAAGGTCCTCCTATTCAGCGCATGCGCGCAACGTAGGCGAGACCTAAAAACTGATTGTGCGGGAGGGTTACTCTTATATGTGATTTTGCCCTGTTACTTCCAGGGTGGTATGGTGCCACCTAGTGGTGCATAGGACACTGCTAATTAAATTTTTGGATCTAGTCTGGCACCGGGGAATAATCTAAATTTTAGGAATCTGTGGTTAGATAGAGCATCTATAAAAATAAACAGTAAATGTTGCTGTTTCATCGAGTTTTTTGTATGGGCTGGGAAACGTGGGAAATTGATTTTATATTTTTGTTTTGGGATCTTGCACGTCCATGCTATATTTTATGGATTCCCAGTGAACACCTGAGGTAAAGAGCTAGGGTTACAAGTAAGTTTTCATTTTCAGTGGAGAAATCTTTTATTCTGCCCGTCGCCCATTTTTTAACGGACACCTTTTATTCCACCTCTTGATACCAGAGTGGCATCCAGGGACCAAGTTGGTGCCTGAGTCTCTAAGCTGGGTCCACGTTTCCCTTGCACTCACTGTAAGCTTTTAAAGGTTTCTCCCAGCTGTAAGTCTTTTGGCAGTTCATATCCATTGCCCACCTTTAAAGTGATTTTGTGATGATTTAACACTTGCAAAGAATTTGAGTCCTGGGTGCTTTCGAAGTTTCCTATTTCGAGCCTAACCACTCCCCATAGTATAATATTTGCCATTGTGCCAAACGTAATAGAAATCTAGCACTAACCGCTATAACATTTGTGGTAATATAACAGACCCAGAAAAGTACTACTACCCTGTTTATTTTGGTGTGTTATAACTGCTCTATTTTCCTGATTAGTAAATAAACTCCTTTTATTTCTGAGTAGTTAAAACACTGAACATCGATGTTATTGAGTAATTTGTACATGTTCATACTGAATCGAGTTTCTAACCCCCTCCACCTCCTCCTTTAGTAAGCCTTGATTGCTTATCCTTGCTACCCTTATAGAGTCCAATGCTCTAAGTACCCTGATTTTCCTACTTGGATGGGTTAGTATTTTGGCCCCTGGATGCCAGTGGTGTACAGTACCCTGACATGATAGCAACCAGTATACTGTGGTCACCCGGTGAGCCCAGGCCCTCCAGAAGAGGACTCATTCACCTGCTCTTCAGCCTGTGTCTCTTGCTGCCATTTTAAATTCCTTTTCACCCATCTGCGGTTGGGAGCTCAGAGAAGAGCTGCTGTCGTCTCTCCTGTGATTAAACTACTGTCTTTTTTTAGGTCAAGCCTGGGCAGCGCGTGCGCTGCAAGGCTGTATTCAGGGAGGACTTGAAATTCCGCCCACTCCCCGCCCATATTTTTCATTAAATTGTGTCATTGTCCACTGTAAACTTTGGCTGTTCCTTGAGCAATAGGTTTAGTAGTCCCTCCTTTGTACCGCCTTGTCTCATTTTGTAACCTTCTATGGTAAAATTCCGTTACGTTTGTTGTTACTCAGTAGGCTTTAATTACAGCCTCCGAGCACTATTTTCTCAAATAGCTTTTGCCTGCCTGCTGTTGCAGGCAGGACACGCTCTCGCCTAACTCTTTTTAGAAAATGTTATAGCAAGGGCGCTCTCGCCTAACTCTTTTTAGAAAATGTTATAGCAAGGGCGCTGAATGCGTTTGCAATGTAATAGGTCTCGCATTTGCAAGAGTTTAAGCTATTGGCATTGTAAATGACAATGTCTTTTATTTATCTGTTTTAAAAAACAAGACGTAAATAAAAGGCATTGTCATTTAAAATGCCAATATCTCAAACTCTCGTAAATGCGAGACCTATTGCATGCAAATGCTTGTTTTCAAATGTTTGCTTGAGTTTCTCTTGACGTGTGCAGTTTTAAGAACTGCAGGGCTGTGTGCAGTCAGCTGTACATTCAACTCGACTCTCACCCGGACCACAGGGCGCCTAGTCTGAATTCAGGAGGTATGTTCCTTTCTGGTACTTACCCTTCACACGAACCTAATGTTCTGCACACTTACATTAGTTGTACGAGTGTACTAGGGTGACCAACCGTCCTTAACTTTCACGGACCGTCCGTAATTTGGACCTCACGTCCGTTGTCCTTGAGGATCCTTTTTACGGACGCCTTTTGTCCGTAATTTTGGGCATTGCAGGGAACAGCGCTGTTCCCTGCATGAAGCCTCAGCCCCCTGATGGGGCTGCCTCGCACTCCTCCTGGTGCACAAGAGCAGCCCCACCCCGCCCATTGTCATTCTGTAAGTGGCTGATTGCCACATACAGAATGACAATGGGGCATTCTGGGCTGCAAAGTATATTGCCGGCCTCCTACAACCTCTGTCCAGGGCAGGGCATTCTGTCAGACAGAAGACTTCCTGGGAGGGGAGGGAGGGGGAAGTTGTTTCTTGGCGTTTCCAGAATAATTTTGTTTTCACTCA
Organism: Triturus cristatus; assembly: GCF_964204655.1. Classification (NCBI taxonomy): domain Eukaryota; kingdom Metazoa; phylum Chordata; class Amphibia; order Caudata; family Salamandridae; genus Triturus; species Triturus cristatus. The sequence continues at coordinate 316,478,277 of NC_140590.1, forward strand.
GGAGGCCTCTCAGGCTGCCAGCTAGTTTGAGAAGATTAGAGAGGTAAATTGGAGAGTTAGTTTGGATTGTGTTGTAGGCAGGTGTTGTTTCAATTTTATTCTAGACATAAGAAAATGTAACTAGATGAGGCTTGCAGTGACATTACTGAATTTAATTGAAAATGGGATAAGTGGAGTGTAGAGCAGTTTTGAGTGGGAGGAGCTTGGTTTGGGTGATCCCCAATAGAGTGCCCCCTTAATTATCTAAATGCATACGTTGCTGAATAAACTTGTAAACATTACTGGCATCTCGGGTTTAATCCTCTGCTGTGAACACATCTAATCCTGCAGTTCATGACTTGTTCTCACCTCTAGAAAAACGACAGATGCTGATGAGACTCAATGAAATGATGAAGATTTTTTAATAGTTCAAATGTCTAGGAACTGCCATGTGATATGTGTGTTTGGCCCTTCGACGATAGATTTTACCATGATAAAGTTTCTGTAAGGAACAAAGCGTGTTAGCAAGGCTGATTCCTGATTTTTTTCTTTTTTTTTAATATATATTGAGTCTATCGAATAAAGCATTATACTATTGAATGAAGATTGATTTCGCCATAATTTGTGAATCCAAGGAGAGTTATTGATTATCTCTTCTCTCTTAACATTTCACTGAATGCCGAGGACTTATAGCACATTGTGAAGTTTTGAGTATGCCACCCCACTAGAATATTTTATTCTGCGCCATCCAGGTTTGAATGTTTACAAGTACGGAATGGAGCCAGGTCAAGCAGTGATGAGGTTTTTACGGTGTATTTAGGTTGCTCTGGAAATCATCTAGCGCCCTGGAACATTAGTCCATGTATTGACCAGTTCTGTTACCAGCATGTGCACCCTTCTACCATTTGTGGTGCACTGTACTTATTTAGGATCGTACTATTCTTTCCATACAGTTGTGGAATTTTGTCCGATGCGTTGTGTTAGTAAAGCTTTGTCCAGTCTCTTGTGAAATCATTTTTTATATTGGTTAGCGTGAAAAATAAAAGGTGAGACGGGGGCTTTAAGGTACACTGTGTGCATGGTTGCACATGCCAGAGGATACGTTTGTTTCATTCCACTGGGGTCAAAGGCTATTAGGGTGACAGTCTCTCCATTTTAGAACTGATGCATTTTCAATATCAAAGGAAGCCATGATTACTGCTTTTTTATTTTATGAAACTAACAACCATTGACAAAGCCAATAATGCTTGTTGCAGGTGTAACGTTACTTGTTGTGTTATATGGATACAATGACAGAAGACGCAAAGTACCAGTCAGGTGGTACACTATACTAAGCACAGATTTTTAGCTTAGGTGTTTAAAGCCGCGCCCTTAATTACATCAAACATCCACTTTGGAGAAACCCCCCATTTTTTTCATCCCACTTACAGCCCTGGAAACAACACCATGTCACAGTCACCTCATGGCCTGGCGCTGTGCATCATGCATGACTCATGACTCAGATTGCCTATGTTCAAGGGCATAGTGAACCCTTCCCCACCCCACCCCTTGCTTTAGGAACTAGAGCAAGAGTGACGTTCTTGATGGGTCTCTTCTGTCTGCAACTCTGCAGACAAAGGCTCAGTTCATAAATAAAATGAAAAGGTGGGTGAGTGAGTTTTTGAAGGGATGGGTGGATGGCTGGATAGATTAGTGAAACGGTGAATGGATGAATGAGAGGGTGAATGGATGGATAATGAGAGAAAGGATGGATGAATGAGTGAGTGGAAGGATGGATAAGACAAAATGTAAAAAGATAGATGTATGGGTGGAAGGGTAGAAGGATGAGTAAAAGGGTGGATGGATGAGTGAAAGGATGGAGGGGTGAGTTAAAGGGTGGATGATGGGTGACCGAATGGGTGAATGGATGAGTAAAATGATGGTTGAATTGATAAGTGAAAGGATGAATGAATGGACCGATGAGTGAAAGGGTGGATGTAAGGATGGAGGAAGGAGTGAGTGAAAGGGAGGGTAGATGGACAAAAGGATGGGTAGATGAGTGAAAGGGTGGATGGATGACTGATAGTGTCAATGGATAGATTCATGAGTGGATGAGTAGATGGATGGGTGGAAGGAAGGATGGCTAAGTGAAAGGGTCGATGGAGTGCGAAAGGGAGGATGGATTGATAACTGAAAGGGTGAATAGGTGGAAGGATGAGTGACTCGGTAGATGGATGAGTAAGTGAAAGGATGGCTGGATGGGTGAAAGGCTAAAAGGCTGGCTGGATGAGTGGAAGAGTGGATTGATGAGTATACCGATGGATAGGGTGAAAGGATGGATGGATAATTAATGGATGAGTGAAAGGGTGGATGGAGGGATGGATGAGTGAAATGATGGATGGAAGGATACATGATGGATAGGTTTGCAAATGGTTGAATATGTTTGGATATGGATGGGCTTAATTATATACTAGTGCGCAACTTTCTCTTGTGTGTCTGTAAAATTTACCTTTTGCCCCGAAGTTTTGTCCTGAATTTTGACCTTCTGTCCTGAATTTTGACCCTTTGTCCTGAATTTTGACACTCACCGTCCTGAATTTGGACCCATGCCAGTTGGTCACCCTAGAGTGTACCTTTTTAGCCTGTAAATCGGAACTGTGTATTCGGCAGCACGTGCAGAACAGAACCGCTTCCTACACGTTACACGCTTGCACGTAACTCTCACAAAATCTGTTCAGCGGTTTCAGTTTGTTGTAGTAACAAACAGCTACTGCTCGACAGCAGAAACTACCACTTTACACTCCGCAATGACACATCAGAAGTGTTAATTAACGGCCAGTCTAATGTGTAAACAACTGGTTCCTGACTAATTATATCCCCCGTTATTATCAGTCTGTCTCGCCTTACTTTATTCTTGCGCTAGAAGGGGGTGTGACTCCGACATGCTAGCCGTTTAACCCTCCCCGTGCCAGGAATCGCGCAGCTGCCTTCCTCGCAGGTTGATTAATGCCAGGAAGCTGAGAATGCCGTGCTTTGCCCGTGCCAGCCAGAGCCTCCGCTGCAGCTGTATGTCAGTGAGCTTCCCCAAGCAGTGCTCTCTCGGTAGCTGCATGAAACACCTCAGAGTCAGTGCCAGATGTTTACTGTACCAGTGCCAGCTGCGACAGCATGTTAGGCGTTTATCTTTTTCATGAGCATTGTGGCACTTTTTGGGGGGTGGCAGGGGCAGGAGTTATTTTTATAGCGCTCACTGGACCCGAAGGTATCAGAGCGCTACACATGAGCACCAGTCAGTTGCGTGACAAAGGGACACATTCATTTTGTTAGGCACAGGGAGTTTATGGGATCTGCCCCAAATCACACGTTGTTGAACGTCCCTGCCGAGACTCGAACCCGGTTCCCCAGCTTCGAGGTCGACCTCTCTAGCCCTTAGGCCAGATCCTCTCTTCTGAGCAGTGGTAACAGTGCAGACAGACAATTTAACATCGTTCCATAGTGCTGGCAAGCACCCTCGTGTGAGATTCAGATGAAAGGCGTTTTCGCTCATGGCCTCCAGTATGCCTGCAGACATGGTTACCATTTCTGGCCACCTGGAAAAATTGGATTTCCTGGAGATTTATGGATTGGATCACAAATTTCAGTCGGACAACTTTGGGAATCCTTCCTAAGAACCAACGCGACTTCGTGAACCACACAAAGATATGAAAATGACCTTCTTTAACCCCTTAAGTGCTGAGGTTTCGCCTTTGCCCGCTCCCTCAGTACTCAACTCTGTTTTGCCAATTGAGGCAGATCGCACTTAAGCTTTCATAACTCTCATTTCACAATAAATAGGCCGGCCACGTGCGCATTCTGTTCCACCCTCATGTTTGGCTTTGTAAGGGCACCTAGCATTTGGGGTAGTTCTCAGAAGGAAATTTTTATTTTGGGAAAATGGAACAAAAGTGAGAGTTTTTTTGTTACTAAATATGGCATCAACAAAATGGTAGCTGTGGCAAAATCGTCACCTTGCCAGCATTCCGAACCAGGAATAGTTGTTAAAAAAAATCAGCACCGTTTTCTCAATTTTCTACGTGCGGGGCAATATTTCCTATTTTGTAGTTTCTACCTACTTGCAGATTGTGGGGAGAAGTGTGAAAGTCATGGGTAAACCCTTAATGCCCACCTTTCTAAAAAGTTGACAACATTCTGAATTTGTGAAGGAGTTATTTGTGTAGCTCACATGTGGTCTTCCCAAATAATCTAATTAACGAAGTCATAACATAGTGAAGGTAAGTTTTTAAAAATAGAAATGGGTTCCAATGTTTTCATCTGTAGGGATTTACATTGAAGGCAATGTGCAAAAGTAAAATACCGTTCTATATGTCAGACTTTTCCAGTTGTAGATGTATACATTGTTTGTTGAATATCCAAAAAGCATGTGCTACACAGACAGCGACCGAGCTGTGATTTATTATGAAGTTCATTGTGTTTTGACTGTGCATCAATCTATAAGGTGAAATGTAATGTGTCAAATGTGAGCATGAAGGAAAACTGTGCATTTTTGGAATATGCCCAGAACGGAGATTAGAAATAGGGGTTATGTATACTTCTGTAAATATGAGATTCATCTATAATATCTGGTGACTTTGCAGGTGTTTTACAAAATGTGTGTATGTGTGCACATTGACTTGGGTTTGGTAGGCAAAAATGTAGCAAAAACAATTGATAATATAAATAAAAACAAAGGTTTTGTTATGCACTGCCACACATCTGTTAAAATCAGTACCTCACGTGTGTAAGTGGGCTTATTGCAAAAGGCAGGAAAGGCCCCAAAACACATGGCAACATCAAGATTTATGTTTTTTATTTGAGTCACATTGCTGCTTGGGATGGGGTTAGTTGCAATATTTCATGCCGGGGTCGGCCAGCACCCAGGGGAACCTACCAACCCCAGACTTTAGGACAACGAAACACCTGAGGCTGTATTGGTTTCTGATAGTCAAGGCACTTTGATATAACGGAAGGGGCCACAGACACCTGCTCTGCCCCTTCTGTAAAACAGATTGCACCAGTGCATGGTTAGCACGTTCCCTAGCTGCATGGGGACATGGCTCCATGCAAATGAGGAAGCTCTTTGCTTCTGTGCCATAATATAGATGCAAGAGCAGAGTAAAAGGAGCTGTCAGTGAGTGCACTGGCTATGCCCCATAAAGAGGTGGTGCACAGTCAGTGCTCCCTCTGAGGTTAGCCCTCGGGAGGCAGGAAAGGAAGTTCTATTGACCACTGGGCATCCTCCTGCTGGCAAGTTGCTATCATCACAGTGAAAGGCAGACCGGCGGCTTTAAACATGCAGCCTTGCTTTCAACAGTGTGTTGCTTCTAGGACAGGCGCAGCCTTGCAACTGTGCTTGGGGCAGCACATTAATGCGCATAGAGCACACTAACCCAGTCTGCAACTGATGCGCCGAGTTAAAGGTACGTCTTGGTGCAGAACAGGGCAGCATGCCCGATCTGTGAAATGTCCTCTTGGGAACCAACCTTGGTTTGGCTTGCATGTATCCCACTATTCGTCTTACCCAGAATGCCCTGGAATCATGAAACTTAGCCTAAAATCACAGCTCTCTCTCACATTCCTTTGAGGGATAATTCCAGAATCTGCAAGGAATGACAAACGTCCTGCCACCCAGCATGCCCATGCTTCTCTCAATAAAAGCAGTCCCCCGCAGTTGGAAAGGCCATAAAATGCAACCGTAAAGCATTAAGATTTTACATTTGAAATTCCAATCACTCTCTGGATCTGGGCAGCTGCAGCATTTGCAACAAGGTTCTGCCAACACCCAGGGAAATCTACCAACCTTAGACAATTCTGAAAACTAGACAACAGTGGAAATCCATGGTGTGCCTTGTGGGGTTCTTAATAATTTTTAATACAAAATGATCTGCAAACGTCAGACTTTATCCTAACATCATAGCTGTTCCTCACATTTCTGTGAAGGAAAGTTCTGGATCCCGCAGGGATCAACAAAATTCCTGCCAATCATTGTCCCAAACTTGATAAAATTGGTACCCTACTCGTCTGGGTAAACATATGTTCCTCGACTGGAAAGACCCCAAAGAGTTACATGGAAACATCAAGATTTTTCCTTTCAATTGTAATCTTTTTGTTTAGGTTTGTAGCAGTGATATTGAACCCGGCATTGAGCAGCACCCAGGGGAACCTACCAGCCTGACATTTCTGAAAAGAAGATACCTGGTGTAGTGCAGGGTGATGTAACGTTCATGGATCCCACTATACACAATAAGGCTGTATGTGTAGACTTTGGAACTCTTGCACAGTATATGTCTTTAGGCTGTAGCAAACTCTTTTACAAGCTTTAGCAGCATCTACTCTTTGTGCACAATAAAACATTTATCCACCGCTATATTCTACCCTAGGGTATAAATCCCAGGAAACGTTTCTGAGAAATATTCCATGATGGCCTGAATTTTCCAGACTGTCATTGTCCTGATTGTTGCACTCCAGTGCTGCAGTTGTCATTGTAGTGCAGCATAAGTTACAGAATCGAAAAACGAGCTCTGCTCGTGACACAATGGAAGATAGATGCTGCCCAAGCTGAGATTGAAGACCCATAATAAGCAGACTTCACCGTCCGTTAGGATTCAACCTACATGGGGGAAAACCCCCCAAAAATACTTTAACGTGCTACACGTGCACATCAAAAAGACAGACTGAAATGCACTTATATTTTTAAAATTCAAGCAGCACCAAAGAAAACTATTGAAAATGATTAGGACAATCCTGCCACAAACATGCTAGTAGGTAACAACATGTGCAGAGTGCATGTGATTCCCTATAATCAGCTGCAAATGGCACCTCTGCAAATGTTTGCAGCCTGTGATTTTGCAAGTATGTGGGTATGCAGTTTGCACCCAATATTTGGAAACCGAAAATAGTCAGGGCCTTATAAAATGAATCTGTTTATGTATTACTGTCATGGAATGTGTTTGAGACTATAAAAAAGGTATTCCCCGGTTAATTTAAGGTCCAAGAGGGGGGAAAAAATTGAGAATATTGAGTTGTATGCCTCTTAACCGACCTATCTTATTTTAATGGGTAGAAAAATCTCAAAAGTCAAATTTAGCAAACACCACAATGTTCCCCATAGATACAATGTCTTTACAACATAAGTGCTTTTTCTATGTTTTTATTATTTAATCAGAAGCAAACATAGTTTTTTTTGTATCAAAAATATATATTCATATAGCATTTTCAATTTTTTCTTTTTTGTTTTGTGCTTTACATAAGTTATAAAGAGAAATGAATATACGTAGTCAATGAATGTGAACAACGATTAGATTATTATCTAATACAAAGAAATGCTTAACCCCTTCGGTGCTCATGACGGAACGGTTCCGTCATGAGCCACGGTTGAGCTGTGCTCATGACAGAACCGTTCCGTCATGACCACGCCCGCGCAAGATTCCGTCAGCACAGCGGCGGAATTTGCGCAGCATGGAAGGGGTTAAATAATTGGCAGGGCCCCTCAAAGAACATCAAAAAGTATATACATAAACATCTTGCTAACTAGTCTCGCATACCAACATCCATACCATATACCACAAAATATACAGAAAGAAGATTATAAAACATATAAATTGCAACTGGAAAGAACTTATTTTGATTATTGTTGACAAAGTATTATTCTGATGACATTTTTCTCAGACTGAATTTCTTTTTTCCATTCGGTTTCAGTTGATCCATAAAGGTTTATTTTCCAGTTGTGAGATAGTTGATCTGGTCTACGTACGTTTCGGTGATAGAATGATTACGATCACCTTCCTCAGGACCATCAAAGAGTTAAAACCGTAGAGGGGCTACTTTTATTCTGAAAATGCAAAACCACTGTATGTCAGATATGGGGAACATTGAGATACTTAATGTATTCTTTAACGACTGTTATTGTGTATTTCTTCTGGTGAGCTGGTACATGCAAGTCTCAAGTAGACAAAGAAGAAAGAGCCATTCAAAGTGGGGAAATGGAAAAATCTATATAGCCCTTCTAAAGACCGACAAACTATATAATTAATTGTGAAGATAGCCATAGAGATCTTGTGATGTGCCTATAAGTTAGAGCAAACAAAGAGCCAATCACCTTGTGTTCGAAATAATAAACCAAGATTAACTTCGGAGTACCTGTTTCAGCATACAATATATGCATGATTGTACTGGTTCCTCTAGGGTAGTTAATTAGCAAAGTTAGAGCCGTAGTTTGCACACTCTGCAATAGGCTAGAGGAAGGAATAAAAAGGCTAATTGAGAACTTATGAGGCACAGAAATATGGTTAAAGAGAGCGGAGTAAGTATTGTCTCTTACTGTGCCTGCTAGGGAGTATTGAGGGTCAAGAAGTCTTGTTGTAGTTAAGATTTGTTCTGTGTGACCCGTATTAACCTTGCACATATGGTGTCTCTTCGATAAGAGTATAACTACAACAGAAAAACATATACGAAAGGGTCCATATGTGCATTAACATTTATCATTTGTTGTATGTAACAAGGTCTATTATTGTTCTTACCTCTTAGCGGAGTGTACAACGCCAAACAAGAGGGTTTTCTATTTAATCTTGGGCTGTCTGTTGTCCAAGTTTAAAGTATTGGTTCTGAAAGATAGATTTAGTTGCATTTACAAAAAATGTTTCAGTTGGTATGTCCTACCTTACTTCGGCAGTGACAACCTCAAAGTTTAGTGATACATTTCTGGCTAAGAAAATCTCTTTGTCTTTTCAAGTTTATTATTTAATTCTCAGCTTGCCTAAATCTTAGCTGTTTCTGTACGGCCATTATCAATGGTCTATTACAGTAATATGTACCTGGCAATAGTTTAGGCAGAAGGAATGGCTCGTCTTATTTGTAAAGTAAGAACAGATCAAATCGATATTTTGAGCTAATACTATTTCCGACACAAGGGCGTTTTAAACATAGTCTGGGCTTGGACTTAGATGGGTTTATAAATAATCAGCAAACGCTTGCTAGAGTGTGGGGAAAGTCTGCAAGTTCGCTACAATTTGATTAGAATCACGGCGGGAATAGGTTCTTTTTATGTTGCAGCTCAGTATAGATGAAAGCACGTAGAGTAAGACTAATTACGTTATAATACGTGAACCTAACGGACGGTGTCCGCGTGGATGGTATTTTATTACTTTTCCAGATTCAGTAGTACATAGCCCTCTTGTGGCCCGAAGTCCAGTTAGTGGTGGAGGGTTGCAGACGCATTTAAATGTCTGCCGATTATAGTGTGGTGGCGTGATAATTTCTGCGTAACCGGTATTATACTCCTATGAGCCTAGTAACCGTGGGTGACATGTTGGAATGGGTCTAACACAGACAACATGGAATTCACTCTATATTTACAATTGGCTTTAGTTATCCGACACCGGAGAGTAAAGGCGTTCTATTCCTAGTCTGGGCTTGAGTTTTTAATAAGTTTAAAAATGGGAAGGCGAATGTTTGCTAAGTACAGATACCGATTTAAGGCATATGAAGACTCTTAAAAATCTACAAAAATTATCCTAATTAAGCGGACAAAGTCAAACTAGTTAAGTTACGATTAGTAAGCCTAACTACTGGTATCAACGTAGATGGTACCTCTTACCTTTCGTGATTCAATGAGACGTGACCCTCTTGTTGCCCGATGCCATGTTTGTGGCGGATGATTGCAGACGCGTTTAAATGTCTGCCAATTGTGGCGTAGTCTCGCGATACTGTCAGCATATCTGGTACCGTAATACTAAACAATAGTTTAACTTGGGTGACATGTTGGATAAAGCCAATTTCTACAAGCATAGTTGACAGAAAAGAGTCTTTACTGCAATGTATGCTGAATCTCCTGCGCTGAGGGGTATCCACATGAAATATATATATATAATATTGGTTGAGATACGAGGACCAAGTCAACGTAATTAATAGAGAGAGTATTGTGTTACTGCGTGTGATAATTACAACACGAAGGCACTGGAGATACAAAGTGGTTTAGAGTTCTAAGCCCCTGTTTTGAATCAATAGAAAAGCGCAAGGGTATAAATATTAAGTGTTCGTATTGGCTGTGAAATAGTCTAATGGGTTTCTGAAAACACTAGTCTTAGAATGAGAACAAACCGGGCGCCATATTGGACTGGTAAAAAATGTTAGTTTATTATCCTAACGAGTTTACAATGTGTTCTATAATGCCGGGATTGACCTGAATTGGCATGATCTAGAAATTCTAGGGTCTAAAAAATGCCTCCCAAGTGTAAACTAGTGTATGATTGTTTCTTTTGATATAAACGCCAATCCATGGTGTTTTCGTCCATAAATGAGCCTGCTTGCGTGCTTCTAAATTTAATAAGACCCATGTTATAGGCCAGTATGTCATAAGGAAGACTTACAAGATACACTGTGTCTGAGTACCACACCACTGTTGCTTACTTATTAAGTCAAGCAAAGCATTTAACCGAATGGTGGTACTGTTAGTGTGGGCAGCTATACCAGAAATTTAAGAGGTCACTAGCCATGTAATCTCTTCATTAAGGCCTTGGTTTACTGTATCCAAGGAAAAAATCCAGAATGTTTCACGTTGTTTGCGAGTTATAGTTGGGTCTTTGCCTGGTATTGGTCTCACTTTTTCCAAAATTAACCAACGAAGGTCTGTTTCTGTATGTTGATTTTCTATGAAGTGTCTGACTAGTGGTGCTTGTAGTTTGCCTGTTCTTATGGCAGATTTGTGTTCAGACAAGCGTATGCGTAATTCTCTAGAAGTTTCACCTACATATGCTAGGTCACATGGGCATAGTATCATGTAGATTATATTGGAACTCCTGCAGTTGGTCATAGTTTTTAGATTCCCTTTTCTGGTTCTATAAGTCCAGGTCTTCGTGGTGATGGCTGATGCGCATGCATGACAATTACCACAGCTGTAGTTGCCTATTGGTGGGGGTAAACCATCCATAGTGGTTTGTGTGGTTTTTCCTTGAAATTGTTCTCTGCTGTGTACTAATTTGTCTCGCAGGTTAGGGTTTCTTCTAAATGCTACTAGTGGTTTCTGTGTGGGTTCTTCATCACTAGCATTGAGGATTTTCCAATTTTTATCTAGGACCTTTTTAATCTTGTAGTTCAGATTGGAATGGTCTATAACACAGACCAATTTTTCTTGTGTAGGTTTTGGTTCGTTATTGAAGAGGGTATCTCTGTTATAGTATTTGGCTCTTTTCAGTGATTGTTTTATGAGTCTTTTTGGATAGCCCCGAAGTAGGAGACGCTCTTGTAGCTGTTCTGCATGTGTCATGTAATTTTTCATGCTGGTGCAGTTCCTCCTGATTCTCAAAAATTCTCCGAATGGGATCGAGTCTTTTTGACATGGTGGATGGTAACTGCTGTGATCTAAGATCGTGTTTTTGGCTGTTGGTTTTCTGTACAGGCTAACTGAAAGCTGTCCTTCTCTGCCCATAATCCATATATCTAAAAACTCAACTTTGTCAGATGAATAATGACAAGTGAATTTAAGATTGTTATCGCTAGAATTGAGCCAGGATATGAATTCTAATAGATCTAGTTCTGTGCCTGTCCAGATGAAAAAAATATCATCTATGAACCTTCGCAACTGTGTGACATTCTCAAAAAAAGGCGCCGCCTCATTGTAGATGTGTTTCCTCTCATACTCCCCCATGTAGATGTTGGCGACACTGGGGGCACATGAAGCCCCCATACTGGTCCCTTTAATTTGATGGAAGATATCTTGTTTGAATTCAAAATAGTTATGTTGTAACACTATTTGTAAACACTCTAGGATGAAAACATCTGGTCTTTCCCCAGGGACTCTAGCCAGGAGGGCTGCCACTGCCTCTATAGCTAGGTCCTGAGGAATGTTAGTGTATAAAGACTCTATATCTAGAGTGACAAGAAATTGCGTTTTTTAGTCAAAGGGTATGTTTTCCAGTGTTGATATCATGTGCCCTGTATCTTTGATGTATGAAGCATACTGTGTGGTAAGAGGGCAAAGAAAGATGTCAACATATTGTGATAGGGGCTCTGTGCATGAGTTAATGGAGGAGACTATTGGTCTTAGCGGAGGATCTTGGATATTTTTATGGGTTTTTGGTATCCCATATAGAGCGGGTGTTACTGTGTTTGTTTTGTTGAGAAAGTCTAATTCTTTTTGGCAAATATAGCCATCTATAAAGGCTTTAGTTGTAATGTTGTTTATAGTGTCTTTTAGACGGGTAATCGCTCTCATGTTGGATGGTTGATAATGTTCAGATATTGTTAACATGGATTTAACTTTATCAGTGTAGAGAGTAGTATCCATGATAACAATTCCTCCTGCTTTATCACAAGGCTTGATAGTGATAAGCGAGTTGTTCTGTAAGGATTTGAAGGCCTCTCTTTCTTTGGCGGTTAGGTTAGGTGCTGGTTTGGGGATATATTTGGTTATTCTCTTTATCTCTTTTACGACTGTCTTTTCAAAAATAGCCACTTCCGGGCCAACAATGTCTAGAGTTGGGGTAAAATTGGATGGAGGTTTGCAACCTGAATAATTGGTGTCTTGTTCGTCTAGATTTACTGTAGAGAAATATTTCTTCAGTCTTATTTTTCGAAAAAACGAAAAAATATCTTTATTCAATCTGAACGTGTTAAGCTGAGTGCTAGGTACAAACGAGAGCCCTTTGCTGAGAAGTTTGGTTTCTTCTATGGACAGCTCATGTTTGGACAAATTAAAAATGGGGATTTGTTCATGTATGGAAAATGTTGTCATTTCCAATACTGATGATTCCTTGTCCTCATATATGGCTGCTGATGTGGATGGTCTTGTGGTTGATAATAATTTCTTGCCGGTCTCGAGAATCTCGTCCTTGCCCTGCCCCTGCCTCTCGATAAAAAAGGAGACGATTGTTGGCCTCTTTGTTGTTGTTCAGATAGATGGCCTCTTTGATTTCTGTCAATGTAATTGGGATCTTCTCCTACATTATGTCCCTCCAAATCTGAGTCAGACGAGTTAGTGTCTTCAAAGGTCACAATTTTATTTCTTCTATCCATCGATGGATTTAACCCAGATCTCTTGACTGGGGGAGAATGTCTGCATTGTCAGCATTCCGTCCATCATTTGTTTGTTGTAACGCTTTTCGCCCTAAGTGGGATGGGTATTCCCAGACGTGGGACCCGTGCTCACTACGCCACTGGAGTCAAGCTATCCTGGCTGATGACGGCTGATAGCCAGAAACCGGTCCTAGGATGCTTGATTCCGGTCCAGGGAAGACATGGCTTGGCAGTTCAGGCTGGACTGTTCCCATGAGGCACAGGGTCAAGACTGATTTGCATATGGCCATGTCTAAACTGGGGTGGTGTAGTGGGCAAAAGAACGATGGATTTAACCCAGATCTCTTGACTGGGTGAGAATGTCTGCATTGTCAGCATTCCGTCCATCATTTGTTTGTTGTAACGCTTTTCGCCCTAAGTGGGATGGGTATTCCCAGACGTGGGACCCGTGCTCACTACGCCACTGGAGTCAAGCTATCCTGGCTGATGACGGCTGATAGCCAGAAACCGGTCCTAGGATGCTTGATTCCGGTCCAGGGAAGACATGGCTTGGCAGTTCAGGCTGGACTGTTCCCATGAGGCACAGGGTCAAGACTGATTTGCATATGGCCATGTCTAAACTGGGGTGGTGTAGTGGGCAAAAGAACGATTGATTTAACCCAGATCTCTTGACTGGGTGAGAATGTCTGCATTGTCAGCATTCCGTCCATCATTTGTTTGTTGTAACGCTTTTCGCCCTAAGTGGGATGGGTATTCCCAGACGTGGGACCCGTGCTCACTACGCCACTGGAGTCAAGCTATCCTGGCTGATGACGGCTGATAGCCAGAAACCGGTCCTAGGATGCTTGATTCCAGTCCAGGGAAGACATGGCTTGGCAGTTCGGGCTGGACTGTTCCCATGAGGCAAAGGGTCAAGACTGATTTGCATATGGCCATGTCTAAACTGGGGTGGCGTAGTGGGCAAAAGAACGATGGATTTAACCCAGATCTCTTGACTGGGTGAGAATGTCTGCATTGTCAGCATTCCGTCCATCATTTGTTTGTTGTAACGCTTTTCGCCCTAAGTGGGATGGGTATTCCCAGACGTGGGACCCGTGCTCACTACGCCACTGGAGTCAAGCTATCCTGGCTGATGACGGCTGATAGCCAGAAACCGGTCCTAGGATGCTTGATTCCGGTCCAGGGAAGACATGGCTTGGCAGTTCGGGCTGGACTGTTCCCATGAGGCACAGGGTCAAGACTGATTTGCATATGGCCATGTCTAAACTGGGGTGGTGTAGTGGGCAAAAGAACGATGGATTTAACCCAGATCTCTTGACTGGGGGAGAATGTCTGCATTGTCAGCATTCCGTCCATCATTTGTTTGTTGTAACGCTTTTCGCCCTAAGTGGGATGGGTATTCCCAGACGTGGGACCCGTGCTCACTACTCCACTGGAGTCAAGCTATCCTGGCTGATGACGGCTGATAGCCAGAAACCGGTCTTAGGATGCTTGATTCCGGTTCAGGGAAGACATGGCTTGGCAGTTCGGGCTGGACTGTTCCCATGAGGCACAGGGTCAAGACTGATTTGCATATGGCCATGTCTAAACTGGGGTGGCGTAGTGGGCAAAAGAACGATGGATTTAACCCAGATCTCTTGACTGGGGGAGAATGTCTGCATTGTCAGCATTCCGTCCATCATTTGTTTGTTGTAACGCTTTTCGCCCTAAGTGGGATGGGTATTCCCAGACGTGGGACCCGTGCTCACTACGCCACTGGAGTCAAGCTATCCTGGCTGATGACGGCTGATAGCCAGAAACCGGTCCTAGGATGCTTGATTCCGGTCCAGGGAAGACATGGCTTGGCAGTTCGGGCTGGACTGTTCCCATGAGGCACAGGGTCAAGACTGATTTGCATATGGCCATGTCTAAACTGGGGTGGCGTAGTGGGCAAAAGAACGATGGATTTAACCCAGATCTCTTGACTGGGGGAGAATGTCTGCATTGTCAGCATTCCGTCCATCATTTGTTTGTTGTAACGCTTTTCGCCCTAAGTGGGATGGGTATTCCCAGACGTGGGACCCGTGCTCACTACGCCACTGGAGTCAAGCTATCCTGGCTGATGACGGCTGATATATACTCAAAAGAGGAGTTTAAGAGGGAAAATCACCCAGGCCACCCTCCACTCAATCAATAATAGAAACTATAAGACCTGGAGATATCAAGCACTATATCACAATACATGGGATTGGGAGAGGGGCAATATAAGCAATTATTATACCCTCAGAAGTAGTTCATGTCATGAACTATCAATACCAACCCAAGTGCTTCCAAATTTAACATTTAAAACAACCCGTCATGTGCAGAACAATCCAACAAAAGCATAAGTCAGAAAAAATGTGTGAAGAATGAGAAAGCATCTCACGTGCGCAACACCAGAGGAGCTGCTGGCTGGTACTCGCCAGTGTGCTCACGAGTTTCTCATCATCGATGACTTTCTCATGAAAAGAGTGTAAAAGAATTGTGTAAGGCACAGGGTCAAGACTGATTTGCATATGGCCATGTCTAAACTGGGGTGGCGTAGTGGGCAAAAGAACGATGGATTTAACCCAGATCTCTTGACTGGGGGAGAATGTCTGCATTGTCAGCATTCCGTCCATCATTTGTTTGTTGTAACGATTAACAGTGACCCTGACATACAAATTCCCTGACATACACTTATAAATTAAACAGTCTTACCTCTTCTTTTTTTGTTTGGAAAAATAAACTGTTATTTTGCCCCATAAAATCCCTGACGCTTCAGACTAAAATGTTTACTTGCGTTTTGAATTGCTGCTACAGGTGTTTGTGGTGTGTGTGGGTGTCGAATTATCTGCACGCTTAAAACCACATCAGACAGAGCATTAAAATACAGAATATTCACAACTGGTAGAACAAAGTGATTTATAACTGAACTAGCGAACAGACATCAACATATCTAACCCATAAAATAATCAAACTTCGAAGTTGAAAAAGCTCAGTTTTATTGGCCTACAAAGGGAGTGGCCGTTCACACACAACAGGAGACCGGTAGGGGTGCAAAGAAAATTCACTGCAAACAGCCTGTGCTCAACAGCTCGAGTCGTGCTCTGACGTCATTTAAATACATTACAAACTTGAAGACATGATCTGATCTTAAAAACAGTTCCTCGACAATGTGAAAACAAGCCATACCATTATCTGTGTGAGCCTGTCGAATAGGGGAGTTGAAAAACCGCGTCCTCTTGCCATCACTAATGCCACTTTGCCTTGAGGGGTTAGAACAGGTAACTTTGAGGGGAGATTTTGTAACAGTGCATGTTTGAGGCCATTGGAACAAATAGTTATAAGTTCATTGCCAAAGAGACGCTGCTTCCCCATTACCCCATACTAGAACGCGCTAAAGCACTGGGTACCACGTGCTGACTTTTTTTTTTGACAATGTCTGCTTACCGTGTCCCGGCTGTCTGCAAAATAAACGCACACTTTTTGTTTAAAATATAATTTTCGGTCATCTAGTGTTTTAAATTTTGTTTGATAATTTAAGTGAATATAATCTTTAAAACCAAATGCAAATATCTACAGATTATTACATGTTTTTGTTTGCTAAAAATATTTATTAGAATAGGAGGCTTTACCCGTTTCTTTAAATTAATCTGTTTGTGGGATGCTAATGTGAAACTAAAAGACTCCCAGTGAAGTTTACAAATAGCTCCCTATGGGGGTATTAAAAAGATTCTGCAGGCAGCTTGTCCAGGCTGCATGCACTTGTCTCCCTCTTTAGTTAATGAGTTTCACATACTTAGCGCATGTGGCCCGCACTAATCATGACCGGGCCTCTTTCTACCCGCACTAAGTATCAATGCCTCACTGTATGTAGTACTTTTCTATTACATAGCTCCGGCGATGTTGTGGTTTATTTTTTAAAACATTTGGGCGCTGTTTAGGGTGAAAGAACTAAGATGACCTATCCTAGTCTGTGTTGAATTTTTAAAGGCCCCTTGAAGCCGCCATCTTTTTTGTAAACCCAGAAGCGAGCCTGGGTTCTGTTTATGGAAGAGTGGCGTGTAAGTGGCTTCGATGTTGTCCACAACTAAAGCCTTTCAGCTGGCTTCCCTCTGCTTTCGAAAACCAGAAGCCAAATTAGTAATCTTGAAAGAGATAGACATATTTTGGGAAATTTCGAACGCGAGCCATTTTGCCTGGAAAACTACTTTGCCTTCTGAAAAATTAACTATTCGTCTACACAGTGTTGTTTTGATAAACTTATTCCTGCAAAGAGCCAAAAAAAGGGCGCCCAGGCCAGGCTTTAATCCGTGCTATTACCGACTGTCTGTAAATTACATTTGATCGTACGCAAACATGAAATGCTTATTAAATTTACAAAATTCCCATCACATGGTGCCAGGTTGATTTTTATAACTGAAAATTAAATGGACTTTGTTGAATTAAACAATTTGTTGAATGCAGCTGAGTATTCGACCAGTACGCTCGGAAGTTACTTGCCTGCGCTAATGAACTTTTTACACCTTTCGTCAGTTGTATGTTTTTTTTTACACTCCATATGACTGTTTGTTATATGACATAGGATTTAGATGAGTGTTTAATAGTTTTGTGGGATCTAACCTAAACAGGCGTTTGGCCCAAAATAAAACATTTAAAACGCACCCTATTAAATGAATTCCTGTATGCGATTGAATAACGCACATTGCCGAAATTCGTGGTACTTGTTACCCCTTGGAGGTACAGAACACT
Organism: Triturus cristatus; assembly: GCF_964204655.1. NCBI lineage: Eukaryota > Metazoa > Chordata > Amphibia > Caudata > Salamandridae > Triturus > Triturus cristatus. The sequence goes on from NC_140590.1 coordinate 316,496,034, forward strand.
GTCAAATTTACTCGCATTTGCCTTCCGACCCTTTCCAGACCCTCGCCTAGTTTTGGATTCTTGGCTTTATGCGAAGGACTTGATGGAGCCTTTGTAGTAGAGATAGCAGATATTTTTAATGAATAAACAATATCTGCTCGTGCTGTACGTTCTTGGCTCAGGTGCAGAAAAGCCCCTTGTGCTGCTGCTGTGAGGGGATGCCGATACATATATTTAGGTGCGAGAGGCTTCCGCTGATGGCGGTATTGACTTACGAGAGGAGGTATGTGGCTCAGCGGCCCGGTGCCTCTCCTCGGAGCTACTTGAAATCCACCGCGGCCAATCGGATTTCTTGTTTGCCCCTCTCCATTAAATCTGGTGCCGTGGAGTAAAAAATAGAAGTGAGAAGCAGCCTGCGAATTTCTGGCACACTTGGTGCTGGTGGAAGAGGCCAAGCGTTCAGAGGTGATAGCCTGTTTTTTCCCTCTGTGCGTGCCACCACCTTGTGACGCTGCAAAAGCAGCAATCCCTGCCCAGCCTGTAAACACACGGGGCAGTGCTGGGCGTGAGATTTCCTCGGTGCGAACAGAAAGAGAGGAGGAGGCAGCAGGGGAAGGGGAGAGAGGAGGGGGCCTGCGCCTGTTTCTCTTCTGGAAGCGAGCTTTGAAACCATCTGTTAATTACAAGCAGATGGTTTCAAAGCTCGCTCCAGCAAGGGATTCGCCAATCGTGCACGCGTTGCCATTGAAAGCAATGCAATGCGTGCACGTTTTTGGGCGAAAAACCGAATCGATTTCAGTCTCCTCCTAAGCAGCGCATGCGCTCTACGTAGGCGAGACCTAAAAACCCTGGTGGTCTAGTTGAAAGATTTATCCTTCGTGATCCTGGGCCTGCCCACAGTCCCCAAACAGCAATTCTGTTTGGAGAAGCATCTTTGGAAAGGGCGGACTCTCCCCTTTCCAATGGTGCCTCTCTTTGCAGACTTCCTGGGGACGGTGATTGGTTTCCGAGCATGTGTTGCATTAACAACAAAAATGGTACCTTCCATTTTCCTGGTGTCTAGAGCTCTTTTGCGTTTTTTTTAATGAGTTGGCCGGGGATAGGACCTCTTATGGAGGAGAAAAGCTTAATAAATTATTTTTGCCTGCCGAGAAGGGCATAGATTAGTTTGCTTAGTTTTGGAGCTTCCCTCCCACCCTGTCCAGTTAAAGTAAATTAAGCAGCACACTGGTTCCTAGAGCCTCTCTCGGCTACGAAGCGTTGCGGGGAAACAAATATGCTTTGGTAGTGAGGTGTATTAAAGAGAGGACCCACCTATGAATTTCACACTTCTTCCCCCAACAGTCTGTAAGTTCCTGCAGAGTTGAGACTGGATCACAGGAGTGATCTCTCACCCAATGTGACAACAATCATCATATTGACAGAGGCACAGAATCTCCCCGGAGGACTGCTGAGTCTCAGATAGCAGCAAACAAAGTGATTTGAAGACGCAAAAGAAAAGAATCTGTCAAAAACCTGGTCCTGGGGCCACGGAAGGCAATAATTTGGGCTTAAAAGGCATAAGCAAGTAATGGGCGCCATCTTGGGATGGCAGCACCCAAGCTAACTGGGTCATTGAACGACATCAATTTGGAGTAAGGAGAACCAACTTGGCTCGACACACAAATGGAAACCCGCTCCTGGATTAGTGGTGTATATGTAGTATATTGTCGTGCATGGTGCAGCTAGTGCGATATGTTCCACGCGCAAGTTTCACCTTCTCTGCTCAGCTACCTACCTATCCAGTGGCGTCACTAGGGTTGGTGTCACCCGGTGCGGGTAACTCATGGTGTCACCCCCTCACGACTTACCGCATGGACCTCCCCCGCTCCGAGTCCGCCAGGTTGGGTAAAGGGGAGCGTACCAGGGAAGTTACTAGGCAGCACATCATTAGGACACTAGGGTTCAGCCAGCCAAAAATTAGGCAAAGGAATTTGGCTGGGGAGTGGTAGGTATCCGTGTGTCACTTGACACTCTCTCTCTTGGGACTATTACAGAGGAGAGAGGCACTGCTGCAGCACACTGCGTGAGGTGAGCGGGAGGGGGGCTAGGGGAGCCGTAAAGCTTTAGGAGGGATAGTCTGCTAGGCGTGAGGGTAGTGCCTTGTGGCTGTGCATGGCTTGGGGTGGGGGGGGGGGGGAATCAGGTCGGTGCCGGGTTGCACAGGACACTGGCATCCCACTTGGGACGGGAGTCCTTCTTGGGAGTCTTTCAAAGGTTCAGTGCAGTGTCTACGCGGGTGGGGGGGCGCGGACTGTGTGCGTGGTGCCTCCTTGTCAAGCAAGTGAAGAGAGCGTGGCGCAAGCCCTAGGCGCTTTCATGGCGGTTCTGAGAGACCTGGGACGTTTTTTCCTGCCTTTGGTCAAGAGCTAAGGAACATGGGTTCCTGACAGTGCAAGGGGGGCCTTGGCGATATCCCCTGCGCATCGGACTCTTTGAAGAAGAGTACTTACTGTAGGACAAATTGCTGGCTGGCAGCCATGGGAGAGAACTCTTGGCCAGCTCGGGGGAAGGAGGGCGGTACCTTCTTCCAGTGCTTGGCTTGTGAACTGATGGGGGCGATGTCGAACGATGTTTGAACACTCAGCCAGTGTCCGCTCCATGCACGGGCCATATGCAAACCATAACCTTGAACTACATTATTAAGCTCATGGTTCTTTCCACTATATTAGAAACCTGATGGGGAGTGCGGCTTCACTTCAGGACAACACATGGAAACATATATATAAAGCTGGAGGAGGCATTTATTAGAAGGAAGGTGGTAGGTTCGACTGCCAACACATGGAACATTCATTTAGGGTGTTGTAATACATTGGTAGTTTTGCAAGTTGATAAGTAACAATTTGATAGGGGCCACAACCTGAGACAATGAGTGTCAAGACTTAAGTTTATATATTTTTAAGCATAGAAATAAATACTAAGTATGACAAGGGTTTTTCTTTATAAGTTAGCGGTGAAGAAATGAGTACATAAATATACTTTGGTGGCACCCCAGGTATAGAGAATGAGAGGAATAGCGAGTACTCCTGGGCGTGCGAAAATAACATAACAGCGATGATAAGTCGTGTTTAGAAAAACAAATAATTGTAAAGGATAATCGCAAGTCAAAACATGCACACAATGAGGAACCTGAAGATCTTCATAGCAAGAATAGGGCCGTCCAGTTTGATATATGCATATTAATTAGTATAAACGTAATTTTGGACTACCCCTGATATAGTAAATAGACACCAGAGGAACAGACTGAAGATTCAATGCAATACACTAGGGATAGGCTATCAATTGCGCTAGCTGCGTGTGTCACTTTTCGCCCAACTGTCCTAGACCCTGCCAAAGTTCTGACCATATGCCTCCTGGCCTCACAGGACTGCATCCTCCTCCCAGTGCGTCCTTAATATCACCCGCCCCCGATGGAACCCCGTCCGATCCACAAGCTGCACCTGAGCAACCACCTGCTGGCGGCCCTCAGCACTCCCCAGCATTGCTCCCTGTATAGCGCCTCGTCATCCAATGAATAAACACCCCTCAACCTGCGCCCGAGATGCCCCGCAATGGACATGCCAACCGAGCCCCTCGCCACGCCTTTACTGCACTGCCGTTGATAACCTCCTCAAACCCTCCTGTACCTGTGTGATGCGCCCTCGCTGCCCCTGGGCAAGGCTCCACTGTACCTGCACGTGGGCCGCTGATGACCTCCTCTCACCTTCACCCCTGATGCACCCGCACCATACCCGGACAATTCCCGATCTTTTCTTGCATCCCCCCGTCCGCCCCCGGCCTCAAAGCCCTCCTTGAGCACCCATTGCGTCACACCAGGACCAAATGTTCCCTCCCGTGGTACTCCGACAAGTTCCCCCAATCTGCCCAGGATCACACCACCATGTCGATCTATACCGAGATCCAAACCCAATCCCCCCGCTCCAAGTCGGCCGCTCTGAGCACACGGTCCCTCTCCCCCCCCCCCCCCCATATCTTGCCAGATTAGTGCCGCTGTTGTCTGCCTGTGCCGAGGACCGGAGGCGCACTTAAAACCAATATTCGCGGGGGGGGGGGGGGGGGTATTGAAAATAAAATAAACAATTTAATGAATAATAATAATTTCGGGGTGGGGGGGGCTGCATCTTTAAGCAATAGGCAGAGTGGAGCTGCAGGGGCTCTTAGAAAAGGTGAAACAGCCAAGCCTCATTAACGTGCAAATGGTATTTTAAAGACCTGTGAAGTGTTCTGTTGCGGCTGTGTGTGTGTGTGTCCCAGCCCGGTGTTGACATACACGATGGAGGGTGGGGGGTGGGGCTGAAGCCCTGGAGTACAATGGGTGTTGCGCGCGAGCAGTGACTCCTGCTACCAAACTATTAGCGCCAACCACTAACTCTGGAGACACGCCCCTTGCAGCGCCCGGCTTTGCTTTCCTCCACCCGATGCGAGGTAATGCCCATTGAATTCATGGCATGGCCCACTTCCAACTGAGCATCCCGCATCCCCGCCCCCCCCCCCCCCCCCCTCCTCTTCACGAGCGCCATTCCTTGCACCTAAGTGCGGGAAATAAATTACAGACCCAAGCCTTCCCGGGTGCACCCCGCCCCTACCCTTCCAAAACTTGTACCCAGACAGCAGTCTGAGGAACGACACTCGAGTGCCATGCCTACGAGGCCATAGACCGCAGCTGTAGTAGATAAGCAAATTGGAGAGAAAGAGACAAGTCATGGGGTGTGTGGAGTGCTGATCTTGAGATGAAGTACCCACCCCTATAAAGGTGCCAGGGGATGACCTAAGGGAGGGGTCTACGTCAAAAACTAGTGGGTGTGGAAACAGTGGCCCCACAAAAAAGAAGTAATAAAACGACCAAGTACTAAAACAAAGGAGACACGCCACCCCATGGGTTTCTCTCTGACATTAACATAAATTGCCCAAAAGCTGTGGTGTAGATGTAACCAGTACGAAACGTATTCAAATGATATGATGACGTGAGCTCGCTGTGGTAGTGATACTTTTAAGCCTATGTAGCCATACCTTGTTTTATTAAGACATGATATGGTACTTTAATGGAAACAAAGGCATTCATAGCCAACAGACAATGAGAAAAAGAATGATGTCGAAATTGTTTCATGAGAACCTGAGTTGATAGTCTACACGGCACCAGGAGAGACTGAATCAGGAGGCAGCGCACCACTCTTGACGAATGTTTGACTACAGAGGGTCGCTCTCTTCTCCAGTGCCTTTTTAAGCAAATTGCCTAATAAACTCTGTTCCTACTCTCTGAAGGAGTAAGTTATAAGAGGAACTCCAGACTGACAGGTGGAGTATAACCCACAACAGTGGGGAAAAAACAGGGGTTTGGCAAAAGGGCATGTGGATCAAATTTGTCCTGAGGAATGCCGGAGATTTAGTTTTTTGAACCGGCAGAAACATGTCGACTGCTATGCAGAATGGAGGGGTGGTGAGCACCTAATTAACTCACTCCACCACCATCCATTTGGGTATATAGTCTTTTCACATATATATACCTTTTTAATCTTACAGGGGAATCCAGGAATAAAATTATTAGAGAGATATCCCTGGGTCAGTTTTAAGATTCATCTTTTCTGCACTTAAGGATCCAGCCTTCTTTTGTTTTTGTTTGTATCATTGTTGTACTGTCTACCCCTCCCTATTGCTCCGCCTCTAGCGTTGGTTCGCGCAGAGGCGTTAGTAGCAGCCCGATGATGAAGCATGCCACAACTTGTTGTGGGTGAGGGCAGTTTTCAAAAAACATGTGTGCTTTCTTAAAAACATTCAGCAATTGCTAGTGGATTAAAGCCGTTCTTTCACCCTACCTCCTGTTTTGTGTGGTATTGATAGTGAAAGGCCTTAACTACTGCTGAACTTTACGGGTCAAGAACAGCTTAGAATCCAAATGCTTGGCAAGGTTTCTGCCCACTACCATTCGATCAGGACAGGTACAATTAGAAGCAAGTAAGAGTGCTACGTCCTATTTGGTAAATACTGCTGGAATGAGTACAATGTCTGACTTTTAGTGATTGTTAATCATTCAATACATAAAGTCATCAAGACTTGATACCAGTTGATTCTTAAGACTTAAAAGCAGATGGATATCCTCTGTGCACATGAACTTTTGCACCTAAAAGACTAGTGCCAAAAGGCTTTGATAAGAATTGCACAATAATAGAGAAAATTGTTCAATAATAGTGAGATGGCAGTTGTTTGTGGACCCTTGGACACTCCCCAGCCCTTAATAGGGTTGACTGAGGAGTGGAACGGCAGAAATGCAACACGGATGTCAAGATTCGAATGGGGCCACTCAGCGGAGGGCATTCCAGCCTCATGTAAGGTAACAGTGACTTCGCTCATAGCTTTCCAAATTACATATGGTTCGGTAATCTTGCCTATTAGTCACATCGTGAATGTAAGGACAGCAAAAGTCTCTACTTGACGGATCCTTTATGTACGGCACAGCCTAATGTGGCGCAGGCTTCAATACTGGACACCTCAATTTGTAATAGATTTTGTACCTTAGTGTTGCTGTTTGATTGTGCTGTAGACAGGTGTTACTTTGATCTAAGTTTGCCGTTATCAAATTATTAATCTCAGAATGAAGAGGGACTGAGGCTGTCCTGAGAATTTGTGATCTCTCTCTCTACCCTCCTCTCCCCTCCCCCTCTCTCGGAATGCCTCCATACATATACATCATGGTCCAGTAGGAGGCAGCATAAGTTACTAGAGTGACCTACATTGACATGGACATCTATCCTTTGGACTGCAAACAGTACGTGCAAGGAAACGCTAGACTAGAAGCTTGCCTTAGGGAAAGAACTCCCACACAGCCCCTCCTCAGGAAAACATTGGAGGGAGGAAAAGATGTCGGAACGAAACACACCACTGAGCAGAAATCCTGATGTGAAACAAAAGCTGATGTCCTCTTAGTGTTACTCTGAAAGCAAATTGAGGTAATATGGACTAAGTTTCTCAATTAAAAAAATGCAATTTAAAGAGACAGCGGCACCTTTCTCTGGAGACGTTTTCTTTCACGTCTTATCGATAAAAGAAAAGTGTATTTTCTAGTGAAAGAATAAAACACTTGTTAATTTGTTGGCAAAATTAAAAGGTCGGCTATTTTGGCAGTCATGCATAACGGCTTTGAATTATTCTAAAGTTTATAAATCCAGGAAGGTTATATTTCCCAAAGAACAGTTGCTACAGCTGAATACTTATCTGTTTTTTTCACCTTACCAGGACGTAGTGAGTATTCTAAGCAGACTTAGCCTCTCCACAGTGTATGGATGTTGCTTGTTGGTTTCCCTGCTATGGATTGGGGATCCGGGCGTGTACATAACAGACAAACGTTACTATTATCCCAATAAAATTTTTACTGTATATATTTAAATAATTTATTGGTATATGGAGATTGAGCTCTGTATTTTGGCAGACTTAAAGTGGATGCACTTTTGTTCATATGTTAATTGGAGTTGCCCGTGTTTGGCTGGAATAGGCTATACCCTGTAGAGTCATGAACTCCAAAGGCTTTTTATTCTTATGTTGAAAAACGGGACACCCAAAACCTGGGCTGCAGTATATAAGCTTGGGAGGATATCTTAGTGTTCCCCAATATGATGAACAGGGTGACGAGAGGAAATTCTCTTTTATTTCAGCATGCCAGTAATCTAACTCTACGCATTTCGGTTTCCACGGAGACCTTGTTCACGAGACTGACAAACAGGAACCACAATTTTTTTCAAATGTAAACCTCATATGCCTGTAATTACATCATTTTCTGGTTGAGGCAACTAAGCATTCTGGTTTTTGTAGTTTACATGAACAATTCAACAGTGACACAATTTAAAAAGATAAGTTTAGAAATGCAAATTTGTCCGTGATTCAATTGTATATCACATTACATTCATAAATCCCAACATTTATTGAATTGTATACCTAATGTTTAAAGGCACCAAATTTCTGCATCAATGATGCATTCCAGCCTGATTGCAACAGCAGTAATCGCACTATCATTTGCTAATATTTCATCATTAGTTATCTAAATTAAAGCCCTCCAGTGGGCGATTGTGCTTACTGCATTGGTCTTTCACTTTCAATCATAAACTTGCTTTGCTCTCGCCCTCCGGTGGGCTTCAATTCAAACTAGGATTTAATGCCTCCATTATTCCTCAATATAATACGGTGCAAAAATTCTATTGCTAATCTAATATATACAATTTCTAACCCAATCTTATTACTATGGGCTTACTGTCATAGTTTTAACCTATGCAGACAAAGACAAATGATAATAAGTTGATTCTTCTTAAACATTTATATCTTCTTTTTACCCGTGTTACCCCCTCACTACCTACTAATGTGACTAAAAAATCTGTGAAAAAAGTGTGTTTAAAATATAAGGGAGGCCGCTCTTTAGTTTTGGCTCTAATCTAATTAGCATCTTTAATGGTGGAGCTCTATCCCAGGCAGTTCATAAATGATGAAGCTCCTCATCCTGGTTCAGTCCATATGGCGTTAATGTGCGGAAGTTCAGAATATGTCGTGATTCTTTGTGCCTAAGAATTTTTTCTCCGTCCCCCCCTCTTGGATGCATTCCCACTGCTTCCACGGCATAAAATTTCAGATCTTTCCAATTTCCACAGTGCTCTTTCTCCATATGATTGGCCATGGCATTACTCCTATCTGTATTTATTGTGGCCCGAACATGTTCCAAAATGCGTTTTTTGAGTTCACATTTCGTGCTGCCTACATATTTCATCGAGCACGGACATTCAATTACGTATATTACAGACTGACTTTTGCAGTTGATCAACTGTTGGATTTTCCACACGCGTTTGTTGGCCATCATTATTTCCTTCGTATTCTGAGCGATTGCACACACCTTGCAACTGGTGCATTTGAAAAAGCCTCTCGGTTTCAGCCATGTTTCTTGCTTCTTTTGATTTTGGAAATGACTGTGGACCAGTTGGTCCCTTAAGTTCTTTGCTCGTCTGTAAGTAATGTTGGGATGATCTCCCACTATTTTAGCCACTGTTGAATCCATATGCAAAATGTGCCAATTCTTACGCAGTATTTTCATCAGTTGTTGATTTTCCGTGCAATAAGTCGTTATAAGCCGTATTTTGTTGTCCTCTTCCTCTTGACTTTGTTTCTCTTTTAACAGATCAGTTCTCTTTACAGTCTGCGTTCGTTGCAGTGATGCATGAATAATTTTGGAGTTGTATTTTCTTTTTTTGAATCTTTGTATTGCTTGACTTCGATGTTTTTGACATTCTTCCTCTTGGGAGCATATCCTTTTAATTCTGTGAAATTCCCCATAAGGGATATTTTTGATCTAACTGGTTTGGTGAAAGCTTTCAGCATGCAAAACCGCATTTGTGGCCATGTTCTTTCGATGCAAGGTGGTATGTACTACCTCATTCATAATGTAAATCTCAGTATCCAAGAATACAACACGTTCATCGCTGATGTCATATGTGAACTTGAGGTTGAATTCTGAGTTGCTCAATATCTCAAAGTACTCGGCGAATTCATCCTTGGTTCCATCCCATATTATTAGCAAGTCGTCGATATACCTCAACCATGCTATAGTCTTATTTACATAATGATCATTTTCACTTTTCCAAGCCCAGATCGTTTCCCATAGCCGCATGGTGAGGCAGGCGTAGCTCGGGCTGAAGGAAAAGCCCATCGCTGTACCTTTCACTTGGCGATCGATCTCTTCCCCAAACATGAATGTATTTTGTTCCAGGCAGATTTGGATCATTTCCAGCAGCATTTTATTATGATCAGCGAACTGAATGTTTCTCTCTTGTAAAAAATGTTTGCACGTTCTTAGACTGATGTCATTTCGAATGTTGGAATATAATGATACCACATCCATCGTTATCAAGTTGTATGTTGTCTGCCATGGTGTTTCCTGCAGATGCCTCAATAAGTCGCCTGTGTCTTGTAGGTATGATGTTAAACCTTTAACCTATGGTAACAAAAATACATCTAAAAAGTTGGCCATGGGTTCCAGTAATGCCCCTTTCGCCGATATAGGCCACCCAGGGGGTTTCGTGGGTTTTTTATGAACTTTGGGAAGGAAGTATATTGTCGCCATTTTAGGATGTTCCATTTTGAGATATTTTACTACGTCCTCATCCAATAAGTTTTGTTGCATCCAGAGATCAAGTTTAACATCCAGCTCCTCTTTCCATTACTTTATTGGATTTGCTTTCAATTTTTCGTAATATTCTCTATTTCTCAGCTGTGAATATGCTTCTCGCATATATGCTTCTTTCTCCAGGATGATGATGTTTCCTCCCTTATCTGCCATTTTTATTTCGATTGTGTCATCATTCTTCAGATTTTGTAATGACCTGCGCTCTTCAAAGGAAAGGTTATCTTTTTTCTTTGAGTGATTCGGTTGATACAAGTCTTTTATTACACATTCGTGGAATACGTCAATCTTGTTACCCTGTGATAACTGTGAGTAGAATTTGGATTGAGTTTTGTTTTTTACTACATCCAGCTCCCAATTGTGTACAGTGTACCTGCAATTCTCTCCTTTCACACTCGGGGTTTTGGTCTAATTCCATGAGAGTAACAAAGTGTTCCGCATCTTTCGCCATCAGATTCATGTCCGGTGTTGAGATCTTTTTGCTGTATTTTGCCATCTTGGTATTCTCCGCAAAGAGTTTAGCTAATTTGACTTTTCGAACAAATGTATATAGATCTATCCTTGTTTCTGACAAATCAATGGTGTTAGTAGGGCAAAAATTAAGGCCACGTTTTAAAAGTCGCAATTCCATTTCAGTAAGTGTTTTTTTTTTTTTTTAGAGATTGATCACTTCCAACTCTTGAGTCTTGTTGCTTGGAGACATCTATAGCTCCATTTCTGCTGCATAGTCCTCGTTGTTGTTCCCACTCGATTTATATTGGAACTTGGATTTGGTGTGCCGCTTGCCTCGTCTTGTTGGTTTCTGCTGGCATTTCCTCGCCCTCTGCCCCTTCCCCGGCTCTTTACTGCTGGCGATCCCATGTTCTTTTCCCAATTCTTCTGTTGGAGCGCCAGGCTCATTTCGCCTAAAAAAGAGCATTTCGGTCTTACATCCCTTTTATCTACTTCTCCATCACCGGCGTCAGTTGATGTAAGCGATGACAAAATGCCCGTGTTAGTTACCAGATCCAGTTTCTTTTGTTGTTTGAATCTATCATATTTCCTAGCATATGTGAAGATGCGACCCTTTGGTAATCTTCCTTGTCCCTCTGAAATTTGGATTGTTTCCTCAATCGCACTGTTTCTTCATGCTTCTCTATATAATGCTCAAGTTCCTCTTTGAACTTCGTTAATTCTGAGCTCATGTCCAAAGTTGCCAGTTCTTTTTCAATTTCTTTCAGTTGCGTTGTGGTTTTATCTAAAACCACTTCAATATGTCTCACTAGAATTTCCATTAATCCCAATGATGATTCCAAAATATATTCACCCCACTCATTGAGTAGGTCATTGCTGGTATCCTGATGGTTAGGCATCACATTTATGCGTAATCCGTGTGGGACACGTTTCACTTCTAAATATTTCTTTAAAGACGCTACCTCACACCATTTATTGATTTCTTTCTTTGAAAGTTTTTCCCAAGCGCGTAATTTATTTTTAGCATCTGGTTTATGTGAACTGCTGGGTGCTCCGCTCCCAGTACCATCGATTTCAGCATTGTGTGCCTGTCTCTTCTGACTGCCTCTCTGCATTGGGAGAAGTTACCAGCCTGAGAGGCCTCCTCCTCCTTATATATATATATGTGTATGTGTAAAGGCTTTTATTATCCAACCATATAGTGATTTGTCAAATATCATGTACCGCCGTATGCCGCAATAGTACTGCGGTATATAGCACTGGTTGTATCCTCATATTACATCACTCATGCGATCTGAAATGACAACATTGATAACACTGCATGGCGAGTACACAAGTTATAGTTACATTAGGGCACAAGTTCTGGTTACTTAAGTTACTTGAGATAGCTGTGTAACAGGTGAATTCCAGTGGTTTTGTTACTTTAAAATGATTTGTTGTAACTGCATTTTCACCTAACTGTAACATCCCTTTAACTTTTGTTTTTCCATTTAACACATATATTAATATTAGAGTGGCAACAGCAACTCTGTATTTATAGTTAAGACTCCCACAGATAGAAATACCTTGTATGTTTGATGGGTAATAACTTTGCCACCGTTTGACGAATCTGCACAAACCTTTGCAGACTTGTTGCTTTTTCTACATTGATTGATGATGCAGGATTTCGTAATGATTAGTTAAGGGAATGCAAAGAAAAAGAGAGGGGGTGGTTACAAAACAAATTTTTCTTCCAATGCATTTTCCTTATACTTTTTTGAATGACGTGACTGGATTTGGATTAAGTTTGGCAGGAATATAGATCAGTGTGTGGAAAGGGTCAATTTGGGTGATTCACGTAAATTGGTTCAGTACTTTTTAAATAATAAGGGTAAAAAATGTAGTTATATATTGGGCCGCCATATACCGCAGTACTATTGCGGCATACGGCGGTACATGATGTTTGACAAATCACTATATGGTTGGATAATAAAAGCCTTTAAAAAAGAAAAAAGAAGCCATGTTGTTTAGACCATACTTTGTGTGTGTTATAATGTGTAGGAAGATATGAGTTTAAAATGTTTACAGAGTTCCGCAGTACTTACACAAAAGAACTGTGGTTCCTGTGGGAAAAAAACATATATATATATATATATATATATATCAAAAGATATATCTACAAAATATATCTACAACACGCTTCTCCACAGTTACCGTGGTACTCTTGAAATGTGAAAGAAAAAAAATTCCACCACTGCATTCAACGCCCCTGCACCCTAAGCCACTCTGCACCACTCTACTACACTGCCCTCTAACAGTTGGGGGACCGGCCCGAGACCTACCCAAATCATCCCTCCCCTCAAATGGGAATTCCTTAAAGGGAGACAGAGACACACAGACACTGTGTTTGAGAATATACCATTCTCAGGCCGTATTTATTACAATCAACATAAACACAACATTTTTATTAACAAAAATTATTTGATTATCTAAGCTTTCACATGACATTTACGATATGTACACCAAGAGACTTTGATTAAGGGGAACTAATACATATCCTTTCCTATCAACAGATCCTCAAAAGGAGTCGTGGCAGGCCACCCCCCAGGCACCATAACATTGACTATTCCAAATGATTCGGGACCGCAAGTTGCATATCACAAGGCGAACTCACCTGCCCCCTCAAGATAGCGGGAGGGTGGGCAAGTATGAAAACTGGAACCCCACCATAACCATGCCAGAGCCAATCCATGAAAGGAATCCCCCCTGGCAGCCAGTGGGGATGAGCCTGGGCAACCGGGCCATACCTTGGACCCCTGGCGCAGACGCCATCAGTTACTGAAGCCAAGGTTGTCCACCTGTTTTGTGGCCAAACAGGACTCCTTCCCCGCCCCAAAAAGGAGCACGACTGTCTAAGGGGATGGGAGGGTGGGAAAAAAGACAGCTTCACCGCCGCGTTCAGAGCAGCAGTGTGGCAAGGTCCAGGGAGCGGGTACAGCAACCAGGTCGTCTGAGGCAGCGAGGAGAGGGAAACCAGGTAACTATGTGGGGATGCACTCCCCCTTTTTATCCTCGCCTGACTGCCCCGCGTGGCCGCCCTGGCGCCCCTTCACCCCCACTGGCCAACCGGCCAATCACCTATTGCGGATGTCCCGCATGAAAAATTGCGGCGCCACCATTGGTGCCGCCGGGCACCGGTCCAAACCAGCCCGCACCTGTCCTGGGGGCTCGCCATCGGTTGGCGTTGACCCCTGAGCCAGTCCCTCTACTCTGCACTCTGTCATTGCATTCTACGCTACTGCAGTCTGGGCCGCTCCACTCTGACACAATCCACTGTACTCAATATACGACACTCTACTCCACCGCACCCTACTCCACTCTACTCTGCAATACTCTATTCCAATCTGTGCCACTACACTCTATGCAATTCCTTCTGCGCCTTTTTACTCCACGGCATTTAATTCTGACACTACCACACTCTACAACACCCTACTACACTCTGTGCCACTCCACAACACTGTACTCTACACCACTCCACTCCCTTCCACGATAAGACCCTCTGACACACCACTCTACAGAACTCTTGTTCACTCTGTGCCCCTCCACTCTCCGCCACTGTACTCAACAACACTCTTACTCACCACTCCACTCCAATCTATGACAACCCACTCAACGACGAGCCACTTCACTGTACGACAAGCCACTCCGCTGTTTGAAATGCCACTCCACTCTTTGAAATGCCACTCCACTCTTTGAAATGCCACTCCACTCTAATATCCTCTATGCCGCGCCAATTTATGGTACGCCCCTACACTCTAAAACATGCCATCCCACTCTACAACACTCCACTCTACCGTCCTGCTCTCTAACACACTGTACGACACATGACTCTTTGACACACCACTCCACTCTGTGCCACTTTACTCTATGCCACTTTACTACACTGACCGAGACGCCACTCCTCTCTACGACACCTCACTCTACTCTGAAACACCGCTCTACTGTACGGCACTCCACACCAGTCAGCTCTATTACATGCCACTCCCCTCAATGGTACTTCACTTTTTTCACCCTTTCGCTTTAAGACGGCACACCACTCCACTTTGTGACACGCTACTACAGCCTACACCAGCCCATTGTACTCTACGATATGCCAGCCCACTCTACGCCACAAGACTCTACACCACAAGATTCCAATTTACGCCGCAACACTCTGACACTCCACTCTAAAACATTGAAATTCAATTAAAACATTTAAAGGTTAAAAGATTAGTATATAAAATCAGATGTATTATTTCTATACAAAACAAACTTAAACTACACAAACATTAGAAAGTCTAAAGTTATAGTTATAACTTAAAGCTATAATTTACTGCTCAGCCAAAACATTTAACTCGTGTTGAGAACTTGCTAGGCAGACTATATTAACTATAACTTGCACCTCTGTAATGCACAGCTTATATACCCTTTCATGTTACATTACATACACCATGTTAAATCAAAGCAATCATAGAAACCCTCGTGACATCTGAAATGACAGCATATATGAGAACACTGCATGTTAGAGGGCGAGTTATCGATAATGTAGTCTGTCTAGCAAGTTCACAATACTGTGTACGGAGATGGGTTTGAGAGGTGTGACAGTTTTTAAATTTGGGCTAGGGAGGTGTTGGGTTACCTCTGCCCTAAACCATCCCCTCCACCCCCTACAAGGTTCCAGGGGGGATCCTCGTGTCCTGAAATGGCAGCTGCAACATTTCTTTTCATGTGGCAGCCAGGCTATCACAAAGCGAACACCCGCTGAAGTTTACAAGTGTGATAGCTGATGAGGGGAAAAAAGGCCTCCCGGACAATCTGATCACTCTATTTTTTGATGTTTCGTGATTGCTGGACACATGCGAGCCCCTTCCAAACCCAACCGTCCAGATCTACAAATAGTTTGATACTTAGTTTTTCAAAAACTACTGAACAGATTTAAACCAAATCGCATACCTCCTGGACCAAAAATCTAGCTTTCTGCAAAATTTGGTGTAATTTTGTTCAGACAGTTTTGCGCTATTGCTGTTCAATTTTCCTGTAGAAAAATGAATGGGGAAATGGTGTGTTTGGACCTTCATGTTTTTTTGGCCCCTCCTTGACGGATCACTCCAAAACCTTTCAGGAATGAGATGAGGTGTATGAACCTTTTTTTGGAAAGCTTCTTGAAGATTCGCCAAACAGTTCAAAAGTTATTAGCACACCAAAAAATCAAATTCCTATGGTAACTAGGTCCTAACTAACTACATATATATTCATTCTCCTTCAGCATACAAGATCACACTATGTTTACTATAAGACATCCATTCAGCAAATTGAAAATTACATCGAAATATTGTTCCTCATTATCTCCAGGAAAATAATTCGATCTTTTCTCTGACGCCATTATAACAGATTTAGAGAAAATGACACAGACACGACAACAAGACATCCTGATAAAAAGGAAAATCTCACACTCTGAGAACGCACAGCCTTGTCAAAGTTGATTGAAAATGGTTGCTTAATAATCAAACCCGCGGACAAGGGAGGCAATATAGTTATTCTTAACAAAAATGACTACATGAGAGAAGCTTGTAGACAATTAAGCGATACAGCCGACTAAATCAAACTTAATTCCAATACCATCAATCGAATGTCCATTGAATTGAATAAAAACTCAAAGAATGGTAAAATCTAACTTTAATCAACAATGACGAATATCAGTTCATGTTAAATGATCAACCCGCTGTCCCCACAATATACTTTTTACCTAAAATTCACAAAACTTTATGCGATCCTCCTGGAAGACCTTTTGTTTCCTCCTGTGACTGTTTATATGAGAACGTGTCAACATATGTAGAGCAATACCTGGCACCAATTGTGTATAATTGAGTTTTTATATAAGAGACCGGAGATTTCTTACATATCCTAACAGAGACAAGTTGGAATGAAAATTTCCTCATGGCAACAATAGATGCAGTATCTTAGCATACATCAATAAGACATGAAATAGAATTACAGGCCTGTACCTGTTTTTTAATGCACAGACAAATCAACAAATTACAACACTCAAGGATGCTACTGACAATAATTGAAATGTGCCTGACCAGTAATGTTTTCCTATTTAATCACGGTGTTTATCAACGGCGATGCAGAACTGCAATGGGAATATCCTTTTCACCGAACTACGCTAGCATCCTAATGAGCTGGTGGGAAAAGGAAATTGCTTGGGGAACACAAAATTAACAAGAATTGGAAAAAATAGTACTGTAGGTCAGATACATATATGACTTGTTAGGTCTCGTCTAGTGTTGCAGCGCGAATGCGCTGCCATCGCTTTGCGGGGCATGCAGTATATACTGGAGTGTGGAAGCTTTGTGGAAGCTCTGCCCACTCTCTGCCCATTGGCTTTTGTCTTAAATGCTGCCTTCTGATTCGTTTGAGGCTTGTTAGTCCCTCCTCATTCATCATTTGTATCCTTCCACGGATATTGGCCCCTTTAATCCTAACACTATTTTCCTCCCTGTCTCTCCGAACCCCCCCCCCCCCCCCCCCTCCCTCAGTCCGTGACTTCTCACCCTCCCCTTCGTGTTTTCTTGCCTGCCGGCACTTCCGTCTTCCTCTTTATTATTGACTCCTTGAAATATGCGAGTTCAATATGCATGCTGTACAAAAACTTCTTGTGTTTAATGAACTATATTTTAATGTTACTCTAAATATAATAAGACTCTAGGCAACATTCGGGGTATGCATGGCAACTGACGCCTCTTAGTTCACAAATGGCATTGTTGTCGGGCGGGAGGAGCAGCATTGTTTTGACTCATGCTTAAAATGAGCACTTTTAATAACTTCCTCTCAATTCAGTGCTATAATCTTGTGTACTGAGGAGACGTGCTAAAGAAATGCACTTTTTTGAATTCTGAAGAGACATTATCGCACATTTACATCATGATTAACATGCCGATGATTTTCACGGCTTGCCCACTGGCTTGTATACGCTTGGCTCGTCTCCGGCTTGCTCTACCTGCTAATTAATATATTGGCTCGCACACCTCTAACAAAGAGAGATGAATGGATACATGACAGTGAGCCCGCTAGATGGTAGAGAAATAGACTGGTGCAGACAAACAAAGTCAGTCTCCATTGCCTCACGTCCGAATCATCACTTTCAATAACCTGGAAATCTGCCGGCAACTCCCGCATGCCCCAACCTCATCCCCCTCACCTATTCTTAGCAGAAGCGGCAGATTCTGAGCTGTGCCCTGCCGGTGCAGAGGAGCACGGCAGAGTCTGTAGACGCGCTAGGATCCGGGCGGGCACCTAAGCCTTCCGGGTGCCTTCACACTCAGGATAAATGATTACATTTTGTTCTGTGCTTTAGTCGCCCCTCTGTGATCACTGTCTGGTAGATGGAGCTCTGTGCTAATAAACACATTCAGAGAGGTGGTTGTGTTCAAACAAACAACAGCCACAATACCGTACGTTTGGAACGTGTAGTTAAATACCTGCTCATCGAGTACCTCATTGGCTGATCATTCCATGGCACTACCAAAATTACATTTGCTCAACTGTAAAACACTCCCTTCTATGGGCCATTTACCAACTCGGGGCTTTCGGGTTAGGTAACCTACTTTGGATGCTGTGTAAAAGAGTAAATACAAAAATGAATGCAATGAAACTAAGCAACCAGTACTGTCTAAAACATTGTGAAAACTGACACGCATTCTGGCATTTTGTTTAGTGAAATTTCGATTTTCTCATAGATGCGAGTAAAGTACTCTACATCTCAATGAAATCTGCACACTTTTAACTAATAGCACCAGGCGACCTTTGACAACTAGGCAATGAATACATTTTCATGTACCCCCGAAGCCCCCCTGCCTCCTGCTCCTTTGCAAACTTCATTGCCTTCCAGTGTTTGGAGGATAACCAAGATGCAGGAGAAGGAGTCAAATAGTCTAGAAAATGAAAGAGAAGCCGAGATTCGGATTCACATGCTCTGATCCCGATGGCGTTGGTTAGTCTGTAAGCACTATTCTTATTAATGAGTTTCGCATCAGTAAAGCACCACGGTGTGCATGTGTGGCAACACTTCACCCATGAGGTACGTGCCAAACAATTGTTGACACAATCCACACTTTGCGTCTTTTTCAATATATTTATTACAAAGTGCAGGACCTTTCCAAGGGATTTTGCACACTACTTACATTCACTTAAAAAATAAAACGTGTAGGTAAAAAACATTGCAATTTACAACGTCAATAGCTCTAAGTCACAAATGCGAAACCTAGTTGCATTGCAAATGCTTGTTTTTAATTTGGAATGGGAAGAACAATGAATTTTGAAAATACTTTGACAAATTGAGCCAATACAGTGTAGGACTGTCATTCACCTGCACAACTAGTAAAACAAAAATTGTTTTGGATACACAGATTTAAATAGATAAAGGTGAAATTCATTGTACACTGCATAGAAAAGAAACCTCAATGAACCGCATACTTCTTGGACCT
Source organism: Triturus cristatus (assembly GCF_964204655.1). Taxonomy (NCBI): domain Eukaryota; kingdom Metazoa; phylum Chordata; class Amphibia; order Caudata; family Salamandridae; genus Triturus; species Triturus cristatus. Next base: position 316,515,162 of record NC_140590.1, read on the forward strand.
AGCTTCCATCCAGAATCATTGATTAAAACCTATCCCATATGGAGAACTTATCAGAATGCAACGGAGTTGCTGTAAAGATAAAGACGTAGAAGTAAAGTTCTCAGACACAGTACATAGATTGAAAACTAGAGGATATAGATAAAAAAATCTCGAAAAATGTGTAGAAAAAGTTAAAGAAATATCTTGTGCTGACACATTGGTTACTCGGAGGGAAAACACATTTTAACACCCATACAGCCAAAACAAGCAACGCCTAGATTGATAATAACATACAGTAAAGAAAGCAAGAAAATCACTAGCATAATTAAAAAACACTGGCATCTGACATCTAGGGACCCAGAAATTGGAATATGTTTAGGACATCAGCTTCTAGTAACCTACAGAAAAACCAAAACCTCAAATGATCACTTAGTGCCAAGCCATATTCAAGAGAAACCCAAAAAGAATTGGTTAGAAGATCGACATAATGGTTTTGTAAAATGCAACCGCTGCAAGGCATGTAAAATTGGGATTAACATGAAAAGCATCAAAGACAATGAAGATAGAATAATCAAAATGTCCCATAAAATCACCTGCAACTCAAAATTTGTAGTATACATTATCAAATGTGCCTGTGGATCACGATATGTAGGAAGCACTATATGTACGCTTAAGAATAAAATCCTAGAACAGTCAAGAATAAAGATCTGAATTATGCAAGAGCTAAACATCTTCCTCAATGCCAAAACAGTAATTAGAAATCATTGCATTTCTCTTTATTTGACATGATTCCTCAGAATGAGCGGGGAGGCAATAGAACCCAACGATTGCGACAACCTGAATAACGTTATATCAGACTAAAAACTAACAGGTCTGAATAACAATGAAGAATTATATGTACATCTATAAGAAAGGACCCACCCCCTTAAAAATAACTGGCCAGATGCATCAAAGGGTTTTGCCCATTCTGTATCTATGGTAAAATGTGTTCATGCATATGGCCCAACATCTTGATGAAATGTCATGAATACATTGAATATGTATTGATACCCTTTGATGTGATAAGGCAATTAATGAAATAAAGGACTTAGCAACAAAGAACGCAACAAGGGTACTAAACCAGCAACCAAGAAAACTGAGACTTGAATAATAAGATGCTACTATACCAGCATTATGAACTATAATAATTCGTTTCAAATCAGATATGTTTCGACTTATAGAAACCAAACATCGATAATCATGGCAAATACTAACATTAGCCATGAAGCAATGTCAATGATTGAATTTAGTTGGAATTCCTCGTGTAAAACCGATAATCACATTAACTTTGCACTTAACATGTAACTTCCAGTGTAAGTCAAACGCGATGTGAAAAATACATATGATTTTTTTTTTTTTTTAAATGTTGTAAAAAGAATTATCTTTTGTACTTGTAAATATCTATGGTGAAACTCCAACCCCCACAATGCTTCATAATGAGCAATACTTGGAGCAGTATATAAACATTTTTAGAAAACAGACTCCCTTACCGTGAGAAAGACCCTGTGAGGTCGAAACGCGTTGGTGGAGCAGAGGTCTTCTGAATTAAAGAATATTCACTTAGAAATTATCGAGTGCAACGTATCTTTGTTGACCAAAAAAAAATATATATACATATCGAAAAACCAGTCCAAGTGCCAATCATGAACAAAACAGTTACGGACACCAAATCCGCTGTGCTGATTTTTTAGAAGTTTATTTTAGCTTGTGCTGCCCATGACGTGTTTCGGTCACATCCTGTGGCCTTGTTCATATATGTATATATATACACATACACACACGCGCACACACACACATATATATATTTATTTTTGTACCACCTAATGGTGGTAGTTATAGTTAGAATTGGGTTTCTATAGGAAATGCCTTTTAGTGTTGCTAATAACTTTGGTACCCTTTGACAAATCTTCACGAAACATTCCAAAAAAGTGCCACTTTTTTACTAGTTTTGCACATGTAAAGATTCATGGGATCCATCAAGCAGGGGCCGAGAAAAAGGGGGAGGGGATTGCAAAATAAGTTTTCCCCATTCATTATTTTTTATAGGAACTTTAGACACAGCTACAGCCCAAACTGCTGAACTGATTTACACCAGATTTGTCAGAAGACTAGATCTTAGTCCGGGAAGACTGCTTTTTGTGATTTAGTGTAAGTCCACTCGGTGGTTTCTGAGCATTAAGGCTAAAAAACGTTATATATTTCACAGCGCAGAGGCTTCATGGGCTGGAGAGATCTCCTGCTGAGATCTGATTGGCTGCCAACACATAAACAACGATGTGGCTGCAGTCATATTAGGACTCGTGACTGAGTCCAAGTCTTAAAAAAAATTAAAGAAATGACTGTGGGGGGAGGGGCAGGGGGCAGGAGGAATACCCTCTGACCATCTATGCCAGAAATATTTTAAAGCGTTTTGCTGTAAACTTGTGCTGTAAAACTAACACAAAAAAGGGGTTGGGGGTGCGCATGCACTGTTAAAAAAGGGGACGGGGTGTGCCCTCTCTCCAAGCCTCTAAGAGGCCACGAGGACACCATCCCGGGGGACACGCTCTTAATTACGGGGTGGAGGAATCCCATAGTCCCCTTCCTAAGACTAAAAAGGTCCAGGGGATGCCATACCACAAGGACAAATTCAACTAAAAGGGTGCTCCTGCAATGTTAAAAAAGGGGAAAGGGTGTGCCCCCTCTCCAAGCCTCTAAGAGGCCACGAGGCCCCCATCCCCGGGGATAAGATCTTAATTACCGGGTGGGGGAATCCCACAATCCCTTTCCTAAGACTAAAAAGGCCCAGGGGATCACATACCGCAAGGACAAATTCAACTTAAAGGGGAGGGGGCCACACTGCCCCTCCCCCAAGTCGTAAAAGGGCCCCATCCCCCGGAGCCTTAACACTACTTAAAAGAAAGGTACCATGTGCCCTCCCCCTTTAGCCTCGAAAGGCTGGCTCAATTGCTCTATCCCAGGGAACCTACCGCTGTTAGTTTCCCTGCCCGCATCGGTGCAGTCAGGGAAATATATGTTTGTTTCTGCCAGGCGGGAACATTTGTTTATCTCCTGCCGAGCTGGAGCAAACATGCCTTCCCTACCTGCAGCAGCAAGGGAAGAGGAGGCATCTTTGGTCCCATGTGACGGGAGATTTAAAAATCCTCTTACCATGTGGGAGCAGACTACTGTTTCCCTGCCCACAGTCCTGAGGGAGCAAGCAAAAACAGCTGCTCCCTCAGGGCGGGAGCAATGCTGACTCCCACACCAAGCGGGGAGCTTGTGTGGGCCCTGGGCCCCCCGCGCACCCCCAACATACTGATAGGTTGGTGCCCTGGGTGGGCACCGGGGAACCCACCTATAATTAAGAAAAGCCTGGGGTATGAGGTGTCCTGGCCTAATAAGGCTCAGGGAGGGGCGCCGCCTAGCCCCCTTCCCATTTAATGTCATGTGGCCCCAGGGGATGGGTTCCCTGGGGCCTTATAAGGTTTGGGGTAGGGGAGGCCCTGCGGCCAGCCCCGTGCTGTGCATGGCCAAAGGCTGTGCACTGCATGGGGTTGGCCACAGGGCTGCAAGCCAGATCCTGCACCAACCCAATGCTGTGCATGAACAAAGGCTATCTGCAGCGTGGAGTTGGCTTTACGTTCTAAAACAAAAAATTAAATCACTTAAAAATAAAAATAAAAAAAAGTCACTGAGAAAAACAAAGGTTAAAGTAATGTAATAGATAGGTGAGCATTTCAGTGACAATGTAACGTTTTAAACATACAAAAACACTGAAATTCACCAGTTACAGTTATCTCTGGCTATAACTCGTGCCCTAAGGTAACTATATATCGCGTGCTCGCCATGCACTGATAATTACCTCACATATTACAACACTCATGACATCATTAATAATATCACGGCAACATTTCCAATTAAATTATTGATACGAAAACTGAGCATGGCGAGGGCATGAGTTATAGTTCTTTTAAAAAGATGCACAACATCAGTTGTGGTCAACAAATTAAGTAGTTCATGAACCACAGGTTGTGCAATTGTTATTTCAGGTACATAATGTCCATTCATTAGTAGCAGAATGGTAATCATGGTTAATCGCCATATAATGAAAAGAAGCACTCCTAAAGTGGTCCAGGCATAGGACCAATGTGGAATCAAGAAGCAGTTTATGTCATAGAGTGACTTTAGAGCGTGGTGAAGTCATCAGTGCAAAGTTCAGAGTCTTTCTCTTAAACAGTCCTTTATCAAAAAGGTATAATTTCAATTGAAGTAGACTCAGATGTTATTTCATAGTAATTGGAACTGTAGCCATGGCAGCATCAGATTCATTGGTAAAACTCATTGCTCTTTGAGGGCGATAAACCCAGTTTTCTACCTTGAATGAGATTAGATATCATCCTATTCCTACCCAGAACGACAATGGCATAAAGTAGAACGCACGCATATCCCCTCCCCCTTTGCCAGAATACAGTGCAGTATTAGTAATGGTTGCCCAACATCATGATGCTCAATGTAACATTGCAGAAGTGCGCTCAAATATCTCTGGCTGAGAACTCAAGGTATTGATGTTACTACTTAAGGAGTATTTCATTCAGAGTAGGGGGGGTGAAAAGTTCTACTCTGATTCCTTCCTGGTGTCTATGATGATTTGCTGTAGAGAATCAGCCACATAGTTGTTTTTCACATGGTTGATTGGCACATGTCTGTTTTTCTTTGGACCAGACAAAAGAGTCAGAATGACAATTATTTTGCCTTTTACCCCAAGGACAGTAATGGGTGGTCTTAAAGTTGGTTCAAAAGCTTGTTGTCAAGGATCTTTCATGAACTAGATCCCCTACTTTAGGGATCCAGTCATCAGCAATAAGTACAGCCTTCTGTTCGCTGATGGCGGCTTCAGAATAGTTCACATTAGATAGCTTATCTCTGACATCTTGAATACTCTGTAAGACATTCAGTAAGACATTCAAACGTTTCTTCATCGGACACCTTCTCAGGTTAGATTATCTAGGCAAGGCACATACATATGAACTCCATAGAGAACCACTCATGGAGTGCGCCCCCTCCCCCATTACTCGTCTAGGCAAGTTATTTTTGTGCTCTGTGGACTGCATACAGATTATGTTACCAACTAAGAACTGAATTTAGGGGGTGATTAGGCTGGTGGGCGGATCGTCACTGCCGGCCCGGCGGTGGTGATCCACCCGCCATCACAACCTGACTTACCCCCGCCATATTATAATGGCGAAGGGTATCGTGGCGGACGCAAAGTGCACCTGCTGCTTTTCCGCCAGTCGGCAATCGTTCCGATTGCCTGCCGGGCGGACTTTGGCCACAATATGGTGGCGGTGCCTAGCAGGCACCGCCATCCATATTAGTATGTGTGGCTTTTAAGGCCTTTCCATGGCGGCAATGCCGCCATGGAAAGGCAGACGGGGAATTGCTTTGGGGGCCCGTTTCGGGCCCCCAGGGAGGTGGGTGGCCTGCACTTGGGGGGCACCCTACATTGCCATGCGCACACGGTGGCAGCCACTGTGAGGACTGTGAGTGTCTCAGAACAGAGCAGGCCAGCATCCACGGGAGCGAAGAAGATGTCTCCCCTTTCCCCAGAGACCACGCGCCCCAGCTGAGGGAACAGCTAAAGAGGTACGTAATATCAGAGAAATGGGAAGACCGGAATGAGCCACCAGGAAGGCTCGTGTGGGTTCTGTGGTGTAGATGGTCAATGGAATACGACAACCTGTAGTATGAAAGAAAACAGATACAGGGTATAGGTTAACACTATGACACTTTTTAAGTCTAGCGGGTAATCTCTCTAACAAAGCAATCGTGTGTACTTTCTCACTTACACATACTCTCCAGAGGGATTTGTAGAGTATAGGATTGTCACAACATAACTTTTCTCCCTTTGACCAATAGGTAGTTTGTGCACCGTGTGTTGTACAATGGTTAACTGAACTGTCTTGTTAAACATCCTTATGTACAGGAACCATGGGCACTCATGTATGAGGGAATAAGCAAATATCCCTCTACGGAAGCAGATGAGCCAATCAAGTAAAAGAAAATTAGGATCCACAATATTTATACAGCCCCAGTACTCAACTGACTTGAACCTATATGAGCGAGGTTCAAAAATGCACACAAGACGATCCCCCAGCACTTGGATTATACTTGCGGTTAGATGAGAGCAAGTCAGTTGAAGGCGCGTCCTAGCGCGTGAGGAACTGCCACGTGAACTGTGCCGGTAGCAGTGAGCAAGTCAGTTGAAGGCGCTTCCTAGCGCGTGAGGAACGGACACGTGAACTGTGCCGGTAGCAGTCTCCTTTGGCACCAAACCAATAAATAAACAAAACTCCGGACTCCCCAGGGCTGTCTCTCCTGGTAGCGCAACCTAGCGCGGAATGGTAGTCAACACTGGTCAAAGGGTCTTTGCTTCCGAGAGAATCTCCTTACAGGCAGGAGACAGGCAGTCCCTACGGGTCCTTGCGTCCGAGCGTACTCCTTACAGGCAGGAGATGGGGCAACTATACCGAAGAGTTCAGCGCTACTTCGCGCTAGTGGTAGCAATAAAGTTGGCAAATAAATGAGGTAAAAAAAAAAGGAAAGGGAAGAATCCAACAGCGCGTCCTAGCGCTTCTAGACAAGTCTCTTTTACCGGGTCCCAAGGTATAACAAAGGGTCCTTGCACTCGACAGCTGAAGGTCCAGACAACTCAGTTCTAATCGAATTCACGAGGAAGTGCAACGAACATCCACTTCACACACTACAGGATCAGGGCGTGGCTCAAGCACCAAGGAAACAAAGCCAAGCACCTGGGAGTTGTTACTGCTTGCTTATAAGCTGGCTCCAGTCAGCTGCTGCTTCCCAGTGTATTGTGGGAAAGTACACAATCATGCTGCCCCTAATGCATTATGGGACATGTGGTTTGTGGTAAGAGCTAACAGCCACGTTGTGCATGGCAATGCACAACATGGCAGTTTGGCTTACAGCAGCACCCTCCTCAATGTCAAAAATGCAGAATGCGCCCGCCAGGGTGGCGGTCGCATCCTAATTAGCGGTGCGGGACTGCCGCACAACTGGCTTGTTTAATCATGCTGTTAGCACTTTTAATCAACCCTTTAGACTATTCTAAACGGGTTTTCTGAATTGCAGACAAACTCCCAGTGCAGACATAGTATCCCTGCGAGCCTTGGAGGCAACCGCAAGACCATCATCCTCCAATGAATAAACTGCTCCCATCACTACCAGACCCTGCAAATCCTTTGCGACCAATGAGGCACTTGAATTTATCTGTGGCCACACCCATAGGAATCGAGAACATGAATCGATAGCTACCAATATATACTTATGTAGGTTAACAGAATTCATCAGGCCGATACAGTCCAAATAAATTACCCTGGACTTGATGTTGGAGACTGTGAGGGGAGTTAGCAGGGGTCTCTTAACAGTAGATGGTTTGAAATGTTGACATATGTCACATTTCCTAACATAGTCTCCAATGTGTTTATACAAACAAAGCCACCAGTAGCATTGCTGTAACATTGCTATGGTTGCATTAACCCCAGCGTGGGTGGATGCCATTCAGTAGCAGCTGCTACCTAACCTGCGGGGTGGAATGGGGTACAAAAAAGAAAGAAAACACTTACCTGAAAACCTCATTCTGTTTCACCTTTTCCGCTATTCTCCTTTCTTCGGTAATCGGATCTACTCCCTCTCTCTGCTCGTTTACCGTCAAAGTCCTGAAAAGAATGTGGAGAGAGGATATCCGAATACTGATACGATTCCAATTTTTTCGTGGTCCCGCAAATAATAACCACCCCTTACCAGATCCTGACCTCCCTCTTTGCTCTCTACCTCTCTTTTTCTTCCTACCTTCTGTTGCAGATGTCTCTAACAGAACCCTCAATGTCATTTTTCATGTCAATGTCATGTGGTTTGACAGCTTGCGTACCCATAGTATCACAGCCCACAGAGGTGGAAACTTCAGTGATTTTTGGACAGAATGCTTCCAAATGTTTGGTCTTGTGAGCAACCCTGAAGGCATTCTCATTGCGCTTCGTGGGCACTTTTCCCATGGTAGTTTTCATAGTCAGTAGACTAATGGGTTGTATCTGTCCCTGAATTGCTGGTCCCACCACGAAAGCCTGACTAGAGTTTATGGACTTCAGTATAGACTGTATGAGTCAACTGCATAAAGCGGCTGTGTAAATCAAGATCCCTATAGCATCAGCAAGAGCTAATATTCCAGGACGTGGAACAGGTGTGTAGCCAGCTAATACTGGTTATGTAGCCCCTTCATTGCTCAGGGGTCCCTGGTGGACATTAGTGTGTGTGTGGCAACTGACAATCAAACCAGTTCTGGTGTTCCTGGTAAGGTAAAGGGATTTTAAAATGTTGGTAAGCCCTATTATGTGCAGGCGGTGATACTGCCTTATAAGCCTGAAACTGCCCCTAGGCTCAAACTCCACCCATGAGTAAAATAAATGCCTCAAAGCCATACGCCACATGAGAAGCTATTCGTGCCCCCTGCATTGGGGACACCTCGAAGCTTTAGATGCGGAGTAACTGCTTCCCTGTAATTGGCTCCTACCACAATAGGGGCCGCCATATGAACGGATTCAAATGAAATGGATTCAAAGAATTAGAAAACCCACAGAATGAGAAATACCCTTTTAAAAGTCAAGCTTGACAAACCTACGGCAATAGGTGCTCCCAGATTCGCTGTAGGAGTTAACCATGATAACTTCAGTCGTCTCCATAATAATGGTTCATGTGTGTGTATTTCAAGAAAGAAACTAGTCACAGATTCTCAAAACTTCCAGACCCAGTGCGGGGCACTAATGTTGCACAAACTGAGTCGCTGACTCCGCTCTACAAGATTTCTTTTCACATCCATGGGCGACACAATTGATCTTAGTTCAGTGCACCAAGGGTTGATTTCAGACCCAACCACAGTACAGAAACAGCACGTCGCCCCCACAGATGACATTCGCATGATTCTTGACAGAGGGGACACAGCAGCCTTCATTCTCCTCGACCTCTCTGCAGCATTTGACAGTCTCACACCCAGTCCTCATCAGGCGCCTGCATGAGATTGGCATTTGAACACCCGCTCTCAGCTGGATCTGCTCCTTAATGGATAGAACACAAACTGTCATCCTGGCACCATACACCTTGGAAGCCCGCAAACTCTCTTGCAGAGTGCCTCAATCTTCATCACTCAGCCCCACCCTCTTCAAAGCATACATGATCTCTCTTTCCAACGTCATTTGCACACACATCATCTTTTATGCAGATGATACGCAACACATACTCTCCCTCTCAGAGAAGGACGCCAGCACAAGAAACTAGTTTGCTACCTGTGTGACCAAAGTAGCTAACTGGATGAAAGCCAACTGTATCAAGCTCAACATCGACAGGAAAGAAGTAGTGATCTTCCACATGAAAATCTCACCATGGTATGCCAACTGGTGGCCGGACGAACTTGGACCCACATGATGAACCCATGCCAGGAACCTAAGAAAAATCATCAGCGCTAAACTGCACAAGTCCACGCCATCACTGTATCCTGCTTCCACACCCTGAAGATGCTGAGGAAGACCTTCAAATGCCTCCTAAGCAACACTAAAAAAACTGTCTCTAGCACCCTAGTCAACAGCAAGTTGGCACAGAGAGGCACACCCTCTACACCAGGATAACTAAGCAAGTCACTAGAAGACTAAAAAACATCTAGAACTTGGCAGCCAAACTTATCCTCAAACTCCCGCACACAACTCACCCCACACTTTAGGGAGCATAAAGGGCTCAATCCAAACTTCTCACACACACAAATTCATGGCACTACACAACTTAGGCTCCACCTGCCTTGCATCTCCTTCCACCAACCACCCAGACACCTCTGCTCTGAAGGACTCCTACTCGCACACAAGCCACATATACACAGAACCAGATCAGGAGGACGGGTGTTCTCTTGCATCACTCCTAAACCATGAAATAGCCTCCCACTCCACATCAAAGTCTCCACCTCTCTTCTTGAATTTCGCAAAGTGCATTCCTGTATCCATCAGGACCACACCGGTGCCGTTTCAATTGGGGAAAGAGTAGAAGACTCATCTCTTTAAAGAACACTACACCACAATGCACTAACCGTCCAGAAACCAACTTTCTTTCCTATTACTCATTGACTTTATTTTTTTCTTTGACCATGTACATTGCTCCATTGCCCTTTGGCTAGGTTTGCGCCAGAGAAATACGATATACATACATACAGAGACACTTTGCATTATCACTGGTAAGGGTGCATCGTCCGTGACCTGCCCTGTACATTTAGTAAAGATTGTTTCTGCCCTTTGCTTGTTCCAAAGTAACAATGCTGATGTGGGCTCTCATCCCTTTCGCAATGGATGGGTATCCCGTTTCAAAACCATTTTAGCCATCTCTTAAGTGCTTCAGTTGTGGAGATGCGACTTTAAATCCCTAATGCTAAAGCACAGTTCCCAACTGGATTTGGCAAACCTTTTAGGTTTAGTGTGCATCCCAGTCCTGTGGTTGCCACCAAAACTGGAACATCTTGACTGTGATTGGGCATTTTCGAAATCAGGGCCACTTAAGTTTAGTATCCTTGGATGACACATTGATAAGTGCTGACCCACTACTATGTCCGCCCCCATTGAAAACTGAGAGACCAACTTAATCTGAATTCTGCCCATGCAATTATTTGAACAGTTTTCTGATAACCAGTGCACTGGACCATAGTGCTTGATCTAGTGGGGGTACACGTTTTTGCTATTTTCAAACTGAAAACTCTACAGCTGGGGCTATAGCCATGTTCGTTCTTTAGCGGAGAACCAAAAACCATAGGCAGTTGGAACAGAGGAGCAGAGATATAGCAGAGTTGCTGCATTATAGTAGCTCTGTCTGGCATCTTCAGGTTTTGTGATACATTTATTAGCTCTTTTCACTTGCCTGTAAATAGAATCTAAATTCATTATACTAACTGCACATTAAGTTTATTTACCATGTTGTGTTCCATTTAAGTCTTTAACCTACTCCACCTTCCAGAGTACTCCTTGATTTCTCTACTTCACAACCAGAGACTTTTGTCCAAAGAAATACATTAGTCATTCTATTGGAGTGCTGTAGGATTTTAGGCCCTGTGAACTAATGTCAAATAGTAACCACACAGAAGTCTTCCATTACGCAGTAACTGCCACAGCATCCCATGAATAGGCTACACCAGTTATCCTTGCAATGCATAATTTTCACCAAATTCCATTATTGTACTTAACTTGCATCCACATTGTCACATGCCAAGACCATGTTCCTACTTAGTGTGGAGTATTTCCACTGTTAGATCCAGAAAGGGATCAGGTTTGATCTTCTTGCTCCTATTTATATTTATTTGATTTACTAGCACCATAGCTTTGATATTAAAATGGTGAATCAGATTTGGGGACCTTTCTGTTCAACCTCTCTGACTTGATTCCTGCTATATCAGCTGTAAACATTTCTGATAAATAGATTTTGATGCAATCCTCTCACATTCCTGTGAAATTATGACGATTGCATTGGGGACACTTTTCAATATCTTATATTTCAACTTTGGAGGTGCTGTGTTTCTTCACTTAATCAAATCTGGTCTGTTTTGTTGGTCCACATTATGGTTCTTTGCTCTGTCCAACTATACCTAGGGCACCCTTGCCCTAAATAGGGGGTCACTTATGATCTAATCCTATTTGGATAGCCTTTAGACATATTTACTTGGGGCTAAACTGATCTGAAGAGTCCTATTATTTAAGAAAGATGGTGTTTCCTCCAGTTTATTTGGCATGCTCCGTTAGTGAGCCCACTCCTGTCTCTAGTCCATGGTGAGCTTCTATCAAATACGGATGGTTCCGTGATGTAGTAAGGATAGCTCCTCACTGCTGGGGTCAATGGCTGACAGTTCTGTAGTGGAGGATTGCTACTGTGTCTTGTATTTTATTCCCCTATCACAAGGTTATAACCGGGAGATAGACCTTTAGTGGGTTATTATGTCTGTACTCTGTAGAGTTAAAGTCAACATTTTTATGTGCTCAAGTGCTAACCTTTCTCTTGTTATCGCCAGAGTTGATTTTTCTTAGCCCATCGGCCTATCTTTTAGATAATGCTTATTGGGCACATAACAACCAGCCAGAGACTATTGGGTATTTTAATTTAATGTTTTTGTGGTTTTGGCAACCTTTTAGTATTCTACACATATAGGATCACAAGGGATCAAGCAAGCCAGGGGGTATTGATCCCTCCGAATAGTTATATATCACACAGAATCCGCCCGGCTGTATGTAAAAAGAGAAAAGAAGGAGAAAGAATGGAAAGAGTATAGAGATTGTGTAATGTCAGAAGGAGAGAAATCTCTTCAGGACAAGAACCCTCACTCACCGTTAGATGACATGCTTCAACATATGGGTTCCCTCCTCACACCGAGGTGTGCGCTACAACTCTGCAAAGGGGAGGAGCTGAGGTGTTTTCTCAAGATGAGCGTTAGAAGGTGAATGAGGGGCAGAGTTTAGAAAGTGTAATGACTTGAAATTGTCTCTATGGGTCCGCTAAATCTTTATTGGGTGGCCTCAAGCACAACGTTAAAAATGAGGACTAGGGATCAGAACAATATATCACTAATGTGGGTCCACATGTTTCTGCCATGAATTGGTCCCCTTAAGGTATCCAGTGGCATTCGTCAGGAGCTTAGTTTTAGTAGTCACTCTGCATTTGTGAAAAAGAAAGATGTGTAAATATACTTGCCACCACAGGAACAAGGCGGTCAGGTAGTCAACGACCCAAGTGACTTCAAAGAGTTCGTCTGTTCTGTAAATCAAACACAACAATCAAAGCTCCATATTCTGACATTACCACAAAGAACTTCACTTAGTATGTGTTGGTTTCACTTACTTATTGAATGATATGCCAAACAACTCTCCAAGCTCTAGGTACATCTTTTTGTGCCCAACTATAAAAACAGATCACAGCACAGTCTCTATATCATGTAAACTAGTAAACTTAAATCCATATATATTGTGTAAGGGGTAAAGTGTCTCCATTTATCTGTATATATCATATTACACAAGTAAATCAATATATTGCAAAGAGTCAGCTGGCTTACAACATGCATTGTTGGTTGCTTGTTTAATTGTATGCATGTCGGTGCGGCTTTAAATGAAGCCTATTCGCACCCCTTTCTCTAGTCAGCACTGAGTATTTACTATGCCTCAATGAATAGAATTACAGCACCTATCGTAGTAAAAAATGCAGCTGCTTCACACCTACCCAAAATCGAATCGGGCGATTTTACGGGACATTGCGCTTATGTATATTTCTATCTCTTCAAGCAATATCAGGAGGTAGCGTACTCTTCTCCTTACCTCCGTTGGTCTGGTGCACATCTATGTAGACATCCCGGCGAGAGTAGAACTCCGGCAGCTCTGATGTTGTTTAAAACAATAATGAGGAAGCCCACTTCAAACACGTCAGACGACGTGTTTGGCGCGGGTCACGTGGGGCGTGAGATCCTCTCTGCAGTATGGGACCCATAGTCCCAATTCTCTGTCTATAATGTGTGTACCAGCTCAAACGTGACAAATGGGTTTTTGAAAAAAGGTTGTTTAAGTTCCTCTAAGGAGATTGCAATTCCTGAAAATTAGGAACAACCATTTTGAGAAAAAAATTGTTTTATAACCTAATCTAGCTCAAGGTCAGTTGGTAATTGATCATTTAACAAATGCATGTATGGTTACTATAATATAGGGAACCTACCCTTAGGGAATTAGATAGAATACAACAAGAATTTGTTGTAATCACTTTTCTAGAAAAAAATCTTTTTTTCTAGTGACCCCTCACCCACCAAGGTTGCCCCTAGGTGGCATGCTTCATCATTGGGGTTCCTCTCAATCCTCTACAGATTGAGGCAGGCTGCGAAATGCGAGATACGTAGGAGCACTTTTTGTAGACTATGTGGAGTGGGTGGAAAGGAAAATTCAAAAATACCTAACTAGTAGGCCACTCTTTTAGTCCCGCCTCTAGTTGCCATGGTTACAAATCAGGGGTTGGTACTGAGAGAAAACCTGACCTTTATGAGTCTGGTTGTCTCACTAATGTGTTTGTGTTTCAAGCTATTCTCTTCTTTAGGACTCCACGGGGTCAGGCCCTGTGTGTACCACTCCTAGTGAAACCTATATTGAGGATGCAAAGTGTGCACACTTAATGAGCATGCACTGTATACATACGGTTTTAGTAATTGATCCGTGTGGTTCTAGTAATTAGTCCTTATTTTTGATAATGCTAAATTATTGCATCATGGTCAAAGCCAGGGGTAGAGGGGCTTATAGTCAATCATTCGTCAAAGCCGCCTTTGGTCAGAATTACCTACTTCTCTCCCTGGAGACCGCATACTGTACTCCTAGGGACAACCCTGGCGGGGGTCTCGAGAAAAGAAGTATTTTTCTAGAAAGTGATTACAACAAATTCTAGTTGTATCCTATCTAATTACCTAAGGGCAGGTTTTCATCAAAATACTCGATTTTTGTCATACTACGCAGCTAATAGGAGGATAAAACAAGCCGCTACCTCTGCCTCCCTCTTTACTTTGGTAATTACTTTTATATAGGCACGCGTGCGAATCCATAATGAACCCAGATTCTGATCAGAGACAAACAAGGTAAACATAATGTATCCCCAGATCAGACATTGTGTTATGTCATTGTAGGAAAAGCAATTGGAATACAGAATGATTTAATTATCTGAATAAGTTAGTCTTCGGTATCTCCTCATTGAGCTCTGATTTGTCACTCTAAAGCTTGAACACCCAGCGTTGTTCTTTATAAAAGCGCACTGACTCCAATGAACCCATGGTGGTTGTGTATTGTGATTTATCTAATACTACCCAAAAGATGGCATCCACTGTGTGGCCAGGACCTAAAAAATGCATAAGGCAGTTTCATGTTCGTCTTTTGGCAACTAATGGAACTACGATGCTCAGTGATCCTAATCTTAGTCTTCCGAGTGGTCATTCCTACATAATTCACGTTACAGGGACATTTCAAAAGGTAGATCCCTTCCTCAGTGTTACAATTTGTATGCTTGTTCAGTTTCCACTGTGTTTTGAGACCAAGATCAATCTCATGTGTCGCTCTCGTATAAGAGCAAACTGCACAGGAACCACATGGAAAATGTCCAATAATGGGCTGTAGGGACCAAAGGATACTCGGGCCTGGCTGACTGATGGGCTCCCGTGGACTAGTGCGGACAATGTGGTCTCTAATGTTCTTGCGCCTTTTAAAAGCAAATAGAGGTTTGGGAAGTGACCTACTTCCTACATTCAGAATTGGCCAGTTTTTTTTCAATCACTTTCCTTACAGTGTCCGTGAGATGACTGTATATGGTTACACATACAAGTCTTTCAGGTGGAGGTTTTGTGTGAGACTCGAGCAGGGCATCCCTGTTATTACTCCTCGCTCTCTTAGCCGCTGTTCTGACCAGGTTGGTAGGGTAGGATCTCTGTACGAAACAGTTGCTCACTGTGATGGTGTGATCTTTGTATTTTTCCAATTCTGTACAATTTCACTTTATCCTGAGAAACTGTCGTAACAGAAGAGTGAATTATGTGCCATGGGTTTTCTGTAGAGCTCAGAACACAAACCTCCATTCTTCCATTCTTAGGATACAGTAAAAGGTCTAGAAAAGGTAGTGTAGGCGGATCAGATGTATGAATGTTTTACCAACCCCTAAACAGGCTAGTAGGTAGGGCCATTCAAGCGAGTCTAATGCCTTAGTGTTATGACTGCCAAGATTTTTCCGCAGGAGCGTCAGGAACCTGGAGAGAATACCTCAGCCTTCCCCTATGGCCTTCCGACTCTATCAGACTCTAGAGTATCCGATGGCACACTAGTGGAAAACAGGGGAACAAAACAAGGAAAGGCGGGGGAACAACTCTGGTAGGGTTGAAGGCTCCACGTCAGAGATAGTTGAGGCTGTATCCAGCTGTAGAAAAAGACGGTGTTATTTCTTGCTTTCACATTCTTAGTACAACCCAGTTATCTAAGTGAAACCCCCTGTCACACATACCATGATTATGTTACTTCTAGGCGTGTAGTGGGTAAACGTAATAGGTTCAATGTCTGATGTCCTGTACAACAGAAAAACACAAGATTAGAGAGGAGTCTCCACTAGGCTCTAAACCATATGCTATAAACGTGTACGACTTCCTCACGATTCTACTGAAGAACTGTGAGAACAAAGGATATAAATCCACCTTAGGTAACTGTGTTTGTTCTGTAACTGTGAATGGAATAATCTGCCAAGGAAGTAACGAAAACTAAGTACCCCCCTCAATGTCACCATACCATAGCAAGAATATATATAAACAAAAAGGGGCAGCGCACTGCGCTGTTACCGTGATTCTGAAGTAATGAGCCTTAACTGCAAAGTGGTACACGCAAGTATCCCCAGAGGAATACCAGGACAATATCTTCTCAGGGAAGACCGGGGAGTACTCTCGTAAGTATGCGGGGCACCCAGGCTATGCCCGATGTGGAGTACACAGGTTGGGCCCCGCCAACAGCGAGGACAGAGCTGAATGCGGGACGGAACACAAGGTGAGGGAAAATGAGGGAAAAGATAAAGGAACGAAATAGATAGGGAGGGAGCAAGAGGCTATAATACTGCCACACGCCTCTTTTTAATGGATCCAGAGCGTACAGCCAGAGCCCTGCCCGGCAGAGGATAGCCCTGCCCGGCAGTGAGGAGAAAGCCGGAAGCGAGGCGTAACACCCGGCTGATGGAGCCCCGGGATGGTACACCGAGACCAGCTTCAGTAATAATCTCCCGATGGAGTAGGGAGATCAAAAGATTGTATCCGGCTCAACAATGCAGGCAGAAAGGACTGCGGGGCAAAACACCAGGGTCGGGGAAGACTGGAACCAACGGCGAGCCAAAGCTTCCTCCTACGCGGAGGACGCTAGTAGGAACAGGAAGTTCGCAAACGGAAGTCAGGCACAAGCGGAACAGACGGAAATGGGGCCAGAAGCTAGAACGTTAAGCGCGTTCGTGTGCGTCTAAGCTCCTTAAATACACAAAGTATCATGGGGGCAGGACCACGGGGCATGACACTTAGTGGCGTTCAGGAACGAAGCTGCAGCCCCAAGTTTGGGATTAATCGTGTTTTTGAGTGCAAAGAACATATGCAGGTTATGGCCTGTTGACCAGCCCGTCACGAAACCAGTCTGGTCTGGCGGGGCAATGAGCAGCAAGAGAGGGAGGAGGCATCCGGCAATCAGCTTAGCCAAGATTTTGTTATCAATATTGATCAGTGAGATCGGCCTATATGAATCGCAGCATCTGGGGTCCTTATCAGGTTTCAAGATAGTAACTATGAGGGTTTCGCACAGGAAGGGAGGTAGCACTTCATGCCGCACGGACTCCTTATACATGTTAAGGCGGTGTGGGGCAAGCAGGGCCACGCATTCCTTGTAGAAGGAGGCAATAAGGCCATCAAGTCAACAAGCTTTAGCCCCAGGTAAAACCCCAATACCCTGAACAATTTCTTCCACCGTAAATGGTTCGTTAAGGAGAAGGCAACGACCCTTCTCTAGCCACATCAGTCGTATCGAGTCCAGGTAGGAAGTTAAGTCAGGGGGGAGGAAAGTTGGACTCAGTAGTGCAGGTCAGCATAGATCGAGGTGATTGTTCATTAGTTCGACTACGTAGTCACTTACCCAGGGCTTGCGCAGTAGTCATGCCAGTGTCTTGCCCACCCTATCACCCTCCCTGTACCGCCAGACGCGGGCCTTTCTCCCCAGATAATGTTTCCCAAGTTGCGGCCACTTCACTAGTGTGCTACGAATAGATGCAATGACTCGAAATACTGCAGTTCTAAAGCGCAAATCTCTGCCTCCAGCCGGGTAAATTCCCTGCGTAACTTTTTCAGCACCTGGCCTGTTTGGCAGTGCAAACCCCGAGGATGAACACCTTGAAGGCCTCCCACAGGGTAGACAGAAAAGTGACTGACTGCATGTTATGTTAGAAATATTGTTTGATGGCTGCCTGAACCTTGCTCCGGAACACCTGGTCTCATAAAGCCCTGGGGGAGGGCCTCCAAGAAAACGCATACAGTAGTTTCAGGCAAGTGAAGCTGCAGTAGAACCAGGGCGTGATTGGAAAGTGCGCGCTGGAGATGATGAACATCCGTGGTCCAGGAAACAACATCTCTGGTGGCCAGCCAGAAGTCCATTCTGGACCAAGTGTTGTGTGTGCAAGTTCCCTTGAAGCTGTGAATGTGGGGGGCACGGCAGATGCCTATAAGACTATTGTCAGTAATAATGGCACGCAGTTGTGCAACGGCTTGCAGGTGTGGGTGGCGCGTCTCGCGGTATCTATGGGCGCTGGCATCCAATACTACATTAAAGTCACTGTCCCAGAGCACCGCCCCCAGGCCCAACATCCCCACCAGACACCAGTCCTCTTCGTAAAAGAGGGGGAAATTAGTGTTGGGTCTGTAGATTTATACCAATGTCAAGGGGTGTCCCCATAGGATTCCTGCCAGAATAATGTAACGCCCCTGTGGTTGGCAAAGCTTGTGGCGCGTACACCAGTGAAGTCCTCTACAGAGCACCACCGCAACCCCTGCGCATTATTTAAGTACCAGGCTACATGCTTCTCCCCATTCGAGCACGCTCTTAGGCGCATCTACGTCGTGTCCGTCAGGCGTTACTCCTGCAGCAGGCAAATGTATTTTTTGTGGCACTGTAAAGAGGCAAAGACGTGTCGCGCCTTCCGTTTGTCATTCATGCCCCTAATGTTCCAATTGAAACATTTAACTGGCTCTATTGAAAAACAGAGAGGTAAGTGGGGGATGTCAATAGATTATCAGGCGTGTGCAGTATGGCAGGAACCGATCTCACAGCTTAAAGGCTAAACAGGGGAGAAAACCAGCAAAAAGCATACTTCAGAAGCATTGCCACAATCAATAACCCACCACCCAATTTGGTCCCCCAAATGGGCCGAACAAGACTACCCCACCCACCCAGGCAACTCCCCGAAGGAGATCGTGGAATACATAAAGGGACTCATCTCAGTGTGGCGGTAAAATGGCCCAACGCCCTCCTAGCACACTTTGCACTGGGAGGCTGGAAGGGATAGTCAGGACGGCGGGGGGCAAGATGCATCTCTGCAGGCAAATTGGGTCGCCAATCCCATGCCATCCACAGGTGGACACAAAGGGCTAGTTTATCTACAAAAAGTCTTGTCTGGCAGGCTGGATGGGCCAGAGTGAAGTCTGGAAAGAAAGAGATCTCGGTGTGCAGGTATTAGAGAGGGCGGCATACCTGAGCCAGGCGGAGCGTAGTATCTTTGTCACTTTAATCTAAGAGCCTTGCTATGATCGGACGGACCCCCCCGTAAGTAGTCACTGGCCCAGTGATCTACGTGCCCTCTCGATAGTGAGCAAGAGGAAGACAGCCTTTCCTGAAAGGTTTAGGCCACTGATTAGGGTATTGGCGGTTGAAAGAAAGTTGCATTTTGAACTATGGGCTCATTTGCAGAACAGTAGAGTGGGTAATGGTGCATACATGTAACATAAATTATTAGGAATGACAAAAGATTAGTTTTTAATGGTAAATTGTATTCTTTGGTAATGCCAACAAAGGACAGGTTGTACCCAAATATAGAATTGGGAGGTTGCTCTCATGCATAAAGTACTGTTACGCCAAAGTCAACAGATTGCTACCTAGTTGAGCAACAGTGCTGACGACTAGGACAAAGGTAGCGACTATGGCCCTGTTTGGGGGGAAGGGGGGTTCTGCTTAAAAAGATCTGGAATGCAACTACTTGGAGAACTATACCTATGAATACTCCCTACATATAAGATGAACTGGTTGTGTGTCCACACGAGAGCCAAGACACTAATGGGCTAAGCAGTCATGTGAACCCCAGAAGATGAACGAGACATCTTCTTACACACACAATAAAAACACTGCCTTGTACTCTGTTAAAAATATGAAAGATCGATGTATTGGTGAAAAAACCCTCCTCTGTAACACTTGTCACACACACATTGATATCTTTCATTGATTCACATCTAATCTACTCTGCCCCTCATCGATTTCAAGGTACATTTCCTACTATGTGTAATATAAAAATGCTACAGTAGGCAGAGCTTGCAAATTCCGCTTCAGTTATTGGATGCAGGAAAATAGCACTAAAGGCTGCTTGAATAAACTATTTGACCTATCAGTCTCATTGATGTCCCCCAAAAAATATTTGCGCGACTTATTTTAGATCGCCTGCAAGAGTGGATCAATGAGAATAATATTTTGTCACCCTATCAGGCTGGTTTTAGGAGTAAAACATCCACCACGGATCAGCTATTCCGCCTAGCTATGCTATACTGGAAGACCGTCACTATAGAGGGTGGCAGCCTCTATATGGTGTTCGTTGATCTCCGTTCAGCATTTGACACCGTGCCTAGGGGGAAATTGTGGGCTGTTCTTCGGGACCTGGGAGTACCTAATACTCTGTTGAACATATTAGTGAGATTGCATACACAGAATTTTGCGCAGGTCAGGTGTGCGAGGGGAGGAGTTTTGTCCGCAAGGTTCCCGGTAGACAAGGGAGTTAGGCAAGGGTGTGTCCTTGCCCCCACCTTGTTCTGCCTGTACGTGAATGGGTTGATCTCTCGCCTGGATGCAGTCCTAAACAACGATGCACCCAGGCTGGCAGGTAAGAAAATCGCGGCAATAATGTTCGCCGACGATACTCTCTTATTAGCTAAGTCACCCATGGGGATACAGCGCACATTGGTTGGGTTTCATGAATTCTGTATTGATCATGGTCTACAAATCAACGTAGACAAAACTAAATTCATGATTTTTAATCCCCCACGACGCACCAGACCCCCTCCTATATTGGACACAGTTTCGCTTGAGAGAGTGCAGACCTTTCAATATCTAGGTGTCACGCTGAGCGAAAACCTCTCCTGGGTGCCTCATCTCTTAAAATCCCAGCTTAAACTGACTCAAACAGCGGGTGGAATTTTGAAAATGAACGATGCCTCATCATATAGGCCCATAAGCCCAGGTTTAGAAATTTATAAAACCAGGGCAAGATCAGCGGCCCTGTATGGGGGGGAACTATGGGGGTATGTTGTGAGTCCCGAATTAACTAAAGCGGAGAATAGATTCTTGAGGCAGCTGCTAATGCTCCCGCAGAGTACCCCCCTTATTCCTCTTCGGCTTGACCTGGGCCTTCTCCCAATCCAGGAGGAACTGTCTCTTAAACCCCTCAGATTCTGGAGGAGATTATGGCTAACCCCTGAACTCACACAATATAGAACTGAACTGCAGGAAGTATTAAATCTGAGCAAAGCTGTGCACATCCCCTGGCTCTCCTATGTCAAACAGGAATTAACGTTAATGGGTCTTGTGGATTTGTGGCATCAGCCAGCGATTGTCTGCAGTGAGATCTCAGGAAAACAGCTTACCCAGTCACATAGAGCTAGATGCACCAGTGCATGGCTGCATAACTCACGTATCGGTCCTATGGTAAATTCATTTTTAGAGTTTAAATCTGTATACTCCTTTGAGGACTATTTAAATGTAATTTATCCTGTACTGGCCAGAAAGTTATACATCCAATGGAGGTTTGGCTGCCTCCCCCTTGCATGCTTCACAAACAAGTGGTCTAGCTCCGGGGTTTCCAAATGCCCTGGCTGTAGTACGGATTTAGAGAATGAATGCCACATCCTTTTCTTCTGTCCCATGTACAGCAGAGCCCGGAAGCATTGGATTATACCTGTATGTAGGAACCTGGGTTTTCGTAAATATGCAGATGCACTTAGAGTCTTTAAATCTAATACAGCAGCTTACATTGTGTTTGCACTTTCTAAGTATCTCCATGCATTCTGGATAAAAAGGAGTTTTTTAATTCGAAACAGTGCCTAGACTAATCTGGGGTGTTAGCTGTAAAAAAAATTCTTTTTCTTTTTTAACTGATGATGCTCTTATTGTGTATTTTATTGTATTGTGTTTTAACTGCTACTTTTATGGCCGAAATAGGTCGAAATAAAGTATTATTGAATTGAATTGAAAGTGTTTCAAAGGATTTTCTGTCTCCAAGGAAAACAATAAAAGTCATGTGAAACTGAATACTGAAGAATTAAAGCTGTACGAAAATAGCTTTTTTTGTTTGTCAATCTTACATGCAAGATGCAGTGAGCTTTCCACAGGTCATGTCCTCTATGTATGATGTTTCACTTTTCCCTATTGACTGTAGCCTGTACATAAAATGCATCTATCTTCTCTGTTGGTCCTAGGTTGGATACAACATACTGGCAGTCATAGCCGCACTCTGAGTGTGTAGATGCAGCTGCCATCTTTGAAGAAAGCTTGCCCAGAAAGAGAGAATGCAGCATTGAGTGAACAGTCTGTAACCTTTCTTTTCTTTTCTGTTCTAGGAGGAGCTGGAGTTTTGTGAGCGTCTTTTCCGGGTTTGTTTCCAGAACCAAACAGATGACCAGAGCATGGACCGGTGACAGGTTGAATCCTATTGCTTTCTAGCAAGTACAGCAAGACCAGCCTTATCAATTGGATCTAGTAGCTCAAGTTGCCAATCATACCACATTGGCTGATGGGATGTTCAGTTGCGGGTTCTACAAGTGACGCCATTGAACCAATGCGAGGGAGTCCCTACCAACAAGTGAATTGTATTATGGACCTTCTGCAATACTTGGTGCCAATTATAGTCCTGTTCCCTCAGTAACAAACCGGATGGATGTTGTGAAAGTTAGATAATCACATTGCTGATCTTATTTCCCAAGATGCAACTCTCCCGCCTCCTTAATTCCCTTAATGGGGTTTACATCTGCTAAATTAGGATTTCTGTTGCTCTGAGTGATTTGGGAACGATCATGCCTGAAGATAGGAATTACCGTGCATTTTTATCCTGACTTGTCCTACTGTATGAGGTAGAACCACAAAATCCTACTCAAAACATATCCTTCAGAAGAAAGAAGGTGGTGCCACTTGCTGCAAACTGAGCATCCCAGGCCAGTCACTTCATCTACGTATCCCAGATTTCTGTGACACTGCTCCACCCAACTGGACTTGTAAAAATGTGCACTCTCCCTCAAACATATTTATTTACTAATTTCTCAGAACATGCACGCCCCCGATATTATTGTTAATGTTTATTTCAGCTTCAGAAATCGCACGTTGTCATCAGTGCATGAGTGTATAGTTTATTTACCAGCTTAGGCACTGCTCATGTTTTATCATTCATAATTTGCAGTAATTTAAACATTTTGCAGCCGTAGTGTGATCCGAGCTGTATATTTGTCCAAGGAAACCCACATAGCAATGTTTCAAGTCTTTATGCTGCATTTTCTTTGTAGTAGCTTGACTCACTTTCCAGACAGTCAGCAACTTGATGGGTCAGACTTAATTAGTAGGCGGATAATGGTCTCCTTGTGTATGTTAAATATGAATTTCCAGTTTAATGAAGCAAGGAGAAGGAGTAAAAACCCACGTCTGGAAATAATGACAAAGTAAACGGATTGTCTGAAGATTTCACGCAGCACTGTGTAGTTGTTTTCTAATAAAGGGTCATACCTTGTAATCCATTTGATTGTCTGTTTTTTGTTCAGGGGATACTTTTTAGCCTGCATAATGGTCTCCTCCCATAGAAGAATAGAGATAATTGAGCATTACTAGTAATGTGTAAGTTCTTATACTGCACCATAGGCCAAGGTTTTTGTGTAAATTGTGTGTAGACTTGTAAAACGTATCAAGGTTGTGGGAAAAGTAGCTGGAGCCCTCCGTTTATCTACAGAAAGACAAATCTGTGTTCTACGTCACTCCATTGGCTGTGTTTTTGTAGATATATTCTACAGCAGTGAGAATGCTCTCTCTCACTCACCCGCGTTAGTCTCACATGCTATACCAATTCAAAAGTGGCAGCAGCATTTGAGGTTGGGCCTTGCTCCCTCTGTTAAACATCACTGACAGCTTCGCTGGAAGAAACATAGAAATATCTATGCATGACCTTTCTTCCCCTTTATTCTCCAGTATTGTATCTTTTATAGATTCACATGCTTGAATCTTCTCCGTCGTCATCGTGGGAATCCCACGGTAACAGGAAAATAGCAGTATAAAACTTTAACATTCAAATTCCCATAAGAATTCACTAGCTTTTAGCAACCTGTTGCAATTGTTATAAAACATCCAAACTCTAACCAATCAGAGCACAGACCATAGAGTCTTCTTCCCCAGCAGGGCCATCATACCTCAGAAGGAGTGTCTTTACTACCTATATCCAGAACACAAGCCCAGAGAATGTAAATACTGTCGTACTTTCTCTTCAAAAACCTTCAAGGACCGTGAGTTTAGGCTGCTTCTCTGGGTGCAAAGGAAACAAGCATTGGCATAGCCAATAGGTCTCGCCTTTGGGACCTTATAAGTGTTTAGCCATGCAACAATTGCATAACTAAATGCTTATAAGGTCCCAAAAGCGAGACCTATTGGCTATGCAAAGCGGCCGTGAAAGTGAAAGGGATCGCGATCGCATTCAAACATCAAAGTGGCCTGCGGACGCGAAAGTGAAAGTAATCACGGTAAAGCGCAGCGCGCGCGCCCGCGCACATGCACTGTAGCTCTAGGCTGGCCTGGTAGCACTTTTTGGAGCCCTCTCAATAAGTCTCGCCAGACCAGCGCATGCGCTGGGTCAAGCGAGACCTAAAAAGGAGCAAAATACTAACTCTGAGGCGAAGCCTCATTCCTCCTCTAGGAAGAGAAAGAAAGAAGGATCTTCCTCATTGCTTAAGGACCCTAAAAAGTCCAGATCTCAGAGCAAGGAGGGGATTGAGGAGAAAAAAGGTAAAGACCAGCCCGGTTCGTCGTCTTCTCACCAGAGGTCGGGTTCTGCTCCTCCGTCGACGCCTCTTACTCCTTCCAGAGATTTTTCAGCTGACAGAAAATGCTTGTCGGCGGACTCCTCGACGAAGAAATCTCTGTCTGCTACCTCTGGCTCCACTTCAGTGGGCGCTCTGTCGAAGGTTTCACCAGCGACGCCTACTACGCCGACGGTCAAGACGGCACCGGCGGCAGCGTCGACGATGGCAGTGGTGGTGTCACCGTCGTCAGCTGCAGGTAGGCCTTCTCTGTTGGTGAGGGTTTCATCGTCGACGGTTCAGCAAGTTCATTCACTGTCAACGACTCTTCATCCACCCCAGTCTGTTGTGTCGCCGCCGACCCCATTGGGGATTCCGTCGACGAGTCAAAAAGTGACTCTACTTTTAACTTGACGCCTTCCCTTCTGTAAGATTTTTCAAAAGTTTCTCCTTTACCACCTGCTCGTCTTCTGGATTTTCTGGATTTTGAAGATGACGGACCTTTTGATCCTGTTTACAGTCCTTCACAACTCAGAGTTAAGTGACAGGACTCGAAGGAAGAAGAAATAATGGATGATCCATCTACGTATTTAGAAGGGGACTATTCTTTTTTGGATAGGGGGCGTCCCAGTTCTCAACGCCTGGATGCTTTTCAGGAGCACTAACCTTATGAGCAACAGGAAGATCAAGTTCAAGAACCCTCCATAAATATCCCTGTGTCATTGGTAACTGATCTTCGGTTAATGCTGAATGACTATTCTAAGAGATTTCCTGAAGTGAATTCTGCTTCCACAGCCACCTCCCGTTCAGGATGCCCCCACTCCTGTATCGCTGACTGTTCCCCCGTTGCAGAAGAGCAAGACCGTTCTGCCTCCTGTGGAAGTTCTTGTGCAAGGTCAGGATGATGACAACCAGCAGCTAGAGGAGGGGGAGCTGCAGTTGGACCAGGATGTCCATGATGAGTGGGATGAATATGTAGCTCTTACTCCACCTTCTCCTACTCTGCCTCCAGCCGACTCTCCTCCTGCAGACATCGGCGGGTTCTACGATTTCTTAGAATGTGCTTCTAGGCGCTTTGACCTTCCTAGGCCTGTCAGGCAGATGGAGTGCAATTCTAAACCTACTATGCAGCGCTTCTCTCGATTCATTCCCATTGTAGACTTCTTATGGCAAGAAGGCCTGAAACTGATGAAGACGCCAGCTTCTATTCCTGCAGCAGTGCCAAAGTTGGACAAAAAGAACAAGGCGCCTGAGAACTATCCCGTGTGGCTGATTGAACACCCCTGACCTGATTCATTCATTATGCAGGTGGCTCAAAGATGGTGGAAGAACACTTCCTCTCCATGTACAGCTGAGCCTGACAAGGAAGGGCGTCGATTGGACAACAGTGGCAAAAGGTTCTCCGCTTTGGCAGCCACTGCCATCAGAGCCTCCAATGCCATGGCTATCCTCGGAAGGTACGAACGCCAGATGTGGTACGACATCCATACCTTGCTGGAGTTCCTTCCTGAGGATAAGAAGAAAGAGGCAAAGGAGAGAGAGCCTCTTCCGAAATGATTGATGTGGCTCTGGACATTTCTTCAACTGCCTTCAGGCAGATGGCGGGAGCAGCAGTATTGAGATGGAAAGGGTGGCTAAAAGCTACGATGTTTGGTCTGGAGGTTCAAGTCAGATTTTTAAATATGCCGTTCAGCGAGTTTCTGTTTGGGAAACGTGGATAAAGCACTGCAGTCAAATCGGATACTGACATGGCTAAGTCTTGGGCTAATCTGCAGCAGAAAAAGTTTACTTCCTTCCGGGGTACCCAGCTTTAGCAGCGTTTCCAGCCGTGTTATCAACAGGGCTTTCGTGCCCAATACTCTTCACAGCCCTTTCGGCAAACCTCAACAACTGCCTACTATAGAGCAGGAGCACGTCAACGTCCACTAGCAAGAGACAATGAGGATCCACAGGCCCCTGCTTCCATAGTCCCATTTCAATTTGGCCTGCTTGCTCCAAATTCTTCAGTCAATGGAAGCTTAGATCTTCTGACAAATGGTTCTTAGGCGTTTTTCGCCACAGTCATACCCTAGAATTTGTTCAACAGCCCCCGAATTTGCCTCCGAGAAGAGCCTCCTATCGTCATCTCCAAATTCTTAAGAAGGACATCCGATTGCTTCTTGCCAAACAGGCAATCGAAGAGGTGCCACCCGATCAGCGCAGTCTGGGGTTTTTTGCTCACTACTTCTTGATAAAGAAGAAGACTGGAAAATGTAAGCAGATAATGGATCTGAGGTCATTGAACAAGCTCATCAAATCTCAATCCTTCTTATAGATGCGGGGGACTATATGTCCTCTCTGGATCTTCTGGATGTGTACTTTCATGTTTGCATTCACCCAAAACATCGTTGTTTTCTCAGGTTCGATGTGGTAGGTTGCCAGAATCAATTCAGAGTACTGCCCTTAGGGTTAAAGTCGGCTCCAAGAGTCTTCACCAAGTGCTTGACTCCAGTTGCGGTTTCCCTACGGCGAGCCAAGTCACCAGGTATTCCCTTATCTGATCGACTGGTTAGTCAAGGCCCCATCGCTCCATGCTGCCAGAAGGTCGACAGACTCCTGTGTTTGGCTATTTCACTCCCTGTGGCTCAGAATCAACTGGGAAAAGTACTCTCTGGCTCCCTCCAGGTCGATAGTACTTTTAGGAGCAATCTGGACGCTACGCTCTCAAAGGCATTTCCCACAAAAGAAAGGATATTACGACTGCAGAAGACAGGGCAGGGCCTGTCAGCAAAAAAGTTTGTTTTAGTAAGGACATAAAAGTCAATGTTAGGGATGATGTCATCCTGTATCCCACTGATTCAGCAGTGTCGCCTAAGAATGAGACCTCTCCAAGAGGAGTTTACGCTCAATGAATTCAATCCCGAGGCTCATTCGCGGACATTTTTTCAATCACTCCGGTGATGGTTTCAGCAATGTTTTGGTGGACAGTCTGAGACAATCTCTCTCAACGTCTCTCTTTCCTCACGAAAAAGCCTAAGTTGGTTATGACGTCGGACGCTTCCATTGACAGATGGGGTGCCCACCTGAAAGACTTACAGATCCAAGGAAAGTGGTCTGCTCAGAAATCACAGTGTCACATAAACCTCTTGGAACTGAAAGCGTTTTTTCTGGGCCTCCAAGCATTCCTGCTAAGAATCAGGAAGTCATTGATCCTGATTCGCACGGACAACACCACCACCATGTTCTATCTGCTGAAGCAAGGTGGGACAGGATACCAGGCACTCTCAACCCTGGCTCAGCAGATCTGGGAATGGCTGTGGCTGATAGTCCACGGAATATCGATACAGGTTCAACATGTGCCAGGGGTCCAAAATATTTGGGCCGATTCCCTCAGCAGTGACACGAAACAGTGTCACAAGTGGGACAAACAGCTGCAAAGGGTTTTTCCGCTGTTTGGGGTTTCCAACTCTAGACCTGTTCGCTACGTCACTGAACAAAAATGCAGATTCTACACCAGCAAATGTCCTCAGCCGGGGTCTCTAGGAAATGCCTTTCACTTCTCTTGGGAAGGATCGTTTGCCTACGCATTCCCGCAGTTTCCTCTCATTCCAAAGGTTCTGCAAAAGATCAACCAGGAACCTTACTGTGTCATTCTAATCGCCCCGGCATGGGGGCGACAATACTGGTTCAAAGAGCTGTTTCGCCTATCAAGGTTTTCGGCAGTTCTGTCCAGCCGAAAGGAAATCTTCGGTCAATTAACCAGGGTCATGTGCTTCATCCTCCAATCCGTTCGCTACACTTGTCGGCTTGGCTCTTCATCACATAGAATTTGGACAACTAACGATTTCTGAGGAATGTCAAGCAATACTACAGAAAGCCTGAGCTCCTTCTACGATCAAATGCTATGATCGATTCACATGCTTGAATTATTCTATCAACAGGCTAGGAATCCTCTCCAGTGAATATTAAACAAAATATTAAGAAACGCTAATCTCTCATTTCACTATTGTAGCCTATCCACTTAACTGTGTGGCCGAGGCTAACGCCAATGAAGGCTGCATGTGCAGCAGCCTTACTGGGCCAATGTGACACACACATCAGCAACTACGTACAATTTGAAGAAGATCATATCAGACATGAGGAGGACTTCAGGAAGTCATGAAATATGACCTTATGATACTCGAACAGATCATTTGTGTGGCAGCTAATTCCTCTGACTTAGCAGCATATGGATACTGCCATAATTTGGCACCAAGATGGTACTCCTGGTTGTGCTTCAAGCATGGTGCGCAACAGAAAATACCACATTAATTTTGCTTTTGCTCATCTCTTTTCAATAGTCATGCAGAAGGCAACAGTTACCACATGAATGCTCGAAGGGAAGAAAATAAACAAACATCCCTGTTGGCCACAAGAAAAGTGATATTGCCAGCAGAGGGTTCCATTCAAAGTCCAGCAACACAAGCCACAACAATAACAATCCTTCTCGCAAGAATTACCAGCTTGTGGTTAATATACCTCTGTAGCAGCAGAAAAACCTCTGGCTGTAGGACCAAGGATGCTGCTGTCTTACCCTCCCCTGTTGCCTGCTTTGTTGTGTGTGGGGGGAGGTGTATGTTCACTTCATCTTCTCTGGCAGCAGCAAATCCTCTGGCTGGAGGTACACTGATTAGCCTATCTCACCCTCTCCTGTTAGTTGAGCTACAAGACTGCCTACATGCTGAGAGAGGGAATGAGAGTGCCTGCTCTTCAGAAAGATGTCCAGGAGAAGAAGCCCATTAAATTCCTAATATGAAGAACACCTAGTGAACAGGAACTGCGGCAGAGACAAGTTATGAGTGACCCGTATCATCAGGGGGCATCTGTACACAATTTCTGTTGTAAATTGTTGGAGCAATTCACAAGCACAGGCACCAGTGCGTCAGCTGGCAGCCACTGTGGGTCCACAAGTTGGTGCTGCCACTTTGACACCCAACGAGAGATGCTCGTGGAGGATGATCGGCCTGAGAGAATGCAACTGCCAAAGATGCATTGCAGTTAATTCGACCAAAAGGCAGTACCGGGTACCTGACCACACTCTGCCAGGATAGTGCCCCAACTGCCAAAGACATCATGCTTCTGCACGAGACCTGCCATGATAATCTCGTTCAATAGTTTCTGCTCTGAAAGAAAGCCATCACTGAGTTTCCCACAATGAGGAGCTGCTGCTGGAAAGTGGGCTGCACCTGCTGCACTACAAAGTCTTCAAACAGCATCAAGCAGGTACAAGTGTGGCTTAGGCGATGATTGACACGATGGACAAAATATGTGTTGTGGAATCTGGCATAAGAACTTGAGGCTTGTGGCCGAGTTAATACTAATAATTACCAAACCAGAATTGCACATCTTCACCTGTGCTGCTATCATGCCTTTGCCCCCAGTATACCGCGCACTTTAGCCATTAAAATCGCCAGAGATGGGAGTGAGTATCTGAAGAGAGGATGCAGCTGTTGTGTTATGATTATTTTAGAGTGCACATTTCAACTGGAAGGAGGGGACTGAACTGGCTGGGTCTGAGGTCTAGGTAAAGAATCATGTCTTCACAGACTGAGAGGGTGACTATGCTGTGCAGATGGAGATTGTTCCTGGTCTTGAGTGTGAGATACGAGAAGGCCTGTGGCGCTGCAGATGCGGGTGATGTGAGCAAGCAGGAGACCATCAGATCAAAGGTTTCTGGGCAAGGTGTGGAAATTCATGCGGCTGTTGAGTTCTAGGGCCTAGGTTGTGCAAGGCTTTATACATGTGGGGGAGGACCTTAAAGAGTGCACATTTGTAGATGAGAAGCCAGTGGAGCTCTTTGAGGTATCTGTCTGTCTCTCTGTCTGTCTGTCTGTCTCAGACACACACCTGGAGGCTCCAGGTCAAGATTTTACTGAGGACCTTTAGGGTGTAGAAGCAGGAAGAGGCAACCGCTTTAATTTGGCATCTCATCAAGAACTGGTTGTCCACCGCTATGCCCAGGGTTTTGGCTTGATTGGCTGGGCAGGGTGTTTGTCCAAGGTCTGCAGCCCACAAGGTTGAGTACCACTTCTGTTTTGTCTGCATACAGTTTCAGACAGTTGACCTTCATCTAGCTGGCGACTTCAGACATGTGTGAGTTGAAGTTGTTCCAGGTGTTGGATGGTAAGCCGGAGAGGAATGGGATGAGCTTGGTGTCGTCTGCAAAGGAGATTGTTGATTCCATGAGATTGGATGATGTTGCCTACAGGTGCTATGTAGGTGTTGAACAGCATGAGATTTGGAGATAATCCTTTGGGCACTCCGCAGATGAGTTTGGCTGTGGTGTAACAGGACAGGCTGATCGACTGGGTGTATCCAGCTAGGAAGGAACAGGCCAATCAGAGAGCAGACCCCGCATGCCAGCCTTGTGGAGGCGTTGAGTGAGGAGGGGGTTGGGAGACAGTGTTAAAGGCAGGAAGATATGTCGACTATGATGCGAGCTGCGGTGTTCTCCCTACATGATCAGTTGGATATCTTCCATGGTGACAATGAGACCAGTCTCTGTGCTTTGGTTGAGCCGGATTCTGGATTGGTTGGGGTCAAGGAGGTTGTTGTTGTCGTTCAGGTGGTCGTGCATTCACTTGTTGGTAACATTCTCCAGGACTTTGCCAGGATAGAGCAGCAAGTAGAGCTATGGGTTTCTTCAGAAGGGGAATACTGTAGCATGTTTCCAGGTGTCCAGGAAGGTGGCTGTGCTCATGGAATTGTTGGGTATCGGGGTCAGGGCTATGCAGATAGTCAAGTCCTAAACAGCACGACGGCCCTGTATTTTCAATTCCAATTGAACTGTGTGGTATTTAGTTCTGCTTTGTTGTTAAAGTTCTTTCTTTTTACTTAAAAGCTGAACATTGAGCTGAACATTACCTTATTGTGTTTGTTATTTGACTGTTGAGTTCTGAGCTCTTCTCCCCTCCCTGCCCCCACCACTATTTCTTGAGAAGCACGTGATTGCGCGCCGTCACTGCCTTGGCCCAGTTTGCCGAGCCATTTTTGGACGAACCTCGGGATACCATTGGCAAATGACCTCAACCACCACGGTTTGGCCCAATGGCCTCTGTCTGCTCGGTGGCCCTCGAAGGGCATCTGCCATCTTTCATAGTGGCAAAGAATTACAGTTATGAATAGTGTGCAAAATAGAGAAAAGCCTTGATATTCAGGCCCTCTCCTTGCACTAACTCATACAGAGTGGTATGTCTCACACCATCAGTGCAAGCGAAAAGAAGACAGTAACATCCTTTTTTTAAAAAGAGGGCTGAAAAGAGAACTGACTCAACACAAAGTCAAGGGGATGTATTTCTTCCACTTTGTGCTTTAAAAATAAAGAAGCAGAGCAGGAATTAAGACAGTCACGAACTAAAAACAAGAAATGAATACATCAAGAGACATTCAAAATGCTAGCTATCCACTAAATAGTTTCATCTACCAATGCAACTAGATGCGAGTCAATGATTTACGGCGTGTATGTTCTTACATTGTGTCTAAAAGCATTGCTGCATACTAACTGGTATGCAGACCCACTGTGCTCAAAAAAGGAAAGAAACCCATGAGGGTTCATTTCTGACTTTAAAAAACGTCTCGAACAAAACAAAATCTTCATAGTTGATTATCCAATATTCCTTTATTATTAACAATCTGTTTAAGTGCAACTAGTCCACTTGTCAGTGCATCAAACATATACCAATTCTCTTTACGTATCGGAGACAAATATTTCGTCATGAATACATCCATTATTGTTTAAATGACGTGTATCCATTACATTTAATAGAAATCATACCCCTCCAAGGCATTTTGGGTAACTTGTGCCCTTCGTCAGTGAGGGAAAATACAAGAATTTTTTTTTTTACATTTATGTAGAATCGGAAACGAAAATAGAAGGTAAAAACCACTAACATCTGTTCTAAGCCGACTCTCGAAAACAGATGAAATCTACATTATAGTTCATTAGTATCGTTGCTGTAGACAAAGTACTGAGAAAATACAACTTAATATACCACGCTGAAATACACTGAAGTGCTGTCTGCCCAAAGCGACAAGAAAACGTGTATCCAACACCTGTAGCTACAGCTAGTGCTTAAGAAAGGCTTCATCTATGAGCCTGGAGAATGGGAATATAAAAGGAGTGAAACTAAGACATATCAAGATTAACCCTCAACTGTAGAAAAGGTACGGTACTGTGATGAGAGTAAAAAGAACAGCATAAACACAAAGTTGACTTCCACGTCCAACTAATTTCCATCGACATGTGGAGAAAATATCTGAACATTCAAAAAAAATCCCCGAAATCATACCTAGGCTGTAGCTTGCACATTTTTAAATGACTCCGGTCATGAGACCAGAATGCTGGTGATTACAATTTACAGCTACGTCTAACTGTCTGCACCAGCTTGGAACATGTAACCTGACACTTTTAAATAGTATCTAACTGATGACCTTGGAACTGACAATCCCAATTGTTATGCTTGATGTGTTTAGTGGACTCTTTTCATTTAGACAGATTGTTCATTATAGATAAACATTGGATGGTCAACTTTAGAGATTGTGTTACGTTTGAAAAGTTTTTTAAAGTCAGGAGTGAACCTTTGTGTTTTTTTTTCTTGTGTGCAGTTGGTCTGCATATCTACTGTTTTTCCATATTTTTGTCATTGTGTTATAAACTTTGAATCACTAATAGCATAATTTCTTGGAGTGCAACCCAGGAACCTTATTATTCATAAAGGACGTTTATTGAAATTCCTCAGGTTTGTGGTAGGCCACGTCCGCCTAGGTTTCAAAGATCTTCCGTTCAGCCAGGTCTGTCATTTTTGTTTTTTCAATCTGTTTGTCAGTAATGGCAGCACATCTCTGGAGGAATACATTTTTAATATATCCTATCCCATTACTACCTGATAAATGTGCCTTCTCGTCAAAAAACATTGCATGACTTTTTTTTGTTTTGCTACTCCTGGAGTTGCACAAGTCAACTATACTCTTTAATCATTCATTACTTATGTCACCTGAAAGGCCAAAGTATGGCAGAGAGATTGTTTTAAACAAAGTGTCAGTCTTTAAAGAGCAAAGCAAAGTTGTGTATCTACTAAGTATGAAACACCAAACTGAACTGGAAATAATTACAATGCTTGTAAGAGCCAGTACTTCCGCTGTTGGAAAGACCAACTGTCTCTATCTCCAGGGGCTCTATGGTCTTTTCTGTGGTGGTGTCACCCAGAGGCCTAAAAGAGATTCCACTGCATGAAGGAGTTACCATTTTTGATGCCTAATGGCTCCTGGGCACATTGTCCTAGAAGAATTCTGTTTGTAGCATGTTGTAGACACATGCTCTGCATAGTCCTGCTACCTAGGGGCCGATTCCAATCCGGGTCGGAAGGACACCGAACATGATCCGACCGGAAAAACTACGAGCCATACACGTGTTTTCTGCCCGACTCGTACAGCTGTACGAGCGAGCAATTTCAGCTACGAGCTACGTGAAATTCACCGACCGAGTCGTTTCCGGGTCCGAACCGCTTCGTACGTCTCGGTCGTAAGCTAACCGTGGCGTGCAATGGATGCGATTTACGACCGAGCCAGTAAGATGCACGCGTCGGACAGCCGGTGCGAGCCGGAGTGTCTGGCTCGCAAAACGTCCGGGTGGTTGCCTTTGGGGGTCCGCGTCATTACCCGCAGCCCTAAGCTCTGACACAGGGGGAGACCCAAGGGTCCCCCCAACACAGGCATGTACGGTGCGGATGGCACCGACGCGTACCCACTGTAGGGGGCCCCCTTGTGCGAGACGTACCCATTCAGTCAATGGGAGCCCATGTACGCGTCGCACGACCGGCTCCCATTGACTTTTATGGGAGTCCGACCGAACCGAGTCTGGCTGCATACGGCCGCATCGTACTCACTCGGTCGGACTGCAGGACTCTGGCTCGGTCGGAAAACACTTCGGATCCGGCTCGGTCAGAGTGCTTTCCGACCCGGATCGGAATTGGCACCCTAGTGTTGACTACACCCTCAGCCCACAATGCACCGGGACAAAGACTCAACCACAGATTGTTTTTTCTGCCATGGGGTTCAGACATTCTAGTGCCAGCTCTGTTACTAAAGTGTGTTTTTTCACTGAGATCTTCAATGTCAGCCATCTAGACCTTGGTTAATGCAGTGGCCCTCAACTCTTAACTGGGTCGACGTGGCTACCTCGAAGAAAAGCACGTATTAAGAAGGACTGCCCGACTGCAAAGCAACATATGTCACCTCACCAGCGTGGTCAAGGAGTCTACTCCATGAATTTCCTGCTTCCCCAAAAAGGGTGGTTGTGTCAACAGAGACCCCATTACAATTTTGGCTTGGACTCTGAACAAGGTACAACAGAGGGAGATGATGGTGGTGATCTTTTCCCTCATGATGATGACCGATTTATATGGATTTACAAAATGCTGGTGGGCTTGATATCTCCATTGATATGGATTTGGGCTTGCAATTGGACAACTGACTGTAGGAAGTGCATAATTTGAGGTGGTGGTCCGAAGGACAGCCAAGGTCCTGGATATTCAGCTCCCTCTGTCAAGACCAATACTAATATCCTTATGGAAATTCTGCAGTCTCAGCCTGCATTGTCTGAGCCCTTGATCCCCTTCAACAAGGCTATAACTGATACTTTGATGGACAGTTGGTCAAAATCCTGTTCCTGCCCGCCAGTGAATCAGACATCACAGAGCGGTGCCTGGCAGCCCTGATTTTCTCACTGAACACCCTACTTCAGATATCCTGGTGGTTCAGTCTTCAACCAGTAAGGCTAACTCAAATTCTTTCCTCACTACTCCTCTGGATAGGGGGTCCGAGAGGATTGATGCATTTGGAAAATAAATGTTCTCTTCGGCAGCCTGGTGCCAATATTGGTCAATATTTGCTGGGCCACCGTATGCATGACCTCTCGGACATGACCAGAGGTCTTGCCCATGGTCCCGAAAGACCCTAGGGCCTCTCTGTCTCAAACAATTCACATTTGACAGGAGGCATGGGAGGGATGGGCGAAAGGAAAAGCGAGGAGGCCTAATTCGCGGATCAATTGCGATAGGGTTTATTCAAAGATAGCAAAACAAAATTTAGTCATCCCATAAGTAAGTCCGAAGAAAGGTGTAGAGGGCTCTCTCTCCTAGGATAATCATAGGTCTCTTCTTGGTCGGTTGGTGGTCCTTGATGTGGATGAGCACCCCGGTTGCCTCGGAAAGAGAAGGAGAGAAAAGGCGGTAAGTTCTCTGGCCTCGTTTTCCTATAGGATGAGAACCCTTCACCGTTATAA
Source organism: Triturus cristatus (assembly GCF_964204655.1). Lineage (NCBI taxonomy): Eukaryota > Metazoa > Chordata > Amphibia > Caudata > Salamandridae > Triturus > Triturus cristatus. The sequence continues at coordinate 316,551,368 of NC_140590.1, forward strand.
AGTTCACCCGTCGTGCTTTACAAAGGACAGGCCGGCATCAGGCTGGCTGCGTTATGAGGTAATGAGGGAAAGTGTGGACTCTAGATAGTCGGAGTGAATGAAGAGAGTGAACTAAAGGAAAACCGGGATACGTAAGTACCCTTCAATTAGGAGGCATTCGGTTCCTCGGGGTCATGGAGAGTGCTGGAGCAGAGTTTTCTTTTAGAAAATTCATGGGCTTTTGAAGCTCTGGCATGTCTATGCGTTTTATTAATTTATTAATAATTAACAATTAATTATTTGTCTTTGTGTAAGTGTGATTCTATTAATCAACCCGTTTGTTCTAACACAAGAGAAAGTTACACGAGGGTTAGCTTATTTGTGCTGTTTCTGTATTTACAATAACGTGCAAGTTTTCATGTTTAAACGTTGCTGTGTGCTATTTATTTTCGGGCACAAAACGCTGTCTGAATTAATGCTTTTTATGTCGCAAAGCTAGATAAATGCATACACATAAGGGTATTAGTGGGGTTAACACTGTTTAATCATTATGCTGTAGTAATGTTTATTTTGTCTCTTTAATTAAAGATGGTCTATTGTGGCCTATGAAGGCCTTAGCCGAGCTGACAGTATTTCGAAGCCTGGCTGTGGCATATTCTGTGATGTGGCAAGAGAGACCCCTGCTGGAAAAAGGTCGAAGACAACTGACCGTGGTCCTTATTGTATTTTTCCATGAGGACATCAGCAGTTTGGAGGATCTCCAAAAGAAATGGAACGTCCTTGGCAAACAAAGGAGCTTCAGAAACAGACAATGAACTGTGGCTCGGCTGCCGAGGGAAGTTAAGCGAGTTGGATACTTTGATAGTTTCTTGGTTCCTGTTCCGTAGTTCACGTCTTGTGACTTTTCCGGAGCGAAGATTTTCAGATGTAGCAATGTTACATTTCTTCCTTCTCGTTCTGCTCAGTGATACAGTTTATTCTGCCAACTTTATGTGTGTTTCCATTGTAATTTTCATTATAAAAATTGTTAGCCTAGGGAGGGCTTTGCCACTTGCCATTTTACCTTTGCCACGTGAACTTGCGTTGCTGAGGATCGATGCTGAGGACTCTGTCTTGAGAGACTTTACCGAGAGACTGGTCCTGACCCGTTCTGACACTTAGTTAGAATAGGTAACTATGAGAAATGATTTATTCTGATTTACTTTGACTAATTTTAGATAAAGCAATATAACTTTTAAACATGGTGTTGAATATTCTTTCTTGTCAATTATTGTGTACATTTTTGATCATTGTTGTATAGATTGTATAGAGTATGTTTAAGAACAACCACTATAATCAGGTCCTATCGCTTAGATATAGATGCAGGGTGGTTTAGGAGTTTTCTTCCCACAGGTTTATTGCTGGTAGAGTATTTGAGCGTATGTTAGTGAAATGGGCCCTAGCGTATGATGAATGTATGTGCGTGTAACTGTGAGATTACTCTATCCGTGGTAGTGGGCATATTTTTGATACCCTGATCTCTATCAAGAGGTTGCAAGGTAACACAGAGAAGGATGTGATGAGTGCTCGGAAGAAATACAAACTAGTGACTCGGCAGTCGTATGGCAATGGTAATGTGGATTACACACACAAGTGACACAATATTTACAGTGCCCCGTATTTTGGTACTCTCCCCACTAACCACCCTTCACTCCCTCCCTCCTCCCGTGTCACGTACCGCGATAGCCGCAACTCTCCTGAGTTGCGGCGGCTCGTCAGCGTCCTCCGGGGGCGTCCACCACTCTTAGGACCAGGACTTCGTTTCTCCTCCCGTCTTGTGGGTGACGTAGGGGTCGGCTTCCAGGCTTGTCTCTCCGGGTTATCCGCTGTCCTCAATGTACTCTTTCTCCACGTTGTTGTTCTCCTCGCCACGACGCTGTCCTCTTCGCTCCTCCGGTCCAAGACAACCCTGCTGTTCTTCCAGGATGCCTTCATATGCCTCTGGTCACGCCTTCCTGTCGTCCCATTGGCTCCTCTCTTCTTCTGGCGGGACTCCTCCCTGTATGCAAGAGGCAGTGGAAGAGATTAACTCCTTCTCTCCCTGTCTTCGAAGATCGTCATTGCTCTGCCTCAGATAAGAAGGAAGGAGGGGCAAGGTGTCTATGGAGGCCACCTCCTCACAGGGCTACACACCCATCCTGTGGGAAGCAGGATCCAGTGTTTCCTCCCAGGATGGTGATTCATCCTGGGAGGATGACATGGGTTATACCGCTCGTTTAGCATGGTAATTTCATACCCTTTCTGTTTGCTCCACTACATCTTCCCCTAAATGCAGTCGACTTTCAGAGAAGCACATCTCCGTTCTGCTGCGAGAAGTGAGTGTTGCTCTCCAAAGGTGGTATAGAGTGAGATCTGGTCTCGAAAAGAGGATAAGGTTGATACTCGTGCTACTTCCTTGTGCTGAAAATGGATGGCGGCCCATCTAAATTGGACCTTCAACCTCTGAATTCTCTCCTGTAAACCAGATCTTGGCCCCTCTGGACTTAGGAGAGTGGATAATGCCTTTTGACCTGCATGACACACATTATAATATAACAGTTCTGCAGTCCCCATGAATTACCTGCGGTTTAAGGTCAGCCAGGAGCATTTCCACTTGCAGTGCCCTTGTTTGGACACACCAGTGCCCGCTTGGGTGTTCATTAAAGTGAAGGCTGGCTCATCACAGTCAGTCGTTGACCACTTATAGACGAGGTTGACCACTTATAGACGACAGTGAACCGCTTGACATTGTTGAGGTTTAAGATCAAATCTGACTCCTTCGCAGAGATTGCCATTCACTGAGGCTATCCTGGACACCGTGTAATTCATGGCTTTCCTCTGCCACAGCGAGTCCAGTTTATATCACTTTTTTGGAGTTATGGGCCATTCATCTAGTGCTAAAGGCCTTCCTGGTGTCCATCAATGGGAGGTTAGTGCAAGTATGCCATGTGGTACTGCAAAAAGCAGGGTGGGATGGGTTCTGGAATCTATGCCAGGAGTCTCTGCAGTTGGCTTGAGCTTAAGGGCATTTCCTTGATTGCAAACCACCTGTTGGGACTCTTGAATGCAATGGAGGATGACCTCAGCTGGCGGCGTCTTGCAGATCACAAATTAAGTCTACCTCCTGAGGTGACGCAGGTCATTTTCAACAGTGGGGAGAACCCTGGTTTGATTTTTTTCCCACCGTTGGAGTGTGTATCGTAGTGAAGGTTATCTTTGAAACTCTGGTCTTAAGTCCCAGGGATCCGTAAGGATTGCCGTTAAAGCTTATTGCGGGAGGAGTAATAGGTATTCTCTGAGCTTGTTTGAGGAACTGGCCAGAGGTAAGCTGCTTAGTTGTTGTATGTTATAATTCTGTAATAGGACAGATTGAGCGCTGTTCTCGGGAAGCAGGATTCTGTGTGCATGTACTATATTTTTCTTGTATGAATGTGCGTGAATGCATATACATTTATTGATTGTAAGACTCTTTGGATACGTCCTAGAGGAAACAGTTATGAGATGTATGAAAGTTTGTTGACCCTTGAAAAATAGACTCTCTTTTACTATCCTGTGGTTAGCGAAGCAGACAATGGAGATGTTTTTATGTTGTAACTAATAGATTTTTGTAGAAATTTTGACACACGAAGTCTACTGAGAGTTTTGTAAAGGAGGGGTAGACGAGTGACAGAGACAGGAGACAGAGACTGCAGCGGCTGTTGACGTCAGAAAGTCCGCGCTCTGATTGGATAGTGGACCAGAATAGGGTTCGCGCTAGGATTGGTGCGTTGGTGTGAGTCGCGCAGGGATTGGAAGAGCTGTTTAGTGACGTAGACGCTCCAGGATTGGTGCGTTAGTGTGAGTCGCGCTGCTATTGGTTGAGAAACTCGTATTGTATATTTATAATACGGAAAGAGTAGAGAGTTTTAGTAAGTGCTAAAATGTATTACCAAGAAGAGAAAAAGAAAAAGACCTTCTTTGGAAAAGTTAAAAAGTGGTTTAGCAAGGATAAAGAGGTTAAAACGAGAGAGGGTGAGTTGCTACCTCCAGCGAAAACACCTGCATCCTTCATGGCTGCGAAATATGGATTACATACCTGTATATGGTTGCAGAATTGGGTTAGGTATACTAAAGAAGATGGTGTTCTAGCATTTCCAGAACATGGTTCATTTAATTTGGCCGTGTTGAGAAATTTACGGGAAAAGATGTTATGCTTGGACCCGAAGCCGAGACCTACACAGTTCGAGGCTTTAGTGGAATGGGAAGAGGAAGTGCATGACCGAGAGAAGCAAAGATCTGGAGGGTATTACAGGTACATGTTTGGGAGGAGACATGATCGTGAGACACATCATGATCGAATGAAAAGATGGCGAGATGCTAGTATGACAGAGGGATTATATCCAATGAGAACAGTTGAAGCTTCTGCTCCTTCGACAGAAAGGGTTTCTGAGTCAGATATGAGAAGATATGGAGAGTATGAGGATGAGGTCTTAAATGACATGATTTACAAGAGACCACCTCCATATAGACCAGAACCAGATGAGAGTACACCAGTTGTTTCTCCGATAAGAGATACAGTTGAGAAAGAAAAAATGACACCTGAATCAAGAGGTAGTAGTTCTTTCAGGGAGAGAGAGAATCGAGGTAGTGAGGAAAATGCTAGAAAATTAGCAAAAACAACAACAGAATTGACTGAGAAAATTAGGGAGTTAACGAAAAATCTGGAAGCTGTTACGGTGCCTGTAACAATAGGTCCGGTTATGCCTGTGTTTGACAAACAGAGGATATGTGAGAATGGACTGGTGATTCCATATGTTGGGAATAACCTGACAAATTCAGTTGGTCCTTCAGGAGATTCAGATAAAAGAGCAGAAAGAAGTGACCTGAGACAAACAAGACATGACACATGTAGTGAACTATTGGATGTTAGTGAACCTGGTTGTTCAGGGGTGCCAATTTTAGAACCGCAGAAAAAAGTGGTTCCAGTGAGAAAAACTGCTGAAATAACAGTTGATGATTTGAATGATTGGATGAAGGTTCTTCAGAAAAAGGATAAGGATTCACAAGTTATTGATGTGGTTAAGTTACGTATAGAATTAGAAGAGCTTGTGACAGGAACAGTTCCAACAGAAATCCTGAAGAGTCATCATGATGGTGAATTAATGTTTATGTGTAAAAGCATAACATGGAGAGCAAGAAATACTCATGATAGACTAAGAGCGATAGCAAATGAGCAAGGAGTTGACATTGATAAAGTAAAGGTTTTGCAGAAAACGTACAGGATGGATTTCACAGAAAAGGACATAGAAAATTTAAATACTTCTGGTAGAACAGGACAGATTAAAGAAATGGTAGCATTATTGCGAAGATGGGGTGATGTAGAAAAGTGGAAGGATAGGTGGTATAATAAAAGAGAGGAATCTGAGGATAGAACAACTTACTCAGCATTTCCTGTGAGAGAAAAAGAGAAACCAGTGGAGCAGTATCCCATGAGAGAAATACCTGGAGGAGGATATGTACATGTTCCATGGACCAGACAGGATATTTTATCATTTACGAATGATTTCCCTCGATTGAGAGAAAAGCCCGTCGAGTGGTATAGGCAGGTAGATAGGTTTGTGAAATTGTCAAAAGTGCTGTGGGTTGACCTGAATAGTCTGTTTGATATAATTGTTCCAGCAGACTTGTGGACTGAGTGTAAAATAGTTGTGAGTTGGCCTACTGAGGAATATCCAAGAGATCCAAGAACAGGGGCACCAGATCCAGAAGTGATGAGGAAGTATGATCAGGTGATGGTATACCTGAAGAGTAAAGTTCCTCCAAAAGAGACAGACTGGGTTAAAATAGATCGAACACAACAGGAAGCAAAAGAATCAGTTCATGCTTTTTACGAAAGGCTGATACTGGCTTTTAAACAATTCAGTGGAGATGAACACCTAGGTGACAAGGATTTGAGTCATTTTGTATATAGATTTGTATATGGTTTAAGACCTGAAATTGGTGAGAGAATTCGTGAGCACACAGTGGATTGGCAGAGTAAAAAAGTAGATGAGATCTTGAGACATGCAAAATACTTCAGTGATGAAATTGAAGCAAAACAAAGAAAGCTGAAAGAGAAAGCAATGTGGGCACAGGTGAAAGTTGCAGAAAGACAGGAAGCACAGTTAGTGGAACAGGCGAATAATCCAGGAAATAATGCAGGAAATAGACCCAGATATGCAGGAAAGGGGAAAGGAAGTCTTGAGGAAGCGAAAAAAAAGTTTCCTTGTCACAACTGTGGCCAGCTGGGACATTGGAGATCTGAATGTCCTAATCCACCATTAGTGAATAATGAGGGTAAATCCTTAAATCAACAGGTGCAGAATGAAGGGAATAACCAGCAGCAACAGCAACAGAAAGTTGTGAGACAGCAGAGTCAGGAGCCAAAACCGCCCTTGCCACAGAATAGAGGGGTACAAAAGTACAATCAGGACTCGGGATTCTTCAATGATGAGCAGGTAAACAAACCAAGACGTTCTAACAAAGTACAGCAGTACTTGTTAAAGAGTGAAGGGAGTGAGTCTGAGGGTGATTATTAACGGTGCCGAAGAGAGGAGGAAGAGTGCATACTTGGTGCAACTCTAGAAATAGACCAGGCAGGACCATTTGTGGATGGGAAAATAAATGAGGAGAGTGTTACTTTTTTGGTAGACACAGGTGCGACAAGATCAACTGTCAGGTCAACAGATGTTAGAAATCTTCCTCTCTCGGATGAAGCAATCCAAGTAGTTGGTGTAGCCAATACACAAATCAGAACACGTCTTACTGAACCAGTAAGAGTACAGATAGGGAAATTTTCAGACATGCACAGATTTATTGTCTGTGATACGAGTCCAGTGAACCTATTAGGTAGGGACTTATTGTGTAAGATGAACTGCACAATCTTTTGTACACCAGATGGAATAGCTTTTGAGACACCAGATGATGATGTTTTGTACCGAATGACTCTAGAAAATAGAGAAAATGAGTTAATTGGTGCATTTGCTGTGTTTAATCCGGAGGATTTGCCTCAAGAGTTGAGAGACACAGTGAAAAGAGCAGTTTGGGATTTTACAGGAGAGGATGTGGGATTGATGAATAATGTAGTTCCTCCAAAAGAGACAGACTGGGTTAAAATAGATCGAACACAACAGGAAGCAAAAGAATCAGTTCATGCTTTTTACGAAAGGCTGATACTGGCTTTTAAACAATTCAGTGGAGATGAACACCTAGGTGACAAGGATTTGAGTCATTTTGTATATAGATTTGTATATGGTTTAAGACCTGAAATTGGTGAGAGAATTCGTGAGCACACAGTGGATTGGCAGAGTAAAAAAGTAGATGAGATCTTGAGACATGCAAAATACTTCAGTGATGAAATTGAAGCAAAACAAAGAAAGCTGAAAGAGAAAGCAATGTGGGCACAGGTGAAAGTTGCAGAAAGACAGGAAGCACAGTTAGTGGAACAGGCGAATAATCCAGGAAATAATGCAGGAAATAGACCCAGATATGCAGGAAAGGGGAAAGGAAGTCTTGAGGAAGCGAAAAAAAAGTTTCCTTGTCACAACTGTGGCCAGCTGGGACATTGGAGATCTGAATGTCCTAATCCACCATTAGTGAATAATGAGGGTAAATCCTTAAATCAACGGGTGCAGAATGAAGGGAATAACCAGCAGCAACAGCAACAGAAAGTTGTGAGACAGCAGAGTCAGGAGCCAAAACCGCCCTTGCCGCAGAATAGAGGGGTACAAAAGTACAATCAGGACTCGGGATTCTTCAATGATGAGCAGGTAAACAAACCAAGACGTTCTAACAAAGTACAGCAGTACTTGTTAAAGAGTGAAGGGAGTGAGTCTGAGGGTGATTATTGACGGTGCCGAAGAGAGGAGGAAGAGTGCATACTTGGTGCAACTCTAGAAATAGACCAGGCAGGACCATTTGTGGATGGGAAAATAAATGAGGAGAGTGTTACTTTTTTGGTAGACACAGGTGCGACAAGATCAACTGTCAGGTCAACAGATGTTAGAAATCTTCCTCTCTCGGATGAAGCAATCCAAGTAGTTGGTGTAGCCAATACACAAATCAGAACACGTCTTACTGAACCAGTAAGAGTACAGATAGGGAAATTTTCAGACATGCACAGATTTATTGTCTGTGATACGAGTCCAGTGAACCTATTAGGTAGGGACTTATTGTGTAAGATGAACTGCACAATCTTTTGTACACCAGATGGAATAGCTTTTGAGACACCAGATGATGATGTTTTGTACCGAATGACTCTAGAAAATAGAGAAAATGAGTTAATTGGTGCATTTGCTGTGTTTAATCCGGAGGATTTGCCTCAAGAGTTGAGAGACACAGTGAAAAGAGCAGTTTGGGATTTTACAGGAGAGGATGTGGGATTGATGAATAATGTAGTTCCTCCAAAAGAGACAGACTGGGTTAAAATAGATCGAACACAACAGGAAGCAAAAGAATCAGTTCATGCTTTTTACGAAAGGCTGATACTGGCTTTTAAACAATTCAGTGGAGATGAACACCTAGGTGACAAGGATTTGAGTCATTTTGTATATAGATTTGTATATGGTTTAAGACCTGAAATTGGTGAGAGAATTCGTGAGCACACAGTGGATTGGCAGAGTAAAAAAGTAGATGAGATCTTGAGACATGCAAAATACTTCAGTGATGAAATTGAAGCAAAACAAAGAAAGCTGAAAGAGAAAGCAATGTGGGCACAGGTGAAAGTTGCAGAAAGACAGGAAGCACAGTTAGTGGAACAGGCGAATAATCCAGGAAATAATGCAGGAAATAGACCCAGATATGCAGGAAAGGGGAAAGGAAGTCTTGAGGAAGCGAAAAAAAAGTTTCCTTGTCACAACTGTGGCCAGCTGGGACATTGGAGATCTGAATGTCCTAATCCACCATTAGTGAATAATGAGGGTAAATCCTTAAATCAACGGGTGCAGAATGAAGGGAATAACCAGCAGCAACAGCAACAGAAAGTTGTGAGACAGCAGAGTCAGGAGCCAAAACCGCCCTTGCCGCAGAATAGAGGGGTACAAAAGTACAATCAGGACTCGGGATTCTTCAATGATGAGCAGGTAAACAAACCAAGACGTTCTAACAAAGTACAGCAGTACTTGTTAAAGAGTGAAGGGAGTGAGTCTGAGGGTGATTATTGACGGTGCCGAAGAGAGGAGGAAGAGTGCATACTTGGTGCAACTCTAGAAATAGACCAGGCAGGACCATTTGTGGATGGGAAAATAAATGAGGAGAGTGTTACTTTTTTGGTAGACACAGGTGCGACAAGATCAACTGTCAGGTCAACAGATGTTAGAAATCTTCCTCTCTCGGATGAAGCAATCCAAGTAGTTGATGTAGCCAATACACAAATCAGAACACGTCTTACTGAACCAGTAAGAGTACAGATAGGGAAATTTTCAGACATGCACAGATTTATTGTCTGTGATACGAGTCCAGTGAACCTATTAGGTAGGGACTTATTGTGTAAGATGAACTGCACAATCTTTTGTACACCAGATGGAATAGCTTTTGAGACACTAGATGATGATGTTTTGTACCGAATGACTCTAGAAAATAGAGAAAATGAGTTAATTGGTGCATTTGCTGTGTTTAATCCGGAGGATTTGCCTCAAGAGTTGAGAGACACAGTGAAAAGAGCAGTTTGGGATTTTACAGGAGAGGATGTGGGATTGATGAATAATGTAGATCCAGTGAAAATTGCAGTGAAAGAGGGAATTACATATCCTAACATTCCTCAGTACAAAATGACACCAGAAATAATTGAAGGGATAACTCCTATAATTGAGAAAATGATTCAGCAAGGAGTCCTAAGAGAACTATTGAGTAGTCCATGTAATTCACCGATAATGGGACTGAAAAAGCCCAATGGCAAATTTAGGATTGTGCAAGATCTGAGAAAAGTTAATCAAATTGTGGTGGCATGTTGTCCTATTGTGCCAAACCCATCAGTGATTCTGTATCAAATTCCACATGATGCTGAGTGGTATACAGTGATTGATTTGTGTCATGCGTTCTTTTCAATTCCATTGCATCATGACAGCCAGCCGATTTTTGCATTTAGGTTTGGCCAGCGTATCTTAGCATGGTGTCGAATCCCACAGGGGTATACAGAGAGTCCTTCGATATTCAATCAGTTATTGAAGAAATCGTTGGAAAGTTTGATTATGCCAGAAAACTCAGTGTTAGTGCAGTACATTGATGACCTACTTGTGGCATCAAAGACACGTGAAGCTTGTGAAGTGGATACCATAGCTTTATTGAATCATCTGGCAGATGGAGGGTTAAAGGTATCTCCAGCCAAATTGCAATTTTGCAAGAAAGAGGTTCATTATCTTGGACACAATATTGAAAAAGGTCTGAGAAAAGTGACTACTGACAGGATCAAAATAATCAGAGAAATGAAAGCTCCAAAAACCCAGAGAGAAGTGAGAATGTTCCTGGGTATGGTGGGATATTGTCGTCAGTGGATAATTAATTTTTCCCTGATAGCAAAGCCATTGATTAAATTGACAAAAAGCGAAATGACAGATCCATTAGATCTGGATGCAGAACAATTGGCGGCATTTGAAGAGCTAAAAATTAAAATGTGTGAGGCCCCAGCTTTGGGTATGCCTGACTACGAAAAAGAGTTTGAACTGTACTGCAGTGAGAGAAATGGATGTGCACTTTCAGTGTTAATCCAAAAACATGGCAATTGAGAAGGCCTATTGCATACTTCTCATCGACACTTGACACTGTAGCCGTGGGGTTACCAGGTTGTCTGAAAGCTGTGGCTGCGACATGCAGGAGCCTGGAACAGAGTGAGGGAATAATAATGGGGTATCCTGTAAGGGTATTCGTACCTCACAATGTGGCAATTCTTTTGACGAGAAGCAGAACTCAGCATATGTCACATAGTCGGCTGACTAAGTACGAAAAAGTGATTCTGGGAGCTTCAAATGTGACTCTTGAGAGATGTGTGAATGTGAATCCAGCAACACTCTTGCCGGATATTGAAAATGTAGGTATAAAGATGGAAGATGATCATGATTGTTTGGATGTGCTTGAGTACTGTACAAAACCGAGACCAGACATAAGGGATCTTCCCTTACCTGAGAATGACCATGTGTTGTTTGTGGATGGATCATGCCTGAGAAATGATAATGGTGTGTTATGTGCAGCATATGCAGTGTGCAAAGTTTCAGAGGTCATGGAAGCATCACCATTGAAAGGAGTGAAATCTGCGCAAGTTGCTGAATTAGTGCATTGACAAAAGCTTGTGAGATTGGGAAAGATTTGAGGACGACTGTGTTGACTGATAGTCAGTATGGATTTGGAGTGGTGCATGACTTTGGCCAACTTTGGCTACAAAGAGGTTTCTTGACATCGGGTGGAACTCCGATAAAGAATGCTGAGTTGATTGGAAAATTGCTTGAGGCGATACAGCTGCCTAAGGAGTTAGCAGTTGTGAAATGTACTGCACATGGTTCAGGGGATGATTTTATCACTGTTGGTAACAGATACGCCAACGATGTGGCACAGTATTGTGCTAAAACAAATCAATCGATTAACAGGGATAGACTGGAGGAAATGTCTTTTCTTTCTGTGATGTTTACTAATGTCCTAGAAACGTGGGATGAAGTAAAGCAGTTACAAGATGAGGCAGGAGAAGAAGAGAAACAAGATTGGGTTAAGGCAGGATGTGCTCCAAGAGAAACAGACCATGTTTGGGTCTACAGAGATGGCAGACCAGTAATGCCAAACTCAATTTTGTCGTCAATGGCAAGGATGTATCATGGCCAGGGACATCTGGGGAGGGACGCGATGGTAAGGTCCTTTAAACAAACCTGGTACAATGCAAAGTTTAGGACAATTGCGGAGAGCATCTGTCAAAGGTGTTTGATTTGTCAGCAATTTAACACAGGGAAAAAGACAGTGGTGAGTCTAGGGACAATTGGCAGAGAAGGAGGTCCTTTTACAAGAATGCAGATTGATTTCATTGAAATGCCCCAAGTGAACAGACTGAGGTATGTTTTGGTGGTAGTCTGTTTGTTTTCAAGGTGGGTGGAAGCTTACCCGACTAGAAGAAATGATGGATTAACAGTGGCAAAATTACTGTTGAGGGAATTGATTCCTAGGTACGGGTTTCCAGTTACAGTTGAGTCTGACAGAGGTAGACACTTTCAAAATGAACTCATAGGTTTAATTTGTGAAGCATTGAAAATACAGCAGAAGCTACATTGTGCATACCGACCAGAGGCTTCTGGTGTGGTTGAGCAGATTAATGGCACAATCAAGAATAGAATTGGAAAGATGTGTTTAGCCACTGGCATGAAATGGCCAGATGTGTTACCTCTAGTTCTGATGACAATGAGATCTACTCCAGATAGAACTACTGGTTTGAGCCCGCATGAAATAATCATGGGACGTGCTATGCGCCATGCATTCGTGCCTGTGAATAAGTTGGTGACAATAACTGATGACATGATTTTGGATTACTGTAAAGGCCTGGCTGACGCAGTTCATTCTGTGTTTCACCAGGTTGGAGAAGAAGCTACCACACTTGAGAAGAAGCAAGCCCATGATCTGAGTCCAGGAGATTGGGTGAGGATAAAAGTTCACAGGAGAAGAAATTGCTTGATTCCAAGGTGGGGAAGGCCAAGACAAGTTATTCTGACTACAACGACTGCAGTAAAGTGTGCTGGAGTGAGGCACTGGGTACATGCAAGTCATACTCTGAGAGTTCCGAGCCCGAGAGAAGGAACTGGTGAAGAGTATTTTGAAGAGTCAGATTCCAGTGATGGTGAAGATCCTGAAGATACGGAATCAGTGAGAAAAGAAGCAGAGAGAGCTTCAAGAGAATCACTGCGAGTATCAGAGAGAAGATCAGATTCTGATAAAGAGCCTGAAGTTTCAAGTAGCAGTGGGGAAAAAAGAAAAGAAAAGAGAAATCACACAGAGATTACTCCTGAATCAGAAGAGGAGGAGATTGAAGAACCACTTGAGATTATTCTTGAAGAAACAGGGTCAGAAGAAGATAGAGAGGGACAGATTGCGGAAGACCCCCGAGGAGGTGTAGGGGACATTGATGAGGAGCTAGGTGAAGGGACAAGTAGACAGCAAGAAGATTGCGTGTCGGAGACCCGAGGAGTGACAAGAGTAGGGAAGTCTCAAACAGTGGTGAAAAAATCTGTGGAGAAAAGAAAAGCTACTGGGAAACGGAAACAAGAGGCGCTTGAAACAGATGATGAGGATGAACAAACAGAGGGTCGAGTTCTGAGAAAGAGAACTTCGATTGGAGAGAAGAGTGTTAAAGAATTGAGGCCGAAAAAGGTTGTGAAAGGAGATCGTTGGCCTAACAACCGAGTTAAAAGAGTGAGATACAGAGTAATAAGAGCAAATTCATCAAAAGCTGAACAAGTGAATGAAATATCAAATCAAACTTCAAAGGCTGAAGGAGAAGAATCAAGGAGATCAAAAGAGCCAGTAGAAATAAAAAGAGTTAAAAGACCCAACCAAAAGTACAGATCACCGGAATGGTCTTATGTGACACTGTCTGAAGAAGGAAAAGAAGAAACAGTGACTCGAGATAATCCGGAAGTGGTCTTGAGAAAAGTGGTTGAGGAAGATACTGGTGAAATTCTGAAAGTACTCTTGACTGACATTGGAGAAGAGTCGAGTACTGAGGATTCCGACGTTGGAGATCTGATACAATTTGATGTTGAAGAAATTGAAGTGAAGAATGACAAATATCCAAACTGAGTGAAAGAAGGATTCACTTGGATCAAGTGAACGAGGAGACCATTTGGATAAATTGAAAGTTGAAGAATTGTTGAAAAATTGAAGAAGTTCAAACAGTAGTGGAGTAGTAGAGGCTAAACTAAAATGGCTAACATAGAGGATGATAGAAATAGATGTGCCTTCTTTAAGAGGTGGTGCAGAATGTGCTGCTGTTGTACTGGATTATTAATGCTTCTATGGGGTGTTTTAGTTTTATTAGTAACTTTTAAGGTTGAATTTGGGATGGACACAGAGAATATAACTAATATAGAGAAGAATTTACAGAAAGTAGTTCCAATTAGAAGTAGTAGTTATATACACAAAGATAGGTCAATTAATAATTTTTCTAGTAATGTTTTTTCTAAACTGTTATATGAATATGTGAAGACAATGGAAGTAAGGGATTGCTATGTCTGCATGCAGTTACCTGCATCCGTATCAGAGGGGGTTACTTATCACCATTTACCAGCTACATATGGTATTTCTTGTAGTATTTTAAGTAGTGTTTTTTATTTGTTAGGGAAAATAGATTATAAGATGTCTAACAGAGATAGTATTTTTGGGCACTTGCCAATGAATAAAGAGCTGAATCCAGCTAAAGAAGCTAACACTTTTGGTGAGATTTTTATTGAAGAAAAAGGACTAACATTAGATTACATTTTTAAGAATAATTTAACTTGCAGTTTGAAAGAAGAGGAGAGAGCTTTCCTGGATATGGTAGAAGAAAGGAGAGTGAGCATGCATGAGAAAGGGAGAAAATATGAAGAGAGTGAAACAATTTGGGACATTGAGATGGGAAAAGAGTTAAGAAATGGGGCTAGTCCAACTTTGGCTTTAGATGCACCGCAGAAGGGTAAACTATGCATTACCAGAAGGAAATCCCAATATGATACATATTTTGTGGGAACTAGTGAGTGCCATGATACATACTTCATTGCGACAGGTTGGGGTTTCAGAGGTGGAGAAGATACAATTTTTCCAGGAGTGTATTATGTTTGTGGGAACAAGGCTTATTACAAGTTGCCTGACCATTGGTATGGCACATGTTATGTGGGCCTGGTTTTTCCTAAGATTTTTCATACAGATAAAATAAAAGATGTAGAAGATATTAACCTATTAACACGTTTTAAGAGAGAAACTTGGTCTGAAATTGTGGGTGACATTTTTGGGGTTTTGATTCCAGCAGTGGGAATTTCTTTAAATGCTTATGGAATTCGGAAACTGTCCACAGTGGTTGATCGCTTATCGACAAATACCGCAGGAGGGTTTCTTTTGGTGAATACGGAATTGAGTGCCGTACGTGCCATGTCAATGCAAAATCGACTTGCCCTTGATATTCTTTTGGCCAAGGAGGGTGGAGTCTGTGGAATTTTGAAAGTTCAACATTGTTGCACTTACATTCCTGACGAAAGTAAAGACCTGAAGGTCTATATCAGAAATATTACTGATTTGCATGAAGAATTAGTACCACTTGAAACTGTGAGTTTATGGACTAAAATAGCTAATAAGATGATAGCTGTTAAAGATTTTATTGCAAAAATAGGTAGTACTATTATAGGTAGAATATTGTTTCCTTTGTCTTGTATAATTGTGGCTTTGTTAATAATAAGATTGGTGTGTGTGTGTTGTAAAAACAGAAGAGGGAAAGAGAAATTGAAAAATGAAAAGAAAAATAAGAAGTTGAAAAGAGAACCTCAAGAAATTGAATTAGAAGAATTGAGGGAGAGTGTTTACTTAGAGACAAAGAGAGATGATGAAAGAGTGACTAGTGTTTAATGTTGTGTAAAGGGAAAAGACATTTCTGATTTTCCTAAAATGGGACTAAATTTTCACTAATTTTTTTTTTTTTTTTGGGTTTATTTGGTGATAAAATCACCAAAGGGGGGATTGCTGGAGCAGAGTTTTCTTTTAGAAAATTCATGGGCTTTTGAAGCTCTGGCATGTCTATGCGTTTTATTAATTTATTAATAATTAACAATTAATTATTTGTCTTTGTGTAAGTGTGATTCTATTAATCAACCCGTTTGTTCTAACACAAGAGAAAGTTACACGAGGGTTAGCTTATTTGTGCTGTTTCTGTATTTACAATAACGTGCAAGTTTTCATGTTTAAACGTTGCTGTGTGCTATTTATTTTCGGGCACAAAACGCTGTCTGAATTAATGCTTTTTATGTCGCAAAGCTAGATAAATGCATACACATAAGGGTATTAGTGGGGTTAACACTGTTTAATCATTATGCTGTAGTAATGTTTATTTTGTCTCTTTAATTAAAGATGGTCTATTGTGGCCTATGAAGGCCTTAGCCGAGCTGACAGTATTTCGAAGCCTGGCTGTGGCATATTCTGTGATGTGGCAAGAGAGACCCCTGCTGGAAAAAGGTCGAAGACAACTGACCGTGGTCCTTATTGTATTTTTCCATGAGGACATCAGCAGTTTGGAGGATCTCCAAAAGAAATGGAACGTCCTTGGCAAACAAAGGAGCTTCAGAAACAGACAATGAACTGTGGCTCGGCTGCCGAGGGAAGTTAAGCGAGTTGGATACTTTGATAGTTTCTTGGTTCCTGTTCCGTAGTTCACGTCTTGTGACTTTTCCGGAGCGAAGATTTTCAGATGTAGCAATGTTACATTTCTTCCTTCTCGTTCTGCTCAGTGATACAGTTTATTCTGCCAACTTTATGTGTGTTTCCATTGTAATTTTCATTATAAAAATTGTTAGCCTAGGGAGGGCTTTGCCACTTGCCATTTTACCTTTGCCGCGTGAACTTGCGTTGCTGAGGATCGATGCTGAGGACTCTGTCTTGAGAGACTTTACCGAGAGACTGGTCCTGACCCGTTCTGACACTTAGTTAGAATAGGTAACTATGAGAAATGATTTATTCTGATTTACTTTGACTAATTTTAGATAAAGCAATATAACTTTTAAACATGGTGTTGAATATTCTTTCTTGTCAATTATTGTGTACATTTTTGATCATTGTTGTATAGATTGTATAGAGTATGTTTAAGAACAACCACTATAATCAGGTCCTATCGCTTAGATATAGATGCAGGGTGGTTTAGGAGTTTTCTTCCCACAGGTTTATTGCTGGTAGAGTATTTGAGCGTATGTTAGTGAAATGGGCCCTAGCGTATGATGAATGTATGTGCGTGTAACTGTGAGATTACTCTATCCGTGGTAGTGGGCATATTTTTGATACCCTGATCTCTATCAAGAGGTTGCAAGGTAACACAGAGAAGGATGTGATGAGTGCTCGGAAGAAATACAAACTAGTGACTCGGCAGTCGTATGGCAATGGTAATGTGGATTACACACACAAGTGACACAATATTTACAGTGCCCCGTATTTTGGTACTCTCCCCACTAACCACCCTTCACTCCCTCCCTCCTCCCGTGTCACGTACCGCGATAGCCGCAACTCTCCTGAGTTGCGGCGGCTCGTCAGCGTCCTCCGGGGGCGTCCACCACTCTTAGGACCAGGACTTCGTTTCTCCTCCCGTCTTGTGGGTGACGTAGGGGTCGGCTTCCAGGCTTGTCTCTCCGGGTTATCCGCTGTCCTCAATGTACTCTTTCTCCACGTTGTTGTTCTCCTCGCCACGACGCTGTCCTCTTCGCTCCTCCGGTCCAAGACAACCCTGCTGTTCTTCCAGGATGCCTTCATATGCCTCTGGTCACGCCTTCCCGTCGTCCCATTGGCTCCTCTCTTCTTCTGGCGGGACTCCTGCCTGTATGCAAGAGGCAGTGGAAGAGATTAACTCCTTCTCTCCCTGTCTTCGAAGATCGTCATTGCTCTGCCTCAGATAAGAAGGAAGGAGGGGCAAGGTGTCTATGGAGGCCACCTCCTCACAGGGCTACACACCCATCCTGTGGGAAGCAGGATCCAGTGTTTCCTCCCAGGATGGTGATTCATCCTGGGAGGATGACATGGGTTATACCGCTCGTTTAGCATGGTAATTTCATACCCTTTCTGTTTGCTCCACTACATCTTCCCCTAAATGCAGTCGACTTTCAGAGAAGCACATCTCCGTTCTGCTGCGAGAAGTGAGTGTTGCTCTCCAAAGGTGGTATAGAGTGAGATCTGGTCTCGAAAAGAGGATAAGGTTGATACTCGTGCTACTTCCTTGTGCTGAAAATAGATGGCGGCCCATCTAAATTGGACCTTCAACCTCTGAATTCTCTCCTGTAAACCAGATCTTGGCCCCTCTGGACTTAGGAGAGTGGATAATGCCTTTTGACCTGCATGACACACATTATAATATAACAGTTCTGCAGTCCCCATGAATTACCTGCGGTTTAAGGTCAGCCAGGAGCATTTCCACTTGCAGTGCCCTTGTTTGGACACACCAGTGCCCGCTTGGGTGTTCATTAAAGTGAAGGCTGGCTCATCACAGTCAGTCGTTGACCACTTATAGACGACGTTGACCACTTATAGACGACAGTGAACCGCTTGACATTGTTGAGGTTTAAGATCAAATCTGACTCCTTCGCAGAGATTGCCATTCACTGAGGCTATCCTGGACACCGTGTAATTCATGGCTTTCCTCTGCCACAGCGAGTCCAGTTTATATCACTTTTTTGGAGTTATGGGCCATTCATCTAGTGCTAAAGGCCTTCCTGGTGTCCATCAATGGGAGGTTAGTGCAAGTATGCCATGTGGTACTGCAAAAAGCAGGGTGGTATGGGTTCTGGAATCTATGCCAGGAGTCTCTGCAGTTGGCTTGAGCTTAAGGGCATTTCCTTGATTGCAAACCACCTGTTGGGACTCTTGAATGCAATGGAGGATGACCTCAGCTGGCGGCGTCTTGCAGATCACAAATTAAGTCTACCTCCTGAGGTGACGCAGGTCATTTTCAACAGTGGGGAGAACCCTGGTTTGATTTTTTTCCCACCGTTGAGAACAGCAACCATCAAAGGTTTTGCGTGTTGGAGTTTCCAATAAGACACTCAAGTCAAGAATTACTTTATTGCGGTTCACAAAACCATAAAAGTCTGACAGAGTAAGACTTTAAAATGTTTATATTTTTAAAAACAATTCATAAAATGTTACCATTAAAAAAGTTCATCATGAGAATAAAACATTTAGGGCCATATGTTGGAAGCCAAATACCGGTCGGTAACGGCCGAAATTCGGTAAATATCCCGTTACCGACCGGTATTGAGGCACTTGAGATGTAGGTGGCTGATTTCTGGATTCGGTATTTACCGAATCGGAATTTTAAGATATCGGTAAAATATCGATTCGGTAAATACCGAATCCAGAAATGCTATGTAGGGGGCACTCAAGTGAGTGCATAATTGGTGTCTGGATTCGTTATTTACCACCAACTACAAGTTGATGGTAAATGACGAATACCTTTAAAAAAGCATTTTTGTGCAATTTGTGAAGTGCCATGTGGCAGACATACATGCCCTTAGGGCATGTATGTGCGCCACATGTGCACACATGCACGAATCAGGGGTGCAACAGGGTGTCAATGTGACACCCTGCCACCCATGATAATGCCTCCCCTATTACCGATTCGGTATTTACCGAATCGGTAATAGTAACTGGCTTCCCATTCATTCCTATGGGCCTCCAGGCCCATAGGAATCAATGGGAAGAGATGCATTATTACCGATTCGGTAAATACCGATTCATAAATACCGATATTTACCGAATCGGTAATGATTACCGAATAATTACCTACATACTATTTACCGATTCATAAATACCGAATCGGTAAAATTCGGTATTTATGAATCGGTAAATGTTATGCTACCTACATATGGCCCTTAGTACGGCATACTGTTCCATAAGTGAGACCAGTAATATAGAAATTAACTAAACCAAAAATTACATAATTCATTTACAGCCTTTATAGCTCATAGTGCTTTCTAAAAAGCCATCAACACTTTAATATAGTTAGAGACCGCAGAGCAAATAACTGGAGTGGCCAATGTATACAGATAATTAAAACCATCAGTGTATGTACAAAGGCGAATCTTTGTTAACATTGGGGCTAAAAATTTGCTCCTAGCTTCCTTATATAAAGTGCAGAATAGGATAAAGTGCATAGTGCTCTGATTGGCCGAATTATCGCTCTGGCATGGCATAAGCTTGTCAGCCCACCCTTTTGGGCGTGGAAAGGCCACTAAAAAGTGTAGAGTGCATAAGTGAAATCTGGTTAAGAGAAATCTGGCCTGAACATTAGTTGTAAAAGTTAAGTAATATTGCTGTAACGCAGGAAAGGAACGTGAAGGGCCCATCTCCTCTTGCTGGAAGTAGCGCATAGCAGCCTTGGAGTGGTATGCCACTTTAATAATAGCTTTTGCGTTTGAGGGAATACTTTCTGGATTATGATAAAAGTGCCCCAATTCTATCGCTAAACATTTATCTCTCACACATTGGAACCAAGGAATCATTAGGGCACCATCCAGGTTAATACTGTCTTTAATTACTTCCCTCAAGAACCTTAGTTCATCGGTCAGCCAAATTTTTGCCCTTAGAAGCATTATCTATACGTTCATCTATATACTCAAGACCCAATTCTTTATGACCAAAGAGTGTGGGGCACTAGTTGGAATCCTCAATAGTCTTTTTATACATTTATTTCCCAAAGCTTATGTGACGACTTTTATGGTGTCCCCACACCCCTGCCCCATATGATGCAACCGACAGACACTTGGCTTTGTAAAGGGTAATCTCTCTCACTGGCTTGAGACCTAATTTGGATGCAAAATGAAATAGCCCCTCTACAACCCTATTTGTTTGATGCGCCCTTGCTGTAATAAGTGGTTCCTAATTCCTATGATTATTAAAAAAATTCCCCAGGTAGCTAAAGTTATTCCCTTTTTCTAATCTTATTCCCTTTGCAGCAAAATTCCTGGTTTTTGTCAACTTAAGGCCGCACATCATTATATAAGATTTAATAAAATTAACTTTTAAGTCAAGCGACGACATAAATTCGGTGAAAGCGAAGTGATTTTTGGAGGCTATTTGCTGTCAATGCCATTAGCACTTTGTCATCTGCATATGAGAGTACCACCAATTACCACCAACTCAGGGAAAATCAATCTCCTTACCTAATAGGTAAACCTCTAACCCATTGGTGTAGATTAAGAAAAGGAAAGGGGCCAAGATGCAGCCTTGCCGAACTCCTTCTTTGGACAAGATAGGTTTGGTCTTTTCCCCAAGGTGGCCGTATCCTATAACAGCTGAGGTAATAAAATGTAACCTACGTAATAGGGATATCAGTTCTTCTTCTACACCCATTTTTCCAATCATGTCCTACAATTTGTCCCGATTGATCATGTCAAAAGCACTGGACAAGTCCATGAAGGCCAGGTGAATAGAACCCTTCCTGGCCTTCATGTACTTGTTGACCCTTAAGGATAGGTTAAGGCATTGCTCCTTAGTACCCAATCCTTTCCTAAAACTGCATTGTAGTTTGGACATAACACCCATATTGGACGCCCAGGCCTCTAAACGGGCAAGGAGGGACCTACCCAAGATTTTAGCTGCAGCGTCAATAAGGGAGATTGGTCTATAGCACGCCGGGTCACTCCCATTGCCCTTTTTAAAAACGGGAACCACAATAGCCTTTTTCCAAGACACTGGAATACAGTCGATAACTACTGCCATAAAAACATTTGTCAATAAAGGAGCCCACAGGTTATGGTTCCCTTTAAACAAGTCAAGTGGGACCCCATCCGGCCCTTGAGCTTTCAAACAGATTCCCTGAGCTAATGCTTCTTCAACCTCGAATACTGTAATGGAAGAACTTAGATGGAAGGCTGAAATTAAGTCTACAGGCAGATCCCCTAGATTCTCCACTAGCTGCTTAGGCTGTGGATTAAATATAGCACTAAAGTGACTTTCCCAGGTATCTCCCAGGATCAATGAGCCCATCTTGGTTACTTCTTCCATGAATAGCGGTTGATTAATAATATTCCAAAAGCATTTGGAATCTTTATGGGACTGGCTCTCTCCAAGTCTTCTCATGCCTGTCTCCTCAGTTCTTCTTTTCTATTCCCAGTGGTTATTTTATAGGTTTGCCTTGTGCTTTTAATTAAGAGGCTGTCTCTAGGAGTAGCATGGAGTGCCTTTTTAAGAATCTTTAGGGCCTTTGTGCATTCAGTGTTAAACCAACAAGCCTTTGGCGCTTCCCCTTGGCGAGCGGGTTTATTCAGCCTCATAGCTACATCTGAGCAAAGCTGCCCAAGTTCCCAAACATCCTCGGCTAGTGGTGGGAGACATCTCATAATAGAATGATAATTTGCCTTCATGGTGTCTGCCTCTCGAATTGTAGGGGGTTTATCTTTCCCCAATTCAATCTTACTCCTTTATTTGGATTATAAGAAATAGGGCGATTATCGCCCTCTCCCACCTGGGTGATTGTATATAGGGAGACTATAAGGGGATTATGGTCACTGGCACAATTAGGCTCCACCGTGAAATCACGACTAAGCGAAGTGAATGTCCTAGGTATGAACATGTGGTCAATAAAGCTTTCCCTACCTCCTCCCACATAGGTAGGATACAGTGGGGAGGGACCACAAACCAAGTTATTAATGATAGCTAGAGCATTACCAACGAGAATAGAGTTTAAAGCTTCATCTTGAGTGGAATGAATAAAGTGTGGCTGTGGCTGACCCTCAGTATCTGCCAACCCACAAACTCATTGGCCATTATGTTTACAGGTTATGCAGTTAAAATCCCCCACCCATAAAATACATAACAGTTGCCACTTCCTGACTATTGTTGTAACTTCTGCCTGTAAGGATTCAATAACATGACAACAATTTGAATCAAAGCTAATGTAATACCAATTTATCACTAATATCTTAACCTTAATTGGATAGGATAATCAATTGGTACCAGGGTGATGAAATTATACATGAAGCTTTTAATGTTCAATATTTCACTGAGATTAAAAATGCAATCCCTTATACAGCATTTCTCTCTTTTAAACGACAAACTGTATATTATGAAGATCTGTACATGACGAATGTTATATCATCGAAAATACAATACAATTTTATAACCCCCCAAAAAAATGCAATCCCTCCTTTGGCTCTTCCTACTGAGGACGGTATTGCAGGTACTGTATAAGAGTGATAACCATCTAGAACAACATCATCCCTAGACCAGGTTTCTTGGAGACAAGTGATATCAAACCCTCTGATATGATCAAACCATGCCTCATTCATAAGCTTAGGGCGGATTCCTGTGATGTCCCAAGAAATCATTTTAAAGGGAAGTGTAGTAAATCATCGGGAGTATTCTTTAAAATATGTGATATCTCATAAGCCAGAAATTCAAGCCCTTCCAGTATGGGGTCACCTACAAAAGTGTTATCAGAAGATAGAATGTTATCCTCGTTGTTATCTGGGCCCTTACTAATATTTATAATTATATCTGATGTTACAGCAGCTGAGTATTCACTCCCTATACTTCCGGGCTCATCTTCATCCGAATCACTCCCTTAGTTGTGACTATGTTGTCCCAACCCTCCTTTCACCGCACTCTGTCTACAATGAAATGGTAGTCAATCAATATCAGTAAGGCCTCATAATGCCTCAAAACGATTGCGGTGAACAAAAGAGGGAGGCTGTGTGCATGAGTATGGAATTGTTTTTTAAAGAGCTTTTTATTAAACATATAGAAAAAAGAAAAAAACAAGCTTCAGATCATCATCAATTACATTGTAGCAGTACAGGAGGAACATCATCACAGGAATCTCAGAACATGACTAACATCTTTGGCACCCAATAGCTGGCATTAACCATACAATCTATGAATTTAGGAGCCTCTCGTCTCCTTGGCAATTACTGGACCACCCCCTGTGACATTGTCCACGGACCGCATTATTGCGGCCATGCCCCATATCTTTTCAGCTTTACGTGGGCAGCCCCGGCTCCACACTCTGACACCAATCCAAATCTTTTTTCCAGGCTTCCAGTGTGGGGGTCGTCGCCGCCCCCCATGCCTGAGCGATGTTTCTCTTGGCGCCCCCCCCCCCTCGCTAAGGCCAGCCAAGTCTTGGCCCGTTGCGGCCACGTCATCTTTCCCGTTACTCCCAGGATATGCCACCTCGGATCTAGTGGGACATTCTCTCCCACTACCTCTGTCATCACACGGGTAACACCATTTCGGTATCCTTAAATTTTGGGACCATAAAATATGAAAAAAGGACCCAGACTCACCACATCCCCGAACACACTCATCCGTCGTACAGCTACCTATGCCTATGTGGACCATGCGAGAGGCATACGATCTATGGAGAGTATGAAGCCGGACAAGCCTAAAGCGTGCCCGAAAGGCGATTTCTCTAGGGCTCTGTAAGGCCTCGGCCCAGTCATCGTCCTCGAGGAGGCCCACGTCTGATTCCCATGCCTCCCGCAGAGGGCCCAAGCAGTCTGGGGAATTATTCACAAGCTTCTTATAAGTGAGAGATATAGCTTTATCGGTCATGGGATCAAGGAGGAGGTGGTCCTCAAGTGGTGAATACTTCAGGTTACAATGAAGAGCATGTCATAGTTGTCGGTATCTGAGGAATTCCCCCCCTCCCATGTGAAACTCCTCCTTCAATGTGTCGAAATCTGTCATCTCGCCTCTCTTCCATACCTCCCCCAACAAATCGATCCCAATAAGACCCTATTGCCGGAATCCCTTCAATTGTTTCAGTTCACTCAAACAGGCTCCGTCCCATAAAGGGGCCAGCTCCGTGAGCTTGGCCTCCCATCCTGTAATTTTATTCGCCTTATGCCATACTTCAATGACTGTACGGGTGTGGACCGGGAGGAGTGTATTGCTCCTTTGTTTTCTATGCAGCTCCGTCCGATAATTGCCATTGCTCATTGCTAGCCGATCCACTCTGTATGCCGGTTCCTCAAGTGGGGAGAAGACCCACCCGTTAAAATTAACAAGTTAGGAAGTCCAGTAATATAGCCTAATGTTAGGGACAGCCAGGCCCCCATCGTACCCTCCTTTCTGAGGTTTCTTGAGCGCACTACACACAACAACGTACGCTGTTCGTATTTGGCAGATCGGAAAAATTCCTCCGGTATTCGAAATGGTGTGTTTTGAACCACATACAGTAGGCGGGGGAGAGCCATCATTTTAAAGAGAACTACTCTGCCCGCTAGGGAAACAGGTAGTCGTCTCCAGTGGGCTGCATCGGCTCGTAGACGATCCAATTGTGCCTGTATGTTTAATCGCATGAACTCATGCTCCAAGTGCGATATCCATATGCCCAAATATTTAATTGTTTCCTTCCTCACCAGTTCTGAGCATACTGAGGTTAGGGGAGGGAGCTCCCCCGCCAACGAGAATACTATGGATTTGTCCCAATTAACACAATATCCAGCATATGTTCCGAACAATTGTATGATATGAATAAGCCGGTGGAACGTTTGGCGTGGCCTGTGGGCGTACAGTAGAATATCGTCAGCGTATAAGGATATTCGCTCTTCCCAGTCTCCCCGATATCAATTCCTCTAACCACCGGATCCCCTCGAATCCAGACGGCTAACGGTTCCAATGCTAACACAAACAGCATCGGTGACAACTGGCAGCCCTACCTCGTGCCCCGATGGAGCCTAAAGGCTTGGGATATATTCCCATTGACTCGAACTAGCGCCATTGGGGCAGTGTATAATAGGCGAATCCACTGCCGTAGCTTTGGACCCATCCCAGTTTTATCCAGGACAGGGAACAAGTACGTCCATTCGATGCCGTTGAATGCCATCTTGGCGTCGAGCGATAGGAGGGCGGCAGGCACATCCCGATTACCTTGCTCATCTGCATGGCGCCGTATAGACGTTGCAAATTAAGCCTGGTACTCCTATGCGGCATAAAGCCGGATTGATCTGGGTGAATGAGGGACTGGATAACCGTGCTCAAACGGGTTGCAATGACCTTGGCCAATACTTTTGGTTCAAAATTCAAGAGGGAGATAGGACTGTATGAACTATAAAGGTCACGCAGTTTACCTTTCTTCAAGATGACTACAATGGTCGCCATCCTGAGATCCTCTGGGAGTTGGCCATCGTCCCTTGCACCGAGGAACATATTGAGCATGTGCGGAGCTAATTTGCTCGCCGCGCACTTGTACATCTCGATGGGGAGTCCGTTTGGGCCTGCCGCTTTCCCGGACTGCAAATCTTGTATGGCATTTTCTACTTCCTCTACGGTAAAGTCTGAGTCAAGTGCCACTCTATCCCCCTTCTCAAGCGTTGGCAGAGCCATATCTTTGAGTAACTCGTAGGACTCCACCTCCCTCCCACTTGGTCCGTGATTGGTATATGTTCTCGTAGTACTCCGCAAAGACCTCTGCTAATTCTGTGCCTGTGCCACCCCTAGAGCCGTCCTCAGTCGTAATGTTGGAGACTCAATTACGACTCCTGTCCTTTTCTAGCCAGGCGATTAGTTTGTTAGCCTAGTCTCCCAGATCATAGATCTTCCTTTGTGTAGCGCGTGTGTGCAAGCGGTGTTTTCCTCCAGATCTTTAAGCTCTTTTTGCTTGAGCTTAAGTATATGACTGCGTCCGGTATCCATCCTTGGCTCGGAAGCCATTGTCAGCTCAAGATCCAGAAGCTCTCGCTCCAAAGCTTCACACTGAGCACGTTTTTCCTTGCGTTTGGCACCACTCATTGCCTGCACAAAATCCCTGGCCACCACCTTATACGCCTCCCAGAGGATGCAGTCAGGACAAACTGAGCCCACATTTTTGGCAAAATACTGGTCGGTGCGCTCCTCAAATAGGTCCCTAAATTCCTGGTCCTTAAACAGGAAGGGGTCTAAGCATGAGTATAAATGAACGCCTGTCGAGAGGGGCCCTTGTCTTATCCTAGGTCCCTGATGAGGGGAATAGAAATAAAAAACAGTGGGTAGGCCCAAATTGATTCATTCTCGTTATGTATATGTTTGAGGTGTCTTAAAAGAAAATGCACTGTTCTAGCGTCCCTAAAGTTTAGGACCACACAATCCCCTTCTACAGATTTAGCCGTATGTCCCAACCAGTTCACCCTCTTAGTCATGATGATATGGTCAAACCAATTTATCTTGGACGAAGTTTTACCAAGCCACCAATGGGCTGATTTGTTAATTAAACTTTGGCTACTTTCTTCACTATTGTGAGAGAGATAGGAAACTCCTGTCAAAATCAGTGTGTATGGGGTGCAATCTGGTGGTAAGTTTAATACATCTCTTACACCCACCCTTCTGGGAGAGCTATGTGCTGGTGCGTTATTACTAGGATTTCCTTGATGAGAACTACCCCTATTTGCCAGGTCATGTCCCACCTGGTTATTGGCCCCCTGCCCCAGCTTATAGTTATTCTTCTATGGTACAGGCTCCCAGGGGGTCAAATCTGGGGAATCGTCATTTGAAACCTCTCAAGGGGAATCGTCCCTACTTTGAGCGTGTTTTGTCTTTTTTGTCTATTACGGCTACCTGTCCTACTTGGCTGAATGGCCTTATCCCTCTGCAGGTATCAGTATTGTTTGCCAATCCCTTGCTTAAATTCTGCAACACACGAGAGAGCTGATCTTCAAAGCAAGTTAATCGAGCAGAGATAGGGGCCAACGCGTCTAATAGAATTTTACTAATTTTATCAGTAAAAATATCTGGACTTTCAAATATGGCCCCTCTTCCTGGTCCCCCTCAGGATCTATTTACCCTGGCTATTGCGTGATCTTGTCTATTTCTCTTACCCTTGGGTGACTGACCCTTCAATTTAAGATCAGCCCCTACCGTCTCGGGGGGTTTCCTCTTTTCCCCTCACTAATTGCAAAGGTCCATTGTTCTCCAAAATTGGGTTGAAGACCTGCTTTTTTCCTTCTTGTATGCCACCTGGTCCCGCATGATTCACTATTATACCGGTAGGTAATAGGGGTACTTGGGGTCTGAGTTCAGGATCTGTCTCAATCGTGTCGTTGCTAAGGTCAATAGTAGCACAGGGCGGTAAGGCCGAGAGGGGTGCTAGAGAAAGTCTGCGCTCTGCCAACTCTAATTCTTTATTAATGGCCCCCACCGCTTTTTGGAGAAAGCCATCCAACGTAGTATCTGTGGGTTTTACAACGGGCGTTGTTTTTCGTCTCCCCATTGTTTTAGTAAAGCAGGCTGTATTCCAGATGAAGTTTGCCGCACAAGGACCAAGAGGACCACAAAAAAATAATAATAGTGTTAGATGACTAACCGTTTTTACCTTCTCAATGAGTCACAAAGCAAGTGTTGTCCAAAAACCAAGAGGGTAACCCCAGGCCCTCCAGGCGTGTGCTGAAGGACGTCGTCGGCGGCCATGGTGCTGCAAAGGTGCCTGGGACCTGGAGTTCTGAGGTCTTGCTCCGACCCGGATCAGCAAAGTAGCAGAATTGGCGGTGAGCCCAAGCTTGTTTAATACGCCTCCTGGCGTGTACTGAACGTCGGTGCCGGCTGCGGTGCCGCAAAGATGCCTGGGACCTGGAGTCCTGCTCCCCACTGCAGCAGCAAAACAGCAGAATCGGCAGTGACAGGCTCCCCTGTCTTAGTCTACTTGGGCTTGTTTAATGTCGAATCTACATCAACAGATTTCCCAGTGTCTGCTGGTGCAGTATGATGGCGGGATCTTGGAGATGGATGAAAACCACAAGTCCAGCTGCTCCGAACAGCAAGATGAATGAAAACATGCAGGTAAGCCTCATAATTATTGTCCAAACAATCCAGGTGTATCCAGGGAGAATCAAATGCACGCGGCCTCAGAGACCAACTTTCCACTTACAGTCTCAGCTTCTCGGCTTGCAATCCATTATGACATGATCTTCGAGTCTCCCTCCAATCTGTGGCGTTGTGCATGCTCGGCTCTGGGGGCTCCGTGGTGCGTGCTCCCCTCCCTGCACATGCTTGTTTTTGTCTTACACTCATTGAGGGATGCATTTCAGTTGGAATAGAATACAGGATTCCTGTTCCCCTTACTCGCCTGCCTCTTCTACTTCTAGGTTTGAAAAAGATCCGTAACAACCAGCCCCAAAACATTCTGTTGGCTCTGGAATGTACCAGGAGTGAGTGGTACCTGGTATATCGGATAGAGACCGTTAGTTATAGATTATTTGCCATAGAATTAGCCCCAGGCGTTTTCTCATCAGTACCACTGCGTGTCGATGTGTGGTGTCGGTCAACTCCGCGTCTGTCGTCGTCGCCGGGATGACGTTACGGTGTCTACTGAGACTCAGCCCCTGCTCGCTGACTTCAGTTCTTTCTTTTTCCACGCCAGACTAGCTCGTAGCCAGAGAGAGCTACCCCTTAGTCCCTTTTTGACTAGCCTTTTTTCAACGTTTTATCGACTTCTTTTTTCGAGTCTTCGACTCCTGATGCGCGAGGGATGTCCCAATGCTAGACCAGGTTTAAGCCTTGCAACTTCTGTCACAAGCTGATGTCTTGACGGATCCGCACCTTGTGTGCCTTTGGTGTCTGGAGCCCAACCACGACCCGAAGTCGCGATCCAACTGCCGGGCCATGAACCCAAAGTCTTTGCAGGAGCGTTCCCGAAAGCTATTAGAGGCTGGGCGGTCGAATCCTCGTCGTTCCCGGTCTTGTTCGAGAGGAAGGTCTCGAGACCGCTCGCAGAGCCATCACACCTCATCGCACTCCAAGTCCTCGAGGTCCTCGGGTAAGTCTAACAAGAAGGCAAAGAAGCATTGTGGCTCATCGCCTTCTCTCCATCGGACAGCTGACGCGACGCGGGACCCGGAGCATTGTCGCTCAAAGGCTCCATCTCTGGCGCCTACTTCAGGGACAACTCGGAAGCCTGGGCTTCCCCTGCCCAACGTAAAAAAATGTAGGAGGCCCTCCACCTTGTTTTTGGGCAGCCCCGCTCTGCCGGCGTGCCTTTGGGCTACGCGGAGTCGGTCAGGAGTCCTGGGCCTTCGATGCTGGTGGCTCCTGCGGGCCCCTGTGGCTCCTGGCCAGGATCCGGATCGTCGCCAGTCGATCTTACTCAACCTTCCCCGGCGCTGATCCCGACCATGACGCTCCTGGCATCAGCTGTGCTCCCAGCCAACACCGTCCCCATCCTCACCCCCGAGATGAACCCGGAGCCAGGCCGACAACGGTCGATGTCTGATCCAACACCGAAGGGTACTTTTGTTCCCCTGTTCATCCCTGGTGTTCCCTACCACCCAGAAGGTGGTGATGAGGTCTGACAGGGGTCGCGGGACCCTTTCGCAGACCAGCTAGAAGAGCCTGACTGGAGAGAGGACCTACGTGACGCCAGTGGTCTGGACACTTCTCTAGACCTTGCCATTCTTTCTCGCCCTACCGTTGCTAAGGAGGAGGGAGTGTCCTACGCTGTGATGGTGTGAAGGGCGGCCGAGGCCTTGGACCTGCAGCTCCCTTCAGTAGCAGTCAGGACTAACCTCCTGACTAAGGTGCTTCAGCCTGCGGCAACGTCCTCTGAACCCCTTCTGCCCTTCAATAAAGCCCTCACTTATGTCCTGCTCCTGGGCTCCTGGTCCAAGCCCAGCACAGGGGCTCCTGTGGAAAGGACAATTGCCCGCCGCTATTGCCCGGCCTCGGTTGACCCAGTTTTCCTCACCCATCACCCTTCCCCTGATAGCTGGATGGTCCAAGCCTCTTCTTTAAAGGGCACATTCCCTTCTGCTCCCCCAGACAGGGAATCCCAGAAGCTGGATGACCATGTTCTCTTCCTCCAGTTTGCCACTGCGGTCCGTGAATACCGCTTGCCTCTTGGGCCGATACTCCCACACCATCTGGGATACAGTCGTGCATATGCTGCCTCAGTGCTCGGAGGAGGCACGGGCCATTCTCTCCCAGACCGTGGCAGATGGGAGGGACGCAGCCAAATTCACAATTAGATGTGGACTGGATACCACCGACCATCGATTGCCATGTCGGTAGCCCTTAGGCGCTACACCTGGTTGAGGACATCTGGCTGTTCGTGGGATGTCCAGTCAACTTTGCTGGACATGCCCTTTGATGGCCATTGTCTTTTTGGTGACAAAGCAGACTCAGCCCTGGAGCGCTTTTAAGTTTCTCAGGCTACGGCCAGATCTTTGGGCCTTGCTGTGTCTTTCCATTCACTCCAGCCTGCTTCTCGGCCCCTTTCATGGCTACGGAATGGGCACCCAGCCACATCCGGCACAGTCTAGCCTCTGGTTCACGCCAGCTTCCAGCCTCTGAATGGCCCCGGGACCCAGCGACCTCGGGGTCTGGGTGGCCAGAGGGTGGGATAGTCAACGCTTTCCCCCCCTGCCGCAGCCTCCAAACCCTCCTAGTCTGACGTTTCAGGCCCATCGACGGCCAAGGGCGGCAGGATTCGCCATCACCTCCCCCACTGGCAATCCCTCACGTCGGACAAGTGGGCTTTGCAAATAGTACGAAGGGGCTACTCACTCCCCTCCGAGACTACCCCTCCCTTCATGCCACCGTCTTTCGACTGCATGTCGGAGGATCATTTGGTACTTCTCCGTCAGGAAGTCATGGCTTTCTTGGCCAAGGGAGCTATCGAGAGGGTCTCTGCGCCAGAAGTAGGTTGTGGTTGCTATTCCCGATACTTTCTAGTGCTCAAGAAGGACAAAGGCCTGCATCCTATTCTAGACCTCAGGACCCTCAAGCGCTTCCTCCAGAAAGAGTAGTTCAAAATGCTCACCTTGGCTCAGGTCCGGTCTGCCCTCAACCCTGGAGTCTGGATGGTGGAATTAGACTTGCAGGACACCTATTTCTATATTCCTGTCCTGCCAGCCCACAGACGCTATCTGCGGTTTCACATGAGCCATGAGCATTTTCAGTTCACCGTGCTCCCCTTTGGCCTTACCAGTGCCCCTCAGATGTTCACAAAAGTGATGGCAGTGGTCGCAGCTCACCTGAGCAGATCTGGGGTTCCAGTCTTCCCCTATCTCAACGACTGTTGAAGGCTGGCTCACCCCAGGCTGTTGTCTCACATCTCCAGACTCTCCCTTTTATCGGAGCTGTTCTGGACACAGTGCAGTTTCAGGCCTGTCCTCCGCGGATTTCGATGAGAATGACCCTGATGCTGCCGTGCCTTATGGCCTCCTGCATCCTGCTCGTGGATCATGCCCGGTGGCATATGCGGGCTCTGCAGTGGGACCTGAAGTTCCAGTGGACGCAACATCAGGGGAATCTTTCCAACTATGTCCAGATCTCAGAGGGCACTGTGACACAGCTGCAATGGTGGCTAACGAACCAAGATTGGGTCAGAGGCAGATCCCTCTCCCTTCCCCAACCAGATCTCACAGTGGTGACATATGTGTCACTCCTAGGATAGGGCGGCCACCTGGGAGAGGCGGAGATCAGAGGTGTCTGGTTGGTCTCCAGCAGAGTCTGGGCTCCATATCAATCTGTTGGAGCTCCGGGCGATCCGCCTGGCACTGAAAGTATTTCTTCCCTCACTCAAAGGAAAAGTAGTGCAGGTGTCCACAGACAACACCACCGCCATGTGGTCCTGCAACAAGCAGGGCGGGTGGGTTTGTGAACCCTATGTCAAGAGGCTCTTCGCCTCTAGACATGGCTGGAACATCAGGGCATGACCCTGGTCGTTCAACACCTGGCAGGTTCTTTGAACGCCATGGCAGATGAACTCAGCCGTTGATGCCTGGCGGTGTCTTCACTGGTGCAAGGTCTCTTTCAGCGGTGGGGAGAGCCTTGGTTAGATCTATTAGCCACCGAAGAAAATGCACAATGTCAGCAGTTTTGCGTTTTGGAGTTTCAAACACTGCGCTGGCTTGGCAGCGCATTTTGTTGAACTGTGGCCTCCTGTATGCCTTTCTGCCTGTAGATCAAGTGCGACCTGGCCCAAGTCATTCTTGTGGCTCTGGACTCGGCACGAAGAGTCTGGTACCCCGAGCTCCTGAGCATGGCCATCAATCCTCCAATCAGACTGCCCCTTCGGAAGGATCTTCTGTCTCAACAACAGACCGTCCTTCACCCAAACCTGTCGCGTCTCCACCTCGTTCCGTGGAGATTGAGCGGCGACAGTTGACAGCTTTTGACCTCCCCCCCCCCCGAAGTCTGTAATGTCATCTTGGCAGCCAGGCGTCACTCCAGTAAAACGGTATACGCCTGTCGATGAAACAAGTTTGTCGATCCCCTTTCTGCCCCTCTTTCTAAGGTTCTGTTGTTCATACTTTCTTTGGCCCAGCAAGGCTCTGGGCACTCTTAAAGGCTATCTTGCAGCAATTTCTGCTTTCCTACCAGATCAACCCTCTTTATTCAAGTCCCCTATTGTGAATAGATTCTTTAAGGGCATTACTCTTCTCTTCCCTCCATCTCCTTTCATAATGCCCCAGTGGGACTTGAATCGTGTTCTAACTTATCTTATGTGCGCTCCTTTCAAGCCCCTTACAAGTGTCCTCTCAGGCTCCTCACTCTGACAACTGCCTTCCTTGTTGCTATCACCTTTGGTCGCAGGGCGAGTGAGCTTCAGGCTCTATCTTCAAGCCCCCTTTCTTCTCTGCGCATACAAACAAAGTTGTGCTTAGGACGAGACCATCGCTCCTTCTTAAAGTGGTTAAACCATTTCACATAGGACAAACAATCATTTTCCCACCTCCGCACCCTTCCAAGGAGGAGGAGAGACTCCACCATCTGTACCCAAAACGCGCGCTGTCATTCTACCTCGACTGCACAAAAGATTTCTGGGTGGATGATCAACTCTTCGTTAGCTATGTAGGTGCCAAGAAAAATCAGGCTGTTCAGAAGCGTATTATCACCAGATGGGTTGTCCTCTGTAATAAAATCTGTTACACTTTAGCGATAAAGGAACCTCCAGTGGGCCTGTGTGCTCATTCCACCAGGGTTACGGCAGCAACCATTGCTTTGGCATGTGGAGTCCCCCTTTTTGACATAGGACAAGCTCCCACGTCTCCTTCAACCACACCACCGAGCTCCACTGGACCGATCACCGCTGCATCCACTTCACCTTCCGGATACCCACCACGCACCACCGCACCCAATAGATGCCGCGCCACTGCTGGAGCAAAGTCACTGAAGACCAGCTTTCCACCACCCTCACTCGGAGCCCACCCGCAGATCTGACCGACCCGACACCGCCGCTCGCAACCTCAAACAGTGGATCAACGACTGCGCCAACACCCTCGCCCAGCTCAAGAAGCCCTCCAACACCCACACTAGCAAGAAAGCCAGCTGGTTCACTGAAAACCTCCAGGCCTCCAAGCGAACCTGCCGAAAACTCGAAAAAAACTGGATCCGTGAACGAACACTGGAAAGCTAAACAGCCCACAAGAACGCCACCCGCAGACACCACCACCTCATCAGATCCACTAAAAGGACCTCCTTCAAAGACCGCCTAGACAACAACGCTCACAACAGCAAAGAGCTCTTCAACATCGTGAAGGAACTCTCCAACCCCAATGACATCCCACCTTCACAAGACCTGTGCGACTCGCTGGCCACCTTCTTCCATCGCAAGATCGCAGACATCCACGACAGCTTCAACGCCGTCACCACCCCGGCAACCACTGAGACCCCCGCTCCCACGACCACCACCCGCACCAACCGCCTGATCGCCTGGACCAACATCAACGACGACGACACCATCAAGATCATGAACACCGTCCACTCCGGATCCCCGGAAGACCCCTGCCCACACCACATCTTCAACAAAGCCAGCAGTACCATCGCACCCCATCTCCGGAAAACCATCAACATCTCCTCCGAGACAGCGACCTTCCCGGAGAGCTGGAAGCATGCAGAGATCAACGCCTTACTCAAGAAACCCAAGGCGGACCCCAAGGACCTCAAGAACTTCCGACCCATCTCCCTGCTCCCGTTCCCGGTGAAGATCATCGAAAAGGCCGTCAACAAACAACTGACCAGCTTCCTCGAGGAGAACAGCATCCTGGACCCGTCCCAGTCTGGGTTCCGCAGCAACCACAGCACCGAAACTGCCCTCATCGACGCCACCGATGACATCAGGACCCTGCTAGACAACGGAGAAACCGCAGCCCTCATCCTCCTGGACCTGTCAGCCGCCTTCGACACGGTCTGCCACCGCACACTACGAACACGCCTCTACGACGCCGGAATCCAAGAGAAGACCCTGGAGTGGACCTTCTCCTTCCTCTCCGGCAGAACACAGAGCGTCCGCCTCCCCCCCTTACGAAGCCACCGAGATCATCTGCGGCGTACCCCAAGGCTCATCCCTCAGCCCAATGTTGTTCAACGTCTACATGGCACCACTCGCCCACATCGCACGACGGCACGACCTCAACATCATCTCCTACGCCGACGACACCCAGCTGATCCTCTCCCTCACCAAGGACCCCCACACCGCCAAAACCAACCTCCACGAAGGAATGAAGGCCATCGCCGACTGGATGAGGAACAGCCGACTGAAGCTGAACTCGGACAAGACGGAGGTCCTCATCCTCGGATCCACCCCCTCGGCCTGGGACGACTCCTGGTGGCCGACTGCACTAGGAACACCCCAGACACCCACCGACCATGCACGCAACCTAGGGGTCATCCTCGACTCTACCCTCTCCATGACGAAGCATGTCAACGCCGCGGCCTCCTCCTGCTTCAACACCCTCCGCATGCTTCGCAGGACCTTCAAGTGGATCCCCACCGAAACAAGAAGGACGGTCACCCAGGCCCTCGTCGGCATTAGACTGGACTACAGAAACGCACTCTACGCAGGAGCCCCCCGAAACTCCTGAAACGGCTTCAACGCATCCAGAACGCCTCCGCACGCCTGATCCTCGACATCCCCCGCCGCAGCCACATCACACCCCGCTTGAGAGACCTGGTTCCCTGTCAACAAGAGGATAACCTTCAAACTCCTCACCCACGCACACAAGGCACTCCACAACACCGGACCAACGTACCTCAACAGCCGACTCAGCCTCTACACCCCCACCCGCCAGCTCCGCAGACCGCACCCTCGCCACTGTCCCCCGCATCCGAAGAGTAACCGCCGGCGGCAGATCATTCTCCCACCTCGCCGCCAAGACATGGAACACCCTCCCCATCCACCTATGGCAGACCGAAGACCTTCTGACCTTCAGAAGACTTCTCAAGACCTGGCTCGTCGAACAGTAGCAGCTTCCCCCCCCCCTAGTGCCTTGAGACCCTCACGGATATGTAGTGCGCTTTACAAATGCCATGATTGATTGATTGATTGATTGACATCTGCCGCGTGGCCACGTGGGCATCTCTGTACATGAATACCAGACATTACTGCCTGGACAGTCAGGTCCAGAGGGAAGGATATTTTGCCCGTTCTGTCCTCCACGACTTTCTGGTGTGGACTTAGTTTGCAGTCCCTCCTCCGGAGTTGGGATTGCTGGGGTATCTATTCTAAGGTAAGGAATCTATAACTAACTGTCTCTTTCAGATGAACAAGTTATTTACCTTCAGTAACGATTTATCTGTTGGAATATAATAAAATGTCTTCGATGTATTGCTATGTGATGTTTAGCATTCGCAGCACCATTTTACGTTTAGCTGCCATGTTGTGTCAGGATCAAAATGTATTCTCTACTCGGCTCTGCTAGAAGCAGCTGTGACTTCTTTTTTTTCTTCTCTCAAGGTTGGGCCTTGCTGTACAAATGAATATATTGTTATTGTTAGCGCAAACCTTTCTCACAAGATAGAAGCCTTCTCCCACCAGCTAGGCTATGGGCACAGGCAGAGTGACCTTGGCACACAGATAGTGTGTGCCCAGTCTCAGGATCGAAACTTCTTCTTCTGTACCTTCATTATGTAGCTGGTCCCTACTGGAAATTTCCAGTTTGGGCGTGTTTTACTGATTCTGAATCCTACATAATGTAATACCATGAGTTCTGATGTCAGTTCCCTCTGCAGCACCCCAAACGACTGGGCAGACGGGACTCCGCTATAGTGTACCTGAATAAACATATACTTGGTTTTTATTCTCTACTGTCTGACCGACTCTTAATTTGTATGGAAGGCTGAGAGGTGGTCGCGAGTGACCCGAAACGGGTCACTTACTTCAGTTGGCACCCAAACAGGGACCCCCATCGGGTGACACATCCTTGCCCGCAGACGATTGAGGAGGTCTGGGCCACGTCTGGGCGGTCTGGCGGACCAGGGAGTCCTGAACTCGCAGCTGCCCCGTCTGTCTGTCCAGTCGGAGCCTTGCCCAGTGATCATCCTGGCTGGGGTCCTCAACGGTGAAGGATCTGACCGTTTGGTCCAAAGAGTTGGCCGTAGAGAATACATTTGTTTGGCCGGCGGTGCACTAGGTGAGTTTGCTTTGGTTTGTACTTGGATATGGTACCATTTTGGTTTGTATTTGGTGCGGTTTGAAGACCGCTTTTGTATTTGGTGCGGGTTGAAGACCGCTTGTGGTGCAAAGTGTCTGTGAGCACTTTGCCCGGCAACTTAATGTATTTGGCTTACTTTTGAAAATGCCAGGTTGCAGTAAGTTTTGGGTTTCTTGCTACCTTTGTTGTCCTGCTGATGCTCAATTAGAAGAAAGTCTGCCAGCGCCTCTTAAAGGCACCCCGAATTTTGACCTGCTTATTAGTACGGTATGGCACAAATATACAAGGGACAATGCTGAGTTGCAGTGGCCTTTGACTGGCACCTTTGATGAACAAAAAATATTTTTTTTGCAGGACAAATTGTTTGCAAAACGAAGTAGGCAGTCTATGTTTGATTCTCTTCGAACTTGGCAGAAAGAGGCTAAACAGAGACGAATGAAAACATAGAAAGAGGCCCGGAAGGAGAGAACAAAAGCATTGACTCAGAATGCTATGGCACATAATAAAGAGAAGCAAGAGATAGGAATTGAGCATGCATATAGGAGGTTTCGACTTCAGGTTGACGGGTCTTATGTGGCCCGAGAGGAAAAGGATGTTTTGTAGAGGCACTGTTAGGTACTGGACCCCCACCCCCATATGCCCCACAGAGGATATTATCCTGCTCTTACCCCACAGGCCTAGCCACCTGGTTCTTCCATCTCTGCTGTTTTTGCTCCTGCTACTACTGATCAGACTGTTTGGCTTCGGTACCCCGTCCTTTCGCTGACTTCGTTGTCTGTGGCGACTATAACCGTTTGTACCTCTGCCACACCTATTGCTCCAGGGTCTCTTTTGCCAGCCCTTACACCTATTTCGCAGCCATCAACGACGCTAATGCCTGGACGAGCATTAAGGAACGTATAGGACGGACGTTGGTCCGGTCAGATGTGGGGGAGGAAGAAAAAGGGATGGTAGCTAATCAGGCTTCCCAGTGGGCTTGGAATCCCATTCATCGTTTGGATGATGTGTGGAATGGGATGAAAGATTACAAAACATTTGTGCAACTGCATGCCCTTAAGCATATGTCGGCTACGTTGATTAGTCTTTGGGAGCAGTGTTTTAAGGATGCGGCACCTCAGGTTTTGTATGATATTAAGGATTATGTATATATTGCTGACATGGCACCTGCTCAAGTTTACGGTAACGTTGCGACGATGATTACTAAGGCTCCTCGGGAAGAGCCCCGTTTCAGTATCTCAGTTTCCGATACGGGCGGTCCACCCCATATATCACCCTGAAATACCAGAGTTACGAGATCAACATGATATAGTTCTAAGACCAAGGTGCCAATTACGATCCGGTAAAAAAATGGCCCGTCCGACTCGTATCCGGTCTTTTTACCGTACGAATCGTACAAGTGCCGTACAAACTGCCAATTGCGATTTGCATGGGAAAAAGACCATACGAATCGCATTGGGAATAACTCCCCACACGTCCTCGGGTCGGAAAACGTGTCCGACACGTCCCCGGACGATTTACCGTACAAATGTGAAAAGTGAAGTCCGACCGCGGAATCACGATCCATCCCGTGCGTCCGATCTTACAACCGGATGGAAAAAACACCGTCCGCACCGAACTCTTATAGCAACCATGCCGACATGTGCCCGCATACGCGCCCAACACCCCCCCAGCCCCCGGTACGTTCGAGTCCTACCCCCACCCGTGTATGTACACCCGTGTACGTGTCGTACCCCCACCCGTGTATGTACACCCGTGTACGTGTCGTACCCCTCGTGTATGAACACCCGTGTACGTTCGAGTCATACCACACCCGTGTACATTCGAGTCGTACCCCCTGTGTATGTACACCCGTGTACGTGTCGAACCCCCACCCGTGTATGTACGCCCGTGTACGTGTCGTACCTCCCCGTGTATGAACACCCATGTACGTTCGAGTCGTACCCCCACCCGTGTATGTACACCCGTGTACGTGTCGTACCCCCACCCGTGTATGTACACCCGTGTACGTGTCGTACCCCCCGTGTATGAACACCCGTGTACGTTCGAGTCGTACCACACCCGTGTACGTTCGAGTTCCCCCGTGTATGTGTCGAACTCCCACCCGTGTATGTACACCCGTGTATGTGTCGTACCCCCACCCGTGTATGTACACCCGTGTACGTTCGAGTCGTACCCCCACCCATGTATGTACACCCGTGTACATGTCGTACCCCCACCCGTGTATGTACACCCGTGTACGTGTAGTACCCCCACCCGTGTATGTACACCCATGTACGTGTCGTACCCCCACCCGTGTATGTACACCCGTGTACGTGTCGTACCGCCACCCGTGTATGTACACCCGTGTATGTGTCGTACCCCCGTGTATGTACACCCGTGTACGTTCGAGTCATACCCCCACCCGTGTATGTACACCTGTGTACGTGTCGAACCCCCCGTGTATGTACACCCGTGTACGTGTCGTACCCCCCGTGTATGAACACCCATGTACGTTCGAGTCGTACCACACCCGTGTACGTTCGAGTCGTACCCCCCCGTGTATGTACACCCGTGTACGTGTCGAACCCCCACCCGTGTATGTACGAACCGTACCCTCACCCGCGGACGTATGGAGCGTACCCCAGGCCCCAACACCAGCACCTTCACACAACATCGCGCATGTACGAGTCGTACCAAGCCAGACACAAGGACAGCACTGTACAACAAAATGCCCGAAGTACACACCGTACACACTTTAAAAACGCACGTACACAACCAGGACAAAGCAAAACAACACAAGAATACACCATTCGAATGGCACAAAGCCACTAAACATGTCCAACAAGCTCAAAAACAACACAATCACTGACCTGCAACTGCCAAAATCCAAAACAGAGGCCCAAAACACAACCACTCCTTATAACACACCCACCCAAACTTCAAACACAGCCACACCCACCAATGGACCAATAAAAAGGGACCACACACACAAACCATGAGCCTTTGCAACAGACTCACTGCTGCCAGACCCCACAGACAACCTACAGCACCATACTAGAAGCTTTACCACACCTTACACTTGCACACCTTCACACACACACCTTCACAAACACCCCCACATCACATTCACACACACACCCAAACAGCCACACCCACACACCCACAACCATCCACCCCCCCCCCCATCCACACCCACACCCCTCACCATGCCCACTAACAAGAATCCAAAGTTCACTAGCCGAGAGTTGGAGGTCCTTGTCGATGAAATCCTCAGAGTTGAGCCACACCTCTTTGGAACATTGGTCAGACAGACCAGCATTTCTAAAAAACAGCCATGTGGCAGACCATCGTCGATGCTGTGAATGCTGTTGCGGACACCAGAAGGACCAGGCATGAATGCCAAGCCAGGTGGTACGATCTGCGGAGGAGGGTCCGAGCCAAAATGACCGACGACCACAACCAGGCCA
The DNA here is from genome assembly GCF_964204655.1 of Triturus cristatus. NCBI lineage: Eukaryota > Metazoa > Chordata > Amphibia > Caudata > Salamandridae > Triturus > Triturus cristatus. The sequence goes on from NC_140590.1 coordinate 316,591,854, forward strand.
ACGTCACTGGAGGAGGGCCGCCCCGCAGACGCGTAGAATACCATCCCTGGGAGGAGAGGGTGATGACCATACTGCCGGTGGTGGCAGTCGACGGATTAGAAGGACTCCGAGACCCGGGTGAGTACACAAACAACTCACCTCACATGGGGGGAACGTCATCCACAACAAAACTCACAAACAGGCACGCAACCACCCCAAGCTATCGCATGACTCAACCACACTCCATGAACACGCACATGCCACTGGCGCCACCATGCCCCATGCACCCAGCTGGACAATGTCAAGTCACAGGCCACAGAAAACACCAACACATGACACGGTAAGCCAGATGGCGGGAGTGTGGGCCCAAAAAATCACATAGTACAAATCAGAAGCAGACAACAATGCCCTCTGCCCATATGGCCTAGGTCACAGCCAGACAAACAGTGTGTCCCCACACAGGAAAGACTCGCCAGCAAATGGCGGACGCCTTGCATCAACACATGGGGTGACGGCACGTTCTTGCACATGACAGCAGCTAATGAACAGCCAACACTGTGAAAGAGTGGCAGCACACACCACCACAGCAGCAGTGCAGACACACACACTACACCCAATGGGTGCCTGGAGATCAGAAACAAACTCACATCAACAATCCAAGGGCCATTCAAAGATCTGCTAACGGTCTGTGCCCAGGAAGCTGGGCTCAGGTGACAGAGGGTGACACACAGAGGGAGGGAGAGGGGGACAGAGAGGGAGGGAGACAGAGGTGGACACAGGGAGACAGACAGAGGGAGGGAGGAGGGTGACAGAGGGAGGGAGAAAGGGAGACAGAGGGAGACGGACAGAGGGAGGAGGCTGACACACGGTGGGAGGGAGAGGGGGACATAGAGGGAGGGAGACACAGGGAGACGGACAGAGGGAGGAGGCCGACACACAGAGGGAGGGAGAAGGGGACAGAGAGGGAGCGAGAAAGGGACACACAGGGAGAGCAAATCAGCCTTGTGGGGTGTGGGAATGTCTGCTAATCAGCAGGTAGACAGCGTGCATGTAGACAAGGGTGGCCAGTGCCAGAACCCCCCCTCTTCTCCATGGCAAAACACAGGGCCATGTCACAACCTGTGCACGAGCACAACGACAGCTACCTGCATTATCCAAGTGTGTGGCACCACTCCATGTGCCCACGTATAGTGCAACACGGAAGGCGCCAATGCATGGCTCGCCACACCTGCCCACTCCACTGCTGACTGCAGTCACAATTGACGCAGCAAGTAACACTGTGCCACACATAGGGAAAGTCGCAAAAGCTGTGGCCAAGGGACCTACCCATGTACAAGTGCACTGTGAGTGGAATGCAAGACATATCCAAATTCCCAGAGGAAATGTGCCAACTTAGAAACCAATGAAACATGGATGTTGCATGGAACAAAATTAACATTGTCTCTCACACACAGGTCAACGTCGTGGATCACCCCCCAACACTGGGGGGGAAGACTCACAGGACCCGGCTCGGCGGGATGACGGAGCCACCGCCAGCGAGGGACACGGTGTCCCGGGCACCCAGAAGGAGGCAGGCGGCAACGCAAATGCCACCCCTCAGGGGTCCCGGAGACCCGATGTGCCCACAACGGCAGGCCAGGTGCAAGTGGGCAGGGGTGGTGGGAGTGGAGGACGGCGAGGCGCGAGCCTGACCGGTTGGCTGCGGAACCGGTATATTCCTATGTCCGAAACATCCTGGACACATACCGGCAGGACACCACGGGCATGGCCCAGGTTGTGTCCACCCTTAATGAGATGAAGGGGACCCTCGATGAGATCAAGACCCAGCAGGCCCAGCAACATGCGGAGCAACATGCCTGTCTACTGCAACACCAACGGAGGATGGAGGACAGACAGGCTGAGCTCGTGACTGTGTTCACGGGAATTCATAGTACACTCCGTCGGATGGCAGACAACATGGGCAACCCTCCCTGTGCCACCAGGCGAAGAACATCACCACCCACAGGGAGGGATGAGGAGGAGGAGGAGACATCCGACGGAGCATCCCAAACATCGTCACGGCCTGCTTCTGAGGGTCCCCGCAGGAGGGCGGGTCATCCACGGAAAAGGCCGTGAGGGTCGGCGCAACAGCACCATCTCCCAGGACACCTGGCCTGGCACCTGGCCCACTGGAGCAACAGCAGCACAGCATCAAAAGACATTCTCTGCCACATGGACTTGCCGGTCACTGTCTGACCAATGTTGACAAAGACTGTGGCATGGACTCTGAGGATTTCAAATGGCAAGGACACCAACTCCCCCAAGTGAACTTTGGATTCCACACACCCGGAAAGCCCCTCATGTCAACCCCCCCCCCCACCCCAACCAAAATAAGAAGTCACACCATAAAGAGAAGATGCCTACTAATTGCATTATTACCTTACATGTGTCTTGTAAAGTCTAACTATGCCTGAGTTCTCATTTGACTTCAACCATCCACACCCTGGGGCCTGAGTCTGGCACAGGACACACATGGGTCACATTGTAGTAGGCAAGACAGACATGGAGCACCATACACACCCGTGATGGGCCCAACCAGCTGAGGGGGTGGCCGCACAACCGTGCCGACAGACATATTAAGTAGAGCTACAGCCATGCGCAGAGGTCAGGGATCATGTGGAGTGTCCTGGGGGGCACCCAGGTATGTGTGGACAGGTGGCAGAACCATGTCCTGCAAGCGTGAGTCAGGTGGATGCAGTGAATGGTGGCCTGGCCAACGTGGGATGCATGGGGATGGCACATGTCACAATACCCACACAGTCATTGACTACATGCACAATACACAGTCTAATCCCACACAAACAGCTTGCATCTTGCTACTCGATACATAGACACATAGCCACTATTACGGAAAAACATGCCAGACATGCCGGATGCACCGTGGCAACACACCAGCATTGACTGAGAAGAGGCACCTTGGAGGCATAGGGACACCTTTATTTGTCATGTATTCGGGATAGCAGAGGCAACTCGGAGTACACATGAAGGGGTAATGTGGAGCTACATGTGGGTCCAACACTGGAACCCCCCTTCTGCAGCCCAAATGCGTGATAGCCATGGAACTGGCACACAAGTGTCGGCCAACAGCTAAACACCCCCTGCTGCTCACGGAGAGACTGCCATACACCATTGATCCGCTGATGTGGAAGTCCCACAGCATGTCAAGCCAAGGCAAACCGTATGTGTCCGAGGGCAGTGTAACACACATTGATGCCATCATTACATTCCACAATCCCATCACTGATGACTGTCAACAAGTCTGACCATCTATTCAGGTGTACCCAGCTGCATGTAATGTGTACCATGGTGATGCGACATGTCTGCAGAGGAACCAAACATCGACAGGGGCAGTGTGCATACATCGTGAACAACTGCCACACCCAATACACCCCTGATGCATCCCTTACCCTAAGGAGACTTCCAAACTCGTCCGTGCGGGTAACGCTGAGTCAGCACACGATGACGTGTCCATGAGGAATAGCAGTGCCACAACAATGCAACCAGCAGACGGCATGCGCAAGTACCTGGGGATATGAGAGACACAAGAAGTTAGCCACAAAAAGCACAGCCACTTGCATGTACTCGACACATGTAAGGATGACAACATGCTAGGTCACAATTAGGACTGGGGAAATACACATCACTGGCACCATCACTCGAGTGACACATCCACACACACCCCTGACTCACGTGCCATACATGCAGATGGACACACACATCGCAACACATGCCACACGGGGACCAATGCATGCACACTCAGACACTGGTACTCACCACTAAGCAAAGAAGTCGCGTATGAGCCGAGTCCGGATGTCCTCTTGCGGAACCACGTCCTCCACATCACTAGCCCCATTGCCAAGCCCTTCGTCCTCCACGGGTGGATGGTCCTGATCATCTTGATCCAGGATGAGTGGCACAGCTTTCTCAACTGCCATGTTGTGCAGCATGCAGCAGACCATGAAGATTTTGCAGACCTTCGCCGGGGCATATGGGAGCGCGCCGCCGGTCTTGTGGAGGCATCGGAATCGGCTCTTCAGGAGGCCAAACGTCCTCTCTATCACTCGCCTTGTCCGGCCATGGGCGGTGTTGTAGCGGAGCTGGGCCGGTGTGATGGTTTTGCGGAGAGGTGTGATCAGCCATGGCATGTTGGGATAGCCAGCGTCCCCTACATGGAAAACACATGGACATAAGTAGGACAGGAGAAGCGGTCGTGCTGGAAGTCTACGCAAAATATAGGACAGACAGACTGTACCCACCAACAACACATGCTCGTTCGTTGCGCAGCTGCGTCATCATTTCAGGCATCCTGCTACGCCTCATGATGTAGGCATCGTGTGCTGATCCTGGAAAATGAGCACAGACATGTGAAATCACCATGTTGGACAGACACACCACAAGGGCATTGATGGAGTGGTAGTGTTTGCGATTCCTGTACGCTACCTCCTGTGCCTGTGGTGGTACCAAAGCCACATGTGTCCCATCTATGGACCCAATGACATGGGGCATCCCTCCCAGGGCATAGAATCCACGCTTGACCCCAGTCAACATTGCAGGGGTTGGGAAATGGATGAAATCATCCAGGTGAATCAACATGGCCTCTACGAAATCATGCAGCACACGGCAGAACATGCTCTGGGACATGCCACCAACATGAGCTATGGTATTTTGAAAGGTACCCGTGGCAAGAAAATGTAGGGCTGCCATTACCTTCAGCTTGGGTGTCAGTGCCATAGGATACCTGTGCAGCGGTTGCAGGTGTGGTGCCAGTCTCGCCGTCAACTCCAGAATCAACCGTTGGGGGAAGTGGTAGCACCGGATACAGTCATTCTCCCGCATGGCAGCCAAGTCCGGAATTGGTCGGGCAAGAGGCGGCGCTCTGCAGTAATTTGGAAGTGACAAGGAAGAGTGAGTGCACCACAACAGCAATTTATTTGTACTGAGCACATGTTAATCTGTCAATACACATATGCTATATACGGAGTCAGGTATGTGCCACATGCCCTGGACACGTATGGCTGCCAGGTGACACCCCTACCAAGACCCACTACACACGGAGAGTGTGAACCTCCACATGCCATGGCATGGGATTAGCTGTGTCCCAGTGTAAGTGAACAGCCAGACGCCACACAGGAGTGACATACATCAGCAGAAGTAGGATGTCGATTGCAGAGACTGGTAGCGGAACACTAGAGCCACAGGTCACATGACATTACACTAGGACAGCCCACACACCTTGCCATGAAGGTGTACATGTGATGACTCACCACACATTCATGGACAGGATGCAGACATGTCCTTGTTAGGCTACTCCGTGTCCCATGCATACATACGCACCTCACATCCAATACCACATGTGGCATGGTGTGCGGAACAGTGTGCCATGTCAATCTACACACAGACACATGTTGGTTGCTGCAACAGCTGCTGCTTCTGAGGGAGCTCCAACATCAACCTAATGTGAACCCCCCACACATACATGACATAGTCACATCGTGCACCGTGGGTAGTGACATGTCAGGTGTGGTAATCCCTGTACTGGGCCTCAGGGGACACTTGCGTGTGTTGTTGTCCGTGCCATGCCAGTGACGCTCAACCCAATTGTGCAGTACGACATGCACACATGTCAAAGGAGTCAAGGGCATGCCTGGCACACATTGCACCGTCACAAATTACATGTGTACACATCTCATCATACATCTGGTGCCTTCTCGACTCAGGAGTAATGTGCCACATCACAGCCTTTCACACCTGTGCCCCACACATGTAGTACTGCCCAGACAATGCCTTGATGTCCATCCATGGACAAGTATGTCAGCCCTATTCCTTCCTGTGTGCTGCGTGTCACCACTGTGATGTGTGAAAAGCACCGTACTTTTGCAAAAAAGGGCCTGTGTACGTTCCTGTATCACTATGGGAGTGTTGCCGTATGTGTACCCCTAGGGATAGTGAGCGTACGCACGTGTGTACGCTCCGTACCACTATGGTTGTTCTCGCGTATGCGTACTCATGGTGGTACGGACCGTACACACGCCTGTACGCTCACTATCACTATGAGTACGCATACGCGAGAACACCCATAGTAAGACGGGCCGTACAGGCGTGTGTACGCTCCGTACCACTATGGGTGTTCTCGCGTATGCGTACTCATAGTGATAGTGAGCGTACAGGCGTGTGTACGGTCCGTACCACCATGAGTACGCATACGCGAGAACACCCATAGTGAGACGGAGCGTACAGGCGTGTGTACGCTCTGTACCACCATGAGTACGCATACGCGAGAACACCCATAGTGAGACGGGCCGTACAGGCGTGTGTACGCTCCGTACCACTATGGGTGTTCTCGCGTATGCGTACTCATAGTGATAGTGAGCGTACAGGCGTGTGTACGGTCCGTACCACCATGAGTACGCATACGCGAGAACACCCATAGTGAGACGGAGCGTACAGGCGTGTGTACGCTCCGTACCACTATGGGTGTTCTCGCGTATGCATACTCATAGTGATAGTGAGCGCACAGGCGTGTGTACGGTCCGTACCACCATGAGTACGCATACGCGAGTACACCCATGGTGAGACGGAGCGTACACACGCCTGTACGGGCTGTTGCTATGCATTTGGGGTGCCATAGGGCCCCGGAACGCACCGTACCTGTGTGTGAAGCTCCAAATTAGATAGGGGGCACATGAGGGACAAGTATAAAGGCCTACATGCATGCTGGTTGTCATGGAGACCAGGTTTAAATTTTGAAATGTTTCCGGAAGGTGCACAGCAGAAGTCAGTTGGGATGAATCTACTTTGTTGCAATGTGGTTCTGGGGTTGACATCATGCTCAAGAAAAAAACACATTAAGAACCCACTGACTGCTAGGTTTGAATGGATTGGAGGAAACATAGGATGCAAATGTGAGTGACCAATCACTCTGTACTCCTGTGCATGAAATAGGCCAGCAAGGCAGATATAAGGCAGCCAGGTCCCATGAGGGAGCACTTGCCTGCACATCTTTGTATTCCACGACCCAGCTGCTGCTACTGATTCCCTGCAACCATGTCAAGGGCTGTGGAGAGGTCACAGCCATTCACCCTGGAGGAGAACCTGGCTTTGCTGGATGTGATCCTCCCACAGTACCCCATGCTGTATGGGCGAGCAGGTTATCAGGTGAGTGCAGAGTCCACTAGCACAGACTGTGTCCCTTTTTTGTGACTGTGACTTCTGCCATTGTGTCCACGTGTAACACACATGCTATGTACTGTAGGGGGGGTTCCAGGGGGGGGAATGCCTGATGTCTCCCAGCAGTGCCCAGAGACAGGAGAGGTGGGTGCAGAGTCCTCATAGCAGTGCCCAGACATGAGAGGGGTGTGTGCAGAGTCCTCCCAGCAGTGCCCAGACATGAGAGGGGTGTGTGCAGAGTCCTCCCAGCAGTGCCCAGAGACAGGAGGGGTGTGTGCAGAGTCCTCCCAGCAGTGCCAAGACGCAGGAGGGGTGGGTGCGATGCACAGTGTGAGCCTTGATCATTGTTTGTGTCTTTGCTCTCATTCCACATGTGTACTTTCACTGGCACGTACTGCTTCTGCCCTTCCCCAGAGGAGAATGTCCCTATGGCAAAGGTGCAATGCGTTGGCTGCATGACATGCCTTGTTGTAACCAGCTAATTTCTTCTCATATGTGTCTCTGTGACATGTTGCAGGTGTATTGATGTAGTGTCACTTGTTCATACTCACAGGTAGGCGCCTCTGCCAAGGAGCAGATATGGCTGACCGCCGTCAGCGCCGTGAGGAGTGCGGATGGTCGGAAGTGGCGCCTGTCCCAGGTGAGGAAACGCTGGCAGGATATCCGGTGCGGGACGCGGAGGATCGCACGGGTCCTGCTGGGGGACTCACCTGAGAGCCATAAGAACCGTGGGCGCCGCCGTCTCTCCCACATCCACAAGCGTGTGCTGGCGGTGGTATTTCCAGACTTGGACAGGCGCTTACAGGAGATGCAGCAGCAGGAAGGGGGTAGGTACATGTGTGTTTGTTGTGTTTCACCAGCATTTGTAAGTGCACTGTTCCATGGATACACTGCCAGGGTTTAATGGTGCTGTGCAGATCCTGTTACCCACAGTATTGCAGTGCTCTCCTGCCTCCCTTCCCCTCCTTGCAATGTGTTCCCTGGTCTGTGTGTAGTCACTCCGTCACAAGGTTATGTAGCCTGGCACCTTCTCCACGTGTACTATGCCTGCAGCATCATGTGTGGGGGTGGTGTGTAACAGGTTTTGGGACCTTGCCTGTGCCCTGCCCAGTTCTGGACTTGTGGGTTCCATGTCAGTTGGCACTAATGCTGAGTCCAGACATGGGAGTTAGTCTCTCAAGTGTGAGGCCTTACAGCACGCATGTCCTATGTGGTGGCCTGTGACATGATGTGCATGAGTGTGCGGTACGCATAGTGCAGGGATGGTAGCGTGTGTTGCAGTCATTCCCATTCAGGAGCATGGAGTTGTGTGGCCACTACTGTCCCCAGGGGCATATTTTCCTAGGTATCATGTGTGTAATCCGAAAATGTCGACAATCTCTGTGTCTACAGCATAGGTTGTGCTCTGTGCCATTGTCCCCTGGCCCAATGTATATTGACGTGAAATGTAGTACAAGTGTCCACTGTACAGCCTGACCTGATTTTCCTTGTTCATACTCACGGTGGCCATTGCCTGTGTGTCTTGTTACAATCCTCTGATGCTGCCCATTTGTACATGATTATTTGGACAGGCGCACCTTGGGTATTTTGTGTGCAATATAGAATTTTTGCATCCCATGTGTATTTCACCCAGACTAAGAGATGTAAGTGCTTCCTGTGTCTCCAAAGAATTGTCTCATGTAGGGGGTGGGTGGTGCGGGCATGGCCTACATGTCAGAACCTGAAATCTCCTTGCTAGGACTGGCCAGTGTGTGATGTTTGTCTGGACATACACTCAAGGTGCAGTGAGCCAGTCAGGGTGGGCATGTTTTCAGTATTACCTATGCTGCATGTGCCTCTAGTTCCTGGATATGGTCCCTGCTCATCCCTATTTCCTGCCACGCTGTGTGGTGCAGATGCAGTGCTGGATTGTCCCCAGGGCCTTGCTCCTCAGTCAAAATTCCATTTCATCTCATTTGCTATTGTGTCATGCTCTCCATAGTTTTTCAGTGGCATGGTGGGTCAAACAACTGTGTCTTGCATGCCCTACATATGTACCTTGTTTTGTAGATGTAACTCTTCTTTTGTTTCAGGCTATGCACTGTGACCTAGGTAGATTGGACTCATGTGACATATGTATACAGGTGTATGATTAATTTCTGTCTCTTCACCCTGCCCACAGCATCGTCGGGGGACACGGAGGGAGACATGGGCACAGACGGAGCAGAGGGACCGAGCACCAGTGCCAGCGGTGACATCGTGGCTGGCACATCGAGTGGGACTGAGGCGGAGGAGAGTGAAGCCGGGGACCTGTCGACTGGCACAACAGAGTATGAAGCTGACGGGTCCGAGGATGATCTCTCCGAGTGGGCGGAGGCTGCACCACCATCTGACAGCAGCACAACATCTCGCCCCGCCCCCTCCATTGCCATCAGCCGCCTCCCACGTGCTCGTGTCCCTTCCCAGCGTGCCCAGTCACCGCATGTCTCCTTCATGCCAGGCACCGCACCCCCTGCCCCTGTCTCCACTGCTGCCGCCAATGCCAAGTCTGTGGACATCCAGCGGCAGTTGCAGATTGGTCAGGCTGCGATCCTTAATGTCCTCCATGGCCACAGCCAGGTCCTCAACAACATGGAGGCATACTTGGAGGGCATTCACTCATCGCAGGCTGACCAACACAGCTTGCTGAGGTCGATAGACTCGACACTGACTGCAGCAGTGTGTCTCCTGCAGCGCTTCATCCAACCCCCTACCTCTGCCCCATCCACACTTCCCACTCCCATGCCTGTCCCACGTACACCCAGACGTCAGCATGCACACACCACGACGGACACAGGCACCACACCAGCAGGGAAGGTCACCCGCACACCTCCTGGCACGCACACACAGGGTGAAATAGGCACACCCACTGGGTCGGGGGGGCAAACGTAAGACACGCAGCCAGAGTGGGAGTCCGCATTCCAACAAATCCACTCCCTCCAAATCCCCTCCCCTCAGCTCTCCTGGCCACATATCCGGCAAAGACTCCTTCATGGCCGCTCTGTCCCTGAGCCCCACAGTGACACCACCCCGCAAGCGGTCAAGAGAGTCCCCGGTCAGGGTGGTTGAGTCCCCCCCCTGTCTACACCCTCCCCCAGTGGCGCTGCGACCCATCCCTCTGCCCCCCCCCCCCCTCCTTGGGGCCTGTGGTTCCTTCGGGTGCAGGGAATTCCCTGGAGGACCTTGCTAAGGTGTGCAGCGAGCTCCTAGAGTCCACCTTTGGCCCTGCCCCACCCCCTGTGGTGGAGTCCTCCATCCCTGCACCCACAACGCCTACACTTCGCCCTCCTGTCCCTGCGGTGCCTGTTCCTTCCCCCCCCACATGATGCCCTCACCCCTGTGGAGGACGACGGTATCTAACTGTGCAGGCAAGCTAGGGGACACGCATCCAACTGTGTCCCCCATCCAGCTGTGACTTCTGGACTGCCCTATGGGCTTTGTAAATATTGAACTTTCTACGAACACACTATTTAAGATCATGCTGATTAAAGCCATTTTTGTTTCCTTTGAACACTACTGCTTTTCTGATGTTGCTGTTGGTGGGGCTGCTACATGATTTTGGGTGGTAATCATGTGTTGGGTGTGTGGGAAATGTAGTAGTGTGCTGGTCATAGGGGGGACCCTGGTATCTGTGTGCCATCACTCGGTGTTAGCTAGGTTTCTCTGTTCATGTAAGCAGTTACTGCATGGTGAAATTGTCCCAAGGTGTATTCCTTCCTCTGTGTACCCTGACATCTTCCCTGCAGGGTGTTCCCAATATTTAGCGCTGAGCTGTGTGTACATTAGCTGGGTGTGTGACGGACTCCTTCAACTTTGCACATGCATGCTGAGCGATGTCTCCACCTGCATCATTCGTGGCATCCTTGGTAGTCAGTCCGTGCGAATCGTACTTCCATGTTTGTATATTTTTACGACCGGGTACGCGTCGGACGGAGAATGTGCTCCGTCCGACGGTTCGTACACGGTTTTTACCGGATCGTGATCGGCACCCAATTGTTGCTGCTTTTTTTCAAGAACCATGGGTTTACACTACTTGGAAGAGGAATGAGGTTTTGTCCCTTAAGACTCAGTTACCTGATCCTAGGAAAAGTCCGATAGCCTATTATAAAGAATTGACTGAAGCTGCTTCCTCAACAGTAATGACCCTTGCAGATATCAAAATGTTTTTTGGTCTCCTGGTCCCCGTGGATATTTGGAGACAGGTGCACACACAGGATCATATTGCGGAACTGGGAGGTACATGGAATCAAATTAAATATTTGCATAAGGACAGGAAGCCAGGTGAAAAGCCTAGGGTGAGATACTTGCTTACCGAACCACATTGTTACTTATATGCATTCTCTTATTTCACCGAGAAAGGTTGACTGGGACAAGCTATCGGCTTGTTGTCAGAAGAATAATGAAAGTGTGTCTGATTTGATTTTTTCACCCGGTTTGAGGAGGTGTTTCTGGATTATAGTGGGCAGGGTTTGTCTGTCAGGTTGTTTGTTGATAGGTTTGTCTCGAATGTGCTTCCTGAAATTAGGACACGATTACAGGCTTCTGAAAGCACATGGTCCACATCTTCCCCTTCTGTTATTTTGAACATGGTGCAGTATTATGAGCATAGGGAGAATGAGGAGAAGGAGAAGCCAGAGAAGAAGCACAAAGAGTTGAAGACTAAGGTGTTGTTACAGCAGGCATCCAGGGTAAATGGTAGAGGACGCAGTGGTGGTGGTCCGGCACGGCTGTTTCCCCGTAAAGCAGGAATGCTGCGCCTGTAGGCCCGAATCAATGTGCGTATTGCAAAGAGGAAGGACACTGGCATAGCGAGTGTCCTGTACTCCTACAGAAGTTGGCGGCCCCCACAGGACGGGGTTCTTGAGGGCGGGGTTGTGGTGCGGGTGGTCAGGATAGGGTTCAGAATGCTGAAAAATCGCAGGGTCGCTCTGACCAGAATTATTTTGATGACCCTCGAGGACAGCAGTACTATCATGATGATTATGACATGGACGAGGTGACAGGGATGTCTTACAGTTAGGACAGCCAGGGACAGAGTGAGGGACCAGTTCAAATACCTGTAGATCAACGTGGTCCGTACGTTAGTGCAGATGTGTATGGTTCGGCTAAGGAGTTTTTGGTGGATACAGGTGCAATGAACAGTTATATTTCCCATTCCTTGGTCCCTGAGGCGACTCTGTCTTTCCATAATAATGTTTCGGTGGGATTTTCTGGTGTATCGGTTGTAAGCTCCATTTCCAAACCCCTTGCGTTGACTATTGGTCCTTTCAGTTTTGATCTTCCGTTCTTACTGACATCCAATTGCGGAAAAAATTTGATGGGCTTTGATTTGATAAAAAAGTTGCATGCAACAATTTATTGTTCCCCGGAAGGTGTCTACTGGCTATTGGCCTAGATGTAGTTCGCGCTAAGCAGTGTTTCTCCAAATATGCACCCCTTCCCATCAAATTTAAAGATGTACCATCCACTCTGTGGGCAGCGGGCGACACAGATGTAGGACTGTTACCGATATCGCCCATTTCCATTACTGTTAAGGACAATGCTATTTTGCCTTGCATCCCTCAGTACAAAATACCGCAGTCTGGTAAGCGAGCTTTGTTATGGATTGTGCAGGATTTGACTGAGAAAGGAGTGATTGAGGAGACAAATGCTAATGTTTGCAATAGCCCTATTCTTCCCATACTCAAAAAGGCACCTTCGGGTCCCTCTGATGACCATACAGATGTTTACCGTTTTGTGATTGATTTGCGAGAAAGATTGTGCTTCCCCAGTTTCCAGTGGTTCCGGACATTATGACACTCTTCACTATGATACCTTCCCTTCTGTCATTGACCTGAAAACTGCGTTTTTTAGCATTCCTATCCATCCTGATAGTAGGTACCTTTTCTGATTTACCCTAGCTGGTAGAAGCTTTATCTTCTGTTGCGCTCCACAGGGGTATACAGAGAGTCCGAGTATCTATAGTCAGGCATTGAAAGGTAAGCTGGATTCCGTATTGCTCCCTACAGGTAATGTATTGCTTCAGTACGTTGATGATCTTCTCATTGCTTCCGACACGGAGCAAGGTAGTGAAGATAGTCTAGTAAAACTGTTGCTCCATCTAACCCACCATGGTCACAAAGTCTCTATTTCAAAATTCCAATATTGTCGACAGGAGGTGACCTACTTAGGTCACCTACTGTCGAAGGAGTGTAGGAGATTGACTCCAGGACGCATCAGTACCATTGTTAAAATGACCCTTCCTCAAACTCAGATGTGCTCGCTTTTATTGGCATTACTTCCTACTGTCACCAATAGATCCCTAACTATTCCCTACTAACAAAACCTCTGCTCGCATTAACCACTAAAGATGTGCATGATCTTCTGCCTTGGACGCCTGAATGTCAGCATGCTTTTGAGCAATTAAAGGTTTCGCTTTGCTCAGCAACTGTGCTTGGTACGCCTAACTATGCCAAGCCATTCGTGCTGTACGTACACAAGACGGCTGGTTGTTCACTTTTTGTTGTAACAAAAGAATTTGGAGATAAGCAAAGGCCGTGTGCTTACTTTTCTGTTCTGCTTGACCCCTTCGCAAGAGCCCTCCCGAGCTGTCTATGAGCGGTCGCGGCTGTTACCGTCTCTATCAGACAATCGGCGGGGCTCATACTTGATACCGACCTCACAGTTATGGTACCCTATGCTGCTGATACGCTTTTGAATAAGACAAAGGCACAGCACCTTACCAGTGCAAGTTTGACAGGATACGAGTTGACGCTGTTTGCCCAGCATATCACAATCAAACGATGTGCCATTCTGAATCCAGCCACGTTACTACCCCTCCCTTCTGACAATGAGGAGATTGATATACATGACTGTATCTTCACGACGGAGGAAGGGAGGGGTAGACCTGACTGATGTTTCCTTATTTGACCCCCAAGGGGAACTATATGTCGATGGCTCTTGTTTCACATTACCGGATGGCACCACCACTGCAGCATACGCAATTACTACACTGAACACAGTAGTTGAGACATCACGAGTTCCCTATCAGTCCGCCCAGCAGCTGAGTTAGTAGCCCTTATTCGTATATGCGAGTTGAGTGAGGGACTGACTGTCAATATTTATACGGACAGTCAGTACGCCTTTGGTGTCGCCCATAATTTTGGCCTGCTCTGGGCAGACAGGGTTCCTTACTTGCCATGGGACCAAAATCTAACAAGGCCAGCTCATATATAGCCTTGTGTCAGCTTTGACACTCCCCAAGAAATTGGCCATAGTGAAGTGTAGGTAAGACAGCTAAGAAGACAGCCCGAACTAAGATGAAAAGAATGTTTGTAGCAGGCCCGCTAGGTGGGGGCCCAAGGTTACTATGTTTGAGGACACCCTAGAAAATGTGAAGGAAATACAGAGTGGGGCCACAATAGAGGAGTTAGCAGTGTGGCAAGAAAGTACAGCAGATCTGAATGATGAAGGATGCTGGATCGAGTCGAGAGACATCCATTACAGTGCAGGCATTCCAACGCAATGCCTTTACAACACATCCATTACAACGCAGACACTATTACATCGCATGCCATTACAACGCACATACCTTTAAAATGCATGCCATTACAATGCATGCTATTACAACGCATGCCATTACAACGCATTGGTAAGTATAGTTTGGTAAGTATATAGATAGGTTGTGGTAGTCTTTTTTAATCAATACTCAGGTATTATAATTAATTATAGTTTATATTTATTAAAAGGGAGATTTATATTATATAAATAGTAAATAATATAAAATGTTGTGGTAGTTTAATTTAATACTCGGGTATTCAAATGGGTACTAGAGTATTGTGTTTTTAAAAAAAAGAACATTTTAAAGGTTTTGGATATATTAATATTATAAGGGAGATGTGTATTATATAAAAATTAATAAAAATAAAAAAATGTGGTAATTTAATACTCATGTATTAAAATTAAAACTAGAGTGTTTTTAAAATAAATAATAGAATGAAATGTTTGGGTTAATATTGATAATAAAAGGGAGATTTATAATATATTTGAATTAAATATTTTAAAAGAAGGTTGTGGCAATTTATTTTAATACTCAGGTTTTAAAATTAATACTAGAGTTTATAAAAATTAAAAATTAGAATTAAAACTTTGAGATAGTAGTGTTAAAGGGGAAAAAAACGAAAGTTTAGTTAAAAAAGTTATGTTAATTAAAAATATATACATTGTTTATTATCTGATTAATTAAAAGTTAAAAATGAATATAAGATGGTAGAGAAAATAATAATTAATTATGGAAATTATTTAAACATGGTTTACAAATTAATATTCATATTTAAAAGATAAACAGTTAATACAATATAAAATTGGTATTAAAATATTAGTTTAAAAAATTATTAATAATTTTTAAAAACAGTAATAATTGTGTAAAAAGTTTTAATATAATGTAATTAGAATATAATAATTTAATACAATTTAAAATGAAGAAAGAAAGACCAGAGATGACATTTTTTATTTAAAGAATTTTATTAACATTTATATAAATATTATGTATTAAAAAAATATACAAAAATATTGAATAGTTTATTTATAATAATTTACAAACATAAACATAGATACTTGTTTGTGCTTTAACATTTTTTTAAACATTTTTTCAAATTATTCCCATGCTTTTCCATTGAAGTCAATGGGAGAAAATGTCCTTTTTTCATTTTTACAGAAAGACATGACGTTGCCACGTAAACGTAACTTTCGTCATTACAAGGGTCATCAAGCTACGGATCAGATGCAAGGGAGAGCTCCTTCAAGGTAAGACACATTTTAATTATTAAAGTACATAGATTAGTGGTAATGTTTATTGTAAGAAGAGAGGAGGGAGGTAGATAGATGTAGCAAATGTGTTTTTGGTACTTTTAATGTGTGTTAACCAACTAATTCACTCCATAACAGATTGCAGTAGTAGGCCCAAGTAGGGTCTCATTCTTTAGCAACACATTTTGTTTAATAAAGTTAATAAAAATATATACATTAAAATCTTTAATAAACAAAAGTGTTTCGAAAGCTATCTTTTTTTGCGACGGGTTTTAAAAAAAAAAGATTTTTGCATTGTTGCGGTTAGACGAATTTTTAATATGATTAAAAAAAATAACTTATTTTTTGGAAATTAAAAGATCGGATATTTTTACATCCATTCATTAATGGTTTTTCAATTTTGGAAGTGCAACTTAAATTTTTTCGAGATGGAGTTCTGGGGAAGGATTTTGGAACTTGGAATGGATTTGGAATTGTTTTCGAAATAGAATGAATTGCTTCGTTGGATTTTGTTGCGTTTTTTGCCAAAAATCGACACTTTTTCTGGATTTTTTTCTCCGGGTACATTTATTTTAGGTATGCACAGATATTATTTTTTTAAGTATTGTGCACATTTAAAAAGATTAATTCGGGATGTGGAATTTCCTAAAGGATTGTGGATTGCAATGGATTAAAAAAAGACAAAGGACTCTTGGTGAAAAATTGTATACTACATAAGTACAAGATTTGAAAAAAGAAGACATCTGATGGTAAGTAGACCCCACTTTTAAAAATAATTTTAATTGTTTAGGGCAAAACAGGCAAGTAAGAAGATAGTGTAGGTTAGAAATGGAGGATTTGTGCAAGATTTTCAAGGTAGTCTGAAGCCACCATCAACGTAAACTGTTGAATTGCACCCAATAGTCTCTCTGACATTTCCTTTGTTCTTTTTGATCTACGTGGGTTCAGACTACCTGTTAATGATTGCAACATTCTCATTTCTTGGAAACTTTGCTCCTTCTTCAAAATTTCCAAGAAATGATAGAAATTAGGATGAGGTTTGCCAATTGATTTATTGAAAGAGTTGTGCCATCCCTCTATGGCATTGTTTGTTTTTGCTCCTCCCTCTAAGTAGGTAGAGTAGCAGTTCCACCACTTCACATGGAAACGTAGTTTCCTCCTGCGACCCGACCTGCTTAGATGGCCAATCCATATGTCTTCAAAGTAATTTAGAATGGGTGCCAATTTATCTTTGTTTGAGGTAAAGTATTCTGATTTTGTAATTGAAGTGTAGTACTCGTCTACATTGTCAGGAGGAAGAAAGCAAAGGGCTGTTAGTTTTTTTTAGTTCAAACTGTAGTTTGCTATCTGATATATAATCCTTAACAAAGGATGTTTTTTGAATTTTTCGCCGATAGGCCTGAGAAAAGTGAAAAAAACATCCTTGAATTTGGGTATCCGTATACAATTTGGTAATAGTATTAATCATAGGTTTTTCAAAGTCAATTAGTACTTTTCCAGGACTTTTGTTTGATGTTTTAGCTTTTATTACTAACAATAATTCAGTGTATGTTGAGGATTGTTTATCAGGGAGTAAACTGTAAACTAAGGGAACTACTGTATTATTAATATATGCATGAATAGTGTATATTTGGGTGAATGGATGGGGCGTGGATTTAAACGTCCCATCCATCATCCAAATATCACTGTTCTCCAACCTTACAAGATTATTGGGTGTGCTAAAAATTAGTATTCTTTTATGAGGGATTTTGTTGTCATGCAAAAGAAATGATTCATTAGTAACTGTTACAGAGAGTTCAGGTGGAATGTTTATGTCAGAAAAGGTTTGGGGTGTTACTCTTTGTGGGTTACTTGCCTGTTTTTTACGTTGAACAATTTGTCTCAGATTAGGAATTGTGGGCATACTACTTGCAACATATGGTGGAATGTGTTGGGCTACCTCCCACAAAACTGCACCACAGGGTTAATTGGAGGTGGATGCAATATCTTTAATTTCATTAATTGTTTCTCTAACCTCAATCTCCATTGCAGAGTGGTTATGTTCTGTGGTTCTTAAAACAGAGTTACCAAGAGTAACCGCTCTGCATGTGCAATGTGATGAGGAGTATTGCACACACCTCCAATAACAGCTGGGCTCAGATAGTCTCTCCTTACAATAAAGATACCCACTAAGTTTGAGAAGACGGTTGCCCTATCTTGAGGTGACATATTTGGCTTCCTGATTAGATGACATTTTCTGTTATGGATTGAAATAGAAAAAAAATGTGTTAGTTTATTTTTCATTTATTGTGTTTATCTGTTTTGAAGAAAGAATATACAGTACAATATCTAAATTATTTTTTACTGTTTAAACTTAATGCTGTTTGTAGGTATATTTAATGTTTTCACCATGTTGCATTTCTAGGTTTGCTGATATGCTGTTGAAAAAAATGCTTTATTGAGAGATGAAAATGGTTAAGTTGTTTTATTGTTAAAGATTTCTTGATTATTACCTTTTTTATATATGTTTCTTGATGCTTTTAGTTTGGAGGACAGGTTTGTTTTTTAGTTGGGTCTGAAAGAGAAAAGATATTGTGTGTTTTATCACTCTCATGTTATTTTGATAAACTTTTCTAGTGAGAGAAATATGGTTGTTATTTTTTTTTTTTTTTTTTTTTAATCTTACCTTTTTTTAAGCTTTTTCTTGAGGTTTTGGGTTTTGTAGACTAGTTTGAAATTTATTGTGGTCGGAAATAGTTGTAAATATTTCACCTGAAATAGAATTTAATTGTTTTTGGTTATGGAAGAACAGGTGAAAGTTTTGCTTTTTTTACAAAGCAAACCCAAAGGGGATGATGGACGGAGTGTTGAACATTGCAAGCACTCACCCCCAGTCAACTGATCTGGGTTTAATCCATTATCATTCTTTAGCTCACTCCGCCACCCCAGTTCAGACATGGCCATATGCAAATCAATCTGTCCCTGTGCCTCATGGGAACAGTCCAGCCCGAACTGCCAAGCCATGTCTTCCCTGGACCATAAACAAGCATCCTGGGACCGGTTTCTGGCTAATCAGCCGTCATCAGCCAGGCTAGCTTGAATCCAGTGGCAAAGTGAGCAAGGGACCCACGTCTGGGCATACCCTGACAACTTAGGGCGAACAAAGCAAAACCAAAGGGGATGATGGACGGAGTGTTGAACATTGCAAGCACTCACCCCCAGTCAACTGATCTGGGTTTAATCCATTATCATTCTTTAGCTCACTCCGCCACCCCAGTTCAGACATGGCCATATGCAAATCAGTCTGACCCTGTGCCTCATGGGAACAGTCCAGCCCGAACTGCCAAGCCATGTCTTCCCTGGACAAGAAACAAGCATCCTGAGACCGGTTTCTGGCTCATAAGCCATCATCAGCCATTGGGGCCGATTCACAGAACTAATAATGAGACAAAATCCTAAACTTACTACTTTTGGTATTCACAGAAGGCATTTAGGGGCCGATTCCGATGTCGGACGGACTCGGGTCCGTCTGAAATCGGTCAGGAGCCGTAACCGACCGACCTGCTGTCGTTGGTTATGGCCCTGCAAGTACGATGCGGGTTCGGTCGCACTCGTATACCTTACAATGCAAGCGGGCGAGCGGAATGCATGCTTGCATTGTGAAAAGCAGGGGTGCAGTTCATCCCTGCACCCCGGAGGGAGGCACCAAGGTGCCTGCCACCGGGTGCAGCGATCCACAGAGGAGCACCATAGGTGCCCCCAGGCCGCCATTCGGCAGCCTCGCACCCATGGGGGCCCTACTGGGGGCCCCCGAAGACAGTCTCCGACTGCCTTTTCCTGCTGGAAAGACCGGCACGAAAAGGCAGTGAAAAACTGCCATTGTACTCCCTCGGTCGTAAAGAGGCGGCCGGGGGAGTACTGAGGGATTTCCTGACGGCGGGCAGCAGACGGGCTCTCTGAGCCTGCCAGCCATCCGAAAATCCGAGTCGGATTCCTCTCCGACCGAGCCCATCGGAATGGCTCGGTCAGAAAGGAATCCGGCCAACACGTTCCGATTCAGAACCCTTCTGGCCGGAATCGGCCCCTTAGTAGTAGTAAAGCTAGGATTTTGTCTTAAATCAGGATTTCGTCTTAAATTGGGATTTTGTCTTAAATTAGGATTTTGTTTTATGTTAGGATTTTGTCTTAAGTTAAACTTAAGTTTGTCTTAAGTTTTGGTTTTAACCCCTTCAGTGCCCATGACGAGCTGGACTCGTCATGGAGCACAGTCGCGCTGTGCCCATGACGAGTCCAGCTCGTCATGGGACCCACCCTTGGGGGAAGCGCTGGCGCTCCCCCCGTGATTCCGCGATCTTTATTTTTTTTGCTTGGGGGGCAGGGGAAGACCTTCCCCTGCCTCCCCCCGCCCCCCCCGTCCGCGTCATCAATGACGTCAGCGCGGGAGCCGCGCTGACGTCACCGGAGGCTTCCCCTTTGCTCTCCGAGGCGCTGGAAGCCATTTGCTTCCTGCGCGTCGGAGAGTAAAGGTCAGTTTTGGGGCTGGGGAGGGGGTATCAGTGGATGTGTGCGGTAGGTAGGGTGGGGGCACAATGTTGGGGGGGGGTGTAAGTGGGTTTTTGTAAACTCTGCTTTGTTTTTGCTCTTTGATCGTCAAAGCGCAGGCGATTGTATGAGAATTTCGAAAAAAAAAAAAACGCTCGTTTTCGTTTCTTTGTCTGTTTCACCTGGGGGGTGCTGCTAGCGTGGGATGGGGGTGGGGGGCGTAATAAAGTCAGTCCTAGGGGTTCCAAAGTGGCCAGATTGATTTTATTTGCTTATAAAAACACCAGCATCCGAGTTTGCCAGTGCAGTGTGACTTTCGTTTTTTTGTCTTCCTTTGAACTGTATTGTTGTACCAAGGGGGGGCGAAAGAAAGTGAGACAGGGGTTGCAAAGTGGCCAGATTGATTTTATTTGCTTCCAAGTACACCAGCATCAGAGTTTGCCAGTGATGTGCTTTTTTCGTTTTTTTGTCTTCCTTTGAACTGTATTGTTGTTCCCAGGGGGCAAAGTAAAGTTAGACAGAGGGATTGCAAAGTGGCCAGATTGATTTCATTTGCATCCAAGCACACCAGCATCAGAGTTTGCCAGTGCAGTGCGACTTTCGTTTTCTCAGCCTAACTTTGAACTGTATTCTTGTTCCCTGGGTGGGCGAAATAAAGTAAGACAGAGGGGTTGCCAAGTGGCCAGATTATTTTTATTTGGATCCAAGTACACCAGCATCAGAGTTTGCCAGTGATGTGCTTCTTTCGTTTTTTTGTCTTCTTTTGAACAGTGTTGTTGTTTCCAGGGGGGGCGAAATAAAGTTAGACTGAGGGATTGCAAAGTGGCCAGATTGATTTTATTTGCATCCAAGTACACCAGCATCAGAGTTTGCCAGTGATGTGCTTCTTTCGTTTTTTTGTCTTCCTTTGAACAGTGTTGTTGTTCCCAGGGGGGGGCGAAAGAAAGTTAGACAGAGGGATTGCAAAGTGGCCAGAATGATTTTATTTGCATCCATGCACACCAGCATCAGAGTTTGCCAGTGCAGTGCGTCTTTAGTTTTCTTGCCTAACTTTGAACAGTATTGTTGTTCCCAGGGGGGGTGAAATAAAGTTAGACAGAGGGATTGCAAAGTGGCCAGATTGATTTTATTTGCATCCAAGCACACCAGCATCAGAGTTTGCCAGTGCAGTGCGTCTTTAGTTTTCTCGCCTAACTTTGAACAGTATTGTTGTTCCCAGGGGGGGCGAAATAAAGTTAGACAGAGGGATTGCAAAGTGGCCAGATTGCTTTTATTTGCATCCAAGCACACCAGCATCAGAGTTTGCCAGTGCAGTGCGTCTTTAGTTTTCTCGCCTAACTTTGAACAGTATTGTTGTTCCCAGGGGGGGGGGGCGAAATAAAGTTAGACAGAGGGATTGCAAAGTGGCCAGATTGATTTTATTTGCATCCAAGCACACCAGCATCAGAGTTTGCCAGTGCAGTGCGTCTTTAGTTTTCTCGCCCAGCTTTGAACAGTATTGTTGTTCCCAGGGGGGGCGAAATAAAGTTAGACAGAGGGATTGCAAAGTGGCCAGATTGATTTTATTTGCATCCAAGCACACCAGCATCAGAGTTTGCCAGTGCAGTGCGTCTTTAGTTTTCTCGCCTAACTTTGAACAGTATTGTTGTTCCCAGGGGGGGCGAAATAAAGTTAGACAGAGGGATTGCAAAGTGGCCAGATTGATTTTATTTGCATCCAAGCACACCAGCATCAGAGTTTGCCAGTGCAGTGCGTCTTTAGTTTTCTCGCCCGGCTTTGAACAGTATTGTTGTTCCCAGGGGGGGCGAAATAAAGTTAGACAGAGGGATTGCAAAGTGGCCAGATTGATTTTATTTGCATCCAAGCACACCAGCATCAGAGTTTGCCAGTGCAGTGCGTCTTTAGTTTTCTCGCCTAACTTTGACCAGTATTGTTGTTCCCTGGGGGGGCGAAATAAAGTTAGACAGAGGGATTGCAAAGTGGCCAGATTGATTTTATTTGCGCCAAAGCACACCAGCATCAGTTTGCCAGTGCAGTGCGTCTTTAGTTTTCTCGCCTAACTTTGAACAGTATTGTTGTTCCCAGGGGGGGCGAAATAAAGTTAGACAGAGGGATTGCAAAGTGGCCAGATTGATTTTATTTGCACCAAAGCACACCAGCATCAGAGTTTGCCAGTGCAGTGCGTCTTTAGTTTTCTCGCCTAACTTTGACCAGTATTGTTGTTCCCTGGGGGGGCGAAATAAAGTTAGACAGAGGGATTGCAAAGTGGCCAGATTTATTTTATTTTTACCAAAGCACACCAGCATCAGAGTTTGCCAGTGCAGTGCGTCTTTAGTTTTTTCGCCTAACTTTGAACAGTATTGTTGTTCCCAGGGTGGGGCGAAATAAAGTTAGACAGAGGGATTGCAAAGTGGCCAGATTGATTTTATTTGCATCCAAGCACACCAGCATCAGAGTTTGCCAGTGCAGTGCGTCTTTAGTTTTCTCGCCTAACTTTGAACAGTATTGTTGTTCCCAGGGGGGGCGAAATAAAGTTAGACAGAGGGATTGCAAAGTTGACAGATTGATTTTATTTGCATCCAAGCACACCAGCATCAGAGTTTGCCAGTGCAGTGCGTCTTTAGTTTTCTCGCCTAACTTTGAACAGTATTGTTGTTCCCAGGGGGGGGCGAAATAAAGTTAGACAGAGGGATTGCAAAGTGGCCAGATTGATTTTATTTGCATCCAAGCACACCAGCATCAGAGTTTGCCAGTGCAGTGCGTCTTTAGTTTTCTCGCCTAACTTTGAACAGTATTGTTGTTCCCAGGGGGGGCGAAATAAAGTCAGACTGAGGGGTTGCCAAGTTGCCAGATTGTTTTTATTTGCATCCAAGTACACCAGCTTCAGAGTTTGCCAGTGTATTGCTACTTTCGTTTTCTCATCTAACTTTGAACAGCATTGTTGTTTTCAGGGGGGGGCGAAATAATGTAAGACAGAGGGGTTGCAAAGTGGCCAGATTGATTTCATTTGCATCCAAGTACACCAGCGTCAGAGTTTGCCAGTGTTTTGCTACTTTTGTTTTCTCGTCTTCCTTTGAACAGCATTGTTGTTTCTAGGGTGGGAGAGGTTACCATTTCTGTAGGTACTGCAATACCTGGTTGATGGGTGAATTGGAAAACACAATGTGCACCATGGTTCTGTGTTTATGGATGTGGTCTACCATACTGCTTATGTTTTGTAAGGATGTAAGCAATGGACAGTGAAACGTTTCCCTTCATGGCCCTCTAGTCATGTCCATAACTCTTCCGGTGCAACCACTCGCTGATTTCTGAATAGGTAGTGAGAGATCGTTTAGGTAACCATGTTGTTTCTGCTTACATTTCACATGCTTGGCATTCCCTAGGAGTTTTTTTTTTTGTCTGCGTATTACTCTTATCAAGTGCATAATTTGAATTGTGCCACATCCAAGTGTTTGTAGCGGGCACAATTAGGTTATAGCTGAAGGCAGTGCGAGTTTCTCTCAGTGGGCAAGTATGGCGTTCAGTGGGGATGTGGCACTATGGCCGGAGCTGTTGAATTTGGAAATGGGGAACCGGGTTCAGCATTCATGACCAGTCCACCACACCACTGTACTGAGGGAGCGCATTCCCATGCTACACCGTAGAAGGCCCCAATGGACCTTAGAAGGCTTGATGTCTTAGCACAAGCAGGTGTAATGTAGTGGTGTCAACTTACAAAGTGTATAAAGTACAAGTAGAGGTATAAAAGTGCAATAAATGGCAGACACGCAAAACACAGGAACACACTGGGTAGGCACTTCTACGGGCATGGAGAACAGAATTTCCTATAATGTAAAGACTTACTTCACACAATGGAGAGGGTGTGAATTAAGTTTGGAAGTGTCTTTGCAGGAGGAGAAATTTGAGGTTAGTTTTGAAGGACTGGGAAGAGGGAGGGGGTGGTCCGGAGCTGAGGCTCAGTTCCAGAATCTTGCCGCGTTGCTTGTAAAGGATTGGGCCATCAATCTTTCCTTTTTGAAAGTGGGAGGGTCAAGCAATACATTTTGCGCAGTACGTGATGGTCTAGAGCATTATATGCATATGTTACAATAAAGTTTTTTTTCCTCTTTTTTTTCTAGACTAAAGCTTTTCAACGGTGGCTGTTCTGCAGTTTTGTGTAGTTGCATTGTGTTGGTAAGAATTTTTTTGTTGTTGTATTTACACCAAATGAGTAATAATATAATGTCCGAATGAATTTTTTTGTAAGTGATGTCATAATGGCGGCATATTTACTTAGTGGTTTGAGCATGAAAATCTTTGCGATGTGTTTTGCATAGTCTTATGTGTAATTGTTTTTCTCTTTCTTTTTTAGTGGGATATTGTTGATCCATACTGTGTCTGTACAGAGTAGGTGGTGGTGAGTAGTTTTGCTGCCTCTGGCAAGTGAGTGGTATTGTTTTGGAGTATATTTGAGTTTTTGATAAAGGTGCTTTTTGCTTATTACTTATTTTACAAAGAGTTTGTTGTTGTTGACAAGTTACATTTATTAGTAAGCAATATGGCTAGCCGTAGAATGACTGCTCAGCAGGTGGTTGGTATGCTTCTTGAATCTTCCTCTGATCATGATTATGAGACTGACAGTGCGTCTGAGGGAGAGGAGGGAGGGGAAGATTCTGGCAGTGAGTTTTCACTCAACATGGAATCATCGGATGATGAAGGTACTCTCAGTGCAGATGAAGGTACTCTTGGTGTGGATGAAGCAACTCTCAGTGCGGATGAAGTGCCTGTCTTAGAGGAGGAAACTGCTGTGCCGATGGTGCAAGAGGCATCTGGATTGCAGTCTGAGGCTGCTAGGCTTCCTACTGGAAGTGCTGGACTTTGGGTTGATCCAAACATGGTGCAGCCGGTGTTGCCTGCCTTTAGTGGTGTTGCAGGGTGTACAGTGAATTGTGAAAACTTTTTGCCTATTCAGTTTTTTCAGTTGTTTATGGATGATGTATTTTTGGGTGAGATTGTTGAGCAGACGAATTTGTATGCTGAACAGTTTTTGAGGATCAACAGCGACAAACTTAGGCCCCAGTCTAGAGCTACCCGGTGGACTCCCACATATCTGGAAGAGATTAAGAAGTTTTTGGGTTTGACTTTATTGATGGGTGTGGTAAGGAAGCCAACCTTGGCTTCATATTGGTCTACTAGCCCCTTGTTGGCAACTGCCATATTTCCTGCAGTTATGACTCGTAATCGGTATTTACTTTTGCTACGTATGCTGCATTTTGTTGATAATTCAATGGCGTTGCCACGAGATCACCCTGACTGTGACCGTCTTTTTAAGATTCGGCCCGTTCTTGATCACTTTGTGGATCGGTTTTCTGAGATCTATACTCCAGGGAAAGAAATATCTATTGATGAGTCTTTGGTCTTGTTCAAGGGCCGTTTGGTTTTTAGGCAGTACATCCCTAGCAAGAGGGCACGCTATGGAATTAAGCTGTATATGTTGTCTGAGAGTAGGACAGGATATGTATTTAATTTTCGTGTGTATACTGGTAGAGATTCTGCCATTGACCCCCCTGGATGTCCGTCCACTTTTGGAGTTGCAGAGAAAATTGTGTGGGATCTTGCTAGGAGACTGTTTAACAGAGGCCACCATTTGTACCTTGATAACTTCTATACTGCTGTGCAATTATTTAAGGAATTGTATAAAGTGGACACTTTTGCATGTGGCACAATCCGTTCTAACCGTAAAGCTTATCCGAAAGAGCTTGTTTGCAAAAAACTTCAGAGGGGGCAGTGCAGTTCCTTGCGTAGTGATGAACTACTAGCTGTGAAATTTGTGGACAGGAGGGATGTGTACATGCTGTCTACCATCCATGATGAGAGTACTTCACCTGTGGCTGTTTGGGGTCAGGTTGCTGAAGTGCGCAAACCTGTGTGCATTCTAGACTACAATAAGCACATGGGTGGTGTTGACAGAGTAGATCAGAGGTTGGAACCTTACTCTGCTATTCGTAAGGCTTATGTTTGGTATAAGAAGTTGGCCATCCATTTCTTCGAATTAGCAATGTTCAATGCTTTTATTGTGTTCAAGGAGTGTTCTCCTGCGTCAAAGTTGACATTTATTCAGTTTCAGCACTCTGTGATAGCTAGCCTTGTTGTTGTGGAACAGGCAAGTGTTCCTAGATTTGGAGTGGTGGAGGATGTGGTTCGATTGAAAGATCGCCACTTTCCTGATTTCATCCCTCCCACACCGGCAAAAGATTTTCCCACTAGGAGATGTAGAGTCTGTTGGCGAAGAGATAAGCGGAAGGAGACTCGTATGTACTGCTCCGACTGTCCATCTAAACCTGTGCTGTGTGTCCCTGCTTGTTTTAGAGCGTACCATACCCAAAAGAAGTTTTGGGAGCAATCATGAGTGGTAAAGTTAACTGATTTGTTTGTTTTCTTTGGAAAATGTGATTCTGTTTCAAGGTTGGCTTTAGTGCAATGTGTTAAGTTTCTGATTTTGTGTTTGTAGATTTTTATGTATTTGTGATTTGTTTGTGTTTTTATTTTTGGCTAAAAAAATCCTAAATGTGTTGGCAGTGTGTGTGGACTGGCACTTCTTTGGCGGTGTACGTGGAATGGTGCTTGGCTGTTGGCGTGCGTGGCCTGGTGCTTGGCTGGCGGTGTGTGTGGACTGGTGCTTGGCCGGCGGTGTGCGTGGACTGGTGCTTGGCTGGCGGTGTGCGTGGACTGGTGCTTGGCTGGCGGTGTGCGTGGACTGGTGCTTGGCTGGCGGTGTGCGTGGACTGGTGCTTGGCTGGCGGTGTGCGTGGACTGGTGCTTGGCTGGCAGTGTGCGTGGACTGGTGCTTGGCTGGCGGTGTGCGTGGACTGGTGCTTGGCTGGCGGTGTGCGTGGACTGGTGCTTGGCTGGCGGTGTGCGTGGACTGGTGTTTAGCTGGCGGTGTGCGTGAACTGGTGCTCGGCTAGCGGTGTGCGTGGACTGGCGCTCGGCTGGCTGTGTGAGTAGTGACTTGCTGCTGGTCACTACACACACTGCTAGCTGAGTGCCACTCCACGCAATCCATCTACTTGTGTAGTTTCTGTTTCAGGAATGTGGGCGTGTGAAAGTGATGGGCCCTTGAATGGCGCTGTGTGCTGGTGGGAGTTTTGTTATGTGATGGGCCCGCGGCTGGCGGTATGAATGGTTTTGTATGTCTCACGCGTATGAAAGGTGTATGAATGGCCTGTAAAGAGGTTGGTGCCTTGTCGTGGCTTTACAGCTCACGAGCTGTGAGTCAATGGTTCAGTTTCTCGCCCTTTCAATTATTAACAGTGCATTTCATTGTTGTGAAATCACTTGCTAATACAATTGTATATTCTAAACCATCACTCACTCTCGTGCCAAATCCAACCAGTATGTGTGTGTGCTTGAGGATTAGATGGCTGTGCAGTAATATTTGCCTTTCTGAAGCAGGGTGTACCTTGTCCCTTTTGTGAATTTTGTAATGTGTTGTTTTTGTGCCTGGTGGTGTGAATGGTCTTGTGTGTATCACGTATGAAAGATGTGTGAATGGCCTGTAAAGCGGTTGGTGCCTTGCCGTGGCTTTACAGCTCACGAGCTGCGAGTCATTGGTTCAGTTTTTTCTCCATTGAATTATTGACAGTGCATTTCATTTTTGTGAAATCTCTTGTTAATAAAATTTAATATACTGAACCATCACTCGCCCTCGTGCCAAATCCAACCAGTATGTGTGTGTGTTTGAGGAATAGGTGGCTGTGCAGGATTCTTTGTCTTTTTAGTTTCTCTGCCAAAGTGTATGTTCCATGTAAAAATAACCCACCGACTGTAGATATTGTGGTAAACCCATGGGAGTTCATGGTGATGTCTCTCTTGTGAATTTCAAAAAGGTTTTTTATCCTCAATGTCCTGCAAACCTCAAAATATCGATCACATTGTCCATGCAATATTGTTCCAAAATTCTCACGTTGTAGAAACAATGTCGAAACTTTCTTGTTTTGCAAGGGGGTCAACTGTCTTTTTGGCCCGTGCTCGGCGGCCATCTAGGGAAACCTACCAAACCCACCATTTCTGAAAACTAGACACCCGGCGGCTTCCAGGGAGGTATGGCTTGCGTGGATCCCCCAACGTTTCCTTACCCAGAATCCCCTGCAAACCTCAATTTTTGCAGAAAAAAATCACTTTTTTCACACATTTTGGGGTGGGAAAGTAGTGGCATCACCGGGCTCACACAAATTTACCACCACCCAGTGTTCCCCCAGGTCTCCCGGTCAAAATGGTGCCTCACTTGTGTGGGAGGCCCAAGTACCCGCCGCAGGCAAGGGCCCAAAACGCAGTGAGGCGACATCAAAAGGGCCTGTCGCAAAACCACCTGGTTTTGCAAGGGGGGTCACTTGGGTTTTTGGCCCGGTGCTCGGCGGCCATCTAGGGAAACCTACCAAACCCACACATTTCTGAAAACTAGACACCCGGTGGCTTCCAGGGAGGTATGGCTTGCGTGGATCCCCCAACGTTTCCTTACCCAGAATCCCCTGCAAACCTCAATTTTTGCTGGAAAAATCACTTTTTTCACACATTTTGGGGTGGGAAAGTAGTGGCATCACCGGGCTCACACAAATTGACCACCACCCAGCGTTCCCTCAGGTCTCCCGGTAAAAATGGTGCCTCACTTGTGTGGGAGGCCCAAGTACCCGCCGCAGGCAAGGGCCCAAAACGCAGTGAGGCAACATCAAAATGGCCTGTCGCAAAACCACCTGGTTTTGCAAGGGGGGTCACTTGGGTTTTTGGCCCGGTGCTCGGCGGCCATCTAGGGAAACCTACCAAACCCACACATTTCTGAAAACTAGACACCCGGCGGCTTCCAGGGAGGTATGGCTTGCGTGGATCCCCCAACGTTTCCTTACCCAGAATCCCCTGCTAACCTCAATTTTTGCTGAAAAAATCACTTTTTTCACACATTTTGGGGTGGGAAAGTAGAGGCATCACCGGGCTCACACAAATTTACCACCACCCAGCGTTCCCCCAGGTCTCCCGGTAAAAATGGTGCCTCACTTGTGTGGGAGGCCCAAGTACCCGCCGCAGGCAAGGGCCCAAAACGCAGTGAGGCGACATCAAAATGGCCTGTCGCAAAACCACCTGGTTTTGCAAGGGGGGTCACTTGGGTTTTTGGCCCGGTGCTCGGCGGCCATCTAGGGAAACCAACCAAACCCACACATTTCTGAAAACTAGACACCCGGCGGCTTCCAGGGAGGTATGGCTTGCGTGGATCCCCCAACGTTTCCTTACCCAGAATCCCCTGCAAACCTCAATTTTTGCTGAAAAAATCACTTTTTTCACACAGTTTGGGGTGGGAAAGTAGTGGCATCACCGGGCTCACACAAATTTACCACCACCCAGCGTTCCCCCAGGTCTCCCGGTAAAAATGGTGCCTCACTTGTGTGGGAGGCCCAAGTACCCGCCGCAGGCAAGGGCCCAAAACGCAGTGAGGCGACATCAAAATGGCCTGTCGCAAAACCACCTGGTTTTGCAAGGGGGGTCACTTGGGTTTTTGGCCCGGTGCTCGGCGGCCATCTAGGGAAACCTACCAAACCCACGCATTTCTGAAAACTAGACACCCGGCGGCTTCCAGGGAGGTATGGCTTGCGTGGATCCCCCAACGTTTCCTTACCCAGAATCCCCTGCAAACCTCAATTTTTGCTGAAAAAATCACTTTTTTCACACATTTTGGGGTGGGAAAGTAGTGGCATCACCGGGCTCACACAAATTTACCACCACCCAGCGTTCCCCCAGGTCCCCCGGTAAAAATGGTGCCTCACTTGTGTGGGAGGCCCAAGTACCCGCCGCAGGCAAGGGCCCAAAACGCAGTGAGGCGACATCAAAATGGCCTGTCGCAAAACCACCTGGTTTTGCAAGGCGGGTCACTTGGGTTTTTGGCCCGGTGCTCGGCGGCCATCTAGGGAAACCTACCAAACCCACGCATTTCTGAAAACTAGACACCCGGCGGCTTCCAGGGAGGTATGGCTTGCGTGGATCCCCCAACGTTTCCTTACCCAGAATCCCCTGCAAACCTCAATTTTTGCTGAAAAAAATCACTTTTTTCACACATTTTGGGGTGGGAAAGTAGTGGCATCACCGGGCTCACACAAATTTACCACCACCCAGCGTTCCCCCAGGTCTCCCGGTAAAAATGGTGCCTCACTTGTGTGGGAGGCCCAAGTACCCGCCGCAGGCAAGGGCCCAAAACGCAGTGAGGCGACATCAAAATGGCCTGTCGCAAAACCACCTGGTTTTGCAAGGGGGGTCACTTGGGTTTTTGGCCCGGTGCTCGGCGGCCATCTAGGGAAACCTACCAAACCCACGCATTTCTGAAAACTAGACACCCGGCGGCTTCCAGGGAGGTATGGCTTGCGTGGATCCCCCAACGTTTCCTTACCCAGAATCCCCTGCAAACCTCAATTTTTGCTGAAAAAAGCACTTTTTTCACACATTTTGGGGTGGGAAAGTAGTGGCAACACCGGGCTCACACAAATTTACCACCACCCAGCGTTCCCCCAGGTCTCCCGGTAAAAATGGTGCCTCACTTGTGTGGGAGGCCCAAGTACCCGCCGCAGGCAAGGGCCCAAAACGCAGTGATGCGACATCAAAAGGCCCAGTCGCAAAACCACCTGGTTTTTCAAGGGGGGTCACTTGGGTTTTTGGCCCGGTGCTCGGCGGCCATCTAGGGAAACCTACCAAACCCACGCATTTCTGAAAACTAGACACCCGGCGGCTTCCAGGGAGGTATGGCTTGCGTGGATCCCCCAAAGTTTCCTTACCCAGAATCCCCTGCAAACCTCAATTTTTGCTGAAAAAATCACTTTTTTCACACATTTTGGGGTGGGAAAGTAGTGGCATCACCGGGCTCACACAAATTTACCACCACCCAGCGTTCCCCCAGGTCTCCCGGTAAAAATGGTGCCTCACTTGTGTGGGAGGCCCAAGTACCCGCCGCAGGCAAGGGCCCAAAACGCAGTGAGGCGACATCAAAATGGCCTGTCGCAAAACCACCTGGTTTTGCAAGGGGGGTCACTTGGGTTTTTGGCCCGGTGCTCGGCGGCCATCTAGGGAAACCTACCAAACCCACGCATTTCTGAAAACTAGACACCCGGCGGCTTCCAGGGAGGTATGGCTTGCGTGGATCCCCCAACGTTTCCTTACCCAGAATCCCCTGCAAACCTCAATTTTTGCTGAAAAAAGCACTTTTTTCACACATTTTGGGGTGGGAAAGTAGTGGCATCACCGGGCTCACACAAATTTACCACCACCCAGCGTTCCCCCAGGTCTCCCGGTAAAAATGGTGCCTCACTTGTGTGGGAGGCCCAAGTACCCGCCGCAGGCAAGGGCACAAAACATAGTGATGCGACATCAACATTGCCTATCCCAAATGTTGCATCACTACGTTTGTTGCCCTTGCCTGCCGCGGGTAGTTGGGCCTCCCACACAAGTGAGGCACCATTTTTACCGGGAGACCTGGGGGAACGCTGGGTGGTGGTAAATTTGTGTGAGCCCGGTGTTGCCACTACTTTCCCACCCCAAAATGTGTGAAAAAAGTGCTTTTTTCTGCATAAATTGAGGTTTGCAGGGGATTCTGGGTAAGGAAACGTTGGGGGATCCACGCAAGCCATACCTCCCTGGAAGCCGCCG
Source organism: Triturus cristatus (assembly GCF_964204655.1). Taxonomy (NCBI): domain Eukaryota; kingdom Metazoa; phylum Chordata; class Amphibia; order Caudata; family Salamandridae; genus Triturus; species Triturus cristatus. The sequence continues at coordinate 316,624,026 of NC_140590.1, forward strand.
GGTGTCTAGTTTTCAGAAATGCGTGGGTTTGGTAGGTTTCCCTAGATGGCCGCCGAGCACCGGGCCAAAAACCCAAGTGACCCCCCTTGCAAAACCAGGTGGTTTTGCGACTGGCCCTTTTGATGTCGCCTCACTGCGTTTTGGGCCCTTGCCTGCGGCGGGTACTTGGGCCTCCCACACAAGTGAGGCACCATTTTTACCGGGAGACCTGGGGGAACGCTGGGTGGTGGTAAATTTGTGTGAGCCCGGTGTTGCCACTACTTTCCCACCCCAAAATGTGTGAAAAAAGTGTTTTTTTCAGCAAAAATTGAGGTTTGCAGGGGATTCTGGGTAAGGAAACGTTGGGGGATCCACGCAAGCCATACCTCCCTGGAAGCCGCCGGGTGTCTAGTTTTCAGAAATGCGTGGGTTTGGTAGGTTTCCCTAGATGGCCGCCGAGCACCGGGCCAAAAACCCAAGTGACCCCCCTTGCAAAACCAGGTGGTTTTGCGACAGGCCATTTTGATGTCGCCTCACTGCGTTTTGGGCCCTTGCCTGCGGCGGGTACTTGGGCCTCCCACACAAGTGAGGCACCATTTTTACCGGGAGACCTGGGGGAACGCTGGGTGGTGGTAAATTTGTGTGAGCCCGGTGATGCCACTACTTTCCCACCCCAAAATGTGTGAAAAAAGTGCTTTTTTCAGCAAAAATTGAGGTTTGCAGGGGATTCTGGGTAAGGAAACGTTGTGGGATCCACGCAAGCCATACCTCCCTGGAAGCCGCCGGGTGTCTAGTTTTCAGAAATGCGTGGGTTTGGTAGGTTTCCCTAGATGGCCGCCGAGCACCGGGCCAAAAACCCAAGTGACCCCCCTTGCAAAACCAGGTGGTTTTGCGACAGGCCATTTTGATGTTGCCTCACTGCGTTTTGGGCCCTTGCCTGCGGCGGGTACTTGGGCCTCCCACACAAGTGAGGCACCATTTTTACCGGGAGACCTGGGGGAACGCTGGGTGGTGGTAAATTTGTGTGAGCCCGGTGATGCCACTACTTTCCCACCCCAAAATGTGTGAAAAAAGTGCTTTTTTCTGCATAAATTGAGGTTTGCAGGGGATTCTGGGTAAGGAAACGTTGGGGGATCCACGCAAGCCATACCTCCCTGGAAGCCGCCGGGTGTCTAGTTTTCAGAAATGCGTGGGTTTGGTAGGTTTCCCTAGATGACCGCCGAGCACCGGGCCAAAAACCCAAGTGACCCCCCTTGCAAAACCAGGTGGTTTTGCGACTGGCCCTTTTGATGTCGCCTAACTGCGTTTTGGGCCCTTGCCTGCGGCGGGTACTTGGGCCTCCCACACAAGTGAGGCACCATTTTTACCGGGAGACCTGGGGGAACGCTGGGTGGTGGTAAATTTGTGTGATCCCGGTGTTGCCACTACTTTCCCACCCCAAAATGTGTGAAAAAAGTGCTTTTTTCAGCAAAAATTGAGGTTTGCAGGGGATTCTGGGTAAGGAAACGTTGGGGGATCCACGCAACCCATACCTCCCTGGAAGCCGCCGGGTGTCTAGTTTTCAGAAATGCGTGGGTTTGGTAGGTTTCCCTAGATGGCCGCCGAGCACCGGGCCAAAAACCCAAGTGACCCCCCTTGCAAAACCAGGTGGTTTTGCGACAGGCCATTTTGATGTCGCCTCACTGCGTTTTGGGCCCTTGCCTGCGGCGGGTACTTGGGCCTCCCACACAAGTGAGGCACCATTTTTACCGGGAGACCTGGGGGAACGCTGGGTGGTGGTAAATTTGTGTGAGCCCGGTGATGCCACTACTTTCCCACCCCAAAATGTGTGAAAAAAGTGCTTTTTTCAGCAAAAATTGAGGTTTGCAGGGGATTCTGGGTAAGGAAACGTTGTGGGATCCACGCAAGCCATACCTCCCTGGAAGCCGCCGGGTGTCTAGTTTTCAGAAATGCATGGGTTTGGTAGGTTTCCCTAGATGGCCGCCGAGCACCGGGCCAAAAACCCAAGTGACCCCCCTTGCAAAACCAGGTGGTTTTGCGACAAGCCATTTTGATGTTGCCTCACTGCGTTTTGGGCCCTTGCCTGCGGCGGGTACTTGGGCCTCCCACACAAGTGAGGCACCATTTTTACCGGGAGACCTGGGGGAACGCTGGGTGGTGGTAAATTTGTGTGAGCCCGGTGATGCCACTACTTTCCCACCCCAAAATGTGTGAAAAAAGTGACTTTTCCAGCAAAAATTGAGGTTTGCAGGGGATTCTGGGTAAGGAAACGTTGGGGGATCCACGCAAGCCATACCTCCCTGGAAGCCGCCGGGTGTCTAGTTTTCAGAAATGCGTGGGTTTGGTAGGTTTCCCTAGATGGCCGCCGAGCACCGGGCCAAAAACCCAAGTGACCCCCCTTGCAAAACCAGGTGGTTTTGCGACTGGCCCTTTTGATGTCGCCTCACTGCGTTTTGGGCCCTTGCCTGCGGCGGGTACTTGGGCCTCCCACACAAGTGAGGCACCATTTTTACCGGGAGACCTGGGGGAACGCTGGGTGGTGGTAAATTTGTGTGAGCCCAGTGTTGCCACTACTTTCCCACCCCAAAATGTGTGAAAAAAGTGCTTTTTTCAGCAAAAATTGAGGTTTGCAGGCGATTCTGGGTAAGGAAACGTTGGGGGATCCACGCAAGCCATACCTCCCTGGAAGCCGCCGGGTGTCTAGTTTTCAGAAATGCGTGGGTTTGGTAGGTTTCCCTAGATGGCCGCCGAGCACCGGGCCAAAAACCCAAGTGACCCCCCTTGCAAAACCAGGTGGTTTTGCGACAGGCCATTTTGATGTCGCCTCACTGCGTTTTGGGCCCTTGCCTGCGGCGGGTACTTGGGCCTCCCACACAAGTGAGGCACCATTTTTACCGGGAGACCTGGGGGAACGCTGGGTGGTGGTAAATTTGTGTGAGCCCGGTGATGCCACTACTTTCCCACCCCAAAATGTGTGAAAAAAGTGCTTTTTTCAGCAAAAATTGAGGTTTGCAGGGGATTCTGGGTAAGGAAACGTTGTGGGATCCACGCAAGCCATACCTCCCTGGAAGCCGCCGGGTGTCTAGTTTTGAGAAATGCGTGGGTTTGGTAGGTTTCCCTAGATGGCCGCCGAGCACCGGGCCAAAAACCCAAGTGACCCCCCTTGCAAAACCAGGTGGTTTTGCGACAGGCCATTTTGATGTTGCCTCACTGCGTTTTGGGCCCTTGCCTGCGGCGGGTACTTGGGCCTCCCACACAAGTGAGGCACCATTTTTACCGGGAGACCTGGGGGAACGCTGGGTGGTGGTAAATTTGTGTGAGCCCGGTGTTGTCACTACTTTCCCACCCCAAAATGTGTGAAAAAAGTGCTTTTTTCAGCAAAAATTGAGGTTTGCAGGGGATTCTGGGTAAGGAAACTTTGGGGGATCCACGCAAGCCATACCTCCCTGGAAGCCGCCGGGTGTCTAGTTTTCAGAAATGCGTGGGTTTGGTAGGTTTCCCTAGATGGCCGCCGTGCCCCGGGCCAAAAAGCCAAGAGACCCCCCTTGCAAAACCAGGTGGTTTTGAGATAGGCAATTTTGATGTCACCTCACTATGTTTTGCGCCGTTTCCTGTCGCGGGCACTAGGCCGACCCACACAAGTGAGGTACCGTTTTTCTCGAAAGACTTTGGGGAACGCGGGGTGGGTGGAAATTTGTGGATCCACGCAGATTCCGGAACTTTCCACGACAGAATTGTGGGGAAAATGTGGTTTTTTTTGCCAATTTTTTAAGTTTGCAAGGGATTCTGGGTAACAGACCCTGGTGGGAGGCAGTCAAGTCGCCCCATCCTGGATTCCCCTGGGTGTCTAGTTTTCAAAAATGTATAGGTTTGCTAGGTTTCCCCAGGTACCCGCAGAGCTAGGGTTCAAAAACTACAGCTAGTCATTTTTCCAAAAAAGGGTCATTTTTCACTGCGAAATTGAGGTGTGACCAGGTTGCGTTTTGCGCCGTTTCCTGTCGCGGGCACTAGGCCGATCCACACAAGTGAGGTACCGTTTTTCTCGTAAGACTTTGGGGAACGCGGGGTGGGTGGAAATTTGTGGATCCACGCAGATTCCGGAACTTTCCACGACAGAAATGTGTGGAAAATGTGTTTTTTTTGCCAATTTTTTAGGTTTGCAAGGGATTCTGGGTAACAGACCCTGGTGGGAGGCAGTCAAGTCACCCCATCCTGGATTCCCCTGGGTGTCTAGTTTTCAAAAATGTATAGGTTTGCTAGGTTTCCCCAGGTGCCCGCAGAGCTAGGGTTCAAAAACTACAGCTAGTCATTTTTCCAAAAAAGGGTCATTTTTCACTGCGAAATTGAGTTGTGACCAGGTTGCGTTTTGCGCCGTTTCATGACGCGGGCACTAGGCCTATCCACACAAGTGAGGTACCGTTTTTCTCGTAAGACTTTGGGGAACGCGGGGTGGGTGGAAATTTGTGGATCCACGCAGATTCCGGAACGTTCCACGACAGAAATGTGTGGAAAATGTGTTTTTTTTGCCAATATTTTAGGTTTGCAAGGGATTCTGGGTAACAGACCCTGGTGGGAGGCAGTCAAGTCACCCCATCCTGGATTACCCTGTGTGTCTAGTTTTCAAAAATGTATAGGTTTGCTAGGTTTCCCCAGGTGCCCGCAGAGCTAGGGTTCAAAAACTACAGCTAGTCATTTTTCCAAAAAAGGGTCATTTTTCACTGCGAAATTGAGGTGTGACCAGGTTGCGTTTTGCGCCGTTTCCTGTCGCGGGCACTAGGCCGATCCACACAAGTGAGGTACCGTTTTTCTCGTAAGACTTTGGGAAACGCGGGGTGGGTGGAAATTTGTGGATCCACGCAGATTCCGGAACTTTCCACGACCGAAATGTGGGGAAAATGTGTTTTTTTTGCCAATTTTTTAGGTTTGCAAGGGATTCTGGGTAACAGACCCTGGTGGGAGGCAGTCAAGTCACCCCATCCTGGATTCCCCTGGGTGTCTAGTTTTCAAAAATGTATAGGTTTGCTAGGTTTCCCCAGGTGCCCGCAGAGCTAGGGTTCAAAAACTACAGCTAGTCATTTTTCCGAAAAAGGGTCATTTTTCACTGCGAAATTGAGGTGTGACCAGGTTGCGTTTTGCGCCGTTTCCTGTCGCGGCCACTAGGCCGATCCACACAAGTGAGGTACCGTTTTTCTCGTAAGACTTTGGAGAACGCGGGGTGGGTGGAAATTTGTGGATCCACGCAGATTCCGGAACTTTCCACGACCGAAATGTGGGGAAAATGTGTTTTTTTGGCCAATTTTTTAGGTTTGCAAGGGATTCTGGGTAACAGACCCTGGTGGGAGGCAGTCAAGTCACCCCATCCTGGATTCCCCTGGGTGTCTAGTTTTCAAAAATGTATAGGTTTCCTAGGTTTCCCCAGGTGCCCGCAGAGCTAGGGTTCAAAAACTACAGCTAGTCATTTTTCCAAAAAAGGGTCATTTTTCACTGCGAAATTGAGTTGCGACCAGGTTGTGTTTTGCGCCGTTTCCTGTCGCGGACACTAGGCCGAGCCACACAAGTGAGGTACCGTTTTTCTCGTAAGACTTTGGGGAACGCGGGGTGGGTGGAAATTTGTGGATCCACGCAGATTCCGGAACTTTCCACAACCGAAATGTGGGGAAAATGTGTTTTTTTTGCCAATTTTTTAGGTTTGCAAGGGATTCTGGGTAACAGACCCTGGTGGGAGGCAGTCAAGTCACCCCATCCTGGATTCCCCTGGGTGTCTAGTTTTCAAAAATGTATAGGTTTGCTAGGTTTCCCCAGGTGCCCGCAGAGCTAGGGTTCAAAAACTACAGCTAGTCATTTTTCCAAAAAAGGGTCATTTTTCACTGCGAAATTGAGGTGTGACCAGGTTGCGTTTTGCGCCGTTTCCTGTCGCGGGCACTAGGCCGACCCACACAAGTGAGGTACCGTTTTTCTCGTAAGACTTTGGGGAACGCGGGGTGGGTGGAAATTTGTGGATCCACGCAGATTCCGGAACTTTCCACGACAGAATTGTGGGGAAAATGTGGTTTTTTTGCCAATTTTTTAGGTTTGCAAGGGATTCTGGGTAACAGACCCTGGTGGGAGGCAGTCAAGTCACCCCATCCTGGATTCCCCTGGGTGTCTAGTTTTCAAAAATGTATAGGTTTGCTAGGTTTCCCCAGGTGCCCGCAGAGCTAGGGTTCAAAAACTACAGCTAGTCATTTTTCCAAAAAAGGGTCATTTTTCACTGCGAAATTGAGGTGTGACCAGGTTGCGTTTTGCGCCGTTTCCTGTCGCGGGCACTAGTCCGATTCACACAAGTGAGGTACCGTTTTTCTCGTAAGACTTTGGGGAACGCGGGGTGGGTGGAAATTTGTGGATCCACGCAGATTCCGGAACTTTCCACGACAGAAATGTGTGGAAAATGTGTTTTTTTGGCCAATTTTTTAGGTTTGCAAGGGATTCTGGGTAACAGACCCTGGTGGGAGGCAGTCAAGTCACCCCATCCTGGATTCCCCTGGGTGTCTAGTTTTCAAAAATGTATAGGTTTGCTAGGTTTCCCCAGGTGCCCGCAGAGCTAGGGTTCAAAAACTACAGCTAGTCATTTTTCCAAAAAAGGGTCATTTTTCACTGCGAAATTGAGGTGTGACCAGGTTGCGTTTTGCGCCGTTTCCTGTCGCGGCCACTAGGCCGATCCACACAAGTGAGGTACCGTTTTTCTCGTAAGACTTTGGGGAACGCGGGGTGGGTGGAAATTTGTGGATCCACGCAGATTCCGGAACTTTCCACGACCGAAATGTGGGGAAAATGTGTTTTTTTTGCCAATTTTTTAGGTTTGCAAGGGATTCTGGGTAACAGACCCTGGTGGGAGGCAGTCAAGTCACCCCATCCTGGATTCCCCTGGGTGTCTAGTTTTCAAAAATGTATAGGTTTGCTAGGTTTCCCCAGGTGCCCGCAGAGCTAGGGTTCAAAAACTACAGCTAGTCATTTTTCCAAAAAAGGGTCATTTTTCACTGCGAAATTGAGTTGCGACCAGGTTGCGTTTTGTGCCGTTTCCTGTCGCGGACACTAGGCCGAGCCACACAAGTGAGGTACCGTTTTTCTCGTAAGACTTTCGGGAACGCGGGGTGGGTGGAAATTTGTGGATCCACGCAGATTCCGGAACTTTCCACAACCGAAATGTGGGGGAAATGTGTTTTTTTTGCCAATTTTTTAGGTTTGCAAGGGATTCTGGGTAACAGACCCTGGTGGGAGGCAGTCAAGTCACCCCATCCTGGATTCCCCTGGGTGTCTAGTTTTCAAAAATGTATAGGTTTGCTAGGTTTCCCCAGGTGCCCGCAGAGCTAGGGTTCAAAAACTACAGCTAGTCATTTTTCCAAAAAAGGGTCATTTTTCACTGCGAAATTGAGGTGTGACCAGGTTGCGTTTTGCGCCGTTTCCTGTCGCGGGCACTAGGCCGACCCACACAAGTGAGGTACCGTTTTTCTCTTAAGACTTTGGGGAACGCGGGGTGGGTGGAAATTTGTGGATCCACGCAGATTCCGGAACTTTCCACGACAGAATTGTGGGGAAAATGTGTTTTTTTTGCCAATTTGTTAGGTTTGCAAGGGATTCTGGGTAACAGACCCTGGTGGGAGGCAGTCAAGTCACCCCATCCTGGATTCCCCTGGGTGTCTAGTTTTCAAAAATGTATAGGTTTGCTAGGTTTCCCCAGGTGCCCGCAGAGCTAGGGTTCAAAAACTACAGCTAGTCATTTTTCCAAAAAAGGGTCATTTTTCACTGCGAAATTGAGGTGTGACCAGGTTGCGTTTTGCGCCGTTTCCTGTCGCGGGCACTAGGCCGATTCACACAAGTGAGGTACCATTTTTCTTGTAAGACTTTGGGGAACGCGGGGTGGGTGGAAATTTGTGGATCCACGCAGATTCCGGAACTTTCCACGACAAATGTGTGGAAAATGTGTTTTTTTTGGCAATTTTTTAGGTTTGCAAGGGATTCTGGGTAACAGACCCTGGTGGGAGGCAGTCAAGTCACCCCATCCTGGATTCCCCTGGGTGTCTAGTTTTCAAAAATGTATAGGTTTGCTAGGTTTCCCCAGGTGCCCGCAGAGCTAGGGTTCAAAAACTACAGCTAGTCATTTTTCCAAAAAAGGGTCATTTTTCACTGCGAAATTGAGTTGTGACCAGGTTGCGTTTTGCGCCAGTTCCTGTCGCGGGCACTAGGCCGATCTACACAAGTGAGGTACCGTTTTTCTCGTAAGACTTTGGGGAACGCGGGGTGGGTGGAAATTTGTGGATCCACGCAGATTCCGGAACGTTCCACGACAGAATTGTGGGGAAAATGTGGTTTTTTTGCTAATTTTTTAGGTTTGCAAGGGATTCTGGGTAACAGACCCTGGTGGGAGGCAGTCAAGTCACCCCATCCTGGATTCCCCTGGGTGTCTAGTTTTCAAAAATGTATAGGTTTGCTAGGTTTCCCCAGGTGCCCGCAGAGCTAGGGTTCAAAAACTACAGCTAGTCATTTTTCCAAAAAAGGGTCATTTTTCACTGCGAAATTGAGGTGTGACCAGGTTGCGTTTTGCGCCGTTTCCTGTCGCGGGCACTAGGCCGATTCACACAAGTGAGGTACCGTTTTTCTCGTAAGACTTTGGGGAACGCGGGGTGGGTGGAAATTTGTGGATCCACGCAGATTCCGGAACTTTCCACGACAGAAATGTGTGGAAAATGTGGTTTTTTTGCCAATTTTTTAGGTTTGCAAGGGATTCTGGGTAACAGACCCTGGTGGGAGGCAGTCAAGTCACCCCATCCTGGATTCCCCTGGGTGTCTAGTTTTCAAAATTGTATAGGTTTGCTAGGTTTCCCCAGGTGCCCGCAGAGCTAGGGTTCAAAAACTACAGCTAGTCATTTTTCCAAAAAAGGGTCATTTTTCACTGCGAAATTGAGTTGTGACCAGGTTGCGTTTTGCGCCGTTTCCTGTCGCGGGCACTAGGCCGATCCACACAAGTGAGGTACCGTTTTTCTCGTAAGACTTTGGGGAACGCGGGGTGGGTGGAAATTTGTGGATCCACGCAGATTCCGGAACTTTCCACGACAGAAATGTGTGGAAAATGTGTTTTTTTTGCCAATTTTTTAGGTTTGCAAGGGATTCTGGGTAACAGACCCTGGTGGGAGGCAGTCAAGTCACCCCATCCTGGATTCCCCTGGGTGTCTAGTTTTCAAAAATGTATAGGTTAGCTAGGTTTCCCCAGGTGCCCGCAGAGCTAGGGTTCAAAAACTACAGCTAGTCATTTTTCCAAAAAAGGGTCATTTTTCACTGCGAAATTGAGGTGTGACCAGGTTGCGTTTTGCGCCGTTTTCTGTCGTGGGCACTAGGCCGATCCACACAAGTGAAATACCGTTTTTCTCGTAAGACTTTGGGGAACGCGGGGTGGGTGGAAATTTGTGGAACCACGCAGATTCCGGAACTTTCCACGACAGAAATGTGTGGAAAATGTGTTTTTTTTGCCAATTTTTTAGGTTTGCAAGGGATTCTGGGTAACAGACCCTGGTCGGAGGCAGTCAAGTCACCCCATCCTGGATTCCCCTGGGTGTCTAGTTTTCAAAAATGTATAGGTTTGCTAGGTTTCCCCAGGTGCCCGCAGAGCTAGGGTTCAAAAACTACAGGTAGTCATTTTTCCAAAAAAGGGTCATTTTTCACTGCGAAATTGAGGTGTGACCAGGTTGCGTTTTGCGCCGTTTCCTGTCGCGGCCACTAGGCCGATCCACACAAGTGAGGTACCGTTTTTCTCGTAAGACTTTGGGGAACGCGGGGTGGGTGGAAATTTGTGGATCCACGCAGATTCCGGAACTTTCCACGACCGAAATGTGGGGAAAATGTGTTTTTTTTGCCAATTTTTTAGGTTTGCAAGGGATTCTGGGTAACAGACCCTGGTGGGAGGCAGTCAAGTCACCCCATCCTGGATTCCCCTGGGTGTCTAGTTTTCAAAAATGTATAGGTTTGCTAGGTTTCCCCAGGTGCCCGCAGAGATAGGGTTCAAAAACTACAGCTAGTCATTTTTCCAAAAAAGGGTCATTTTTCTCTGCGAAATTGAGGTGTGACCAGGTTGCGTTTTGTGCCGTTTCCTGTCGCGGGGACTAGGCCGACCCACACAAGTGAGGTACCGTTTTTCTCGTAAGACTTTGGGGAACGCGGGGTGGGTGGAAATTTGTGGATCCACGCAGATTCCGGAACTTTCCACGACCGAAATGTGGGGAAAATGTGTTGTTTTTTGCCAATTTTTTAGGTTTGCAAGGGAATCTGGGAAACAGACCCTGGTGGGAGGCAGTCAAGTCACCCCATCCTGGATTCCCCTGGGTGTCTAGTTTTCAAAAATGTATAGGTTTGCTAGGTTTCCCCAGGTGCCCGCAGAGCTAGGGTTCAAAAACTACAGCTAGTCATTTTTCCAAAAAAGGGTCATTTTTCACTGCGAAATTGAGGTGTGACCAGGTTGCGTTTTGCGCCGTTTCCTGTCGCGGGCACTAGGCCGACCCACACAAGTGAGGTACCGTTTTTCTCGTAAGACTCTGGGGAACGCGGGGTGGGTGGAAATTTGTGGATCCACGCAGATTCCGGAACTTTCCACGACAGAAATGTGGGGAAAATGTGTTTTTTTTGCCAATTTTTTAGGTTTGCAAGGGATTCTGGGTAACAGACCCTGGTGGGAGGCAGTCAAGTCACCCCATCCTGGATTCCCCTGGGTGTCTAGTTTTCAAACATGTATAGGTTTGCTAGGTTTCCCCAGGTGCCCGCAGAGCTAGGGTTCAAAAACTACAGCTAGTAATTTTTCCAAAAAAGGGTCATTTTTCACTGCGAAATTGAGGTGTGACCAGGTTGCGTTTTGCGCCGTTTCCTGTCGCGGGCACTAGGCCGACCCACACAAGTGAGGTACCGTTTTTCTCGTAAGACTTTGGGGAACGCGGGGTGGGTGGAAATTTGTGGATCCACGCAGATTCCGGAACTTTCCACGACCGAAATGTGGGGAAAATGTGTTGTTTTTTGCCAATTTTTTAGGTTTGCAAGGGATTCTGGGTAACAGACCCTGGTGGGAGGCAGTCAAGTCACCCCATCCTGGATTCCCCTGGGTGTCTACTTTTCAAAAATGTATAGGTTTGCTAGGTTTCCCCAGGTGCCCGCAGAGCTAGGGTTCAAAAACTACAGCTAGTAATTTTTCCAAAAAAGGGTCATTTTTCACTGCGAAATTGAGGTGTGACCAGGTTGCGTTTTGCGCCGTTTCCTGTCGCGGGCACTAGGCCGACCCACACAAGTGAGGTACCGTTTTTCTCGTAAGACTTTGGGGAACGCGGGGTGGGTGGAAATTTGTGGATCCACGCAGATTCCGGAACTTTCCACGACAGAATTGTGGGGAAAATGTGTTTTTTTTGCCAATTTTTTAGGTTTGCAAGGGATTCTGGGTAACAGACCCTGGTGGGAGGCAGTCAAGTCACCCCATCCTGGATTCCCCTGGGTGTCTAGTTTTCAAAAATGTATAGGTTTGCTAGGTTTCCCCAGGTGCCCGCAGAGCTAGGGTTCAAAAACTACAGCTAGTCATTTTTCCAAAAAAGGGTCATTTTTCACTGCGAAATTGAGGTGTGACCAGGTTGCGTTTTGCGCCGTTTCCTGTCGCGGGCACTAGGCCGATCCACACAAGTGAGGTACCGTTTTTCTCGTAAGACTTTGGGGAACGCGGGGTGGGTGGAAATTTGTGGATCCACGCAGATTCCGGAACTTTCCACGACAGAAATGTGGGGAAAATGTGGTTTTTTTGCCAATTTTTTAGGTTTGCAAGGGATTCTGGGTAACACACCCTGGTGGGAGGCAGTCAAGTCACCCCATCCTGGATTCCCCTGGTTGTCTACTTTTCAAAAATGTATAGGTTTGCTAGGTTTCCTGTTAGAAATGAGGGGGCTCTGGTTGACGCAGGTGTGAACCTACAACAAGCAGGGACCCTTTACTTCTTGTCAGGGCGAAGGATGACTCCCCAGAATAACCCCTGCTCACCCTCTAGGTGCGTGGCGCGAGCAGTCTAGGCTAAGTCTCAGGCGTACACGGTTAAGCAAATGCAATTACACATATAGTAAACCCCCTGCATGCACCACAAATGGACACCAATCCGGTAGTATATAAAAATAAGCTTTTATGTAGTTTCAGCAGAGTTAAATACAAGGCCCAGTAACGTTGAACTGATGGGGCCACAATTCTTAGGAATACGGTAAAGTTCTCTTTGTACGGAAAGTTCTTTAGGCGGGCACAAGGTGACTGTAGGCCTCAGCACACTCTAGGCTGAGGTGGCGACTTGGAAGCCCACGGCAGATGACAGGGAAATAAGAACGTTGCGGACCCTGGATCCGATGCGAGCTCGCGGTCGAGTTCGTAAGTACAGTACCTTGTTTCTTGACGCAAAGGCGGGTGCGGGATTTCAGCGGCTCTTCGACAGAAGAGCGAGGCGGCGTCCGGGGCTCCCACACTTCACGAGGGTGTCTGATCTTCAGGCTCACGACAAGAGCGGGGTGTTGCAGGTGGCGGGTGAACAAAGCGGGGCAGCCGGGCACGCCGATGCGTCCGGGCTGTCCGAGGCTTGGAGATGCTCACAAACGCCGATTCCGGCGGGAGGGTGAAGGTGCACAGCGAGCCTCCACGAGCGAGGTGACGGGGCAGCCCAGCACAGCGTAGGGGGAGCGGCTCCGATCGAGCGAGGCTCTTCCCAAGGCGGGGGCGGCTAAGCAGTCCTGGTCACGGCTCAGGGAGGGACTGCGGCACGAGGGTCACAGCTCCGGCGAGGGAAAGGACACCACGGTCAAGCAGCAGGCGGGTGAAGATCAGGTAGAGCCCAATGGTCCTGGGGCTCCGTTCAGGGGGCAAGCTCGGTTCCAAGCCCTTGGAGATCGTTTTGGAAAAGCACAAGTCTTGAAAGTAAAAATAAAGCAAAGTCTTCAGCAACAGTTTCTCTTCTCCCCTTTGGCAGCGAGGTCACCACTGCAGGCCAATCCCCCAGGATAGGGACAGTCTTCCTCCTACAGCTTTCCCGGTGCCTCCTCCTCAGGCGGAGATTCTTCTTGGTCAAAAGCGGATCTAGTTTCTTAGGAGCAGGGCTCCTCCATTTATACAGCAAATCTTTTGTTCTCCCAGGCCAGGGGGGCCCTTGCCTAGTTCAGTCCGGTTTCTGAGCACTTTGTTTACGTGATGCAGGCTTCTTCTTTCAGAGTGCAGGGCAGAGTCATCAGACGCTCCACAGGGGGTGGAGCCGGCATCGAGGTAGCGGAGCACTGTCCTATTCAGAGCCTAGGAGCACTCCTCCCACCCATCTACCTGTCGATCGTCCTATTCATACCAGGCTACCTAGCCCTGCCCATCTGGGTTCCCCCAGCCCTGTCACTCACACCAGCCAGACATCCGATACACATCATGCAGAGGCGGCTGAAATGTTTAGGCAAGCAAAGGCCAACTTTCTAAAAGTGACATTTGCAAACCCGGAATATTAAAATAAACCTTGCGAAAAGATGTACCTTATTATTCCGAGTTCAGGCATACTAAACTCGATCTTCTACCATGTTCCCTGGGTCGGTTAGGATCATAGGGTGTAATAATCCAGGCCGCCCATACTGGCCTATGAGAACAGGGTAGCCTTGCAGTAGTGAACAACAAGATGGCGGTAATTCACTACTAGGACATGCCAGGCATCCGGGCTTGTCCTACCTTAGGCTTACAACGCACCCTGCCCGTGGGCCTACCAGAGGGGTGACTAACATGCAGCTAAGGGAAGGTTTTAGGGACTGGCAAGTGTGGGCACTTGCCGGTCAGCATGTCAGTACCAGACTGCACGCAGGTTCTGCGGTGGCAGACCTCAGACATATTTTACCGGCCGCTCCTGTGGGTGGCACAACCAGTGCTGCAAGCCCACCAGCGGTGTTCGCATTTACATGCCCTGGCGCCCCTGGCGCACTTTACTGGGGTCTGACAGTAAATCAAACAGTCCAATCATGGAATCCAACCAACATACACAATTTACATAGGGAGCACTCGCACCGCGACACTGGTTGGCAGTGGCACAGCGCGCTGAGCGGCCAACACCATAAAACACATGAGGCACAGCGACAAAAAGAGGAAGGGAGACTCACGCCAAGGTGCCAGGTCTAACACGTGTCCCCTCCAGCTGAAAAGTGGGGGGAACTACCCTACCCCAGGGAGTTCCTCATCACTAAGGCGGAAAAATCTGGACAGACCGTCAGCATTGGCGTGATCTGTACCAGGGCGATGTTCCACCGTGAAATCCATACCCTGTAGGGAAATGGACCACCTCAACAGCTTTGGATTCTCACCCCTCATATGCATCAACCATCTGAGGGGCCTGTGGTCCGTCTGAACCCGGAAGTGAGACCCAAACAAGTAGGGTCTTAGCTTCTTCAGCGCCCAGACCACAGCAAATGCCTCACGCTCAATAGCACTCCACCTTTGTTCCCGTGGAAGTAACCTCCTGCTAAGAAAGGCTACGGGTTGATCTAGGCCCTCCTCATTAATCTGTGAAAGAACAGCCCCCACACCATGCTCTGAAGCGTCTGTCTGAACGATAAACTCTTTGGAGAAGTTGGGAGCCAAGAGCACGGGCGCCGTGCACATAGCAGTTTTCAAGGCCTCAAAAGCTTTCTGACAGGTGTCAGTCCAGATCACTTTCCTGGGCTGCTTCTTCGAAGTCAGCGCTGTCAAGGGGGCAACCATGTTGCCATACCCCTTGACAAACCTCCTGTAGTACCCGGTGAGACCTAGGAAGGCTCTCACCTCCGTCTGGGTTTTGGGCGCCTCCCAATTCAGGATGGTTTCTATCTTGGGCTGAAGGGGTGCCACCTGGCCACTCCCAACTTGGTGTCCCAAGTACACCACGGAACCCTGCCCGATCTGGCACTTACTCGCCTTGATCGTGAGGCCTGCCTTGCGCAGCGCCATCAACACTTCCCCGAGGTGACGCAAGTGTTCCTCCCAAGTGGAGCTGAACACTGCGATGTCATCCAGGTAGGCTGCACTGAACGAATCCAGCCCAGCCAACACCTGGTTGACCAATCTCTGGAAGGTGGCAGGGGCATTCTTCATCCCAAATGGCATAACCCGGAACTGGTAGTGCCCATCTGGGGTGGAAAATGCTGACCTCTCTTTGGCCCCCTCGGTCAAGGCGATCTGCCAATACCCCGACGTTAAATCAAACGTGCTGAGGTAGTTGGCAGCCCCTAGCCGATCGATGAGCTCATCAGCTCTGGGGATGGGGTGTGCGTCGGTCCTAGTGACCGAATTGAGTCCTCTGTAGTCCACACAGAACCGGAGTTCGGGTGTGGCTCCCGGCGCTGCAGCCTTTGGGACCAAGACCACGGGGCTGGCCCAAGGACTGCTAGAAGACTCAATTACCCCGAGGGCAAACATCTTGGAGACCTCCTCCTTGATGCATGTCCTCACCCTGTCAGTCACCCGGTAGGCCTTGTGCCGCACAGGTGGACTATCCCCAGTGTCCACATCATGGACGCACCAATCAGTGACACCAGGGATCAGGGAAAACAGGTCAGAAAACTGTCCCAGCAGCTGGCGACAATCATTCTGTTGCTCAGGGGTCAGGGTGGAAGAGAGGATGACACCATCCACTGACCCATCTTGCTCCTTGGCTGACAGGAGGTCAGGAAGAGGTTCTGTCTCCTCTTCCATTCCAGCATCTGTTGCCAAGAGCATGCCCACTTGGGACCTCTCCAAGTGGGGCTTGAGGCGGTTGACATGTAGGACCCTTAAGGGGTTCCTCGGAGACTTCAGGTCCACCACGTAGGTAACAGGACTCTTGCGCTCCACCACCTCAAAGGGACCGGTCCACTTATCCTGGAGCGCACACGGCTCCACGGGGGCCAAGACCCATACTTTCTGTCCAGGCTGAAGCTCTACCAGAGTGGCATTCTGGTCGTACCACCGCTTCATCTCCTCCTGGCTGGCTTCCAGATTTGCCTCAGCAAGTTGCCTGAATCGCCTAGTCTGATTCCTGAAGGCCAGCATGTAACTATATACATTCTGGGGAGGCTTCCTGGGAGACTGCTCCCAGCCTTCCTTGACCAGACTTAGAGGTCCTCTGACGGGGTGACCATACAGAAGCTCAAAGGGACTGAACCCCAGAGACTTCTGTGGCACCTCACGGTAAGCGAAGAGAAGGCATGGTAAGAGGACGTCCCACTTGCGCCTCATGGGTCCTTCTAGGCCCATTATCATGCCTTTGAGGGTTCGGTTGAATCTCTCAACCAACCCGTTTCCTTGGGGGTGGTAAGGTGTGGTGAACTTGTAGGTTACACCACACTCTTGCCAAAGAGATTTCATGTACTTGGACATGAAATTGGTACCTCGGTCAGACACCACCTCTAGAGGGAATCCCACTCGGGAGAAAATTCCCATCAGTGCACGTCCCACCACGGGGGCCGTCACTGTCCTCAGAGGGATGGCTTCCGGGTACCGGGTGGCATGGTCCACCAGGATGAACCTATTGCCCATCGCTGTCTTGGGGTCCAGTGGCCCTACAATGTCAATCCCCACTCGCTGGAATGGGGTACCGACCACAGGGAATGGCTGGAGTGGAGCCTTCTGCTTCCTTCCACTCTTTCCACTTGCCTGGCAAGTCTGGCATGTCCTGCAGTGAGTATCCGAACTCCTGCGCATTTGAGGCCAATAAAAGTGGGTGACAAGCCTTTCAAAGGTCTTGTCCTGCCCCAAATGCCCTGCCAATGGCACATCGTGAGCCAGCCCCAGTAGGAAGGCTCTGAAGTCCTGGGGTACCACCAGCGCACGGGCTGACCCAGGCTCAGCAACCTTAGGCTCTGTATATAGGAGGTCGTTCTCCCAGTAAATGAAATGCGATCCTGACTGATCACCTGCGGCCTGGGCTGCAGCCTGCTGCCGCATACCCACGAGAGAAGGGCACTCCTTCTGTGCCTTACAAAAGTCCTCCCTGGTGGGACCCCCTTCCTGCTGCCAATGGGTCAGCTCCGGTAGGTCTCCCAGTTCAGCTATCTGTTCCCCTGTAGGCTCCAGGGCATCCCCCTCAAGGTCTGCTTCCTCCTGGACCGTGGGAACTTCAGGGGCCGGCTTCCCGCGCCCCTTGCCCCTTCTCTCTGAGGCCGGCTCCTGGGCCTCCCTCTCAGGCTCCAGGACCTCTCGAGTACCTTTACTGGCTGCCATGGACCGGGTGGTGACACACGCCCAATCCGGCATACCCAACATCTCCAGGTGAGCACTCCGCTCCACCTGAGCCCAAGGTGAGCTCTCCAAATCGTTCCCTAACAAACAGTCTACAGGCATGGCGAGCCTCACAGCTACCTGAAGAGTACCAGAGACCCCCCCCCACTCGAAGGGAACCTGAGCCACCTTGCAGTGTCTCTCTGTGTTGTCAGCGGCAACAACGGGATAGAATGCATTGGGGACCACCTGCTCCTGAGACACCAGGTGACACCTGACAGCTGTCACACTGGCTCCTGTATCTCTAAGAGCTTCCACCCTATGGCCATTTATGGTCACCCACTGCCTGTACTTCTTAGTGTTCTCAGGCAGCTGGGTTGGAGGGACCACTTCACGGTCTCCTAGCGAGACCAGGGACATCTCTGCGGGACCCCACCCACCTTGGACATCCCTCTCCTCCCCCAAGGCTACACTCGTCACCTGCCGGGGTGGAGCACCAGTGGGTGCGGGTTTACCAAACATCGGACACTTCACATCAGAGGCCAAATGCCCCAAATTGTTACACCTGTAACATCTTACGGGCCCCTTTGGAACAGGAGGACCTGTCGGGGCCCCGGTCGGTTTCTGGGGTGGGGGAGGCTGAGAACCCTTCCCTTGGTTCCCTTGGGGATTATTTTGGGGCCCTTTTTGGAACTGCTTCTGTTTACCCCTGTCCCCCCCACTCTTCTGCTGGGGACCCTGCCCACCCTTGGCGGAATCTCCCACGGTACCCTTGTGGACCCTGGTACTGACCCAGCGGTCCGCCTCCTCAGCAAGCTTCCTCGGGTTAGTCAGCTTACTATCGATCAGGTGCTGGCGTAGCTCAGGAAAACAATTACTGGACAAGTGCTCCCATGCCATTAGATCAAGCAGCCCTTGATAATCATTCACCTTACTACCCTTCACCCAACCATCCAGCGCTCTGCAAAAGAAAGTCACATACTCCACATACGTACTATTGGGAATCTTAGTGCAACCCCTGAACCTCTGTCTATATAACTCAGGGGTCAACCCATACCTAGCCATCAATGCTTCCTTCATATGGGAATAAGAATTACGAACATCAACAGGTAAATCTAACAGTGTGTCCCGCCCCTCACCCAGGAACCTTCCCCACAACCCCGCTCCCCAATCTTTCTCAGGGACCCGGTGGGAAGACATGGCTACCTCGTAGGCTCTGAACCACTGCCCGATGTCGTCATTCCTGAAGAACTCCTTCACTACATCCTTAGGAATATAAACTCTTGGTTCCGCCGATCCTGGCGGTGTGCTGCCACCAGAGGGATTAAGCTCCAAACTTTTGGCTTTCAGCTCCAGCTCCCTCAGCTTCATGTCATGCTCTAATTGTAGTTTCTTTTCTTCCATGGCTAATCTTTGTTTTTCCATATCCATCTGCCCATGGAGTTTTGCCATTTCCACCTCGTGTGCCCGGGTTGCTGCCCTGTCCGCCAACTCCTCGGGCGACAGGCATCTGCCGAACTCATGGACACTTTCTGGGGGAATCACTTCCACCTGATTCTCTGGTGCCTTTGACTCATACCAGGCCCTCAGCGCCTTCACGAGTTGGGCCTTGTTTTTTAATCCAGTTTGGGCGATCCTGAACTTGGAGCACAAACCTTTCAAGTCTTCATTGGTACGATCCATAAGCGCGCCTTCTTCCCAATCTACGTCCTCAAATCCAGAGATTATGGAAGCCGCCCTTCCGGCGGAAAGTGAACCAGGCATGGCTCTAACAACGGAGATTCTTGGCAAAACAAAAAACAAATGCTAGCCTTGTGGCTGTGTTACTGGTCTGCTCTTACTACGTGGCGATCAGTGATTCACTATACGTAAACCACAAATGCAAATCCGTAAATCCCACCGCTGCCACCAATGTTAGAAATGAGGGGGCTCTGGTTGACGCAGGTGTGAACCTACAACAAGCAGGGACCCTTTACTTCTTGTCAGGGCGAAGGATGACTCCCCAGAATAACCCCTGCTCACCCTCTAGGTGCGTGGCGCGAGCAGTCTAGGCTAAGTCTCAGGCGTACACGGTTAAGCAAATGCAATTACACATATAGTAAACCCCCTGCATGCACCACAAATGGACACCAATCCGGTAGTATATAAAAATAAGCTTTTATGTAGTTTCAGCAGAGTTAAATACAAGGCCCAGTAACGTTGAACTGATGGGGCCACAATTCTTAGGAATACGGTAAAGTTCTCTTTGTACGGAAAGTTCTTTAGGCGGGCACAAGGTGACTGTAGGCCTCAGCACACTCTAGGCTGAGGTGGCGACTTGGAAGCCCACGGCAGATGACAGGGAAATAAGAACGTTGCGGACCCTGGATCCGATGCGAGCTCGCGGTCGAGTTCGTAAGTACAGTACCTTGTTTCTTGACGCAAAGGCGGGTGCGGGATTTCAGCGGCTCTTCGACAGAAGAGCGAGGCGGCGTCCGGGGCTCCCACACTTCACGAGGGTGTCTGATCTTCAGGCTCACGACAAGAGCGGGGTGTTGCAGGTGGCGGGTGAACAAAGCGGGGCAGCCGGGCACGCCGATGCGTCCGGGCTGTCCGAGGCTTGGAGATGCTCACAAACGCCGATTCCGGCGGGAGGGTGAAGGTGCACAGCGAGCCTCCACGAGCGAGGTGACGGGGCAGCCCAGCACAGCGTAGGGGGAGCGGCTCCGATCGAGCGAGGCTCTTCCCAAGGCGGGGGCGGCTAAGCAGTCCTGGTCACGGCTCAGGGAGGGACTGCGGCACGAGGGTCACAGCTCCGGCGAGGGAAAGGACACCACGGTCAAGCAGCAGGCGGGTGAAGATCAGGTAGAGCCCAATGGTCCTGGGGCTCCGTTCAGGGGGCAAGCTCGGTTCCAAGCCCTTGGAGATCGTTTTGGAAAAGCACAAGTCTTGAAAGTAAAAATAAAGCAAAGTCTTCAGCAACAGTTTCTCTTCTCCCCTTTGGCAGCGAGGTCACCACTGCAGGCCAATCCCCCAGGATAGGGACAGTCTTCCTCCTACAGCTTTCCCGGTGCCTCCTCCTCAGGCGGAGATTCTTCTTGGTCAAAAGCGGATCTAGTTTCTTAGGAGCAGGGCTCCTCCATTTATACAGCAAATCTTTTGTTCTCCCAGGCCAGGGGGGCCCTTGCCTAGTTCAGTCCGGTTTCTGAGCACTTTGTTTACGTGATGCAGGCTTCTTCTTTCAGAGTGCAGGGCAGAGTCATCAGACGCTCCACAGGGGGTGGAGCCGGCATCGAGGTAGCGGAGCACTGTCCTATTCAGAGCCTAGGAGCACTCCTCCCACCCATCTACCTGTCGATCGTCCTATTCATACCAGGCTACCTAGCCCTGCCCATCTGGGTTCCCCCAGCCCTGTCACTCACACCAGCCAGACATCCGATACACATCATGCAGAGGCGGCTGAAATGTTTAGGCAAGCAAAGGCCAACTTTCTAAAAGTGACATTTGCAAACCCGGAATATTAAAATAAACCTTGCGAAAAGATGTACCTTATTATTCCGAGTTCAGGCATACTAAACTCGATCTTCTACCATGTTCCCTGGGTCGGTTAGGATCATAGGGTGTAATAATCCAGGCCGCCCATACTGGCCTATGAGAACAGGGTAGCCTTGCAGTAGTGAACAACAAGATGGCGGTAATTCACTACTAGGACATGCCAGGCATCCGGGCTTGTCCTACCTTAGGCTTACAACGCACCCTGCCCGTGGGCCTACCAGAGGGGTGACTAACATGCAGCTAAGGGAAGGTTTTAGGGACTGGCAAGTGTGGGCACTTGCCGGTCAGCATGTCAGTACCAGACTGCACGCAGGTTCTGCGGTGGCAGACCTCAGACATATTTTACCGGCCGCTCCTGTGGGTGGCACAACCAGTGCTGCAAGCCCACCAGCGGTGTTCGCATTTACATGCCCTGGCGCCCCTGGCGCACTTTACTGGGGTCTGACAGTAAATCAAACAGTCCAATCATGGAATCCAACCAACATACACAATTTACATAGGGAGCACTCGCACCGCGACACTGGTTGGCAGTGGCACAGCGCGCTGAGCGGCCAACACCATAAAACACATGAGGCACAGCGACAAAAAGAGGAAGGGAGACTCACGCCAAGGTGCCAGGTCTAACACTTCCCAAGGTGCCCGCAGAGCTAGGGTTCAAAAACTAGAGCTAGGCACTTTGCAAAAAAAGGGTAATTTTGCATTGTGAAAATGTGGTGTGACCACGTTGCGTTTTGCGCCGTTTCCTGTCGTGGGCACTATGCCTACCCACACAAGTGAGGTACCATTTTTATCGGGAGACTTAGGGTAATTCAGATTTGTAAAGGAACTGTTATTATCTATTGACTTTCCATGCATTTCTGCTTTCCAAATGAAAGATATTGTGTAAAAAAGAAGTCATTCTAAAAAATGACTGATAATTCTCATGCTAGTATGAGTATTCCCAATTTCAGAAATGTGCAAATATCTACTGTTTCTAAACTCTATATTTTGTTCCCAAATCAGAAATACATAGGTGTCTTTCATACCGTTTTTTCCATGTACACTTTTTTACAGAATAATTACTATATACCCGATACATAATAAAAAACCATTGCAAGTTACTACTCAGTTTTTGGCTCTGGGTTCGTCGGGTTCTTGGTGAACCTACAAGTCCTGTATATCCCCACAACCAGTAATGTCCAGCGGATGCAACGGTAAATTGCTTTCAAAGAGCTGTCATAATTAGAAGAAGTTACAGGTGAAAACGTTGACACAAAAGGCTGTTTTTTTCCACTGAATTTCAATGTATCCTACATTTAACTGTTTGTTTCTATAAAAAAACCTTGATGGATCTACACAAATGACCCCTTGCTGAATTCAGAATGTTGTCTTCTTTTCAAAAATGTATAGCTTTCCAGGATCCACTATTGCTTTTGTACCCATTTCAGCCACTAACTGGAAGGAGGTCAAAAGCACAAAAAATTGCAAAAATAGGCTATGTCCCAGAAAAATGCCAAAACTGTGTAAAAAATGTTGGATTTCCATCAAAAGTCAAATATCCCCGAAAAGCTGGGAAAATGGTGATTTCAACCCCACAAACCCTTTTTTGATAACATTTGCAGGGAAAAACCCAGATGCTTTCATTTGCAGCCCGTTTTTCAAATTTTTCCAAAAAACCCCAAAATTTTGCTGTATTTTGGCTCTTTTCTGTGACCCCTCCAGGGGAATCCACAAACCCTGGGTACCTTTAGAATCCCCATGATGTTGGAAGAAAAGGACGCAAATTTGGCGTGGCTACCTAATGCGGTCAAAAAGTTACAGGGGCCTAAGCGCGCACTACCCCAAATAGCCAAAAAAAGGCCTGGCAGAGGAGGGGCAAAAGGCCTGGCAGCGAAGGGGTTAAGACAAAATCCTAATTTAAGACAAATCCTAACTTTACTACTACTAATTGCCTTCTGTCAATACCAAAAGTTGTGAATTTAGGATTTTGTCTCAGATTAGTTCTGTGAATAGACCCCATTGTCTTTTCTGAGAAAAAATAATTTGTTATGATTTTGTAATATAATTTATGAGAAGAATGAGATATTTATTTACATTCAAAAAGTATTATTACAGTTGAATTGGTATTTTGTGGGAGAAGAGCATTTTGTTGGTTTGGACTAGGATTTTTTTTTTCTGTTCAAAAACTTTATCAACATTTTTATTTGTTGAAAAAATTACCTTGGTATGTTTCTTGTTTTGTTGTTCATCTTTAAGAAGGGAAGATACGTTTGTAGTTGTCCAATCTGGAGAAAAAAATAAAATTGTTTAAAAAATGTAAATGATATTTATTTCTATTTATCAACCTGTTTTTAACTTACAATATCATTGATTTTGTGGTTTTTCATGTTTAATTTTCAATATAATGTAACTTTTTTTAGACCACCATCCAGCTCTTTCCCTGAGGCAAGCACATGTTGGAGTAGGAATAGTAATTTTACCCCCACCACCATCCAGCACTTTCCCAGAGGCAAGCACCTGTCGGAGTAGGAATAGTAATTTTACCCCCACCACTATCCAGCACTTTCCCTGAGGCAAGCACATCTCGGATTAGGAATAGTAAATTAGCCCCCACCACCATCCAACACTTTCCCTGAGGCAAGCACCTGTCGAAGTAGAAATAGTAACTTTGCCCCCACCACCATCCAGCACTTTCCCTGAGGTAAGCACATTGCAGAGTAGGAATAGTACATTTGCCCCACCACTATCCAGCACTTTCCCTGTTGGAGTAGGAATAATAATTTTGCAACAATCACCGTCCCACACTTTCCCTGAGGTAAGCACATGGCAGAGTAGGAATAGTACATTTGCCCCACCACTATCCAGCACTTTCCCAGAGGCAAGCACCTGTCAGAGTAGGGATAGTAATTTAGCAACCACCACCGTCCCCCACTTTCCCTGAGGGAAGCGTGTGTCGAAGTAAGAATAGTAAATTTGCCCCCACCACCATCCTGCTCTTTCCCTGAGGCAAGCACATGTCGGAGTAGGAATAGTAATTTGGACCCCACCACCATCTAGCACTTTCCCTTAGGCAAACACATGTTGGATTAGGAATAATAATTTTGCCCCCACGACTATCCTGCACTTTTCATGAGGGAAACACTTGTCGGAGTAGGAATAGGAAATTGGCACCCACCACCATTTAGGTTTTTGCCTTTGGCAAGCACAGTAAGGAGTAGGCTGATATTAGTAGTTTGTTATAAAAAAAAGTTTGGAGTATGGCTTTTAAATATGTACAGTCTTATAAAAAAAGAACATTTTGATGTTTGTTCTATTTATTTTTTAAATTGTTTTACTTACATTTTTTATATATTGAATACCTGTCGTGAAGTGTGTTTTTATCACGTCTTTTTAAATTTTCAAAGATGCTGTAAAAAAATTAAATGGTATATGCTAACTTATTTTACGATATGTTGTAGCTTTTTACTAGAAATATATTTACACTACCCCAAACAAAACCCCTATTTTCGCTGTATCCCGTACCACCGCCATCCAGCACTTTCCCTGAGGCAAGTACTTGTTGGAGTAGGAATAGTAATTTTGCCCCCAACACTATTCAATCAATCAATCAATCAATCAATAAATCAATCAGGGAATTGTAAGTGCGCTACTCACCTGTGAGGGTCCCAAGGCGCTGAGGGGTGGGGGTCCGCAGATCTGTTTAGCCGAAGAGCCAGGTCTTGAGGGTCTTCCTGAAGGGGATCAGGGAGGGGGCGCGTCTGATGTCTGCCGGTAGCTCGCTCCAGGTCTTGGCTGCAATGTGAGAGAAGGATCTTCCGCCTGCTCTGGCTCTGTGGATGCACGGGGTTTCGATCAGTGCGAGATTGGAAGATCTGAGGTTTCTTTTGGGTGCGTGGAAGTTGATTCTGTTGTTGAGGCATTTGGGTCCATTTTTGTGTAGGCAGTCGTAGGCGTGGGTGAGGAATTTGAAAGTGACTCTTTTCTCCACGGGGAGCCAGTGGAGACTTCGTAGGTGTTGACTGATGTGTTTGTGTTGGGGGATGCAGAGGACGAGTCTGGCGGCGGTGTTCTGTATTGTCTGGAGTTTGCGGAGTAGGGACTTATTGATGCCGGCGTGGAGTGCGTTTCCATAGTCCAGTCTGCTGGTGATGAGTGCGTGGGTGACTGTCTTCCTTGACTCAGGGGAGATCCACTTGAAGATCTTGCGGAGGATGCGGAGGGTGTTGAAGCAGCTGGAGGTGACGGCGTTGACCTGTCGATTCATGGTGAGTGATGAGTCGAGTACGATGCCGAGGTTCTTGGCGTGGTCTGAGGGGGTAGGTGGGCTTCCGAGGGCAGTCGGCCACCAGGTGCTGTCCCATGTTGAAGGGGTGGTACCGAGGATGAGGACTTCTGTCTTCTTGGCATTGAGCTTCAGGCAGCTGTTGGTCATCCAGACTGCAACGTCTTTCATTCCTTTCTGGAAGTTGAGTTTGGCAGTGGTGGGGTCTTTGGTGAGGGAGAGGATGAGCTGGGTGTCGTCGGCGTAGGATACGATGTTGAGGCCGTGTTGTCGGACGATGGCTGCGAGGGGGGCCATGTAGATGTTGAAGAGGGTGGGGCTCAGGGATGAACCTTGTGGGACTCCGCAGGTGATTTTCGTGGGGTCGGAGAGGAAGGGTGGGAGTCTGATCCTCTGGCTTCTTCCGGTGAGGAATGATCGGATCCAGTCCAGGGCTGTTCCTTGTATGCCTGCGTCGTGTAGTCTGGCGACTAGTGTGCGGTTGGAGACAGTGTCGAAGGCCGCTGATAGGTTGAGTAGGATGAGGGCTGCGGAGTGGCCTTGGTCCAGGAGGTTGCGGATGTCATCTGGAGACCTGCGGGCCAATGTGCATTCATAGAAAGCGTTGTAGGACTTTCGTTTTGGTGTTGAGTAAAATGGTGGTTTATTTGTTATGCTGCAGTTTATGGTTGTTTTATTTTGCTTAATAATATGGTTTTTACATTGCTTTTTATTGTAATGTTTAATTATGTTTATGCTTTTTTTTGGTGCACTCTTTTTTTAAAAATATGTTTGTAATTTTATTATGACATGTTCGTTTTTTAATTATATTGTTTTGCTCTGTCGTATTTTTATTCGTTATTTTTAATTGATCGTTTTTTAAAAATATTAAATTATCTGTTGCTTATTTTTCTGTGAATATTTATAATAATACACAGGTATTAATTTTAATACTCAGGTATTCATTTAAGAGACATGTGTATTAATACACTACCCCACCCAAACCCCCTATTTTCCCTGCATCCCGTCCCAGAGGTAACTTAATCTTTTAATAAAAAAAGCAAAACCGAAAATGTATATGAGTATATATTTGAATACTCGAGTATTAATTTTAATGCTCAGGTATTACTTTAAAATACCTGTGTATTAATACAATGCCTCACCCAAAAACCCTATTTTCCCTGCATCCCGTGCCAGGGGTTTAATATACTTAAATATGCGTTGTAATGGGATGCGTTGTAAATGTTTGCATTGTAATTGTAGTTTTAGTGCATTGATATTATTTTGTGTTGTACTGATATGCGTTGTAAAAACATGAGATGTAATGGTAGCTGCGTTGTAAAATCCACATTGTAAAAGTATGCGTTGTAATGGCTCGCGTTGTGACGTCATATATTCTGATAAGTCAGGGAAGCAGAGATGGATGTTGCCAGATGGTATATTCTTCCTGTAGTTACTATGGCCCATGGCCTAGCCCATGTTGGTGCTAAGGGTATTTGCAGGTTGTTAGCTCCTGTATTGCAGAATGATAACATATCTAAGACTGCTGCCTATTTTGTGAAGTGTTGCATGATATGCATGATGCACAACTCTGGGAAAGGTATCCCTACACCACCCGGAAATTTTGCACCACCTACATATTCCTTTGAGGTCCTCCAGCTTGATTACATCGAGTTAGATAGGGTCAATAACCTGAAGTATGTGTTAGTAGTTGTATGTGCATTCGGCAAGTGGGTTGAGGTTTACCCCACTAAAGAGAACACAGCCCTGGCGACGGCAAAGGTACTCCTGAAGGAGTTCTTTCCTCGCTTCAATTTGCCCCACTTGATCTGGAGTGATAACGGAAGTCACTTTAATGCCAGGGTCATACAGCTAATCAGCGATGGGCTGCACTTAAGCAGAAGTTTCATGCTGCAAATCATCCGTAGTCAGCAGGTTTGGTTGAGAAGTACAGCAGTACTCTCAAACTGAAGTTGGCAAATATTCAGGAGTCAGCAGGACTAAAATGGCCCGATGCTTTACCATTAGCTCTCTTGGACACGAGAACTATGGCTCATTCTAGAACAGGATTGTTACCCTACAAGGCCGTCTTCGGGCACCCAGCAAATGTCTGGGGCGTCCCGTGACCTCGTCGGTTTTCTGAGATAGAGTACCCCCTATTGACAGACTACCTCTATCACTTAACTGAATATTTGCGTTCTATTCACCAGCAGATTCATGAAAGCCTCCCACCTGTACCTGAGGGGCCCGGACATGATATAAGGCCTGGCGACTTTGTGATGGTCCAGCGATTCCAGCGGAAGAAAAGTCTGAAGTCTACCTGGACGGGACCGATCCAGGTCCTCCTCGCGACCCGCACAGCCATAAAGGTCGACGGTCGAAAGACCAGTGGGTGAGGGATGGAGTAGGGGACTCAGAGTGCAAACAAGTTTCACGATTCGTTCCTTTCTCCGATGCCAAGCTCATATGGACCGAAACTAACATAGAAAATGATGAGGTGTTGAATGCTGCGACACCCCCGGAGATCAGAGCTACCAAGTCCGAGCTTTCTTCAGCTGGACCCTCAGTTATTAAGCCCCTTTCTATTGACACTGCTGAGCCTGATCCCCTTTTCAGTGACCCCTCTGTGCCTGGAGTAGCTAGGTACAATTTGCGCCCTCAACAGAGTAACAGTGTACCAAAGGAAAAGTCAGATTAGTTAGGGATGGGCTGTACAAGTTAGGGCGTACTCTGCTGTAATACCAATAGTGTTAGTTTAGGCCGAGACGAGATTGGTGCACTGTTCCGGACATTGTACAGGGTAAGTTGAATGTGCTCTCCAGGAGGGGAGTACATTACCCTGCAATGTAGGATACGGATACGAGCTAGGACTGAGCCGCACCACCGCCGGTGCTCAAGAGCGCCAACGTTGATGACCAATAGGAGCCTGCCAGTGAGGCTCTAACGGACACTGACAACATTCATCCCCACTATCAGTTTCATTTTATACCTTTGTCTCACAGTGTATCCATTTGGTCGACCTATTGAGGAGGAGGAACAGCCATTTGCAGCACCGCTTTTAGAGCGGGATTGGTCTAGTTGGTCTGGTGGGTCCACAAAGAGTAAAATAGTTTTTGTAGTGATCGTTGTGATTTCTTTAATAACGGTACTTGGAATAACATGGTTCCTGGAGGAGAAATATCAAGTACATTCTTTGGTTGGTACGACGACTCCTTCCCCCGAGCATGTTTTTGTCACTTTGGCACCACACAAGGCAATACATAGGTTGTCTTAAACTGAAAATGATTTTGTGCAAATGTTGCATCAAGTTCACAATGTTTCCAACAAAACAAAGTGTTGGGTTTGCGGATTGCTTCCCTCAGTAACTCACAAAGTTGAAAATGTGTTGTCCATGCCACTGTCAATCATTAGTAGTGGTGAGGGTTGGTTTGAATTGCTTAGTATGGTGCAACAACATTCTACACTCCCTACTCTGAATAAGGCACCTGCTCATTCTCGCAATATGGTACAGAATGTACAATCTCATCATAGGGTTCCTCTCGGAAGATCTGCAGGACAGGAGATGTTTGGTAGGATGTTTCTAAAGTCTTGTATGAACGCATATAAAACTGTAAAGAATGAGACATGGCTTCAAATGAAAATGGCTGATTTTCAGGGGTTTAACACTTCTGAGTATGTGCAGTCTTTCAAGGCTCGTAATGTTACGGAGGAAAAGACAATGCCAGTGTTGGTGATAAACACAACAGCTAGCTTCTGTGTCCAGGGACAGGGAAGGTAGTGATAGGGGAGGGCAGATGCAATTCCACTTATAAATAGAGACTGACCGATAGTCCGCCCTTAATTCCACCCTCCAAAGTTTATTTTGTCTTCGGATCCCTCACTTATTTATGGCTCCCAAGGGGCTGGTTGGTTGGATGTTATCTCTCTTTCCTCCTTCCCCCTGTGTATGTTGCTCCATCCGATCATCACAGAGTTCATCAGTTGCAGTGTAGGAGTACACGCCTGTCCCGAATAAAAAGGGTTCTTGATCCGAAGGATGTAGATCAGACAGATACAGCCACACAATAATTTTAAAATGCCGCAAAGGGCCTTCCCCCCTTTTGGGGCCCTATAGTCAATTTTGTAGAAATGTGTCGGCTCGCTAGAGTTGTGGAGGCAGTTATCAATACCACAGCGGGGATAGCGACATATATTACAGCAGAGCTCCAGGCTACAAGATTAGTTACTTTACAGAACCGGATGGTGTTACACGTCATCCTTGCAGACCAAGGAGGGGCCTGTCGTGTCATTGGTAGTAGCTGTTGCATGTACATACCTGATTACGCACCCAGTGTCTATTCAGCGATACGGAAATTACATAGGTTATCAGCCGAAATACACCAGGAGAGAGGTACCTGGACACTATTGGGGTGGTTCTGAAGTACACTGACGACATGGTGTTGGAAGATACTTATCTTTTTGGTAATAGTTGCAAGCGTTATTTTGTCATGTTGCCTTTGCATACACTGCCCCCCGGCATGTTGTGCCTGTTGTGTCAGTGCTCTGGCACCCAAAAGAAAAATATCAATACCTGATAATAACACGATGATCATGCTGCAGAAAAGTGTTGGGGAAATTATGAAAATAGATGAGGATATATTTGAGTCTACGTCATCTCTTGCAATGTCTATTCCTGATCATGAGTATATGGACTGCTCTGTGTGTTGATGTCTTTTTGCCAACATGAAAAAGTAATGTCTTTTTTCCTTAGGGTAAAATGGGTTTAGCGAAATGCTAAAAGGAGGGTCTGTTGGAATATAATAAAATGTGTTCGCTGTATTGCTATGTGATGTTTAGCTTAAGTTACAATTAGCAGCACCATTTTACGTTTAGCCGCCATGTTGTGTCAGGATCGAAATGTATTTTCTACTCGGCTCTGCTAGAAGCAGCCCTGATGCATTTTTTTTTCCTCTCTCAAGTTTGGGCCTCGCTGTACTAATGAATATATTGTTATTGCTAGTACATACCTTTCTCACAAGATATAAGCCTGCTCCCACCAGCTGGGCTATGGGCGCAGGCAGAGTGACCTTGGCACACAGATAGTGTGTGCCCAGTCTCAGAATCGAAAAAATTTCTTCTGTACATTCATTGTGTAGCTGGTCCCAACTGGAAAGTTCCAGTTTGGGCGTGTTTTACTGATTCTGAATCCTACATAATATAATACCATGAGTTCTGATGTCAGTTCCCTCTGCAGCACCCCAAACGACTGGGCAGACGGGACTCTGCTATAGTGTACCTGAATAAACATATACTTGGTTTGTATTCTCTACTGTCTGACCGACTCTTCATTTGTATGGAAGTCTGAGAGTTGGTCGCGAGTGACCCAGGTGACCTGAAACGGGTCACTTCCTTAAAGAGACATAAGTTAGTTATAGATTCCTTACCGCCCCACCCATCCTCCCCGCTCTGCGAACTGATTTCTAGGGATAGGGACTCCCTTACAGGGCCCTAGTTGTGGTGCACCATTGAGCAGTGTCTTTCATGGCTCTGCGCTTCTGGTGTGGAAAGTCGTGTCAGAACTGATGTGAGCGCGCAGGAGCGGTGTCTAAGTAGACACCTGAACGTCATCCCAGCGACCACAACGATGACGATGGACACGGAGTCGACCAACGTCACCCATCGACGTGCAGGGGCAATGCTAAGAAAAAATTATTTGGATCCAGACTGACGCCTAGGGGTAATTCTAAGGTAAGGAATCTATAACTAACTTATTTCTCTTACAGATACATTGTTACCGAAGGTAAGTATCTTGTCCTTCTGAGTATGTGCTTCTGCCCTCGGATCAGGCTCCCACATCCAGAACAATTCCTGTCACAGCAACATGGCAGGGTCCTTCACTTAAACCTGCACAATTTAAAGCTTCATATGTGAATATTGAGGAGCAGCAGTTAATTGCATTTGATCAAACCTCCAAAATGGTGGATGTCCAGACGGCCTTCCATGAACTCTAATTTTGTAGGGCACTGTGACAAATTTGGAGGCTGGTGTGGAGTTTACAAAACAGACTCTTTGTAAGCCATGCTGTTGGATGTTCCCCTGTCTTTAGCTTAGCAAAGGCTTGCAGTGGGCAGTATTAAAAGTTATTTGTAGGCTCTTTCAGCCTTTCTGTTTGCCAGACAATGTGCCCTTGTTTAAATCAGCTGTTGTGATGTGGTTTATTTAAGGTTTGAGATACATGTTCCTTCCCAAACCTTTTGTAATGCAACAGTGGCACCTTAACGTGGTCTTGACGTTTCTCATGTGTATGTCCTACGGGCTTATGCACACCTGCTTGTTGCTCTTTCTGACTCCAAAGACTGTCTTTCTCAATGCGATCACTTCAGCTCATCAATTGAGTGAACTTCAGGCACTGTTGGTGCAAACACCCTCTGGCAGCCTTCTTGCCTAAAGTCGTCACTTCCTTCCATGTTGTGCAACCCATCATTCTGCCAGCATTCTGTACCCATTTTCGCCCCTCAAACGATTGCAAGAGGCTTTATCGGTTGGACCCCAAAAGGGTTTTAAACATTGACATCGATTGCACCCAGGATTACTGGGTGGACGATCAGCTTTTTGTGGGGTTCTCCGGGCAAAGATAGGGGAGGCGATGCTGAAGACGAACTTGTTCAGGAGGATAGTCCCCTTCATTAGGTTCTGCTACACACTAGCCATAAAGCATTCTCTAGAAGGTCTGAGAGCCCATTCCACCAGGGTCAAGGCTGCTACCAATGTGTTAGCATGTTGAGTGCCAGTCCTTAATATCTGCCATGCTGTAACATTGGTGTCGGGGCATAATTCAGAAAATACTACTGCCTTGACAACCAGGAAGGACGTTTTTCCTCCATTTAGTTCTTCAGGACTTTTAGGTGAGTCCATTCCACATACCCTGAGTGAAGAATCTGTGATTAGAAATATCCATCACAGGAACAAGTTACCCTTGGTAAAGCTCTTTCAAGTGGATACTCTATATAACCACACTAACTAGTCGTATACAGCAGCATTGGGGAGAAAGTTTCTGGATCCAGTCTGGTACCCAGTAAATATTCTAAGGTGAGGAATCTTCGGGTAGATAGAGTATCCACCAGGAGGAGCCTTACTAAAGGCAAGTAACTTGATCATTTTGTGTGAAGGCTGATAAACCCCCCTCCCCCCCCCCCCCTCCCTGGTAGTCAATTGCTAATTTTACAAGGGGGAAAGTGACTACTAGACCATTAGTAAGAAATGTTATGATTTCTAACATTTGCAAGACTGCCTGAAGAGCTTTCATGCATTCAACAAACATTTCTGTTGTGTTCTAGACTACAGTGCAGAACTTGTTTAATTGTCTGACTTTTATTGTTTACCATCACTTTAAATTAGATGGGCTATCTACTGCATTCAGTGTTTAGAACTATCTTTGAAGATACCCCGATGGAGAAGGAGACAGTATTACAATCCTACTTCTCCAACACAAGATGTTATAAACAACCCATCCTCCTCCCTGCCAAAGGCTACATTGTATTCCACCAGGGAGCCTGGATTGATACAATTGTAGCAAGGATGATGCCCCTGCGTAACAATTATAAATCAGTAAAGCATACTGTTTCAATAGTTCAAAATATCCTAAAGTGTGTCTCATTTATTGGGAACTAACATATTAAATATATATAACAATTATTTTAGTAATATGTACAAAAAATAAGAAAGGTACATATTGTACATACATCCTGACCACAAGAGATGCAGTGCTCAATGATTGTTCAACGGACGCCATGTGCTGAACAACAATCATATTTTCAAGCAACAGAGGCAAAGGAACTGTGTGTATTTGTAAAGCTCACGAACACCAGCAAGGGTACCCCTCCGCTGCAATATCGAAATGTATTGTGTGGAGACACTTCTTAAAGTTTATGTTAATGGCAGTGGTCACATCCATGGCACTGGTACTTTTAGGCAAGTATATGTGGGCTATCGTTAGGACGGATTAAAAAATGTGTACCAGCTGAAATAAAGGGAGCAAGAAATAACAACACTTGGAAGGCATACATCAGTACTAGTAAGAGAAAGCACAAAGTTGTCACTCCAAAATTGATGTAAATATCAATGAATATTGGGCCAGAGGTGCGAACAGACAGGACGCAAATAGTGGGTGCAAATTTTACAAGTAGGTTGCGCCACAAAATGCCCATTCACAGAAGGGTATTATAATGAGCAGCCTAATGAATATTAATTTGGCAGGTCTGTATTTGCGACCACCTACAATTGTCTACCAATGGAGGGATGGTGGCCTGCAAGAGACTACAGAATCCGTGAGTTCACATTCCCAGAAATAAAAAATGATTCCTATTTTTAAAGTAATTTGGGCGGGGCATGCAGTGATCCCATGGACCACTGTTTACCTCCACCTAGGCTTCCCAGCATAATTTCCTAAGGAGGCATCTGTCCATAAAGAACAGAGTCCCCTTTGTGCAATTAAAGTCATACTATAGCAAATTACAAATGGGAGAGAACATCGCCTCATAGTTGTGATACGCAATGATTTGCCAAACCCCTTTTGCAGAATTTGCAACAGTTTTGTACATCTGGCCTGCTGACCTATTTTCTGTACATCTATGAGAGGCCTCATCTAATAGAAAGCTATAGCCCATGGGGGGGTCATCGTCTATGATATGACAGCCATAGTTTAGGATGCAGGGTTCAGTGGTTTATGTTTAAATATTGTTTATGGTAGAATGTAACTAAGAGAACACAACTACAACCTTGTGTATATGTGTATGTCATTAGGTCTCTGGCACATCTTAAACACTAATACACAGATCAAAACAACATAAAATGGAAATATTCCAGTGCGATGGAGAGCTGAAAGATGAAGCGAAAATAAGGAATAAACATGGTTAAAGCATTGCTACCCACAATTTCTGCCTCCCTCCCAAGAAAAGTCAACCTCATTATAAATGACAGGGCAACCATTCCCTCAGCCTCACTAAGCAGAGAAGAAAGACTCAAGACTACTTTTAATCTCACTGGATACCCGATTGTGGTTTCAATACTCTTGATGCTCCGTTCTTCCTTAAACAGCATTATTTCTCTTTTCTCCAGGTTGAATCTTCCCTGTCATCACGGTGGTAGTCCGACAGTAATAATAACAGGCAAGGGCAAACATAAGAATTGAAAGCCATAGAGAAGCCAAGTGACATCCGT
This sequence comes from Triturus cristatus, assembly GCF_964204655.1. Taxonomy (NCBI): domain Eukaryota; kingdom Metazoa; phylum Chordata; class Amphibia; order Caudata; family Salamandridae; genus Triturus; species Triturus cristatus. Next base: position 316,658,200 of record NC_140590.1, read on the forward strand.
AACCAATTCACATTGTTTATAAGAACCAAACTTCAACCAATCCGAACACAGTCCCTGAATCACTGTTCTCCTGCAGGGCCACCATACCTCAGTTGTGTAACCACACGTCATGTGTGAGGGATGCCAATTACATTTACAGTGCTTCAGTCACCTTTTGACCCTTTCCTTCTCAGAAGTGACATTTTTGACTCTTCGTGCAACTCAGAGGTAACAACTATTGAGTTATTTTCCTGAATAACACCATGTCAGAGGGATCTAAAAAGAGGCTTGTGGGAAACCAAGCTTAATCTCTGAAGATCCTCGTAAGGAATGCCTTTATTGCTTACATCCTCACTGTAAACCAAAGGAGTGTACATTGCAGAACCTTTTCGGCTAAAAGTTGTACATTTTTTATTTCCTTATTCATATTCTGTAACATTCTGTTTACAATCACCAATGCTTTGTTCAAGATCATACATACTTAGATCATACCTCTAAGACTATTAAAGTGTCTGTTGTCTCGCATAAGATGTTAGCATTATATACACTATGAATTGTTTTATATCCAATACAATATTTAAAAAAAAGAGAAGAGAAGAAAAAGATTGTGAAGCCAGGCTACATCCATGGCTTCAAAAGAACAGGTCTCCTTCTGACTCCAATTCTGAAGACGAGGGCCAGAGCCATTCCCCACTAGAGATGAAGCTTAACAACGACGGCCCATATGATAAAGATCCTAAAAACCTCATATGATAAAGATCCTAAGAAAATAAAGTCTCACAACAAGGAATCTGTGACAGAAAAGTCTGTAAGAAAATGAGTTTCCAGTCCATCTTCCTCTCTCAAAAAGTCTTCCTCTTTTTTATCAGTGCCTGCGAGTCCTTTTAAGGAACCCTCATCAAGAAAAGTCGATGGACCCCATGTTGAGGGTTATTTAGTCGATGGCTGACGCGTTGACAGGGTGATTTTCGATGGCAATGTCATCCACCTTGCCAGTGATGACTACGGTATTGGTGTCTCCATCGACGATGACATCTTCCTTGGCAACGAAGAAACGGACGACCACCACTTCGTCGACTAAATCCTTGAGACTGCAATCCTGTCAACATGAACTTTTACAACAACAAGACCAATATCCCTCTCACAGGTGGTTTAAAAAAAAGTCAGCTCTTTCCCCGCCGTTGGCACGGTTGCCGACAAACTCGTTGACGGGCACAGAAAGAGACAGTTAATTTCAGAGTAAGGAATCCCAGTAACTTTACACCAGGATCAGACATCTACCAATAAGGTGTCTCCTCTGCCTCCTGTACTTCTCCTAGAAATGGAAGAGTCTGGTGATGAATGATCTTTTAAGCCAGCTTATAGTTCCATGTAACTTGATGTCAAATGCCAAGACACTGATGACGACAACCCGGGAAAACACACTTTCACATATCTGGAAGGAGATTTTTTATTTAAGATAGTCAACAATCGTCCGCTCATCAGTATGACTCTTTCCAGTAACATTACCCATAGGATGAGCCATATGAGAAACATCATGGCCCACATGAAGACACACTTTCTGTGCCTATTTCCTTGGCAATGGATTTATGCAACATGTTGAATGACTACTACATGAGGTTTCCTGAGGCAAATGCTCCAGTACAACATACTCTAAGGTGTTCTAATACGCCCGGTGCCGTATCTGTTCCAAAATATCCTTTGGGCCTGCAAACACAAAAGGAAAGAATCATTTTGCTTCAGATTACTATAAGAGATGGATATATTGAGGGTGATGTGGAAGAACAGCCGGAAGAAGGGAAAATTGCTCAGGATCCATCAGGTTCTGGTCAGGAGCGGGATGATTATGTCACTCCTCTGTCTTCATAGCCCACACCATCACTAGCTAACTCTCCTCTAGAGGACATAGGAGGTTTTCATGAGCTCTTAGAAAGGGCTTCTTTGCGTTTTGACTTACCTTTGCCAGTACACCAGACAATGTTTCTGTTACGATTTTAAGGATTCAACTAGAAAATAGATTCAATCAATTCCCATTGTGGATTACATTTGAGAGGAAGGATTGAAGCTTATGAAAACTCCAGCTTCTGTTGCAGCTGTCGTTCCTCAACTAGATAAGAGGTATACAGTGCCTGGAAATTCACCTACATGTCTAATAGATCATCCATGTCCTGATTCTGTGATCATGCAGGAAGCCCAAAGGCTGTGCAGGAATCCCTCCACCCCATATTCATCTCCTCCGAACAAAGATGGTCGAGGGCTTGATAACATTGGCCAACATTTCTCAGCGATTAAAGCGACATCTAATAGGGCATATAATATGATAGCTATTATAGGTAGGTATACCAGGCAGATGTGGTTGGACATGTCAGCCTTCCTAGAATTTTTACTGGAAGACAAAAGAAGCTAGGGAAATACTTCAGGAAGATGAGAGACTTTCCTCCAAAATCTTAGACACATCTATGGATGTGTCCTCCACAGCTTTCAGACAAATGGCAGATGCAGCAGTCCTAAGCAGGCCAGGTTGGCTGAGGGCCAGGGCCTTTCACCCAGAAATGCAAGCAATTAATTTAGACATGCCTTTTGATATTGAAAAGAGCTTTGGAAAACATGTTGAAGATACCCTTCAATCTATCAAAACGATACGGCACGTACTCTGGAATCGTTCCAACAATGTCATTTTCAGCCCTTTCAGAGCGGCAGAGGAAGAGGCCCATTTATGACCTGAGCTTCTTACCAAGCTTATAGATATCAACCCTAGTCCCAACAGGAATATCGTCCTCAATACGCTTCACAACAGCAGTACAGAGCCACTTCAGCCTCCCAGTGTTCATGGCAGCCTGCTAGTAGATGTCCTCCGGCTGGGGGTAAAGTCCAAGACTACTCCAGACGTCAGGGACAATTTGAAAACACTAGTCACCTCAGTCTCTCATTAGGAGCATCTAGGAAAACATATTTTTAACTTTTACAATTGTTGGAAGAGCATCTCTTCAGGTAAATGGGTGTTAGAAGTAATACAATATGGTCACATCCTGGCATTTGTTCAAAAGACTCCCAATCCTCCACTTCGCAAGAGGTCGCATCATCATCTGACTCTGTTAAATCAGGAAATTCAATCGCTTATCTGCTAGGGAGCAATAGAGGAAATTCAGCTCATACATCGCATCAAGGGCTTATACTCCAGCTTCTTCCTCAACCAAAAGAAGTCCGGAAAATTGAAAAAAGTTATAGATCTGAGGCTGCTGAACAAATAAATTAAGAAACAACTTTTCAGAATGCTGTCTCCACAGGCGATTTTGCAACTGTAAATAAAGGGATTACCTGACGACATTTGATCTCCTGGATATGTATTTCCACGTCCCCATACATGTGAAACAGGGTGCCATTACCAATTCAAAGTGCTTCCCTTTGGACTTTGATCAGCTCCCAGTGTCTTCACAAAATGCATGGCCCCTGTTGCTGCATTCTTGAGAACAAATGGTTACTAGGTGTTCCCATACCTGGACAACATGCTTATCAAAGGACCCATGTTCCACTCAGCAAAAATATCTACTTTGTCCTTTCTTCATCTATTCAAAACTTTAGGTCTAAAGTTGAACAGAGAAATGTCATCCCTAATACCTTCCAGATCTTCGGTTTTCCAGGGAGCAATTCTGGATACAAACGTTTCTAAAGCATATCCAAATATGGAAAGAATTCAAAGCATGATAGCTAGAACAGCTTCCCTATCAAGAAAAAAGTTAATTTCTGTTCAGACATTCAAATCAATGTTGGGAATGATGTCTTCTTGCATTCCGTTAATTCTAAATTGCCGTCTGCGCATGAGAACGTTGTAAGAATAATTGGATGCACATATGATCAAACCCAGGGACCTTTCGAAGACACAGTCACAATTACCCCAGCTATCAGACTAGTGATGGCATGGTGGGGAATAATAGAAAATATCTATTTGGGCCTAACGTCTGTACCAGTACATCCCCATTTCATAATGACAGCAGGCCTTTCCCTGGAGGGTTGGGGAGCTGTCAGGAAACCCCTGATTCCACTGAGGAAATAAATGAGAATGAATACGGAGACAGGATTTCCTCACATTTGTCTCCTCTCCTTTATTTACAGCCCCCCTTGATGCAGTGGCAGGACAACCATTGTCTGGAAACAGAAGACGGTCCCTTTAAACAGAGCTCAAAAGAACCCCGGACAGCCGACGTCACGGGTCACATGATCTGCATGGATACGCAAAGGGAAGCGAGAACACCAGGAGCAAGGCGCAGGAGACATAGAGAAAGGAAGCCGAGCCTGGAAGACCGAAGACCCGAGGAAGAGGCGACATCCATAACTGGTGGCGTACCCAAACCCAAAGAAGACTACAGCTGTCCCAGAGGAAGCGCAGCATGTAGTGTCGCGGTCTAGTTGACCGGGCACTACGTCATCACGCGAATGCGCGAGACAGCCGATTTGGCACGTCTGCGCATGCGCGAGTGAGCGCGAACAACGCGAGGGTGAAACGAAGCGTTCGGAGGCGGCTGCCCGGCGCTCTTAGGTGTACTACATGTAAAACAAATAAAACATAGGGTAAAACCTGCATTGGCTGCTGTCTATCACTGGGGGAAAAAGGAATACATTACACAGCAGAGTCCAGAATCGAAGCGGGAGTGAAAGGAGTCGGCAACCAGGAGTCGCAGAGCAGGACGGAGGGTCGTGGCTTTCTCAGGTACGTGGGCGACTGCAGGGATACTTAGATGGAAATGGAGCCAGGTGCAAGGGGGGAGGTGGGAAGGAAGAGTGAAGGAAACAAACTAAAGGAAGAATTGAGAGATAGCAGTTCTTTCCACTGACATATTTCGTTTTCTTTATTGTCCATCACTTTCCTCTCCCCATATGTTTTGGCTCTTGTTTTGTTTATCCCCTCACTCCTTCCCTAAAAATTAAAACAAATCTCACACAATACTCACCTGAGCATTTCTTCTGTCCGAGGGACGACGTTGGCCAGGAAGATTCCTCAAGGGGACTGAATTTGAAGACCCTGTGAAGATAGAAAAAGAAAAACCAGGACAATTCAGAAGTGGACATTAAAGACGAATGAAGTTGTAACAAAGCCCTAATAAAGTCTATTTGTAGAAGCATCACATGCGCAGAAATCATTTCTTTTATCAACCTCTCACAGGAGCTCATCTTCAAGACCTAGAAATTCAAGGAAAATAGTCTTCTGGAGAGGCAAGGATGCACATCAATTTTTTTAGAGTTGAAGGATGTTTTCCTAGGCCTCTAATCCTTTCTTCCCAGAATGCGCAATTCCTCTGTCTTGGTAAGGACGGACACTATCACAACCTCACTAAACAAGGAGAAATGAAATCGAAGATCTTGTCCACTGTTGCCCAGTAAATATGGGAATGGTCGCTTACTCACAACATTTCATTATTACTGGAGTATGTCTCTAGGGTGGAGAATGAATGGGCAGATTCCATGAAGGGGACCGCGCTGACCATCATTCTATCCATGCTGCAGCCGAGAAGCCTGGTACTGCTGTTTTCCTGACTCTCTGTGCTGGACGACTCCTTATCTGGCATTGGGGCATCAGCGCCTGAACTGAGGGGTTAGCTGTGGGGGGTTGTGGCTGCTGGTGACTACAGGTCCCATAACCCCATCCTGGACCCGCATCTGCTTTTAATCAACACTATTCAGAGGGAGTCTCATGGGCTGCACCCGTCAGCGCCTGACTGAGGGGGTGCTGGGCCCTTTCCCTTGGCTTGTCTGGAAAAGGTACTGTTCACTTGGGTACACATTGGGGACATATAGTCCTGCTGCCCATTTGGACAAACTTAACTGACAGGGTAAATCAGCAAGAAAACTGTGCTTTTAAGATGGGGGTTCGGGCTTTGCTTTGTTGAACGATTGCCATTTATTAAAAAGCTGGCGTGGCCCAAGGTTAATAACTGGGTCCGTGTAGAACTGGGATTACCTGGTGCTGTCAGAGTTTCATGGGGAAACGTAAAGCGGCTGAACCTGTACAGGGTGTAGCTAAATATAGTAAGGCCACACAACATTTTGGAGACCAGACTCTAAGTGAAATAGATCAACTATTTGAGGAGGTCGAGTCTACTGTAAGTTACTGTTGCCCAAAATGATGCAAAGGGCAAAGCGTGAAAACCAATCCAAAACATCTCTAGCTATTTTAACAAACCCTAATCGACATGATATTCCAAAAGTGTTCAGGAAATATGCAGACCAGACTTACCTGTAGTTTTCAAAGAAGCTCACCCTTACATGCCAAAATCGATTTATCCCCTTATTGGAACACAATTAGGATCTTTCAGTCATTGATAACATGGCCACACAGGCCCATATATCGATACCTGTGGTCCCATTAGTGACCGATATGGCTTCTTATGTTACTCTCTTTATGGATCTAAAGGGGCAGGGGGAGCTTAAATCTATGATAAGCCTAATCACTGCTAAATTGGACCAGGTTTTGTCTTTTAGGGGAACAACTATACATCATGGGGAATAAAATGGAAAAATACTCCTAAGAGGGGACCTATTAGTGTAGCATCTCCAGATGTTCAAAAGATCAGGCTTCCAAGCGAACCGAGAGCGAGTCTTTTGAGACCAGCTTATTTTACTCTAGTGGTAGCTAGTAGTCCCTGGGTAACAAGCATATGACTACCTTAAAAGTTAGTAGAGCACATTCCAGCCATAGCAACAGCAACCCACATCTTACTGCTTGTACAAGGTGGAGGCTGCTGTTGCTGCCGAGTCGGGGCGGCTGCGCGCAGCACCGTTCGCAGTAGGAATTGTTGCTCCCACTTTTAAAGGAGAAGGGGCTCAAGCGGTCCTGATTAATTGAATCGTAGGGGCTTGGGGGGCTAAGGCGACAGCGCAGTCATCTAGATAAGCCCTGCCTGACTTCAACATGGCGCCCAAAACGAGACTTGCCTGACCCTGACTTGTCGCCCGCAGTATAGAAGAGGAGCAACATGCAGGAGCGAAGCCACTGTAAGATGGCAGCCAAGCTACATACCCTTTCCTATCATGCCATCCTCATCATCTCCCCCCTCCCGTTTCTGGACCCAAAACTTTTGGTCACCCAAGAACCACCCTTGAGTGCAACACCACCTGAACACCTGGCTGAACGATGGCAAGAATTTCCTGCTCTGTGAATATGTAATATATAATTGTCCAAGCCTAATCGCTGTTAAAATGTAATCCCGAGTGAATTTGCAATTTGTATATTTATTTATTCCTAACCACTCGTATATGTAGTAGACCTTTGTACTTACTACCATTCCTATGTGATTTTAGAGTTTATCTGTGTGTATCCCTTCCTTGAGTGACTTTACAGCATGTACATTTGCAATTTTTCCCTCCTTTCACTCCACTTGTATATATAACTCCAACCACTAGTATATGTAGTAGACCTTTGTACTTACTACCATTCCTATGTGATTTTTGAGTTTATCTGTTTGTATCTCTTCCTTGAGTGACTTTACAACTTGTACATTTGCAATTTTGTCCCTCCTTTCGCTCCACTTGTACATTTGCAATTCTTTTCCTGTTTATATCTCTTATGTAACTCATGTAATCCAAAGTCCTTATGTAACGCAACTGGTTCTTTTGTAAAGCGCTCTGACACCTTCAGGTAATGTTCGCGCTATATAAAATCACATTAAATAAAACAATCAAAGAAGGATTGATCACCATTCGCCCACGCTTAGACTAGCCATGATTAATGTCCCGAAATTGTCTAACCCGAAAAGATTTGAAGATGAGGAGTCTATCAAAAACAAAGTTATACATTGGATAAGGCATGTCAGGGGCTGCCGATCCGGTACCAGGGATGATATCATTAGTGCTAGAAGATGCTCTGACACAGCTTTGCCCTTAGACTCAATTGAATTATGCTTTAAGGATAGGTACATTGCTGATGGCCTTGCTACTTTGGATATTACGTTTTGCCCCTTTAATAATTCGAGCATTCAGTTTAAGTATGTGGGGCTGGGGGCAGTAGGCCTATTGTCCCGCGTAATTCAGCTGTCTCGTTAGTAGTTATATCTTGGATGGATAGTAGTGACTCAGGGAAGACTGGTGCTATCTTAAGTCATCCACCTCAAATAAAAGTGGCCTCTGAGGGCCTCTTTCCATGATAGGACCTGTATGTTTTATCCTCCGTACCCTGTTCTAGTAGTTGTATAATAAAAGGTACCAGTTTGACTGATTTTAGCCTGTCATTTAGAGTTCAACCCCCTAATTCCTTAACAGCTATATTTGAAAATGTTATATTTGGGGCCTATATGTCAATACCAGAACAGGCCTGATTGACCTACTTCTTGATGACAGTGTCCCATCCCTGCCAGATGATCCTGATAACTCAAGCTTGGAGGTCACCCAACCATCTTCTGATTATTATAGTTTTATCCAGGCAAGAACTAAGCTGGGTCCAGGTGGTCCAACATATCCCAACAAAGAAATAGCTGGGACCACTTCTACAAGGGATATATTTAATGACATAGAGTGCACTTTACAATCCGCTAGTAGCCCTTTTGTGAACCCCCTACCATCTTCTACTTCAGTTTTCTCTTGGAATGTGGCGGGCTTAAGGCTAAACTGATGCTACCCCATTGTTGCGAATTTATTGAGAATTATGATAGTTGCACTTTTCAAGAAACGTAGTGTATTGAACCCATAGTTAAACCAGATTATTTATCCTACCAAATTCCAGCTAGGTCAAGCAAGTTTGGAAGGCCCGCAGGTGAGATAATAACATGTCAGGAGAGAATCCCCTTTGGGCAACTATAATTCACCAACCCATTATACATTCAAATATAAAACCATATCACCAGAATATAACCACCATCAAATGGCAAGTGCTAGAAAAATACAAATGTTTTATTAAAAATAACCAAACAGGATGGTCTAGCGCGCATCCAAGATGGTCGCGTGAGCATAGGGCTCCCCGGACCCTCGCTGCTCCTCGGAATTTATCCTGACTCTATCCTGACTTGGTTGATGGAATCTGGGAGACGAATGCTGGCTGAACACTAAACTCCTTTCGGAAATCAAATCGGACCTGGCAATCCGGAGTTATGGTGGTTTGAACTTTTGAGGCCCACCCGACGGCTGTGCCCGATGCGAGGGTGATCTGTGGAGCCGGGGCGTAGTTGAACAACAACGGCAGCGGGGCTGTGCCAGTGGCCGTCACATCACTTTCGGTTTCACTTTTGGTCTTTGAGGGGCTGGACTGTGGACTTGCTTGGTGCGACTGGGCTCTCATTTTGCCTTCGCTTGATGCCGGTGGCTTCGTCTGCTGCCAGTGTGCTCATTGACGGGGGTCCCTTCGCTCCGCCATATTGCGGCCTGTGGTGCGACACGCGTCTGCCTGGCCTGTGCCACCTCGACGCTTCCTCGGTGGTCCCCTTCGGCGATCGAGGTTCTCATGGGAGGCAAGGGGGACCCCGAGAGGCGTAAGACCAAAACATCCCTACGTGGGGGACCGGTCCAGACGAACAACATGGACCGCTACACTCAGGGTAAAGGATCCCCCGGGACGGCCACTGTCCCCCCAGAGGACACCAGTGGTGGCCCGTCCGTTTCTCCGGATCTGTCCCTGCAGGACATCATGGGCGCCATTAAGGGCATCAGAGAGACCATCGCTATGCAGTACGAGGCCTTGGCCCGTAAAATCGACACGGTGGCCATTGACATTACGCTAATCCGGGCGGATCTCTCTAAGACTAACGAGAGGGTTCAATCGCTGGATGTGCGGACGTCCTCCCTTGGTACGGACGTGTCGGACCTGCAGGCCACTCTCGGCGATCTCAAGTCGGCCAATGATCTGATGGCCCGGCGGCTGGAAGATTTCGAGGGACGGGCCCGCCGCAATAACATCCGCGTCATAGGCGTTCCGGAGACCTCCGATAACCGCCCGGTTGATCTCCTGGTCGAGGAGCTCATCCTCGAACATCTTGCTCCCGCTGGCCTTAGTAAGTTTTTCGCTGTGGAGCGGGCCCATCGAGTGCCAGGTGGCCGGCCGCGACCGGGTGCCCCCCCCGAGGCCTATCGTTGCGAGACTTTTCCATTACAGAGACCGAGACGCGATTCTGCAGGCCTCACGGGTCCATGGCCCGGTCCGACATGAGAACTCGTCCATTAACTTTTTCCCGGACTTCACCCAACTTGTCCAGAAACAGCGGATGGGCTTCCAGGGGGTGAAGCGGCGTCTCCGGGACCTCGGTCTCAAGTACTCTATGCTTTATCCTGCAAGGCTCCGAGTGGAACATGAAGATCGGACTACCTTTTTTGACTCTCCTGCGACTGTGAGTGACTGGCTGGATTCGCTGCCGGACCGGGGTGACCGGACTGGGCCCTCTGCCGGTACCGAGGGTGGCGGGTCTCCTTTGGAGTGACTTATGGTCCCGGACTCTGCCATGTTGTACTGTTCGGCTGGGTTCTACTTCTTTTGTGCATTTTGTTTCACTATGTTGTGTGTGGGGAGCGGGCGGGGACGGGTCCCTTCCCTCCTCCGGGGTCTTTTCGTAGAATGGGGTTTGTAGGGCGACAGGCACACTGCAAGTTGGGGTGGTTTGTTGGACCGCAGGGGTGCAGGGTGGGGGGTGTTGGAGTTGGGGGGGGGGTTGGTGGGGGGGGGGGTTGGTGGGTGGGTGGGGTTGTTTGGATTTGTGTTTTTTGTTTTCAAGGCGAAGTATTGGCTATGGTTCATCCTTGGGTGTTGAGCTCTTTGCTAGGGGGCCCTTGATCTACTGGAGGGGATGGGGGGGGACGGGTTGAGATTGATGTCTTGGAACGTCAATGGATTGGGGGACCGTATCAAACGGGGTGTTGTGCTGCAATATCTGCGTCGTCTGACTCCTGATGTGGTGTTCTTACAGGAGACGCATCTGGTTGGCAATGTTTGTCGGGCTATGAACAGGGGGGGATATCGACTTGTGGCCCACTCTGGTTTCACCACTGGTTCGAGAGGGGTGGGCATTCTCTTGCGAGTTTCACTTCCGTTTGAGATCACCAGGGTGGTCCCAGACGATAGAGGGCGCTATGTGGCTCTGACTGGGAGGTGGGAGGGGCAGTCCCTTTCCTTGATCTCGGTCTATGTTCCCCCGGGCCTCCAGAACTCCACCTTCTCAGACTTGGGTCGTATGTTGCTTGGGCTTCCTGACAGTCTTTTGCTTATGGGTGGGGACTTTAATTCGGTTGTCTCGGGTGACCTGGACCGTCATCCGCCCAGGGCCCTCCCTGCTGCCCAGGCGTGGCTGGGCGGGCTCCTGGAGACCTTCGGTCTAGTGGACTGTTGGAGGTTAATGCATCCGGCACGGTGGCAGTACACCTTTCACTCTGGGGCCCATGGGAGTCTCTCCAGACTGGATTATTTCCTTATGCCCGCGGCCCAGGCTACTCGGATTCGAGAGGTCAAACACCTGGCCAGGGGTATTTCTGATCATTCCCCACTGTGGTTGCTTTTTGACACCGGGTCGCGGTCCGCTGGGCGGATCGCTCCTATTAACCCTTGGTACCTGCGAGACCCCAAGATCCGTGATAGCCTGATTAAGTCGATTGATCAATATTTTTCTGAGAATGAGGGGTCGGTGTTGTCCTCGGTGTCCCTGTGGGAAGCTTTCAAAGCAGTGCTCCGTGGGCATGCCCTGTCCCAGATAGTGGAGGCCAAGAGGGTTAAGAGAGAGGCGGTTGTGACGCTGGAGACTGAAATATCGGGGCTGGAGGCGGGCGTCACCCCGGATGGGCTGCATGCCCTCAGCCTGAAGCAGTTTGAATATAAGTCTCTCGTCACTGATGCTGCCAAGACTATGTATAGGGAGCAGCAGGGTAGGTTGTATGACGCCGGAGACAAGGCGGGTAAGCTGATTGCCTGGTTGGACAAGAAGGAGAGAGTGAATCGTGTGGTCCCGGAGCTTCGGGTGTCGGATGGAGTGTGTGTGACTGAGCCTGGTGAGATTGTTGAGTGCTTTGCTGACCACCTCCGTGCAGTGTACTCCCCGGTGTCTGATAGAGATGAGGACGATTCTCGTCTTCTGCTTCGGGATATTGCCCTGCCCGGCTTATCCGTCGAGGACCGCGAGCTGATGGATGCCCCTTTGTCTGTCGAAGAGATAGCTACTGCGATTCGCTCCCTCCGCTCGGGCAAGGCTATGGGCCCCAACGGTCTGCCGATTGAACTATATAAGTTGCGCCCGGATAAAATCGCGCCTTTCCTCCGTCATATGTTTCAGGAATCGCTCGAGAGGGGTTCCCTTCCTGACGACCAGCGTCTGGCTACTATAGTGGTGATTCCCAAGGAGGGTAAGCCACGTGACCGCTGTGCCTCCTATAGGCCTATTTCCCTGCTAAATGCCGAACCCAAAATCCTCGCTAAGGTCCTCGCCAATCGCCTGCTGAGCGTTATATGTGACTTGATACATCCGGATCAATGTGGCTTCATCCCACATCGTAATACCGCTCTCAATTTACGGCGTCTGCACGGCGTCCTCGCTAGGGCTGAGTACTTCGCTGAACCGGCCATATTGGTTTCCCTAGACGCCACGATGGCCTTTGATACCATTGAATGGCCATTTCTTTGGGCCGTCTTGGCGAGGTTTGGCTTTGGGGAGGGGTTCCTTAGCTGGGTGAAGCTCCTTTATGCTGGACCAATGGCTCAGGTGGTTGTCAATGGGCGGGTTTCTCGGCCTTTCGCTCTCGGGAGGGGAACTAGGCAGGGGTGCCCGTTGTCCCCGCTGCTCTTTGCTCTCGCCCTGGAACCGCTCGCTGCCTGGCTCCGTTGGGAGCCCTCGATTAGAGGGCTCCGGTGGGCCCCGGGCTTCGAGGATCGGGTTTCATTGTACGCGGATGATATTCTCTTGTATCTCACCTCACCGCGGAAGTCGCTCAATGTTCTCTTTGATGTCCTTACTTCCTTCGGGAAAAACTCGGGTCTGATAATTAACTGGTCCAAATCTTGTGTGTATCCTATCTCTGGTGGTCTTCCTCTCTTGCCACCTCGGCTTCCGCTCCAAATATCTCAGTCCGGCTTTAAATACCTGGGGGTGTACGTTTCGTTGGATCCGGCGGTCCGCTATGAGCAGAATCTCCTGTCTCCACTCCGGCGTTTGAGGGCAGATACGGCTCGGTGGTGTAAGCTGCCCTTGTCTCCACTTGGTCGCGCGGCGCTGTTTAAAATGATGTCCCTTCCCAGATTCCTTTATGCACTCCAGAACTCCTTTGATGTCATTCCTGCGGCCTACTTTAGGGAGGTGGAGAGTTTGCAGAGGAGACTGGTTTGGGACGGGCGATCGCGTATCGCTTTGGCCAAGCTGACTCTTTCCTGGTATGACGGGGGCATCGCGCTTCCTGATATTAGACGGTACTATTGGGCCTCCCAGCTGTCTGCCATTAATCATGCTACGTACGCTCCTGGTTCGAACCCGGCATATGAGATGGATAAGTTCCTGCTCCCCGGCGGTAACTATAACAGAGCGCTTTACTCGCGGTCTGCTGGTAGGCCCTTACGGGCCCTACCAGGATTGCGGTCCGTGTATGGAAGGCGGCTAACGTAGCGATGGGCTGGAGTGAGCGTTTAACGTGCGCCACTCCTCTATTCGACTCAGACCGCTTGGGAAGCCTCTGGACAACGAAAGGCTTCGAGCGCTGGGATACGATCGGCATCAGCAGAGTGGGGGACCTGTGGGTTAAAGGTGCGGTTAAATCCTTCGCGGCGCTTCAGCGCGAGTATGAGCTTAGTGACAGAGAGTTCTTCCGTTATGCACAGGTTCGGCACGCCCTGCTTTCGGTCTTTGGGGAGGGGACCACGGTCCGTTCTTCTTCGCCTCTCGAGGACCGCATACTCGATGGTCACGTCCCCGACAGTACTATCTCCCTGATTTACAAAAACTGATAAACAATCGGGCTGACCTCTTGGTGCGTCTTCGGGAGGCATGGACGGGAGATGGGGTGGAGCTGGATGATGAGGACTGGCAGACTGCACTGTCATCCCCTAAGGAGGTGGCCATCCCGGCCCGTCTCCGCCTGGTCCAGCTTAAGATTCTCCATCGTGTATATGTGACGGGCCCCCGCCTGGTCTCGATGGGGTTTTCAGACGACGGACTCTGTAAGCGTGGCTGCGGGCTCAGTGCTACCTTTCTCCATATCCTATGGGAATGCCGCGAGGTGGCGGAATACTGGCGCCGGGTGCATGATATTATGAGACGAGTCACCGGGGTCGCTCTGCTGTCGGAGGTGCGTCGTTGTGTGCTGAATGTATGGGAGCCCAATGACTGCAACGCGGCTCAGGCTCGGTGGGCGGCCTTGGGGAACATGATTGCAAAGAGAGATATTGCACAGCTTTGGGGTTCCCAGCGGCCTCCCACCGTATCCGTCTGGAAGGAGAACATGGACTGGTGCATGTTCAGGGAGAAAACGGTGTATGTGGCTCGTGGTAAACCGGGGGCTTGGGGTAGAATTTGGGGGCAGTGGAACGCGTATCGTGGGTCTATCTGTGCTCCCCCTTTGGTGGATACGTCCGGGGTTGCCTCGTCCCCCTGATCCTTGAGGGTTCCTTGTGTATCTCGTACTTTGGAGTACAGATTTGGTTCTCTCGTGGCCCCCCCCCTCCCTCTCAGGTCTTCTTTTATTGACCGCCCTCGGGTGGTTGGGTGTTGACTCCCCCGGCTGGTGTTCGCCGCCCTTCATAAGTCGTTTCGCCTTGTTTGTTGTATTTTTGTATTTTTCCTTTTTGTTGTTATTTATATTAACCCCTTCGCTGCTAGGCCTTTTCCCCTCCTGTGCTAAGCCCTTTTTGGGCTATTTGAGGTAGTGCGCGCTTAGGCCCCTGTAACTTTTTGACCACATTAGGTATCCACGCCAAATTTGCGTCCTTTTCTTCCAACATCTTGGGGATTCTAAAGGTACCCAGGGTTTGTGGATTCTCCTAGAGGGGTCACAGAAATTAGTCAAAATACAGCAATTTTTTTTTTTTTTTGTGAAAAATGTGAAAAACGGGCTGCAAATGAAAGCTTCTGGGTTTTTCTCTGCAAATGGTATCAAAAAAGGGTTTGTGGGGCTGAAATCACAATTTCTCCAGCTTTTAGGGAATGACAGACTTTTGTTAGAAAACCAACATTTTTTACACAGTTTTGGCATTTTTCTGGGACATACCCTATTTTTGCTATTTTTTGTGCTTTCAACCTCCTTCCAGTTAACGGTAGAAAAGGGTAACAAAACAATAATGGATCCTGGAAAGCTATACATTTTTGAAAAGTAGACAAAATTCTGAATTCAGCAAGGGGTCATTTGCGTAGATCCATCAAGGTTTCTTTATAGAAATTTACAGGCAAATATAGGAGAAATTAAAAATTTGTTGAAAAAAGCAGCCTCTTGAGTCAACGTTTTTACCTGTAACTTCTTCGAATTATGACATCTCTTTGAAAGCAATGTACCGTTACATCCGGTAGACCTTCCTGGTTGTGTGGACATATAGGACTTGTAGGTTCATCAAGAGCCCAACGAACCCAGAGTAGAAAAATGAGCAGCATTTTGTAATGTTTTTTTTTTTTGGTCCGGGTATATAGCAATTATTGTGGGAAAATGTATACTTGGAAAAATCGGTATGAAAGTCACCTATGTATTTCTGAAATGGGAACAAATTACAGAGTTCAGAAACAGTGCATATTTGCACATTTTCGAAATTGGGAATACTCATATTTGCATGACAATTATTGGTCATTTTTCAAAATGACTTTTTTTTTACACAATGTCTTTCATTTGGAAGGGAGAAATGCATCAAAAATCAACAGGTAATAACAGTTGCTTTACAAATTTGAACTACCCTAAGTCTCCCGAGAAAAATGGTACCTCACTTGTGTGGGTAGGCATAGTGCCCACGACAGGAAGTGGCTCAAAACCTAAGGTGAACACACCACATTTTCACACTGAAAATTTACACTTTTTTTGCAAAGAGTCTAGCTGTAGTTTTTGAACCCTAGCCCTGCCGGCACCTAGGGAAACCTAGCAAACCTATACATTTTTGAAAACTAGACACCCAGGGGAATCCAGGATGGGGTGACTTGACTGCCTCCCACCATGGTCTGTTACCCAGAATCCCTTGCAAACGTAAAAAATTGAAAAAAAAACCACATTTTCCCCACATTTCTGTGATGCAAAGTTCTGGAATCTGCGTGGATCCACAAATTTCCACCCACCCCGCGTTCCCCAAAGTCCTACGAGAAAAATGGTACCTCACTTGTGCGGGTCGGCCTAGTGCCCGCGACAGGAAACGGCGCAAAACGCAACGTGGTTTTGGAGTGAAAAATGACCCTTTTTTTGGCAAAGTGACTAGCTGTAGATTTTGTACCCTAGCCCTGCCGGCACCTAGGGAAACCTAGCAAACCTATACATTTCTGAAAACTAGACACCCAGGGGAATCCAGGATGGGGTGACTTGACTGCCTCCCACCATGGTCTGTTACCCAGAATCCCTTGCAAACGTAAAAAATTGAAAAAAAAAACACATTTTCCCCACATTTCTGTGATGCAAAGTTCTGGAATCTGCGTGGATCCACAAATTTCCACCCACCCCGCGTTCCCCAAAGTCCTACGAGAAAAATGGTACCTCACTTGTGCGG
Source organism: Triturus cristatus (assembly GCF_964204655.1). Classification (NCBI taxonomy): domain Eukaryota; kingdom Metazoa; phylum Chordata; class Amphibia; order Caudata; family Salamandridae; genus Triturus; species Triturus cristatus. The sequence continues at coordinate 316,674,794 of NC_140590.1, forward strand.
GTCGGCCTAGTGCCCGCGACAGGAAACGGCGCAAAACGCAACGTGGTTTTGGAGTGAAAAATGACCCTTTTTTTGGCAAAGTGACTAGCTGTAGATTTTGTAACCTAGCCCTGCCGGCACCTAGGGAAACCTAGCAAACCTATACATTTCTGAAAACTAGACACCCAGGGGAATCCAGGATGGGGTGACTTGACTGCCTCCCACCATGGTCTGTTACCCAGAATCCCTTGCAAACGTAAAAAATTGACAAAAAAAACACATTTTCCCCACATTTCTGTGATGGAAAGTTCTGGAATCTGCGTGGATCCACAAATTTCCACCCACCCCGCGTTCCCCAAAGTCCTACGAGAAAAATGGTACCTCACTTGTGCGGGTCGGCCTAGTGCCCGCGACAGGAAACGGCGCAAAACGCAACGTGGTTTTGGAGTGAAAAATGACCCTTTTTTTGGCAAAGTGACTAGCTGTAGATTTTGTACCCTAGCCCTGCCGGCACCTAGGGAAACCTAGCAAACCTATACATTTCTGAAAACTAGACACCCAGGGGAATCCAGGATGGGGTGACTTGACTGCCTCCCACCATGGTCTGTTACCCAGAATCCCTTGCAAACGTAAAAAATTGACAAAAAAAACACATTTTCCCCACATTTCTGTGATGGAAAGTTCTGGAATCTGCGTGGATCCACAAATTTCCACCCACCCCGCGTTCCCCAAAGTCCTACGAGAAAAATGGTACCTCACTTGTGCGGGTCGGCCTAGTGCCCGCGACAGGAAACGGCGCAAAACGCAACATGGTTTTGGAGTGAAAAATGACCCTTTTTTTGGCAAAGTGACTAGCTGTAGATTTTGTACCCTAGCCCTGCCGGCACCTAGGGAAACCTAGCAAACCTATACATTTCTGAAAACTAGACACCCAGGGGCATCCAGGATGGGGTGACTTGACTGCCTCCCACCATGGTCTGTTACCCAGAATCCCTTGCAAACGTAAAAAATTGACAAAAAAAACACATTTTCCCCACATTTCTGTGATGGAAAGTTCTGGAATCTGCGTGGATCCACAAATTTCCACCCACCCCGCGTTCCCCAAAGTCCTACGAGAAAAATGGTACCTCACTTGTGCGGGTCGGCCTAGTGCCCGCGACAGGAAACGGCGCAAAACGCAACGTGGTTTTGGAGTGAAAAATGACCCTTTTTTTGGCAAAGTGACTAGCTGTAGATTTTGTACCCTAGCCCTGCCGGCACCTAGGGAAACCTAGCAAACCTATACATTTCTGAAAACTAGACACCCAGGGGAATCCAGGATGGGGTGACTTGACTGCCTCCCACCATGGTCTGTTACCCAGAATCCCTTGCAAACGTAAAAAATTGACAAAAAAAACACATTTTCCCCACATTTCTGTGATGGAAAGTTCTGGAATCTGCGTGGATCCACAAATTTCCACCCACCCCGCGTTCCCCAAAGTCCTACGAGAAAAATGGTACCTCACTTGTGCGGGTCGGCCTAGTGCCCGCGACAGGAAACGGCGCAAAACGCAACGTGGTTTTGGAGTGAAAAATGACCCTTTTTTTGGCAAAGTGACTAGCTGTAGATTTTGTACCCTAGCCCTGCCGGCACCTAGGGAAACCTAGCAAACCTATACATTTCTGAAAACTAGACACCCAGGGGAATCCAGGATGGGGTGACTTGACTGCCTCCCACCATGGTCTGTTACCCAGAATCCCTTGCAAACGTAAAAAATTGACAAAAAAAACACATTTTCCCCACATTTCTGTGATGGAAAGTTCTGGAATCTGCGTGGATCCACAAATTTCCACCCACCCCGCGTTCCCCAAAGTCCTACGAGAAAAATGGTACCTCACTTGTGCGGGTCGGCCTAGTGCCCGCGACAGGAAACGGCGCAAAACGCAACGTGGTTTTGGAGTGAAAAATGACCCTTTTTTTGGCAAAGTGACTAGCTGTAGATTTTGTACCCTAGCCCTGCCGGCACCTAGGGAAACCTAGCAAACCTATACATTTCTGAAAACTAGACACCCAGGGGAATCCAGGATGGGGTGACTTGACTGCCTCCCACCATGGTCTGTTACCCAGAATCCCTAGCAAACGTAAAAAATTGACAAAAAAAACACATTTTCCCCACATTTCTGTGATGGAAAGTTCTGGAATCTGCGTGGATCCACAAATTTCCACCCACCCCGCGTTCCCCAAAGTCCTACGAGAAAAATGGTACCTCACTTGTGCGGGTCGGCCTAGTGCCCGCGACAGGAAACGGCGCAAAACGCAACGTGGTTTTGGAGTGAAAAATGACCCTTTTTTTGGCAAAGTGACTAGCTGTAGATTTTGTACCCTAGCCCTGCCGGCACCTAGGGAAACCTAGCAAACCTATACATTTTTGAAAACTAGACACCCAGGGGAATCCAGGATGGGGTGACTTGACTGCCTCCCACCATGGTCTGTTACCCAGAATCCCTTGCAAACGTAAAAAATTGACAAAAAAAACACATTTTCCCCACATTTCTGTGATGGGAAGTTCTGGAATCTGCGTGGATCCACAAATTTCCACCCACCCCGCGTTCCCCAAAGTCCTACGAGAAAAATGGTACCTCACTTGTGCGGGTTGGCCTAGTGCCCGCGACAGGAAACGGCGCAAAACGCAACGTGGTTTTGGAGTGAAAAATGACCCTTTTTTTGGCAAAGTGACTAGCTGTAGATTTTGTACCCTAGCCCTGCCGGCACCTAGGGAAACCTAGCAAACCTATACATTTCTGAAAACTAGACACCCAGGGGAATCCAGGATGGGGTGACTTGACTGCCTCCCACCATGGTCTGTTACCCAGAATCCCTTGCAAACGTAAAAAATTGACAAAAAAAACACATTTTCCCCACATTTCTGTGATGGAAAGTTCTGGAATCTGCGTGGATCCACAAATTTCCACCCACCCCGCGTTCCCCAAAGTCCTACGAGAAAAATGGTACCTCACTTGTGCGGGTCGGCCTAGTGCCCGCGACAGGAAACGGCGCAAAACGCAACGTGGTTTTGGAGTGAAAAATGACCCTTTTTTTGGCAAAGTGACTAGCTGTAGATTTTGTACCCTAGCCCTGCCGGCACCTAGGGAAACCTAGCAAACCTATACATTTCTGAAAACTAGACACCCAGGGGAATCCAGGATGGGGTGACTTGACTGCCTCCCACCATGGTCTGTTACCCAGAATCCCTTGCAAACGTAAAAAATTGACAAAAAAAACACATTTTCCCCACATTTCTGTGATGGAAAGTTCTGGAATCTGCGTGGATCCACAAATTTCCACCCACCCCGCGTTCCCCAAAGTCCTACGAGAAAAATGGTACCTCACTTGTGCGGGTCGGCCTAGTGCCCGCGACAGGAAACGGCGCAAAACGCAACGTGGTTTTGGAGTGAAAAATGACCCTTTTTTTGGCAAAGTGACTAGCTGTAGATTTTGTACCCTAGCCCTGCCGGCACCTAGGGAAACCTAGCAAACCTATACATTTCTGAAAACTAGACACCCAGGGGAATCCAGGATGGGGTGACTTGACTGCCTCCCACCATGGTCTGTTACCCAGAATCCCTTGCAAACGTAAAAAATTGACAAAAAAAACACATTTTCCCCACATTTCTGTGATGGAAAGTTCTGGAATCTGCGTGGATCCACAAATTTCCACCCACCCCGCGTTCCCCAAAGTCCTACGAGAAAAATGGTACCTCACTTGTGCGGGTCGGCCTAGTGCCCGCGACAGGAAACGGCGCAAAACGCAACATGGTTTTGGAGTGAAAAATGACCCTTTTTTTGGCAAAGTGACTAGCTGTAGATTTTGTACCCTAGCCCTGCCGGCACCTAGGGAAACCTAGCAAACCTATACATTTCTGAAAACTAGACACCCAGGGGAATCCAGGATGGGGTGACTTGACTGCCTCCCACCATGGTCTGTTACCCAGAATCCCTTGCAAACGTAAAAAATTGACAAAAAAAACACATTTTCCCCACATTTCTGTGATGGAAAGTTCTGGAATCTGCGTGGATCCACAAATTTCCACCCACCCCGCGTTCCCCAAAGTCCTACGAGAAAAATGGTACCTCACTTGTGCGGGTCAGCCTAGTGCCCGCGACAGGAAACGGCGCAAAACGCAACGTGGTTTTGGAGTGAAAAATGACCCTTTTTTTGGCAAAGTGACTAGCTGTAGATTTTGTACCCTAGCCCTGCCGGCACCTAGGGAAACCTAGCAAACCTATACATTTCTGAAAACTAGACACCCGGCGGTTTCCAGGGAGGTATGGCTTGCGTGGATCCCCCAACGTTTCCTTACCCAGAATCCCCTGCAAACCTCAATTTTTGCTCAAAAAAATCACTTTTTTCACACATTTTGGGGTGGGAAAGTAGTGGCATCACCGGGCTCACACAAATTTACCACCACCCAGCGTTCCCCCAGGTCTCCCGGTAAAAATGGTGCCTCACTTGTGTGGGAGGCCCAAGTACCCGCGGCAGGCAAGGGCCCCAAACGTAGTGAGGCGACCTCAAGATGGCCTATCGCCAAATCACCTGGTTTTGCAAGGGGGGTCACTTTGGTTTTTGGCCCGGTGCGCGGCGGCCATCTAGGGAAACCTACCAAACCCAGGCATTTTTGAAAACTAGACACCCGGCGGCTTCCAGGGAGGTATGTCTTGCGTGGATCCCCCAACGTTTCCTTACCCAGAATCCCCTGCAAACCTCAATTTTTGCTCAAAAAATCACTTTTTTCACACATTTTGGGGTGGGAAAGTAGTGGCATCACCGGGCTCACACAAATTTACCACCACCCAGCGTTCCCCCAGGTCTCCCGGTAAAAATGGTGCCTCACTTGTGTGGGAGGCCCAAGTACCCGCGGCAGGCAAGGGCCCCAAAGGTAGTGAGGCCACCTCAAGATGGCCTATCGCCAAACCACCTGGTTTTGCAAGGGGGGTCACTTTGGTTTTTGGCCCGGTGCGCGGCGGCCATCTAGGGAAACCTACCAAACCCAGGCATTTTTGAAAACTAGACACCCGGCGGCTTCCAGGGAGGTATGGCTTGCGTGGATCCCCCAACGTTTCCTTACCCAGAATCCCCTGCAAACCTCAATTTTTGCTCAAAAAATCACTTTTTTCACACATTTTGGGGTGGGAAAGTAGTGGCATCACCGGGCTCACACAAATTTACCACCACCCAGCGTTCCCCCAGGTCTCCCAGTAAAAATGGTGCCTCACTTGTGTGGGAGGCCCAAGTACCCGCGGCAGGCAAGGGCCCCAAAGGTAGTGAGGCCACCTCAAGATGGCCTATCGCCAAACCACCTGGTTTTGCAAGGGGGGTCACTTTGGTTTTTGGCCCGGTGCGCGGCGGCCATCTAGGGAAACCTACCAAACCCAGGCATTTTTGAAAACTAGACACCCGGCGGCTTCCAGGGAGGTATGGCTTGCGTGGATCCCCCAACGTTTCCTTACCCAGAATCCCCTGCAAACCTCAATTTTTGCTCAAAAAATCACTTTTTTCACACATTTTGGGGTGGGAAAGTAGTGGCATCACCGGGCTCACACAAATTTACCACCACCCAGCGTTCCCCCAGGTCTCCCGGTAAAAATGGTGCCTCACTTGTGTGGGAGGCCCAAGTACCCGCGGCAGGCAAGGGCCCCAAAGGTAGTGAGGCCACCTCAAGATGGCCTATCGCCAAACCACCTGGTTTTGCAAGGGGGGTCACTTTGGTTTTTGGCCCGGTGCGCGGCGGCCATCTAGGGAAACCTACCAAACCCAGGCATTTTTGAAAACAATACACCCGGCGGCTTCCAGGGAGGTATGGCTTGCGTGGATCCCCCAACGTTTCCTTACCCAGAATCCCCTGCAAACCTCAATTTTTGCTCAAAAAATCACTTTTTTCACACATTTTGGGGTGGGAAAGTAGTGGCATCACCGGGCTCACACAAATTTACCACCACCCAGCGTTCCCCCAGGTCTCCCGGTAAAAATGGTGCCTCACTTGTGTGGGAGGCCCAAGTACCCGCGGCAGGCAAGGGCCCCAAAGGTAGTGAGGCCACCTCAAGATGGCCTATCGCCAAACCACCTGGTTTTGCAAGGGGGGTCACTTTGGTTTTTGGCCCGGTGCGCGGCGGCCATCTAGGGAAACCTACCAAACCCAGGCATTTTTGAAAACTAGACACCCGGCGGCTTCCAGGGAGGTATGGCTTGCGTGGATCCCCCAACGTTTCCTTACCCAGAATCCCCTGCAAACCTCAATTTTTGCTCAAAAAATCACTTTTTTCACACATTTTGGGGTGGGAAAGTAGTGGCATCACCGGGCTCACACAAATTTACCACCACCCAGCGTTCCCCCAGGTCTCCCGGTAAAAATGGTGCCTCACTTGTGTGGGAGGTTTTAGGAGACAAGGGTACCCCGATATGTGAACCTGGGGTGATAATGAAGAGTTAAGAACAATGGTTCAAGGATGGCCCAAAAGGGTCCAATAGAAAAGGTGACCCAGGCAGGGTCACTTGTTTTTTAAGATAAGTGAAATCAATTCCGTAGGGAGCAGGAGACAAAGTACGTAAAGGGTCATGTAGGTCAAAAGATAGCAGGTATTTATTTAAACAAAGTCAATTTTAGAATGCTCACAAAATAAGAAAAGCGTGGTGTGAAATAGTGATAGTAGTTTTAAAAAGACATCGCATTGACAACAATATAGTAGTTGAATTCCATAATTGATCTTAACAAGTTATAAAGAATTCATGTTGTGGGGTGGTCGACGGCGTTTCGAACCCAATTATTGGGGTTCATCTTCAGGACAGTGGTGAGCATGCTGAAATTAAAGAGGGGGGAAGGGGGATGGGAACACATTTGTTTAAGACCCTGTGTATATGTAAACAAACACATTACTGCATACATTCTAGTAAATACAACAATAGCTCCCTAGAAGGAAAAAAGGAAAATAATTCTTACATTTGGTAGGCATTATAATCATGCATTTAAAACAAATTATCAAGAATTAGTGCTTGGAGTCCATAAAAAAAAGACAAAAAATTGAGTCAAAAGGCGAGAGGGCAAAATTGCAAAAGTAGGTATTTGTTTAAATTAAATTAAGGGATGACAACGTATGGCGCTAGATTTTACCAGCTAAGACATGGCATTTCAAAAGGAGTAACAGGTGGTGCTAATTAGATGAAGTCCGGTGCTGGGAGCAGTCACAAAAAGCAGCTAATTAAATAAACTTGGTTTACTACTGGCAGTGAATCCGAAGCAAGCACACTATAAAAAATGAAGGCACAGGGGTGACTTGCTTAATTCTATTCGAAAAAGCTGTCAGTGTTACAGGGATAAGTGAGGGAAAAAGGGGGCTGAATTAATCTGTCTAACATGGATGAAACAGGGAGCACATGTGAAAGCATTCCGGCAAAGAACCATGAAGTGTCTAAGTTCAAATGAGGGGCAAAACACTTACTATTTTGAAGTTAAACTGCCCGTAAAGTTCCTAGAGTCTCCAAAGTGGGAGGCAGGGGCTTCAAAGGCTGTATTGAATGAGAGCCAGAGTGTGGAAAAATTAAATGTAGTTGGGAAATGAATAATGAGATGGGTGTGAGGGATTTAAACACAAGTGAGAAACTTACTTAATTATTTGAAAACAAGCAGCTTGGCAGTACATAGATCCGCCTGGAGAATGTAATTCTGAAATGTAGAGAGATGTGAAATATGAGCTCCATAGGTGATGTGCTCTGCGAAGTTATTATTAGCTCAGGGGAAGAGACCGGAGAAAACTTACTTCTTTAGAGGGGCGACAGGGCAGTGAATGGGAGCCTGAGGCCGAGCAGTCAGAGACGTCCTGCAGCTGTTGGGGCTGGCTGATGAATGCGGAAATAGCGTTGCTAGCCTGTGTGTTTTATAGTAGGGCTCAGCTGGAGGGAGCCTCGGGGCAAAGCTAATTAGTGAAAGAATAGCGCACGTGAAGTTAATTGTTTAAAGGAACCTGCAGCTGAGTGATTCAAAATAGGTGTGTTGTAATTCTGCCTCTAGTGGATTTATCGGTAGTGAATTAATGAAAGTAAATAAATAGGAGAGTTTAAAGTTTATGCAAGAAGCATGTTAGGGGTTTGTAAACGAAGGATAGTAACAATTAATGAATTTTGGGCTGCAGGGAGGGCCATATGGACTAATCTGAGTCAGCCTGGGTTAAACAGTGACCAAAAATGCACACAATATAAAAAGGGGAATGTAAACATGAATGAAACATAATAGTACATATATTCAGTTTTGCAAGGATTTCTAAGAGATACTAGAATGTGCGTAGTATAAAAGGGAATGTAAACATGAATAAAACATAATACATATATTCAGTTTTGCAAGGATTCTAAGTGATACTAGAATCTGTATGCTGAGAACAAAAACTTGAGGAATGTCTGTCATTCTGTGGAGGGTAGTCTGTAGAGACAAGAGTTTTTTAGAGAATGGCATTCCATTCCTCAAAAGAGTTCAATCCATTTTCGATAGTCCGACATTTGAAAATCCATTTGCATTCGAGGCGGTTCAGGAGTTGTTGTTGATTTCCACCTCTGTGACTTGGGAGCAGGCTGTCAATCACTTGCCAGGTGAAGTCTGTTTCTAAGTGTCCTTTTTCCATGAAATGTTGCACAAGTGGCGCTGTTGTGATCTTGCATTTGATTCTGCTCCTATGTTGGGCAATTCTGGATTTGATCTTTTGTGTGGTCTGGCCAATATACCTCAGTTTACAGGGACATTCAATGCAATATATTACATTTTGTGAATTACAATTGGTGAAACATTGCAATATGTGTTTAGAGTTCTCAAATTCAAACAGTTTTGTGTTACTGGTGGACTCACATGCCATACAGTTATTACATTTATAGTGACCTTTCAGTGGTGGTAGGTTGAGAAAGGAGTGTATAGAATGGTCTTTAGTGATCGGTTTTTTGGGCTCTCACTAAATGATCCCTGATGTTCCGTCCTCTTTTAAAGGAGAAGAGAGGTGTGTCTGTGACAAGGTCTAGAGGGGCAAGGACTTTCCAGTGTTTTTTTATCATCATTCTCGTAACTTTGTTGCTGGCCGGGCAAAAAGTAGTTACGCACGTGATTCTGGACAAGGGCGTTTTTTCTCTGGGTTGAAGGAGGTGTTCACGGTGGGAATACCAAGCGCGTTTCATAGAGCGTTTAACTAAACGTCTAGGGTATCCTCTGTCAATCAGTTTTTTGCAGAGTACCTCCGATTCTTGGAAAAAGTCCTCTTTGAACTTACAGTTCCTTCTGATTCTAAGGAATTGCCCATAGGGCAGGCCGTCTCGCAGTGCCCTTGGGTGTGCGCTGTTGTATTGAAGGAGAGTATTGCGCTCGGTGGGTTTTGTAAATAGAGTTGTGTAGAGTTCTCCATTGGCACTTTTTATGGAGACATCGAGATAGTCTACCTTAGTGTCGTCATAGTTGTGAGTGAACTTAAGGTCGGGTTGGACATTGTTGAGCCAAAGGCAAAATGCTTCTAGTTCAGTATTTGTGCCAGACCAGATCATAAAAACATCATCTATGTATCTGCGCCATGTACGTATTTTGGGGAGGAATGGATTCATACAGTTAAGAATGGTACTTGTCTCTATCTCGTCCACAAACAGGATCGCAAAATTGGGAGCAAAAATTGCCCCCATCGAAGTGCCCTTACATTGTCTGTAGTATTTGTTGTTAAATTGGAAGTAGTTTCTAGTTAGGGCAATTTCCAGGAGTGAAATGATGAAATCAGTCGGTACCTGGTGTGGAGCTGGACGGAGGTTCAAATGTTTCTTAATGACTTCTATACCTTTGTTTTGGGGTATATTCGTATATAAAGACTCAATGTCCATAGTGACAAGGAGTTCAGTTTGGGAATCAAAAGGTTGTGATTCAATGAGATTAATTAGGTGTGTGGTGTCTTTCACATATGAGATAGTAGTCTTTACCATGTCCTTGATAAAGAAATCGATGTATTTACCCAAGGGCTCTAGGACTGAGCCACAGCCGGAGAGTATAGGTCTCCCTGGTGGGACTTCCAGATTTTTATGCATTTTGGGTAGGGTGTACAGCACAGGTGTCCTTGGGGTCTTATTGTTGAGGAATGCAAATTCATTTTTACTAATGAAACCTTCTTCTAGACCAATTTGGGTTGTTTTTAGGATGAGGTCACAGATTTCTTTTACAGGGTCGCGTGCCAAAGGCTCGTAGTGAGCTATGTTGGCTAGTTGACGATAGATTTCTTTGTCATATGCACTCTTGTCCTGTAGTACTATCCCACCTCCCTTGTCACAGGGTTTGATCACAATGTCATCTAGTTCTTTGAGTTTGTTAAGGCTTTGTTTTTCCTCTAAACTCACGTTAAAAGGTGTGAATCTGTAGTCTTCTTTAATTTTGTTCAAATCTCTGAGTACAAGATGTTCAAATGTGATGACTTCTGGCGGCATAGAGCCACTGGGAGGGTTAAAGATAGACTTTGGGCGAAGACCTGTCAAGTCTGTCTTACTTGTGTTTTCCTTATGCTGAAAGAAGGCTTTAAGCCTCACCTTTCTGAAGAACTGTAGGATTTCGGTCTGTATGTTAAACCAGTTAGGCTTTTCAGTTAGCACAAAGGAGAGGCCTCTGCTTAGGAGGGTGATATCTGTAGCAGCCAGTTGATGCGTCGAGAGGTTGAATATGGGGAGTTGTTCCATGTTAGTGATAGGGGCCTGGGATCCAATTTCTAGTATTGGTACCCCCATTGGTAAAACTTGCGTCGTGTTTGGCGTTCCCCCGGTGGGAAATGGACTCTTGTCCTCCCTCTCCCTCTCCCTCTCCCTCTCTCTCCTGTAAAGGTCTGGCCTCTCCCTAAAAAATTGGGGTTATGTGTGGAGGTGCTGGGGCCTGCGCCTGGGTCGGAGTTGTCTGAGTCTATGGAGGAGTCAGAAAAAGTAACTGGTTGGTTGTGTCTGAATCTACCCCAGGTGCCTGCGGGGATTCTCTGTTGTTCTTGATTGTTTGTGGTAAAGAAGTCTTCCTGCAGGTACGGGTAAGTCTTTTCTTTATTGTAGTTTCTAATATCTTTAGTCACCTTTGTTGATTTTTTGTGGTGCTCGAAACTTTGAAAGTCTAGAATGGTTCTTTCCAATTTTTCTAGAGCAGCCTTTGCATCTGCTAGGCTATTTAGCTCAAGAATTGCCTTTTCTAGTTCTAAGATCTCTTCCAATTCTCGCTTGCTGTGTTCAAGTGCTGTATCTATTCCCAACACCATCCAGTGGCGGGAGCAGGTTGTGCCAATGTGTGAGAAACCAGTTTTAAATTTTTTATCTTGTAGGAAGATAGCAGGGATGTTGCGTACCTGTAGGCCAACTGGAATAATATCTGCCTTGAGATATTCGGTTAACATACGTGCATGTAGTTCAGTGCGAATGTGCTTCTTTTTGAGTCTTTCCAGAGCCGTGAGTTTCTCGCTTGCTATGTCTGGTGGTGCATTGGTTGCAGGCCCTGGTGTGTGGAACAGAGAAGGGCCACTAATGATTCTAGCAATATATTCCTCTGTGTACGTAGGGATATTCGAAGTGGACATGGTATGTCAATAGATATGGGTTAGTTCAGTATCTGGTGATGGACATAAGTAGTTTACTTAATAAGATGATATTTAATATATCCACTATATTAGTGGAACCCTTGCAGTGTAGCCACTGCGCTTGATGAGGTTTTAGGAGACAAGGGTACCCCGATATGTGAACCTGGGGTGATAATGAAGAGTTAAGAACAATGGTTCAAGGATGGCCCAAAAGGGTCCAATAGAAAAGGTGACCCAGGCAGGGTCACTTGTTTTTTAAGATAAGTGAAATCAATTCCGTAGGGAGCAGGAGACAAAGTACGTAAAGGGTCATGTAGGTCAAAAGATAGCAGGTATTTATTTAAACAAAGTCAATTTTAGAATGCTCACAAAATAAGAAAAGCGTGGTGTGAAATAGTGATAGTAGTTTTAAAAAGACATCGCATTGACAACAATATAGTAGTTGAATTCCATAATTGATCTTAACAAGTTATAAAGAATTCATGTTGTGGGGTGGTCGACGGCGTTTCGAACCCAATTATTGGGGTTCATCTTCAGGACAGTGGTGAGCATGCTGAAATTAAAGAGGGGGGAAGGGGGATGGGAACACATTTGTTTAAGACCCTGTGTATATGTAAACAAACACATTACTGCATACATTCTAGTAAATACAACAATAGCTCCCTAGAAGGAAAAAAGGAAAATAATTCTTACATTTGGTAGGCATTATAATCATGCATTTAAAACAAATTATCAAGAATTAGTGCTTGGAGTCCATAAAAAAAAGACAAAAAATTGAGTCAAAAGGCGAGAGGGCAAAATTGCAAAAGTAGGTATTTGTTTAAATTAAATTAAGGGATGACAACGTATGGCGCTAGATTTTACCAGCTAAGACATGGCATTTCAAAAGGAGTAACAGGTGGTGCTAATTAGATGAAGTCCGGTGCTGGGAGCAGTCACAAAAAGCAGCTAATTAAATAAACTTGGTTTACTACTGGCAGTGAATCCGAAGCAAGCACACTATAAAAAATGAAGGCACAGGGGTGACTTGCTTAATTCTATTCGAAAAAGCTGTCAGTGTTACAGGGATAAGTGAGGGAAAAAGGGGGCTGAATTAATCTGTCTAACATGGATGAAACAGGGAGCACATGTGAAAGCATTCCGGCAAAGAACCATGAAGTGTCTAAGTTCAAATGAGGGGCAAAACACTTACTATTTTGAAGTTAAACTGCCCGTAAAGTTCCTAGAGTCTCCAAAGTGGGAGGCAGGGGCTTCAAAGGCTGTATTGAATGAGAGCCAGAGTGTGGAAAAATTAAATGTAGTTGGGAAATGAATAATGAGATGGGTGTGAGGGATTAAAACACAAGTGAGAAACTTACTTAATTATTTGAAAACAAGCAGCTTGGCAGTACATAGATCCGCCTGGAGAATGTAATTCTGAAATGTAGAGAGATGTGAAATATGAGCTCCATAGGTGATGTGCTCTGCGAAGTTATTATTAGCTCAGGGGAAGAGACCGGAGAAAACTTACTTCTTTAGAGGGGCGACAGGGCAGTGAATGGGAGCCTGAGGCCGAGCAGTGGTAAATTTGTGTGAGCCCGGTGATGCCACTACTTTCCCACCCCAAAATGTGTGAAAAAAGTGATTTTTTGAGCAAAAATTGAGGTTTGCAGGGGATTCTGGGTAAGGAAACGTTGGGGGATCCACGCAAGCCATACCTCCCTGGAAGCCGCCGGGTGTCTAGTTTTCAAAAATGCCTGGGTTTGGTAGGTTTCCCTAGATGGCCGCCGCGCACCGGGCCAAAAACCAAAGTGACCCCCCTTGCAAAACCAGGTGGTTTGGCGATAGGCCATCTAGAGGTGTCCTCACTACCTTTGGGGCCCTTGCCTGCCGCGGGTACTTGGGCCTCCCACACAAGTGAGGCACCATTTTTACCGGGAGACCTGGGGGAACGCTGGGTGGTGGTAAATTTGTGTGAGCCCGGTGATGCCACTACTTTCCCACCCCAAAATGTGTGAAAAAAGTGATTTTTTGAGCAAAAATTGAGGTTTGCAGGGGATTCTGGGTAAGGAAACGTTGGGGGATCCACGCAAGCCATACCTCCCTGGAAGCCGCCGGGTGTCTAGTTTTCAAAAATGCCTGGGTTTGGTAGGTTTCCCTAGATGGCCGCCGCGCACCGGGCCAAAAACCAAAGTGACCCCCCTTGCAAAACCAGGTGGTTTGGCGATAGGCCATCTTGAGGTGGCCTCACTACCTTTGGGGCCCTTGCCTGCCGCGGGTACTTGGGCCTCCCACACAAGTGAGGCACCATTTTTACCGGGAGACCTGGGGGAACGCTGGGTGGTGGTAAATTTGTGTGAGCCCGGTGATGCCACTACTTTCCCACCCCAAAATGTGTGAAAAAAGTGATTTTTTGAGCAAAAATTGAGGTTTGCAGGGGATTCTGGGTAAGGAAACGTTGGGGGATCCACGCAAGCCATACCTCCCTGGAAGCCGCCGGGTGTCTAGTTTTCAAAAATGCCTGGGTTTGGTAGGTTTCCCTAGATGGCCGCCGCGCACCGGGCCAAAAACCAAAGTGACCCCCCTTGCAAAACCAGGTGGTTTGGCGATAGGCCATCTTGAGGTGGCCTCACTACCTTTGGGGCCCTTGCCTGCCGCGGGTACTTGGGCCTCCCACACAAGTGAGGCACCATTTTTACCGGGAGACCTGGGGGAACGCTGGGTGGTGGTAAATTTGTGTGAGCCCGGTGATGCCACTACTTTCCCACCCCAAAATGTGTGAAAAAAGTGATTTTTTGAGCAAAAATTGAGGTTTGCAGGGGATTCTGGGTAAGGAAACGTTGGGGGATCCACGCAAGCCATACCTCCCTGGAAGCCGCCGGGTGTCTAGTTTTCAAAAATGCCTGGGTTTGGTAGGTTTCCCTAGATGGCCGCCGCGCACCGGGCCAAAAACCAAAGTGACCCCCCTTGCAAAACCAGGTGGTTTGGCGATAGGCCATCTTGAGGTGGCCTCACTACCTTTGGGGCCCTTGCCTGCCGCGGGTACTTGGGCCTCCCACACAAGTGAGGCACCATTTTTACCGGGAGACCTGGGGGAACGCTGGGTGGTGGTAAATTTGTGTGAGCCCGGTGATGCCACTACTTTCCCACCCCAAAATGTGTGAAAAAAGTGATTTTTTGAGCAAAAATTGAGGTTTGCAGGGGATTCTGGGTAAGGAAACGTTGGGGGATCCACGCAAGCCATACCTCCCTGGAAGCCGCCGGGTGTCTAGTTTTCAAAAATGCCTGGGTTTGGTAGGTTTCCCTAGATGGCCGCCGCGCACCGGGCCAAAAACCAAAGTGACCCCCCTTGCAAAACCAGGTGGTTTGGCGATAGGCCATCTAGAGGTGTCCTCACTACCTTTGGGGCCCTTGCCTGCCGCGGGTACTTGGGCCTCCCACACAAGTGAGGCACCATTTTTACCGGGAGACCTGGGGGAACGCTGGGTGGTGGTAAATTTGTGTGAGCCCGGTGATGCCACTACTTTCCCACCCCAAAATGTGTGAAAAAAGTGATTATTTGGGCAAAAATTGAGGTTTGCAGGGGATTCTAGGTAAGGAAACGTTGGGGGATCCACGCAAGCCATACCTCCCTGGAAGCCGCCGAGTGTCTACTTTTCAGAAATGCGTGGGTTGGAAAGGTTTCCCTAGATGCCCGCCGATCCCTGGGCAAAAAACAAAAGTAACCCCCCTTGCATAACCAGATTACCTATTGTTACTACAGCGTGAGAATTTAGGAATAATACTGCAAAGAAAATGTGGCAGACAATTTGAGGTTTACAGGACAATGGGGATAAAAAATATTTTTCAAATCACTAGAGAGACATCACCATAAACTCCCAAAGGTTTTCGACAATATCTACAGTTGGTGGGTTATTCTTACATGGAAAGTGTACCTTGGCAGAGAAACAAAAAAAAAAGATTCCTGCACAACCATCTATTCCTCAAACACACACACATACTGGTTGGATTTGGCACGAGGGCAAGTCATGGTTCAGTGTATTAAATTTTATTAACAAGAGATTTCACAAATATGAAATGCACTGTCAATAATTAAATTCACAAAAAACCAAACCAATGACTTGCAGCTCGTGAGCTGTAAAGCCACGTCAAGGCACCAACCGCTTTACAGGCCATTCACACACCTTTCATACGTGATACAAACAAGACCATTCGCACCACCAGGTACAAAAGCAACACAGTACAAAAATCACCAAAAAGGGACAAGGTACACCCTGCTTCAAAAAAACAAATATTACTGCACAGTCATCTAACCCGCAAGCACACGCACATACTGGTTGGATTTGGCACGAGGGTGAGTGATGGTTCAGTAGATAAAATTGTATTACCAAGTGATTTCACAAAAAATGAAATGCACTGGTAATAATTGAAAGGGCAAGAAACTGAACCATTGACTCACAGCTCGTGAGCTGTAAAGCCACGACAAGGCACCAACCTCTTTACAGGCCATTCATACACCTTTCATACGTGTGAGACATACAAAACCATTCACACCGCCAGCCGCGGGCCCATCACATAACAAAACTCACACCGGCACACAGCGCCATTCAAGGGCCCATCACTTTCACACGCCCACAATCCAGACACAGCAACTACACAGGCAGAAGGATTGCGTGGAGTGGCACTCAGCTAGCAGTGTGTGTAGTGACCAGCAGAAAGTCACTACTCGCACACAGCCAGCCAAGCACCGGTCGACACACACCGCTAGCCAAACGCCAGTCCACGCACACCGCTAGCCAAGCGCCAGTCCAGGCACACCGCCATCCAATCGCCAGTCCAGGCACACCGGCAGCCAATCGCCAATCCACCTACACCGCCAGCCAAGCTCCAGTCCACGGACACCACCAGACAAGCACCATTCCACGCACACCGCCAGCCAAGCTCCAGTCCACACACACCACCAGACAAGCTCCAGTCCACGGACACCACCAGCCAAGCTCCAGTCCACGGACACCACCAGCCAAACACCAGTCCGCACACACCACCAGTCCACACACACTGCCAGCCAAGTACCAGTCCACGCACAGCGCCAGCCAAGCACCATTCCACGCACACCACCAGCCAAGCACCATTCCACGCACACCGCCAGCCAAGCACCATTCCACGCACACCACCAGCCACGCACACCGCCAGCCAAGCACCATTCCACGCACACCACCAGCCACGCACCAGTCCACGCACACCGCCAGTCCATGCACACCGCCAGTCCACGCACACCGTCAGCCAAGCACCATTCCACGCACACCACCAACCAAGTGCCAGTCCACACACACCAACAGCCAAGCGCAAGCCTACACACACCGCCATCACATTTTGGATTTTTTTAGAAAAAAATAAAAACACAAACAAATTGCAAATAGATACAAATCTTCTAACAGAAAATCAGCAACTAAATACATTGCACTAACACCAACATTGAAACAGAATCAAATTATCCAAAGAATACAGACCAGCCAGTTCACTTTACCACTCAAGAATCCTCCCAAAAATTTTTTCGCGTGTGGTACGCTCTAAAACAAGCAGAGAGACACAGTGCAGGATGAGAGGGACAATCGGGGCAGTACATACGACTCTCCTTCCGCAAACCTCTTCGCCAACAGACTCTACATCTCCTACTGGGAAAATCTTTTGCGGGTGTGGGAGGAATGTGTTCTGGAAAGTGGCGTTCTTTCAATCTAGCAACATCCTCCACCAGTCCAACTCTAGGAACACTTGCCTGTTCCACTACAACAAGGCTGCCTATTACAGACTCCTGAAACTTAACAAAAGTCATCTTTGACTCAGGGCAAGAATCCTGGAACACAACAAAAGCATTAAACATTGCCAAGTGGAAAAGATGGATAGCCAACTTCTTGTACCAAATGTAAGCCTTACGAAGAGCAGTGTAAGGTTCCAACCTCTGATCTACTCTGTCAACACCACCCATGTACCTATTATAGTCTAAAACACATACAGGTTTGCGCGCTTCAGCGACCTGACCCCAAACAGTCACAGGTGCAGTGCTTTCATCATGGATGGAAGTCAGCATGTAGACATCTCTCCTGTCTGTAAACTTCACAGCAAGAAGCTCCTGGCAACGCAACGCACTGCACTGTCCCCGCACAAGCTTTTGACAAACAAGTTCTTTCGGAAAACCTTTACGGTTACAGCGAACTGTGCCACAAGCAAAAGTGTCCACTTTGGCCAATTCCCTGAACAACCGTACACCAGTGTAGAAGTTATCTACATATAAATGGTGGCCTTTGTTAAAAAATCCTCTTCCAAGTTCCCAAACAATTTTCTCAGTCACTCCAAAAGTGGACGGACAACCAGGGAGGTTAAACCTAGATTCCTTACCGGTGTACACCCTGAAATTAGAGACATATCCAGTCCTACTGTCACACAGCATATACAGCTTTATTCCATAGCGTGCCCTCTTACTAGGAATGTATTGCCTAAAAACCAAGCGGCCCTTGAACAACACCAAAGACTCATCCACTGCAATTTCTCTACCAGGGGCATAAATCTCAGAAAATCGATCAACAAAGTGATCAAGGACAGGCCTAATCTTAAAAAGACGGTCACAATCAGGGTGATCTCGTGGCAACGCTAAACCATTATCTACAAAGTGCATCATCCGAAGCAGAAGCAAATACCTGTCACGACTCATGACTGCCGGAAAAATAGACGTTGCCATCAAGGGACTGCTAGACCAATATGAAGCCAATGATGGCTTCCTTAGCAAGCCCATCAAAAAAGTTAAACCCAAGAACTTCTTCATCTCTTCAACATTTGTGGGAGTCCACCGGGTAGCTCTAGAGTGTGGCTTAAGACTGGCACTGTTGTCCCTCAAAAACTGTTCGGCATACAAATTAGTCTGCTCAACAATCTCTGCCAAAAACACATCGTCCATAAACAACTGAAAAAAATTTACAGGCAAAAAGTTCTCGGTATTCACTCTAGACCCTGGAACACCAGTAAACTCAGGAAATTCCGGCTGCACCATGCCAGGGGCAACCCAGAGGTCATCACTTTCAACGGGAAGACTTGCAGCCCCAGCCTGCAGCCCAGATGTCTCTTGCCGCACTACACCAACGGAAAGGCTTGCAGCCCCAGCCTGCAGCCCAGATGCCTCTTGCCGCACTACACCAACGGGAAGCCTTGCAGTCCCAGCCTGCAGCCCAGATGTCTCTTGCCGCACTACACCAACGGGAAGCCTTGCAGTCCCAGCCTGCAGCCCAGATGCCTCTTGCCGCACTATCGGCACATCAGTCTCCTCCTCTAACACAGGCACTTCATCCGCGCTAAGAGTATCTTCATCATCCGATGACCCCATACGGAGAGAAAACTCACTGCCAGAATCGTCCCCTGCCCCCTCTCCCTCAGAAGCAGAGTCAGTCTCTGACCCAATATCAGAGGAAGACTCAAACAGCAAACCAACAACCTGCTGAGCAGTCATCCTGCGGCTAGCCATTATACCTACTAAGATGGAAGACTGCACAAACAAATCAACAACAACCAACAATGTGCAAACCAAGTAAGTAAAGAAATGTGTACCTTATATCAATAAGATCAATGTACTCAAAAACTATACAATCCAAAATCAAAAGAGACAGCTACACTCACCAGAAACAAACTCTGCAGTGACACAGCAAAGACCAACGATATCAAACTAGAAAGAAGAAAAAAAAACAAATTACTCACAAGACAACAAAATACACATCATGCACCAATGCAAAAAGTTTTTGAAACTCAAAAACCAAACATACTGCTATTATTACACCATTTGCAAAAAAAAACAGGCAGAGAAATCAAACACATTTGCATTGTACAAAAAAACAGTCTCTTACCAAACTACACAAACAGCAAAACCACCAGAACCAAAATGTCACCGTGAACAGAAGAAAAGCCTTCACCTAGAACAAAAAAGTAAACAAAAAAAACATTACAATTGGAAATCACAAAACATATAACAATAAACATTATAACATGCCATGTCACTACCCAAATGGTCAATCGGTTTGTGTGCCAGGTCAGGCAGAAAACAGCAGGAAAAAAAAGGCTATTCAGTCCCGGGGCAGGTGACCCAAATACATATAACAAATTGCACCCTGGAAGCGAGGGGTCACTTCTATTTCTAATTGAACTAATTCCCTGGTGTCTAGTGGGCTTTTCTGCCTCCAATGGGAGCAGAAACGGCAAAAAAATAAAACCGATCTGCCCACAGAGGGGGCAGAAAAGTCTTCAAAACATTTAGGGGCCCAAGGAAGCGACCCTTGCCCAAGGGGTCGCTTCCTACAATAATATTTATATCCCTGGTGTCTAGTGGGCTTTTCTGCCCCCCCCCAAAGAGCAGAAACGGACAGAAAGACGACCAATCTGCCCCCAGGGGGGGGCAGAAAAGTATTCTAAAAAATTAGGCCGCAAAGGAAGCGACCCTTGCCCAAGGGGTCGCTTCCTACATAAAGAAAAAGACATCCCTGGTGTCTAGTGGGCTTTTCTGCCCCCCCTGGGGGCAGAAACGGGCAGAAAGACGACCGATCTGCCCCCAGGGGGGGCAGAAAAGTCTCCTAATCACTTTACCACCCTAGGAAGCGACCCTTGCCCAAGGGGTCGCTTCCTACATAACGAAATAGACATCCCTGGTGTCTAGTGGGCTTTTCTGCCCCCCCTAGGGGGAGAAACGGACAGAAAGAAGACCGATCTGCCCCCAGGGGGGGCAGAAAAGTCTTCAAATTATTTGGCCCCCAAAGGAAGCGACCCTTGCCTAAGGGGTCGCTTCCTACATAGCATAACCAATATCCCTGGTGTCTAGTGGGCTTTTCTGCCCCCCCCGGGGGCAGAAACGCGCAGAAAGCGGACCGATCTGCCCCCAGGGGGGGCAGAAAAGACTTCAACAAAATTTGCCCCCAAGGAAGCGACCCTTGCCCAAGGGGTCGCTTCCTACATAGTAGGAACAGCATCCCTGGTGACTAGTGGGCTTTTCTGCCCCCCCCGGGGGCAGAAACGCGCAGAAAGCGGGCCGATCTGCCCCCAGGGGGGGCAGAAAAGACTTTACAAAATATTCGTCCCCAAGGAAGCGACCCTTGCCTAAGGGGTCGCTTCCCAAACTCCAAATCCAAAATCCCTGGTGTCTAGTGGGGCATCCCTACTCCACGATCGCGACGCTGTGCGCGATCGTGGAGCAGGAATGCCCTGTATTGAGAGATCGGGGGAGAGGAAATACTCTTTCCTCTCCCCCGATGCCTCAATACTAGAGATTTCACCGCCGCGGCCCCCACCAGACGCCAAACACCTACCTCTGCTCCCCTCGGACGCGCTGGAAGAAATGGATTCCAGCGCGTCCAACGCTTCCTGATGACGCCGGCGCGCGCTGTGCGCGCTGACGTCATCAGAAAGCGTGGGGGGGCTCGGGGGGGGGTCGGGGGTGGCAGCGGAAGCTCTTCCGCTGCCACCCCCGTAAAGGGGGCCAAGATCGAGGGACAAGGGGGGGAGCGCCAGCGCTTCCCCCGGGGGCTGTCCTCATGACGGAACGGTTCCGTCATGAGCACAGCCCAACCGATGCTCATGACGGAACCGTTCCGTCATGAGCATCGAAGGGGTTAAAAGTGTGTATTCTGATTTCCCTTATGTGCAGTCTGATCTACTGTGATAGTGCGGAGCCCCTGTGGGCCAGTCATTGTTTTCTGATATGCTGGAACACTTCGACTACTAGCGGCCGGCCCTGGTGGTTGTAGGCCCGTGTTTGTAACCCTTTTGTGCACAATAAAATCTTTTAAAAAATAAAAATAAAAAAAAATAACCAAACATCTGGTCACACATAAAATTGTATTCATTAGGTGGGCGGAATTTGCGGAGGTGCCTTCCGCAAAATTCTGCGAAACGGCAAGAAATCTCCGCGAACACGCGGAATTTCGCGTGCTCGCAGAGATTTTGCTGCGCCCGTTGAGGTTTAATTTTTGTGACAGGAGCATCGTGCCAGAATGAATCCTGCCCTAATATTTATCAAAGAGGCCACCGTTTTGTGCCATACCTCTACTCAATTGGAGTACTTTCTACTTGCTAATCAGTAAGTGCTACCTCGTTGATTAATGTATAGTGCTTTCCCTACACTACAGCTGCGCAAAGGGCCAGAAGAGTTTTCGCCAGTGACCATATGTGTCTGTAACTGCGGGATTCTTCTAAGCTCAATTTTTCTGTTACTTTTCATTGTTGTTTTTCACATGCACTCTTTATGTTGCAAATATTTGGACACCGACCTCGCCCTGCTGGGTTTTCAGTGAAAATCGAGGTTTTGCTAATCCTCGGCCACACTGAGAATTTAAACTGGCGAAACAATGAAAATCCTGTTACGAGCCCGCCAACATTGAGTGACAACTGGGAATGCTGCCTGCACCCCACTATCTGTGAGGGATACTGAGCTGCATGGGCATTACAGCCCTCCCAGGTTTATGAAAAGAAGCCCAAGCATACCAGGCAACGCACTTCAACAAATAATCATTTAGCATTAGATGGAAAATACACACACCGCTGAAATCCATAAAGTACATTTGCAGACATCACATGCCACGTATCAATTACTGGAATAGCCCTACATTTCACACAGTTCTGCCCTTGACGCACAGTTGGCTCTGCATTTCATGCAGCAGAGTATCGGCGATTATCCAGGCTTGGCAGTTTACCAGAGGTGATAAGGAATCCGGCGGCAACCTTATAGAAGCCCGCGCTGACGAAGGGCACAGCACACACCAGCAGATGACCTCCGACGAGACAGGCAGCGACAGCCAGCACTATGAACGCCATCCAGAATCCTCTATACACTGTTCAAGTGAAAATAACGGGAAACGGCCACTACAACGCGGCCGTTTCCACGCATACACTTAACCACGCGTGCTTTACAACTCATGCGTGGTTACCACGTATGACCTTTACCACGCATTCCTTTACTACGAGATGCGTAGTAAAGGAATGGGAGTTAAAGGTAAAAATAAAAAAGGGGAGTTGGGGGGGGTCTCCCCCCTACAAAAAAAAGAAACATTTTACCTGATCAACGCTCTTCTGAACTTCTTGTCCTTCGGGCGAGGAGCATCATTAACAACGTTATTGCATACGCATGTCTAGGTACTGCATTAACAAAAAATAGATAAAGGACAAAAGAAAACAGCGAAAGAAAAAGAAATCCGTCCATAGAAAGAAAAGAAAAACGGTGAGTGTATAATTGTATACTAAATTTAAAACCTTAATCATGAAAATGCCATTATCATGCATAGCTATACAACGAAAATCATTGTAAAGGTATGCGTGGTAAAGGGATTTTCGACGTAAAGGATATTCGTGGAAAAGGCATTCACGTTGTAACGCATGCGTGGAAAAGGCATGCGTTGCAACAGAATGCGTTGAAACATCATACAACCAAAAATAACACCACTCTGTGATTAAACGGGAGTAAAACGGCATACTCTAATCATTTTTCATTCGTCGACTGCTGTAGAGAGCAGGCCTACTAATAGCTGTGGCAAATGTGTATGGGGCTGTCAAATTGGATTTATTAACCAAGAAGTTGCCACCGTTTTGTGCCATACCTCTACTCAACTGGAGTACTTTCTACTGCCCTCATGCCCCCGAATTCCGTTCCGCCGTGGATCGCGGAAGTTTTGAGCGGAACGGAATTTGCCGCCCACCCTTAAGTATAAAAACATATTTTTTTTAAAAGACAGTTTGTGACAATTCATACAGATTAGAATCAATACATTACTGGGAGAAAATGTGGTTCTTAGCATGTAGAAATAGGCAAATACAGCAGACCAAAATCATTTGTCAGACACTAGATTTTTTTGGTGTACAGAAATTAACGACAGATGTCAACATAGTCTCTAGTATCCCTTTAAACAAAAGAGCATCGACGCGTTCTGGTGGATATATTGACTTAGACACCACCTTCTTCAGGACAAGAACTGATATCTCCCAAATCAGTGATGGAAATCCGTCCTACCAATAGGAATGCCCAAACAAGTCTTCTGGTCATTCCATATATTGTTTTGTGTTGTTCTAGAACACCTTACTAAGCTTTAGACCCGTGGATATTTTTGTTGTTTAGATTATTGATTTTGGGGAATATATCTATGCCTGGTCTCAAAAAGATTCCTAAGACCCCTTTTCTCTCCGTTTGTATTATTACTCCAGAGGTTTGGAATAACAGCAATGCCTAGGCCCAACACCTTTACAACAGCCACTGCAGCCCTTTTCGGGGCTGCTCGTTGACTATGCCAGATGACATATACGGGTTTGTGGTAGAATGAATGAATGATTACGGTCTTATATAGCGCATAGCTACCCGGAGGCATCCCAGCGCTTCTACTCGACTAGATCTTGGAAGAATCAGGCAAACAGGAAGGTTTTCAACCTCTTCCTAAACCCTAAGGTGGTTAACTTCCATTCTGATAGGTTCTGGAAGGTTGTTCCAAAGGGTGGCGGCTTGAAGGGAGAAATGCCTGCCTCCCATTCGCACTCTCCTGGTTCTAGGGATTGCAAGCAGCTTCTTATTATCAGACCTTAGGGCACGTCCAGGATGATATAAGTGGAACATTGATTGAGTCAAGGATGGTCCTGTTTTATTAATTGCTTTATGGACCGTAGTCAGAGCTTTAAACTCTACCCTTTGCTGGACAGGCAGCCAGTGAAGTTGACGCAACGCTGGCTTAGCTGAAGTCCGGCGAGGGACATTCAGCAGTATTCGAGCAGCGCAATTCTGCACTGTCTGCAAGGTTTTAATGGTTGCTTGTGTGGTGCCTAAATACAACGCATTCGAATAGTCCAGGCGTGAAAGAATCAACGCCTGCACTAATATTCTCCTAGCCTCAAACGGAAGAAGCTTAATTATCCTCCTAAGTAGTCTGATGATGGCATAACAAGTTCCTGCCACCTTGCGAGCCTGCACACCAAAGTCTAGGGCTGGGTCCAACCAGACCCTAAGCTCTTAATTTGTTCTTTAGGTGACGGCGGAAGGCCAAGATTAGACGGCCACCAGCCCTCTACCGTATTAGATGGTTTATACCCCAGCAGCATCACCTCCGTTTTTGCACCATTCAGCTTTAGGAAGGAACGATCCATCCATTCTTGTACTTTGTTGAGACATAGGGAAAGATTCTCAAATGGAGCATCCTGGAAGGCCAGGGAGATGATAAGCTGCGTATCGTCTGCGTACGTTACCAGCTGTACTCCCCAGGGCAGCACCACCTCAGCCAAGGGCCTCATATAAATGTTAAATAGGGTAGGGCTGAGGGATGAACCCTGGGGGACACCGCACTGCAGACGCATTTGAGGGGAGCAGGCATCATCCTCAAAGACCGCAAAGGTCCTATCGGATAGGAAAGAGCGCAGCCACTTTAGTGCGCCTCCCCCGACACCTACTTCCATCAGTCTGTGAATCAAGATGGAGTGATTCACGGTGTCAAAGGCGGCACTAAGATCTAATAACAGAATAGCTGCGCTGTTTCCATTGTCCACAATCCTCCTAGCTTCCTCCACAACAGTGATTAGGGCTGTTTCCGTGCCCTGCTTAGCTCTGAATCCTGTCTGAGTGACATGGAGGGAGTTGCTGTTTTCAAGGTAGGATCCCAGCAGCGAATTGACATGCTTCTCCGCGAGCTTACTGATAGTTGGCAATAAGGAGATAGGGCGATAATTGGCCCAATCTTCCGGGTTTAGGTTTGGCTTCTGCAATAGTGCCTTCACTTTTGCCTGTTTCCAGGAAGGGGGGACCGTGCCTGATGCCAGTGAGGCATTAATCAACTCTTGAATAACCGGGGCCAAAGTATCTGACACCAAATTCAGAATGGTAGGGGGGGGCGGGGTCCGCTGGAGAGCCTGATTTCAGATTTTTCAAGAAGGACATAGTTGTAGAACCATCTAATCGGGAGAATTCATCTAATCCAGGGTTACCGGAGTCCATAGGAGGGGGCAAGATCAGTTCAATGGGCATAGGCTTAAATGAAGAAAACCTATTATCCACCTTATTGGAAAAGAATTGCGCTAGTTCATTGCAGCGCAAGTTTGCCAACCCAGGGTCATTAATGGGAGCAGGGGGGGGTAACCAAGGATTTGAAGATTTTAAAAATTTCCCTGGGGGCATTAGAGGCCAAATCAATTTTTTCCTGATAGTAAGTTGATTGGGCAGATTTAATTCCATGTTTGTATTTCTTCAGGGCCAATTTATAGGTGTCCTTACTACCTTCTGAGTAGTTTTTCCGCCATTGTCTCTCCTGTTGCTTACATTGGCGTTTAAGGGCTTTCAATTCTAAAGAATACCATGGTTTTTTATTATTGCCACTTCTATGAGAAAGTTCGCTTTTAGGGAGGGTGGCATCCAGAGAAGACGTTACCCATTGGTTGAATTGTGTATCAGCTACCAAAGGGTCCTGGGAGGATGTTGGTAGTGTTTCCATCAATTTCTTCCTCCACCTCTCAGTTGGGAGTTTAGACCAAACCCGTATGGACCTCTTCGTCATGTTAGATGGTTCAGGCAATATAGATGGGGCAAAGGAGAGGAGCAGCAATTTATGATCGGTCCAGGGAATATCAATTAATTTCTCAAAGCTAAGAGTATCCAGATTGGTATAACAATGGTCAAGGGTATGTCCAGCTCTATGGGTAGGGCCTATCACTAATTGCCTCAACTGGAGCACTTCCAATCCTGCATTCAGACTGATGCAAGCTAGTGAGTGTGCCTCGTCTGAGTGAATGTTAAAATCACCCAGTAACGTGAAGTTCGCGGTGGTGCTAGCGTAATTAGTGGCGTTGATAGGGAGGTCCTCGCAGAATTGGCCATAGGGACCTGGTGGCCTATAGAGCAGGAGGCCCGACAAGGTGCAGGTGGAGGAGAAGGAAATAGCAAATGTTAAGCTTTCCGCACCTTTTATTGCTGCTTTTTCAACCCTGCATCCCAGTGTGGATTTATAAATAATGGCAGTCCCTCCCCCCCTACCCTCTGGGCGGTCGTGTCTCAATATAGAATAGTTGTGGGGTAATGCTCGAACGAGATCTGAGTCTGAGCTATCGCTCAGCCATGTTTCCGTCAAAAATAACACATCTAGATCTCGTTCCTCTAAGAGCAGGGAAATCTCGATGGCATGCCTTGGTAATGAGCGACAATTTAATAATGCAAGATGATACAGACACAGCCTGTCTCCAGTACTAATGGAATTTTCAAGAGTGAAGTTGTAATTACATCTAGTACAGGGTGAAATATTCCTTACATGTGTTCGCAGTATCCTACAGGGCAGGCTGTCCGTACCTCTGAGTCCGAGTAGCTCATCCCGACTGTACCTGATCAGGGGACAGAGGCGGTCTGTGCTGGCAGGAGCCCTGGCCCCTGGGCCCGACCTGGCCCAGACGGGCCCAGACGGGCTTTTCTTAGGCACTCCTAAAGTCTTAATAGGCCAAGCACCAGGGGAACCCCCTCAGATTCCAGCCAGGTGTCAGAGAAGACTGCAAAAGGCCTGCAGTGGTGGGTTCTCAACAGAAGTACATATCAGTGACAGACACTTCTCCTTGCTCCACTCAAAGCTAACCATCTTGATGGATGATGGGTTGGGGCAGTCAGAGGTGGGGATTAGAAGACTCTACACTCTGGCGGAAGCTAGACTCCACATCAATTTGCTGAAGTTGCGAGCAATTAGTTTGGCACTGAAGGCATTCCTCCCAACCATCAAGGAAGAACTGGTACAGGCACACACAGAAAACACGACTGCCATGGAGTACTGCAACAAACAGGGCGGTGTTGGGTTGTCGGTCCTGTGCCAAGAGGCTCTATATCTCTGGAAATGCCTGACCACTCAGGGCATCTCTGTAATTACACAACACCTGGCAAGATCTTTTAATGCCCGGGCAGACAATCTCGGCTGCTGTTGCCTAGCAGATCATGAATGGCAGTTATATTAGGAGGTGGCACAGAGCCTTCCAGCAATGGGGAAAATCCTGGCTTAATCTTTTCGCCACCGCAGAGAACATGCAGTGTCAAAGCTTTTCATACTGAAGTTTAAATGGAAATCCACCTCACTGGGGTACAGGACTTCTACACACCTTTCTGTCCCTCCAACTTCTGCCCAGAGTATTGAAAAAGATCAGAAGAGACTGAGTCCAGGTCATCCTAGTGGCCCTGGACTGGGTAAGGATGGTGTGGTACCCAGAACTTCTAGCCATGAGCATTTGCCCTATCCAGCTGCCTCTTAGGTAAAACATCCTGTAACAGCAGCAGGGCCAAGTTCTACACCCATGCTTGCACAACTTACACCTCCATGCATTGAGATTGAGCGGCAACAGTTGATGGACTTTGACCTATTATCATAGCAGTCAGGTATCCATCTAGCAAAACTGTATATACAGGATGCTGGAAGATGTTTGTTGTTGCTCCAGTTATGTTCAACCTTTGCAAGCAAGCTTATCTAACATTATTCTGTTTTGTCTTTCAATGGCACAGCAAAGCCTTGTTTTGACCAAAATTAAAGGTTATTTATCAGCCCTTTCTACATTTACCAGATCAACCTTCTCTTGTCGCCCGCTGTGATGCGCTTTTTGAAGGGGTTGACCCATATTTCACACCACCACAATTTCTGATGCAGCAGTTGGACCGTAAGTTCGTTCTCACCTATCTCATGTTCCTGTTCCCACAGTTCCTGTTCGCTGTTAACCATCAAGACAGTTTATCTTATCACCATAACATCAGTCAGGCAAGAGAGTGAACTGCAGGTAATGTCTGTAGCACCTCTATACACTTCGTTCTTCCCAGACATACTGGTACTCCGGACAAAAGCAGCTTTCCTGCTCAATGTAGTCATGTCTATTAATACAGCTCAATACATTACCCCTTGCTAGCTTTTTATGCTCCACCTCATCTCTTCAAGGATGAAAAATGGCTCCACTCTCTTGACCCAAAAGAGCCCTTAGCTTTTACATTGATCGTTCTCTGGCATGCCAGCAGGATGAACGCAAAAAGAACAATTGTTGGACAGAATGCAGAACAATGTCATACATTCACCCAAGTACAGAGATATGGGCCTAAATCCATCGATTTTTGCTCACCGTGGCATTCCAGTTTGGACCCAGCCATATGCAAATCAGTCTAGACCCTGCCACCAATGGAACAGTCCAGCCCGAACTGCCAGGCCAGGTCCTCCCTGGACTGGAAACAAGCATCCTAGGACCGGTTCCGGGGTTTCGCCCCTCATCAGCCAGGATAGCTTGACTCCAGTGGCATGAAGAGCACGGGACCCACGTCTGGGCATAACCATCCCACTCGGGGTGACAAATGCAAAAAGAACAAATGATGGACAGAATGCAGAACAATGTCATACATTCACCCCAGTACAGAGATCTGGGCATAAATCCATCGTTTTTTTGCTCACCATGCCATTCCAGTTTGGACCCGAATGGGAAACAATCATCCTAGGACCGGTTTCGGGGTTTTACCCCTCTTCAGCCAGGATAGCTGGACTCCAGTGACATGAAGAGCACGGGACCCACGTCTGGGCATACCCTTCCCACTCGGGGTGACAAACGCAAAAAGAACAATTGATGGACAGAATGCAGAACAATGTCACACATTCACCGCAGTACAGAGATCTGGGCCTAAATCCATCGTTTTTTTGCTCACCATGCCATTCCAGTTTGGACCAGCCATATGCAAATCAGTCTTGACCCTGCACCCAATGGGAAAAGTCCAGCCCGAACTGCCAGGCCAGGTCCTCCCTGGACGGGAAACAAGCATCCTAGGACAGGTTTCGGGGTTTCAACCCTCATCAGCCAGGATAGCTTGACTCCAGTGGCATGGAGAGCACGGGACCCACGTCTGGAGATACCCGTCCCACTCGGGGTGACAAACGCAAAAAGAACAATTGATGGACAGAATGCAGAACAATGTCATACATTCACTAGTACAGTACATGTCAGGTTCTTGTATCCTCAGGGTTGTGCTGATGCTCAATAGGGTCTACCTCTCGACTGCCCCAAGTCCGGAATATATTATACACGCGGACTAGTGAGATAGTCAAGCGAGGGAAGGAAGGGATAGGAACAGCTGGGAGGGAGATCTGTAAAGGAAAAAAGGTGTATCAGGACCAGGAGAGAGAAGAGGGTGTTTTGGCAATTCTCAACACGTTTCCCACAAGTGGATACTGGCCTGGCATACCACAGTTGAGTAGACTGGTCTGCCAGGCAAGTATCCACTTGAACTAGAAGACTCTCTTACAATTAAAGAAAATAGAAATACTTTGGATGGCCCCTTGGCTATACACAATGCAGTCTTGCACTAGTACCACTGGAGTATTGAAATGTTAATGCCCTCTTTTCTTAACTAGAGCAGAGCATGTTTGTTTTTTATACAACACAGTACAAATGTTTAAGTCGGGATGTCCACCACCGTCTCCCGGCTCATCCAATAGTCATGAAACTGTTAAACCCACCAAAACAAGAGCATCCTCCAGGTTTTTTGCTGCAAACACTGTGCGCTTCTTGCTCTCGACATATTCTAGAGCGCGTGCCAGTTCAGAGCAAAAGTAATGTACCGGTTTCTCACAAGAAAGTGTCCTCCCTGCATGCGATCACGATTCACGCCGATCTCGCCAACAGGGAAAACATGCAGAGTCTTCCCCTACAGCAGCTCCGCTTTCTCCTCTGCAAAGACTGCCGAAAATGGGGTCTCGCCAACAGAGGAGAATAGACAGCGGCTGCACTCAGAGAATGGGAAATACACCTCTCCCCAAGAAGCCAGAAAAGGAACGTGGTGCATGAGCACCCTTACTGCCTCCTGAGCTGCCACAAGGAATATGGTAGACCCTCTGAATAATCGGCAGCGTCTCGTTTCACTGCCACCGATATATCCGGTTCCTTTTGTGGTGTCCCGATCACGTGGGGCGTCGCTTGAACATAGAATGCCGGGAAACATAGTTTAATGCAGTTCATTGTTCCTGGTGGCCGCGAGGAGCATCAGTCAGTGTGCGCCTATGCGATGCGCCCTGACAGTTCATCCTCCTCCCGGAGAACACTTGCAGAGGCATGGCTAGTCCGGGTACCTCCTATTAACGCAACCACCAAACGCACAGCATGCACAGCCCCCACAGGTTCCCAAGAGTCCTCTTTAGGGCCATACCCTTTCCATGAAACAAGATACCATAGTTTACGTCTTGTGATCTTGGAATCCAAAATACCCTTTACCTCATATTCAGGATCATGTTATACCCATATGTGTATGGGCCGTGTCATCACCGGGCTATGTGATGGCTTCAAAAGTGAAACATGAAAAAACGGATGCATGCGTAGATGAGCAGGCAGCCGAAGTTTTACTGCCACAGGGGTAATATGTTTAACCACCCGGAATGGCCCTATATATTTAGGGTTAAATACGCTGCGTCTCTTGAATCTTATGTTCTTTGTAGATAACCACACCAACTGTCCCTTCTTATACGTTGGGCCAGGTCTATGGTGTTTATCTGCCTGTTTTGTGTACTGGTCTTTGACATGACGCAGATTTTTCTGTGTATTGAGTAAAGTCTTCCTAATGTGAAGCATTCTCTTGTGTACCTCGGGGAGCTTGGTGTTGTGAGTGGGAAGACAAAAAGGAAGAAAACGAGGATGGAAGCCATAAGTACTAAAGAAAGGTGTGTGTTGAGTAGAACTATGTGTGGCACTGTTGTATGCAATCTCAGCCAACCATAACCACTCAACCCATGCCTCTGTGTTATTGTCTAAGTAACATCTCAAGAACTGTTTCAGAGTTTGATTTAGTCATTCGGTTTGACCATTGGTTTGGGGGTGGAAGCTTGTGGACAGCGAAGACGTTATCTGTATCGTAGAACACCATGTTTTACAAAAGAGTGCAGTGAACTGTGCCTCCCTATCAGAAACAATCACCCTAGGAAGGCCGTGTAACCTGTTCACATTAGTTAATAACACATGTGCCAGCTGTCCTGCCGACGGTACCTGTTTGCATGCAATGAAATGAAACATTTTAGTTAAATAGTCAATGACAATCACAATTGCAGTGCATCCGTGCTCCCGTGGTAATCCCACAATAAAGTCCACAGAGATTCTTTCCCATGGATTCTCTGGAGTGGGCATGGGTAGAAGGAGACCCTGGGGTTTGCTGTGATCTGTTTTCATTTGAGCGCAGGTAGAACAGCTTTTCACTCGGGACAATATGTCAGGTCACACGGTTGGCCACCAGAATTGGCGTAAAACTTTCTCTAAGGTCTTTTCTCCATCAACATGACCAGCACATGGGAGATTGTGGCACCAATGAAACACAAGTTTTCTTAAGTCTAAGGTTGGTACCATAACTAACTGGTTCTTCATGGGAAGCCCATGACGCATCTGCCAATCTTAGTGATATCTTAACCATGCTTTCCACGTAAATGTTTGTGCTCCATGTCTTAGTCTTCTCAAGAAGTCATCAGTTTGCATAGCACAAACTACTTTACTGGGTTCAATGATTGGCCTTTTGTGTGTGGGTTGCTGAGTGACGGGAGTTTCTTGGCGTGTTAAGTCGTCTGCCTTCTTGTTATCTTTGCCAGGTCGGAAGGTGACTATGAAGTGGAACTCTGCAAAAAATAACATCCAACGTAGCTGTCTAGGAGTGAGGTGACAAGCCGCTCTTATAAACTGAAGGTTGCGATGGTCAGTATGAATGGTAACTTGATATTTAGCCCCCATCAACCAGTGTCGCCATTCCAAAAAGGCATCTCTGATGGCTAGAAGCTGCTTCTCGGCTATGGTGTAGTTTTGCTCCGCAGGGTTCAGTTTCCTGGACATGAACGCTATAGGGTGTAACTGACCGGTAGTCCTGTGTCTTTGGGACAACACCACTCCCACCGCCACTTTTTTTTTTTTTTAATTTTGTTGATTAACAAAACAGATTTGCTGATATCCCTACCGCCACTTTTGCGGCATCTGCTTCAACGATTAACGGCATCTCTGGGATGCCATGTGTGAGAACTGGAGCGGACGTAAAGGCTTTTTTGAGCTCGTCAAACGCCACCTGAGCTTCTGCAGACCATAGAAAGGGTGTTTTCTTCCGCAACAGCCAGGTCATGGGAGCCACCAAGTTGGAGAACTGATGGATGAACCTTCGATAAAAATTGTCGAAACCCCAAAAACATTGAATATCTTTCAGGTTCTGGGCGCAAGGTCAAATCTGTGATCGCCTTAATATTTCTCTCTGCCATCACCTGTCCTGAAGGGGTGAGCATGACCCCTAGAAACTCTACAGTTTTCACGTGAAACTCACACTTGCTTATCTTACAGAACAGATGATGTTTATGTAGGGAGAGTAGGACTTGACCCACGTGTCCTGTGTGATCTGCTTCCTGAGACGAAAATCTCAGAATAGCATTGATGTACACCACGACGAAATGGTCCAGAGAGTCTCAAAGCACATTGTTCAGGAAGAATTGGAAAGCGGCAGGGGCGTTACAAAGCCCAAAGGGCATAACAAGGTACTCAAACAACCCGTACCGCGTTTTGAAGGCCGTTTTCCATTTACCGCCGTCCCGCATATGCACCAAATGGTACGCACCTCTAAGGTCAAGCTCGGTGTAGACGACTGCTGTTTTCACTTGTTCCAGAAGAACAGATATCAGGGGTAACAGATAACTATTCTTTACCATTATGGTATTCAATGCTCTGAAGTCAATACAAGTCCTTAACTCCCCGTTGGCTTTAGGTATAAAAAAAACCCAGAGAAGATGCCGCAGCAGACCTGGAGGTACGGATGAAACCTAATGCAAGATACTTGTCCAAGTATTGCCTCAAATGTAGGTTTTCCGGTTCCGTGAGGGCATATATCCTTCCACAGGGAATCACTGCCCCAGGAAGGAGATCTATCCGGCAATCATAGTCCCGATGTGGAGGGAGTTCTTCAGCCATAGCGTCGCTGAACACATCGGCATATTCTCAGTAACAAAGAGGTAGGACTACGTCTTTTTCTGCCGCCGTTGCAATATGATGACGCAAAGCCAAAGCCTTCGAGGGAATTGTAGGCATCCTGATACAATGCTTTTGGCAATATATTCGGACTGCATGTGTAGTACCCTATTGGTCCATTCCACTGTAGGCTCATGTTTCTGTAACCATGGGCGGCCTAGGATGACTCCATATTGGGGTGCCTGGATGACGTTAAACGATAACCACTCATGATGTTGTTCATTGCAGATCAGTTCGTATTCCGGAGTGTTGTAGCAGATTGGCCCTGATTCCAACTCCTTCCCGTCCACCACGTACACCATTTCCAGAGTTCCTTTGAGGGTGAGGACCACCCCTAATCTGTGTGTTTCCTGTTCGTCCATGAAACAGCCTGTTGCTCCTGAATCCACCATCGCCCAGAGTTTTTTCTGGTCTTGATTAATCATGATGGTCATCAAGATGAAGAAATGGTCCAACTGTTTGGGGGATTCCTGATTTACCGAAGGGATCATGCTACAGCTTGATGGTCTCCCTTCTTTCTCCTTCAAGCTCTGTAGTTTTCCGCCGCCTTGTCGGCTACAACAGTGGGTACTTGCCCCACGCGAGAACGACCTGCTTTTGGTTTAATCGGACATTCTCTTAGATGATGACATTTCTTTCCACAATATAGACACAGTCCTTGTTTGAGTCTATAGTCTCTTTCACTGAGAATTAACAATGCTCTGACGGTTCCGATCTCCATAGGTTCGGGTTTCGTAATCCCATGTTCCAAAGGTCGAGCGAGATCATACGGAGGGGTAAACCTGTCCTTCCGTTTGGAGTCCCCTTTTCTTTCCCTCAGCCGATGGTCTAATCGCATAGTCAGTTCAATGAGTTCTGTACAGGTTTGGGATTGAGGATCCACTTGCTCTATGACGTCTTTCAACTCGTCCTTAAGGCCTTGGTAAAAAATGGCTGCTTGTGTGGACTCTGGCCAGTCCGTCTCAGTCACAAGCCAACGGAAATTATTAAGATACCCTATCAAATCAGTGCTACCCTATTTTTACTCTAATAATTCCCTGTCTGCCGAGAAGGTTTCTGCCCGACGATCAAAGGTCTTTTCAAATTCTACTCTGAATGCATCCCATTCATAAAGTAACGGGTCATCCCTTCTAACTACGGGTACTGCCCATTGTGCAGTCTCGCCTGCTAAGTAGGATATTAAAAAGGCAACCCAAGCCTGATTGGTTGCAAACATTTTGGGTTTACAGGTGAAATGGAGCAATACCTGGGTCATAAAAACCTGTACCTTATTTATGTCCCCTGAAGACCATTCAGGAGGGGCTAGCGGGATTTGGGAAGGCATTTCTACTACCACAGGAGTGGGTGCAAAATGTGAAGGACCTTCCACGTCAAACGGGCTTCTCTATATCCGATCCACCTTTGCTTGTAGTGCTGCAGTCTCGCTACGCGAGGCAGCAAGCTCGGTTTGATCCTAAAGCCAGAGCTGCAATAACATCCTCTAGAGTGGCCATGTTTGATATCAGCACAATCAGGAGGATAGGCAATTTGTGGGCCAATAATTCTGTCAGGTTCTTGTATCCTCAGGGTTGTGCTGATGCTCAATAGGGTCCACCTCTCGACTGCCCCAAGTCCGGAATGTATATACACATGGACTAGTGAGATAGTCAAGCGAGGGAAGGAAGGGATAGGAACAGCTGGGAGGGAGATCTGTAAAGGAAAAAAGGTGTATGAGGACCAGGAGAGAGAAGAGGGTTTTTTGGCAATTCTCAACACGTTTCCCACCTAAAGGTTGAGTAGACTGGTATGCCTGGCCAGTGTCCACTTAAACACCCTCTAGAAGACTCTCCTACAATTAAAGAAAATAGAAATACTTTAGATGACCCCTTGGCTATGCACAATGCAGTCTGGCACTAGTACCACTGGAATATTGAAATGTTAATGCGCTCTTTCCTTTAACTAGAGCAGAGCATGGTTTTTTTATACAACACAGTACAAAGTTTTAAGTCGGGCTGTCCACCACTGTCTCCTGGCTCATCCAATAGTCATGAAAACGGTTAAACCCACCAAAACAAGAGCATCCTCCAGGTTATTTGCTGCAAACACTGTGCTTCCTGCTCTCAACAGATTCTAGAGCGCGCGCCAGTTCAGAGCAAAAGTAATGTACCAGTTTCTCACAAGAAAGTGTCCTCCCTGCATGAGATCGCGATTCACGCCAATCTCGCCTACAGGGAAAACATGCAGAGTCTTCACCTACAGCAACTCCGCTTTCTCCTCTGCAAAGACTGGCTGATGAGGGTCTCGCAAACGGAGAATAGACAGCGGCTGCACACAAAGAACGGGAAATACACCTCTCCCCAAGAAGCCAGAAAAGGAACGTGGTGCATGAGCACCCTTACTGCCTCCTGAGCTGCCACAAGGAATACGGTAGACCTTCTGAATAATCGGCAGCGTCTCGTTTCACTGCCACCGATATATATGGTTCCTTTTGCGGCGTCCATATCACGTGGGGCGTCGCTTGAACATAGAATGCCAAGAAACGTAGTTTAATGTAGTTTATTGTTCCTGGTGGCAGCGAGGCGCCTCAGACAGTATGCGCCTATGCGATGCGCTCTGACAAAGAGATCTGGGCCTAAATCCATAGTTTTTTTTCTCACCATGCCATTCCAGTTTGGACCCAGCCATATGCAAATCAGTCTTGATCCTGCACCCAATGGGAACAATCCAGCCTGAACTGCCAGGCCAGGTCCTCCCTGGACTGGAAACAAGCATCCTAAGACCGGTTTCGGCCCTCATCAGCCAGGATAGCTTGACTCCAGAGGCATGGAGAGCACGGGACCCATGTCAGGGCATACCCGTCCCACTCGGGGTGACAAACGCAAAAAGAACAATTGATGGACAGAATGCAGAACTTTGTCATACATTCACCCAAGTACAGAGATCCAGGCCTAAATCCATCATTTTTTTGCTCACCATGCCATTCCAGTTTGGACCCAACATATGCAAATCAGTCTTGACCCTGCACCCGATGGGAACAGTCCAGCCCGAACAGCCAGGCCAGGTCCTCCCTGGACTGAAAACAAGCATCCTAAGACCGGTTTTGGGGTTTCTCCCCTCATCAGCCAGGATATCTTGACTCCAGTGGCATGGAGAGCACGAGACCCACGTCTGGCCATACCCGTCCCACTCGGGGTGATAAACGCAAAAATAACAATTGATGGACAGAATGCAGAACAATGTCATACATTCACCCTAGTACAGAGATCTGGGCCTAAATGCAAATTTTTTTTGCTCACCATGCCATTCCAGTATGGACCCAGCCATATGCAAATCAGTCTTGACCCTGCACCCGATGGGGACAGTCCAGCCCGAAAAGCCAGGCCAGGTCCTCCCTGGACTGGAAACAAGCACCCTAGGACCGGTTTTGGGGTTTCACCCCTCATCAGCCAGGATAGCTTGACTCCAGCGGCATGGAGAGCACGGGACCCATGTCAGGGCATACCCGTCCCAGTCGGGGTGACAAAAACGCAAAAAGAACAATTGATGGACAGAATGCAGAACAATATCATACATTCACCCCAGTACAGAGATCTGAGCCTAAATCCATCGTTTTTTTGGTCACCATGCCATTCCAGTTTGGACACAGCCATATGCAAATCAGTCTTGACCCTGCACCCAATGAGAACAGTCCAGCCCGAACTGCCAGGCCAGGTCCTCCCTGGACTGGAAACAAGCATCCTAAGACCGGTTTCGGGGTTTCACCCCTCACCAGCCATGATAGCTTTACTCCAGTGGCATGGAGAGCACGGGACCCACGTCTGGGCATACCCGTCCCACTCGGGGTGACAAACGCAAAAAGAACAATTGATGGACAGAATGTAGAACAATGTCATACATTCACAATGCCAGCAGGATGACCAACATTTCGTAATTTTTTCCTGGCACTAAGGAAAGATAATCTGTGTAGAAAAGAATCAGATCGATTGGATTATGCATCAAGATCTGCTATACACTGGCCAAGAAGCAACCCCCCAAAGGGTTGCGCAATCTCCCAGAGCAAAGACTATCACTGCACTGGTACACAGTGTGCAAGTCTCAGATACCAGGCTGCTATGTAAATGTAAATTGATACTTGTATAGCGCACTACTCACCGCAAGGGTCTCAAGGCGCTTGTACGAATACCGCTGTGGAAC
Source organism: Triturus cristatus (assembly GCF_964204655.1). Classification (NCBI taxonomy): domain Eukaryota; kingdom Metazoa; phylum Chordata; class Amphibia; order Caudata; family Salamandridae; genus Triturus; species Triturus cristatus. The sequence goes on from NC_140590.1 coordinate 316,712,520, forward strand.
CCATCCTGGCTTTCCCTGTGAGGCGTCCACTCCTGGGCACCCCCAAGGTGGAGGCCAGGCACCCTTAGCGTTGTGGGGGCCGTTGTGGAGATTAAGCAAGATATTGCCCAGAGTTGCAGAGTGGGACTCCATGATTGGAATAGGCACCGAGGCGAGAATTATCATGTTCGTGGAATTTTTGAGCCCAAGACCCGCCAAGGCGGGCAATTGTAACCCTGGTCCCGGGCTAGACCTCTGCATCAGGGTCTGCTGCTCTAATCATTGAGCCACACTTCTCCACTATTATTCACTGCTATGTGGACGTCCCTCAATTTGTTCAATTAACATTACTGCCTGTATAGCCAGGTCCGGTTAGAGGGGTGTATTGCCTGATTTGTCCTACAGGACTTCCTGGCCGGTGCCATTCACAGACCCACCACCTGAGAAGGTATTGCTTTGGTATCTATTCACAATAGTGGAACCTGCAGTTAGAAGTCTATCAGGAGAACAAGTTACTTACCTTCGGTAACACCTTTTCTGGTAGAGACTCAACCTGCAGATTTCTCACCGGCCCTTCCACCTTCCCTGTTCTGTGGAATGGACTCAGTCCATTATTAAGGTTCCATCAATTGAAATCAGCTGCACACTAAAACATGTTGATCTCTATGGGCTCCACATCCATGGGCATGGACAGAGTTCAGAAAGAAACTAACAGAACAAAGATGGGGCATATATAGGAGCCCAATGCCACATGCAGGACAGGATCAATCAATTGCGTAGCCACACAATGCCACTAACTGACGCACTAGGGAACTGCTATGAAAGTCTGACACCTGGGGATATTCACATGGTGAAGATTCTGCAGTTAGATAAGGTCTCTACCAGTAAAGGCTTAACCAAACGTAAGTAACTTATATAAATATATATATATATACATATATATATATACAGTTCAGTGCTCACGAATAGCTTTGCCTCTTGAATGGCGGTGGGCTTCGGGGACTCCAAATTTCTTTATGATTCCACAGAAAGAAACCGAGCCCAAATCCGTAAAGCGTGGTTGTGCAAATTTTATTTCATATGGCAAAAGCGCCTGACGAGCAGCCACTCCTTTCTCTCGGGTCAAAGAACGTTTGTAATTCCAAAATACATATAGTGCTCTGATCAAATTACAAAATAAAGGTAGGACTACTACATCACCTCTGAGGTTGTGCAAATTAGCAGCCATTTTTATTTGTTATATATTACACAAACAAATAACATGCCTGCAGCAAAACCAAAACTTTCAAATACGCTAAAATGCATATAACGTTTTCTCATGTGTCCAACACTACATTAATGCAGGACCATTCGATATCAATCAGCAAACCTCGTATTTCATCATACTGAATTCCAAATTACCGCCCCAGAATAGTGTTAATCGGAAGCAAATTGAGTTATCTAAAAATCAGAAACCATTTGTAATTAATAAGCACCTGACATGTAAATCTGATTATTGTGTATATGCGCTGAGCTGTCCATGCCCGTTAATTTATATTGGAAGTACTATTCACCAGGTGAAAAAACGTAGCCTGGAACATATGAGAGCCATTGTAAATGAGGACAAGCATTATCCAACAGCGAGGTATTTTAAGGATGCTCATGACAAAAATGTCTGTCTTTTAAGATACTGTGCTTTGGACAGAATTCCAATCTCTGAAAGGGAGGGAATGGAATTAGAGAACTCAGACTATTAGAATCGAGAATGATTATCAAATATGAAACTATACATCCTCTAGACTTAAATAAGGATGAAGAAGTATCTGTCCATTTGGGTTAAGGGTAGAATTGTGATAGAATGATGTTTATTTTACCGTTGTAATGAACTGTATGCTTCTTGGTGAAGTTTGTATTTTAATTGATGGTAGGTGGATTATTGATCATGCACTTGTTTTTATATTGTAGGAGACGGAAACATCATCATCATATGACGTGGAGGAATGCAAAAGAGCTCATGATATTGGTGATGTTTATGTAAAAAGCCCTGGGGCAGGAATGTTATTTATATATCACTTTTCTAGAGTATGGACATTTTAATATTGGTTACAATGATGCTTTAGCGATACCAATAATAATATTTCTGCTCTTGCGCTTCGTTTTCAAAATGATTTAAGCCCACTGGGGCGGTAATTTGGAATTCGTTATGACGGGAATACGAGTTTTGCTGATTAATATCAAATGGTCCTGTATTACTGCAGTGTTGGACCCATGAGAAAATGTTCTATGCATTTGAGCATATTTGAAAGTTTTGGTTTTGCTGCAGGCATGTTATTTGTTTGTGTGATATATAGCAGGTCACCACTCAAAAATGGCTGCCAGTTTGCACAACCTCAAATGTGATGTAGTAGTCCTACCTTTGTTTTGTAATTTGATCAGAGCACTATATGTACTTTGGAATTACAAACCTTCTTTGACCCGTGAGAAAGGAGCGGCTGCTCCGAAACGCGTCAGGCGTTTTTGCCATATGAAATAAAATTTGCACAACCAAGCTTTACGGATTTGGGCTCGGTTTCTTTCTGTGTAATCACAAAGGAATTTGTATATATATATATATATATATATATATATATATATATATATATATATATATATATATATTATCTACTGGCGGTCGCCAGTAGATAGTTATAGTTAGGACCGTGTTCCCATAGGAAATCTGAAAATTCGATTTTGAATAACTTTGGCGCCGGTTGACGAATCCTCGCGAAATGTTCAAAACTAATGGGGCACTCCGCTCAGCTCCTACCCTGAAAGTCTCGGGGTGATTCGTCAAGCGGGGGCCGAGAAAAAAGGGGGGTCCAAAAACGTGTTTTCCCCATGCATTTTCCCATAGAACCTTTAGTCGAAGGTACAGCCCGAACGGCTGAACAGAATTACTTGAAATTTGGCAGAGAGGTAGTCCTCAGGTCAGGGAAGTGCCTTTTGCATATATGGAGTCAATCTGTTCAGTAGTTCCTGAGAAAATTGCATTTAAAAGCACATACATATCTATAGCCGCGCACCGTGCGCGCACCCTAACGTGCGCGAGCGTAATTCTGATTGGTGGTTACATGTCAGTCAACGTTCGAATCGGTCGAAATCAGGAAGTGTCGGCCGCCATTTTGTTTGTTGTGGGTGCGAAAGTGAAAAAGAGAGGTGGCGAACGTGAAAAGGGGGCAGGGTAGAGAGTTCCTGACCCCCTAGCATTTGTCAGGGGGTCCGCGGGGTGCACGCACAGTGAAAAACCAAAAAAAAAAATAAAAATAAAAAAAAAATTAGCATTTAAAAAACCGTAGAAATTCACTTAAAAAACCATAGGTTTCACGCACGTTATAGTTAGGAATTAGCATTTAAAAAACCTTGCAAATTCACTTAAAAAACCATAGGTTTCACACATGTTATAGTTAGGTGGACATTTCACTCGTAAAAAAACAATGAAATTCCCCCGTTATAGTTAGGTCAGATAACTATAACTCGCGCGGCCGCCACTATCACAAGGATGATGTCATGAGTGATGCCACTGACCATGTCATGAGTGATGAAATATGTGACGTCATGAGCACTGGATTGCGGGCGCGTGAGTTATAGTTATCTGACCTAACTATAACGGGGGAATTTCATTGGTTTTGTATGAGTGAAATGTCCACCTAACTTTAACATGTGTGAAACCTATGGTTTTTTAAGTGAATATATATATAAATTCACTGAAGAAACCATAGGTTTCAGAGGCGTTATAGTTAGCTGGACATTTCCCTCATACAAAATCTTAGAAATTCCCCCGCTATAGTTAGTTCAGCTAACTATAACTCGCGCCCCCACAATGCACTGCTGATGACGTCACATATTACATCACTCATGACATGATCAGTGACATCACTGATGACATCACTCATGACATCTGAAATGACATCATTGATGACGTCATCCATGTGATAAATTAGTGCATCTTCTCACACCCTTTGATATACTCAATCAAAATTTCAGACGTCCATTCTCAAAACCATAGATTCTCCAATACCAATAACTACATACCCACTCATTGACTCTTAGATCTACACACACACATCCACTCACTCACTCACCTGTACAGTCACTCATACTTACAGTCACTCAGTACAGGACTATCATATGCATTTATACACCTACATAGACACTCACACACCACCAATCATCCATAGAGGTACTCTCACACCTAGTCAGTCATGCAAATAATTAATCACACTCCCATTTACTCACCTATGCAGTTATACACACACAAGTTCACTTACTCATAAAAATAGTACCACATTCTTACGCTCTTATACAATCACTGATACATGCACACACTCATCCATACAGCCACAATCACACACTCTCACATATACCCACTTATATACTCTTACACACATATATACTGCCTTTCACATATGTAGTTACTCACACATGTACCACTGAGATATACATTCAATCATTAACACACCCATACATACACTCACCCAACCATACAGTCCATCACAGATGCACTCTTAAAACCATGCACCAATAGAATCACCCACTCACACATGTATGCACAGAGTCACACACACCCCACCCACACAAACACTCAGGCACCCATACAGATACTCAGACAACCAATCAATAACCCATAGAGACACTCATATAAGCTATTCACAAAACCATGCAGCCGCTTATACACCAACAGACAGACATACAGACATTCACGCAGTTTAGTCACTAGTCTGCAGTAAGATACGTTTAATGACTCACTTATAGAGTCAGTCACGCACCTACTAAATCATCCATTCACACACTTATACACCCACTCATTCTTCCATAGGTTTTTCCCTATATATATTAAACATATTTACATTTTACAGAAACACACACTCACTGGATGACGTCATCAGTGATGTCATTTCAGATGTCATCAGTGATGTCACTGACCATGTCATGAGTGATGTAATATGTGACGTCATCAGCAGTGCATTGCGGGGGCGCGAGTTATAGTTAGCTGAACTAACTATAACGGGGGAATTTCTAAGGTTTTGTACGAGGGAAATGTCCAGCTAACTAGAACGCCCCTGAAACCTTTGGTTTTTTCAGTGAATTTCAAAGGTTTTTTAAATGCTAATTCCTATTTATAACTTATCTCTAAAGATATCATGTTTAATGATTTTCATTGGATTTCTATATTTTTTAATTTCAGTGTGTCAATTTCATTCATTATGTTTTTTTGAAATTCTTTTTTAACACAATTTTTTTAACGTATTTTTTCATTTAAATCTTTTCAAAATTAAAAAATATTATTTGTTTTTATTGGGTTTTTCAAACATATTTTTTTATATTTTTAAAAATATATTTTTAACTATATGTTCAAAACTTTATTTTATATATTTTTTTCCATGTTTTTTGGATCCGCGCACCCAACACGTTAGGAACCGCTCACCCAACGCGAGAGAATCCGTGCACCCAACGCGATAGGATGCACGCACCCTGCGCGCATTTCGACGTTTAAAAAAAAAAAAAGGGGGGACCCAGGGGGTCATTCTGGGACTCCCTAAGCAGATCTAGAGGGTCAGAGTATTTCCACTCTGCCCCCTTTATATGTTTTACACACTTATTCCCCTTGCTTCTTCAGCCTCGCTTCTACCGAGGCAGAAAATGGCCACCAACAGTTCCTGGTTTCGAATGTAGATAGACACTCGACAGCCAATTATCATTCAGCGGGTGATCGTCAGGGTGCGCGCTCGGTTCGGGGAGGGTGCGCTTACGGTGCGGGTAGGGTGCACGGATCCTCCCCGGCCATAGATATCACTAACTTTTTTACCCTAATTTTCTCAGGAACTACTGAACAGATTCACACCATTTATGCAAAAGGCATGAGTCTGAACTGAGGACTACTTCTTTGCCAAATTTGGTGTAATTCCGTTCAGCAGTTCGAGCTGTAGCTGCAACAACAGATCCTATGGGAAATTGCATGGGGAAAACGTGTTTTGGGACCCCCCTTTTTTCTCGGCCCCCGCTTGACGAATCACCACAAAACTTTCAGGGTAGGAGCAGGAGCGGAGCTGGCCAAAAGTTTGGAAACTTTCGCGAAGATTCGTCAATCGGCGCCAGACTTATTGGGAATAGAATGTTGCGGATTTCCTATGGAAAATAGGTCCTAAATATAACTATCTACTGGCGACCGCCAGCAGATAATATATATATATATATATATATATATATATATATATATATATAGTGTGTGTGGGTGGGTGTATATACATGTGTGTGTGTATATATATATATATATATGTATAGTCACTGGAAAAAAACAAAGGTTACAGGGACGTTATAGTTAGGCTTACATTTCACTTGTACAAATCCTGAGAAATTTAGCAGTTATAGTTACCTGAGCTAACTTGAACTTATGCCCCAGGAATGCACTGCTTAGGACCTCACATATTACATCACCCCTGACATGGTCAGTGACATCACTGATGACATCATTGATAACATCTTCCACACAACCACTCACACACCCATTCGACCCCAGTACAACCTCTCATATATCCACTAACACACCCACACAACCACTCACATACCCATTCACAGACCCAAACTAATACTCACACAACCACTCACTCAACCATAGAGCCACACACACTTACTAAAACTGCCACTCACTTACCCATAGAGCTACTCATACAACCAGTCACTCGCCATGTTAGCCTAACTATAACGTCCCTTTAACCTTTGTTTTTTTCAGTGAATTTCTACAGGTTTTAAAAATTCTAATTCCTAACCATAGCGTCCATGTAACCTTTGTATTTTTCAGTGAATGTTGATGTTTAAAAAAAAAAAATCCTAACTATAACCTATAATCTGTGTGAGTTGGTGTGTTAGTAGCTGTATAGGTGTGTTAGTAGCTGTATAGGTAGGTTAGTGGATATGTGAGTCTCCGAGTGGGTGCATGAGGGTCTGAGTGGGTCTGTGAGAGCGTGTGTGAGTCTCTGAGTGGATCTGCGAGTTAGTGCATGAGTGCATGAGTCTCTGGGTCTGTGAATGGGAACATAAGTGAGTGGGTCTGTAGGTGGGTTGATGAGTGTCTGAGTGGGTCTTTGAGAGCGTACAAGTCTCTGAATGGATCTGTGAGTGGGTGCAAGAGTGTCTTAGTGGGTCTGTGAGTGGGTGTGAGTCTTAGTGGTTCTATGAGTGTGTGTCTCAGTGGTTCTGCCCGTTATTTTGCCACTTTCTGCTCATTTCTGACTTCTATTCTGCCTCTTGCTGATCGTTTCTGACCTGTACTTTACCTCTTGCTGCTCATTTCTGACCTCTACTCTGCCTCTTTCTGCACGTTGCTGACCTTATTTTGCCTCTTTATGCTTGTGTCTCACCTTTATTTTGCCTCTTTCTACTCGTTGCTGACCTTTATTTTGCTTCTTTCGGCTTGTTTCTCACCTCTGTTTTGCCTCTTTCTGCTCATTTCTGATGTATATTTTGCCTCTTTCTGCTGCTGTGTAACCTTTATTCTGCCTCCTTCTGCTCATCGCTGACCTTTATTTTGCCTCTTTTTTCTAGTTTCTTACCATTATTTTGACTCTTGCTGCTGATTTCTGACCTCTATTTTCCCGCTTCCTGCTCGTTTCTCACCTTTATTTTGCCTCTTTTGCTCATTGCTTATCGTTAATCTCTGCTCTTTCTGCTCGTTGCTCTTCACGGGACCTTGGGGGGGGGGAGGGGGAAGAGTCACAAGGCCCCAATGGTCCTAGCTGGCTCCTCACCTCCTGTGGGACCCCACATTGTTGCGGCACGAGGTAGCTGCTGGAAGGGCAGCTCCCTCCTGTGCAGGCGCAATCGTTTAATCCTTTTCATTGGCCGCATGTCTGCTTCCAGCAGGCTGGAGCTCTTTGACACCGGGAGTGTTTGCTGTGACTTGGCGGGAGCTGTCACAGCTCCCACCAAGCTAAAGCAACCGGTCCCGCATTTAGGCACCCCTGGACATAGAAGGAGCTGGCCCTTGTGGGGGCCATGTATTGCTCCAGGAGGGGGACCACGCGGCCCCTCCTTTAATTTTTTAGACAGGCCCCAGGGTGGTGGTGGTGGTCCCCGGGGCCTTATGTGGCCCAAGAGGAAGGCTGCGCAGCCCTTTTTCCCATTTAAAAAAAATATTTGGCCCCTGGGAGGTGGTGGTCCCTGAAGCCCAGGGGATCAGCGGGCACCCCATTGCTAGCCCTGGGGAGGTAGTGGTCCCAAGGGTTCAGGGGGGTCCAACCCATCACTGTTTAATTAGCCCGGGGAGGTGGTGGTCCCCGGGGCTTAGGGAGCCCATGGAGGGACCCCATTCACCTCCCTCCTTTTTTAACGACTAAAGCCCCAGGGTGGTAGTGGTCCCAGGGGATCAATGAGCCTCAGGAGGGGGGACAGGTGCACCCCCTCTTTTTAAGCAATGCCCTCTGGACCTGGCCTACCCAGGGGCTGTATTCAAAACAAGCGGGGGAGATGATGCGGCATTACATTTTATATTCTGATCTGTCAATTCAATCACCTTATGCTGACAGTATGATTTTTTACTGTGTATTTCTCTAGAAAAGGCTCCTTTTGGAAGGCGAGTCAGGGCTGGTTTTGCTCTGACTCCTTGAGTGAAGACCCTTGTTAGTCTGTATCCTGATGAGGACTTAGCAAATTTTTGATCTGAGTCTTGACTTTATGTCAGACTCATTTGCTGCATTTGATTGAACCTTAAGTTAATTCCTTATATGGAGTTCAATGCCTTCTGACTATTATTTTTCCCTTCTGTTTTGTACTTTATTTAATAAACCTTCATGGTTTCTAAACAAACTGGACTCACGCCCTCTTGTCTTAAGGGTTATATAATGGAGTATGATGACTTATATGCTGCTAAACTGTTATCAATAGGGACACATTACTTCATATGCTTTTGAGGTTAACACCATCTCGGTGTGCGTTTTATCTTACATTATCTGATAAGGGAGCTTCAATACCTATAATAATTTGTGTGGCCAGAACAAAGCAGTGAGGCAAATGTTGTGCAGTAGAATGGGCCTCAAAGATTATTACCACATATTATTTTACACTGCCAGTAGGAAAATTCTGAATAAGGATAAAAATTAACCAGGTACAGTGCATTAACTGTATTTTACTATGCGGTGGGAAGGGAGGTGATGAGCCCTGTGTAATGAGGCTTATATTGGGCATTGTGCTTTATGCATTGTTAAACTCTTCCACTTAAAGTAAATCTTAAAAGCAATATGTGAAACACTTTTATGTACCCTTTTCTCACTCATATTTACTATTATTTTGACAGTGTGCTAAATATTGAATAAATATGGTTAGTTAATACACTGTGCCATTTTTAGCCTATAAACTCACTCTTTGCAACCAGTCTTTGTAAGATATATATATAGATAGATAGATAGATAGATAGATACATACACATATATAGACATATAGAGATAGATATAGATTCACTGAAAAAACAATGGTTACAGGGATGTCATGGCTAGGAAATAGCATTAAAAAACATAGAAATTGACTGGATATTATACTAAGAAAATTGAATTTAAGAAAACCTTAGAAATCCACTAAAAACCAAAGGGTACGGGTGCCTTATAGTTAAGTTAAGATTTTAAACACACAAAATCATAGAAATACAGCAGTTATAGTTATCTCAAGAAACTATAACTCTTACCCTAAGGTAACTATAACTCACCCCCCTACGCCATTTCTCATTAATAATTGTATTGCAAATGTTGCAGTGATATCATTGATTTCATAGTAGAAATCATGACTGATGCAATATGTGGGGTAATTAGCAGTACATGGCGAGTTAAAGTTACTTTAGGGCACGAGTTATAGTTTTTTGAGCTAACTATAACTAATGAATTTCTAGGGTTTTATGTGTGTAAAATCTGAACCTCCTATTTGCAGCCAACCCCTCGCTTTGTGCAGCCAAAGGTCGTGCGCTGTGGGGAGTTGCCACAGTTGCCAACACCCTGCATGCACCCAACCCCACGCTGCAAACATGGACAGCGGGGGCAGGCCAGGCCCTGTGGCCAACCCCCCCTCCCCCAAGGACAGCCAACCTGTGGGCCCCAGGATGTGTAAATAGTTGTGTGGGTCTGCGGCGAGGCAGCTTTTATTAAAGTGAAAGCACGCATGGCATGCTGCAAATAAAGATCACTGTTTTGGGGATCAAAAAAAAGTGCCAATGGGGTGAGCCGCCGGAGAGGGATGGTGTGTTGGTGGAGCGCGGGGTTTGTCATGGGTGAGAGGGACGGCGCTGGTCGCTTCAGGAACTCAGTGTCCAAACAGGCAGGCAGCAACTCCACCACTAGTGTTACATCCAAAGGCATATGTTAAAAAAGAGTGCGCTGCAAATATCAAATCACAGTACAGAAGAGAACGATCCCAGTGGAACAATTTTAAACAACACAAATATGTATGCAACAGCACACATTGAATTACATATACTGTGAACTTCTTTGAACGATATTGTTAATTCATACTGAACTTCAATCTGAATGTTGCATACGTATTTGTGGTGTTTAAAATTGTCCCACTGGGACCGTTCTCTTTTATACTGTCAATTACCCAGGTCCCAGTGGCAAATCTGGGTTATACCCTTTTCTTGTAACTGCAAATATCAAATAGCCCGGAGCGAAATGACACACGTTAGAGGGTCAGCCGCAATGGGTGTAAGAAACACACCCAATGGAGGGACAAATTGCAACATTCACCAGACAAAAGAAAAGCAGTTGGAAAGGCACAGGAAGGAACCAATTAAAAGTGATGGGCGTGGCCAAACTACTTATACTGAATACAGCATGCCTCACAAAGCAGAGCAGCGCATGCGCGCTGACTCGACCTAAAAAGCACTCTTTCTGGAGCAAGATCTAGCTTACTGACAGATTTGGTGTAATTCCGTTCAGCGGTTCAAGCTGTAGTCGCGTCTAAAACCCCCATGGGAAATTGCATTGGGAAAACACATTTTAGGACCTCCCCTTTTTCTCAGCCATCATTTGATGAATCACTTCAAAACTTTCCAGACAGCAGCTGAAGTGACTGGCAAACTAGTTTTGAAAATGTTGTGAAAATTCGGCAAACGGTGCCAAAGGTAATTATCTATCTGTCTATCTATCTATCTGTCTATCTATCTGTCTATCTATCTATCTATCGACGTCTCAGCATATCTTCACATAATTGAGCTTTAATGCCATTAAACATCGACTTTGCTCAAATTAAGGGTCCAAATTCTTCAATTGAAGCCCTGTTGCAAGGGCCTGCTGGCATACTTATCTTTTGCTGTTTTTTTCATTTGAATCTTTGTTGGTGCTCTTTAGCTTCCTATGTCCAAACCATACTCCATTCCTCTACCAGACCAGCACCTCTCCAAAATGTCAAGGTGCTCAACATAATCTTCCCCGAACCGGGACCTTGCAACTTACTTTATACTCTGCACAAACAATAAAGGTGTCCACGCTATCCTACTATTTCTATACACAGAGAATAACAATTAGAGAGAACATTGTTCTTCAGTGAAAGCTGCTGCCAACCCTGCTTTGCTCCTTGCAACATGTGGCACAGCTGTTGCAATCCTACCCACATAGCTAGCAGGACCAGAATAAACAGCTGTGAGAACAGTTTCTATCATCACCACCACGGGTTATGGGTGACTAAGTGATGGGAACCTTTAAACCATGTCTCACACTTAGGGGCCGATTCCGATCTCACTCGGAAGGGCTCTGAACGCGATCGGGCTGTAAAAAGTGTTTTCCGTCCGACTTGTACAGCTGTACAAGCGAGCAAGTACGATGCGAGCAACGCAAAATTCGCCGACCGAATCGTTTCCGGGTACGAACCGCTCCGTATGTCTCGTCCGTAAGCAAACTGTGCCGTGCAATGGAGGCAATTTACGACCGAGCCAGTACGATGTACGATTCGGACAGCCAGATCGAGTCGGAGCCTCCGACACGTAAAAACTTCGGGAAGCCGTCTTCGGGGGTAGGCCGGACCCCCCTTCACCCGTAGCCTTACGAGTCGATCACAGGGGGGACCCAAGGGGCCCCCCTACACATGCATGTACGGTGTGGATCGCACCAACACGTACACACTGCAGGGGGCGCCCTTGTTCGCAACGTACCCATTTAGTCAATGGCAGCCCATGTACGCTTCGTACGACCGGCTCCCATTGACTTCAGCATACGGCTACATCGTACTCGCTCGGTCGGACTCCAGGGGCACAGCTCGGTCGGAAAACCCTCTGGATCTGACTCGGACGGAGGGCTTTCCCAACGAGATGGGAATCGCCCCCTAAATGTCTCATTACATCCTTCTGGCTGGTGGAAAGCTAAGGGTATGACATGTCAGCAGGATGCTGCAGACGGCCAAATGGAAGACATCAGTCCATGCTGCTCTCTGTGTCTGTGTTGGACTGGATCTTACAAATCTGGATCATGGTATAAAATACCATGGTTTATTGTAAAGCAAATTAGAAATCCAACTTTCAATATGGCTTCCATGTCAATAATTTTCTTAGGAAGGGACACTGTCTGATCCATCTTTCTGTGTTCTTCCCTTTACTTCTCTACACATTAGTATTGTCTCAATGCACTTTCCTCTAAAGGCCGCCTTTTCTACATATGCTATTCAGTCATCCCACATTGCGCACTCTATGAGCTGCATTTCACCCGTTTCCCTCGTGATTTAAAGTCCTTTCCCAATAGATGTGGAGTACCATCGATGTACTGTCTGACTGAGCCCTGTCACCTGCAAGAGGCAGTGTGCACTCAGTCCTTCTGAAAATCCTTCAATGCTAGTTAGGGAAGGAGCTATTGATTATAAAGGTCCTACTTTTCTCCAATCATAGCTGTTTTTACCACATAACCACATGGCTGCGCCATTTTCTGTACATGCATTAGGGATCATGTGACCTTTACTACGCTGCTGCTGTCAGTGGTGAAAGAAATGCCTAAATTAATCTTTAAACATCTTCGAAGGTGATCCTCTTCCAATTTGAGTACATGAGTTCGAATAATAAATGTAATGTACTTCTAAATTTGAAACAAAGTCTCAGTTTTCATAATCGCCAATACATGAATATGGCACCTAACAATCGCAATACTTTTTTAAGTAGAACATAACAAGCACTATTTTGGAAGGCGAAAAGATGATGTGATTAAAACATGCATAATAAATACTCCAGAAGTAAAAATTGATTAGCTACTGATGGTATTACATTATATCACAATACATATCTTAAGATAACAATATGTTAAAGGTAACATTGAAAGTTTAAAATGAATATGAGCATGTGAACAAACATTAATGCAGTCTTTAATCTTACAATGAAAACCTTCATCCTCCACTGTCTGGTGATGGAACATGTTCTACTGATGTACATTTAGAGCACTCCCAATGGACTGGGAGTGGTGTTAATCCTCTAAGGATTTTGCTGCAGCTACGCTGGACCTGTCCAATAAAATTCAGTGCAATTTACAATATACATAGTAAAGCACATTAGGTTTTCCAGTGAAAACTAGATGAATTCAAAATGAAACCATGTAGGTTTATTAAAGGTTTCAAATAATTACAGGAGGTCAAATTAAACGGGTAAGAGTCAGTCAGTCATCATATAATAGCGCAGTGCCCAGAATAAAATACAGGAAATGGACAAGCAGAACCAAATATAGTTCAGCTCGAAAGATTAAATCAAATTAGAGGTCAGACTGACATAGTGTCTCCTCCCAAAGATTGATGGAGAGTTAGCCCACAACTCTCAAGAATGGGTTTCTTTTATAATGTTAAATACAAATAATGAACACAATTAGAACAAAATCACATAAATTGAGCCAAAGCAGTTGAAGAAAGAATGATACAGTTTCTGAAATCACATTATTCAGCACTATCCCACAGATACAAATACAGCAGTTCCCATCCCTTTTCCCTGCAATTGTCAGTACAAATGTTGCTACTTATTATACAAGGACAGGTTCTCATAAGAAGCCACCGTGGTCCCAATAGGTGAGGCCTTGAATAATTTCACTCTCAGTGGAATACTGTGCTACAGAGCACTAAAGAAAATAAACATAATTCTGTACATGGGAAATGACATTAAATCTCCAAAATTCAATCTATCAATCAATCAACAATCTTTATTCGGTTTCTTTCACAAAAACCATAAATGCACACACATAAAATGCAGATAAAAAACATCATCAGATTAAATATGTACCAATTGAGACAGCGTCCACAACTGTGTATAAAAGACAAAATACAGAAAGCACAGGTCTCACACAGGCAACACCAGATAGGAAAAATGACTAGATTAAAGACAACTAATTTCATCAGGTATAAACAAATGGTGAACAAGTGCCAAACGAGATTTACACATGATACACCACTATGAACTACAATATAATAAAGGACCTTCTTTAATACTAGTAGGGTGTGCAAAACATGATAAAGTACATAGTCTCCTCGACTAACTGGTTATTACAACTACTCTAACAAATAAAACCCAGAAAACTGCTATAAAAGACTGCAATAGATGATGTGTTAAAAGCACGCAAATTAATCACAACTAGATCTAAGCCTGACTGCAGATTTGAAAAAACTGACCACATAAAAAAATGTGCTAACCTTAATCATTAATAAAAATATTTAAGCGGGACCCACATGCCTGAAATTAGCCTTTTTCAAAATCGGGATGATAGACTTCCTAGGTAGGTCATAAAAACTACAAAACATCAAGAAGTGAAGCATGTCCTGTGGATACTTACCGACGTAGCCACAGGGTAACAGCCTCTGGCCCTTACCCTGCCACCTAAGGAGGGCAAAAGAGAGATGGAAAAGGTCAAAGGGAAGCCTAGTCAGTAGAGAGCGATCGTAGGAGTTCACAAACCCAAAAGCCTTATTTAAGGCTTAGTCAGCTGCGTGGTTCTAAGCATGATAAAACGGTGTACACTGGGCTTCATTAGCTCCTTATCTTCCCTAACTACTGACTGCGGTCTAAAAAAGGCCCACTTGATCCAGACCAAGTCCTTCTTGTTACTCGATTTTGAATTAAAATAAAGGTCTGCTCTCCCCAGGCTCACAAACCAATCGTTAATATATTTAACCCATGGAATATGGGAGGCATGGTCAAGGGCCATACAATCCTTTAAGATCAGCTTGTTTAATGAGGTCCCCTTACCAAGCCAAATTTTTACCCATAATAAGAGGGGGCAAAAAGCCAACAAATTAGTGAGACAGGCCATACCAAGCTCTTCATGGATGATAAAGGTTGGGGTGCCCTGAGGAACAGCTAGACGACGTCTCACAAAGGTGTTTTCGGAGATCATGAGATCATCAAGGACAATATGGCCTCTGATTTCACTACCATACAACACTTTAGCGATACTCTTGGCCCTATAGAACTGCAATATTGCCCCAACCGATCTTTTACCTAATTTACAGGCAGAGTTAAAGATAGCTATGTTTTCACAAGAAAAGCACTTTTTTTAATGAGTTTTTTTAGGTCCCCAATTCATCTTGGCGTCCAGCAGGACCCCCAGACAGGAAAAGACACTGGTCCTATGGACCAGAGTAGACCCGACCGTAAAAATAAAGGACTTGCTCGAACGAGATCCCACTTGCATCACAGAGGATTTAGAGTTATTGACCATCAGGTCCTGGTCTTCCATAAATGGGACAAAGGAATTAAGCAACATTTGCAGCCCCTCCCAGTCCTACCCATCAAGAAGGCATCATCTGCATTCCAAAGGACAGGAAGGCCCCCGTTTTACCGGAGGATAATCCACCTTTGACTTCTGTAATACCTTCTTGAAGTTATTTATATATCAGTTAAACAAAAAAGTGCCAAAATGCAACCCTGACTGACCCCTCTCTGTACAGAGAACTTTTGAGTTACTCCAAAGTCTTTGGTATATCTGACCTCCGCCTTAGTGTCTTGATGGAGATCTTGTAAAAAAGAATGATATACCTTTCCTCCCCAATAGAAACAGGGTTTGCCACATCTTACTTCTATTAACGAGATGGAATGCAGAAGATAGGTTCATGAAGGCCAGGTAAATAGTACCGGGATGGGCAACTGTATACTTGTTAAAAGTCATAAACAGATTCAGGCATTGATCCACGGTTGATCGACCAGGACGAAAAACATACTGAACTTCTGACAAGATGTTATTGTCATCCGCCCAGCTAGATAACCTGTCCAATAAAATACGTCCGACCACTTTGACCACTAAATCCAACAGGGAGATTGGTCTATAACAGTGCGTACTGTCTCTATTCCCTTTTTTAAAAACAGGAACGAATGCAGAGGTAGCGCAGGAACCTGGAGAGCCAACTCTAAAAGCCGCATTGATGATTGAAGTGAGGGCAGGTGCCCACAGCTCCAGATTGGAGATGTAAAGGTCAGGAGGAATCCCATCTGGTCCTGGGGCCTTGTTATGAGACAACCCAACTATGCCCTTCCTAACTTCTCCCTCTGAAGCAGATAGGGACGATTGCCCCATTCCCACTCCACTATTGGCACTCTGAGCAGGTGGGCACCGGAACAGATCCTCAAAATGGCTAACCCATTCATTCTCAGTGATATGGCCATCAAGGGCGCTTACTGTTTTATGCCAAGAAGGGGCTGTTAACAATGCCCCAAAACTTGGTGCGACTCTTAAGGGTGCTAGCCTAAGTAAGCTTGCTCCAGGCATCCTCCTTCAACGCCTCCTTTCGTCTGGCCAACGCTCCTTTATACTGCTTTCTACAGGTTCTTACTAGGCATGTATCATTTGGGGTAGTACGTAGAGTTTCCTTAAGATTCATTACAGTTCCCTTTCAATGTGGGGATAAGTTCAATCCGACCAGGGTCCAGTTTGCCCATTGCTGATAAAAGGTCAAACTCGTTCACTAGGGCATTAAGGCTATCTCCCTGGTAGGTATGTTCTAGATGCATCCCTGTCAGAGGAGAACATCCTAAAGCTCCATCACCTACTCTCTCGGATCCCCACATGGATGGATATTAAAGTTTCTGACCAGCATAAGATACCTCTTAGGGAGGATGGAGGCGTTAAGATTGCACAAAAATGCACCCAGCCTGGAGATGTTACAAACCTCTGGAAGAGATGATTTGGCGTTATAAAAGTTTAAAAGCAATAGTTTACAAGACCCAATGGAAAGTGACAAACCCTGCAAGCATGGGTTATCGGTGGACAATACAGTGGTGCAGAGACAGAATATTGAATTAAAAATATCGAGTTTCACCAATAACGAGTTGGAAATACGGTGGGTCAGAAATATTGACCTCAAAAATATAGTGGTCCAGAATATCGACTAAAGGTAAGTAATATCGATTTTAAAAATATCGAAGTGTTTAATATCGTTTGCAAAACTATAGTTGTTAAAAATATTGTTTGTTTATTAATGTTATGTATTTCAGTATATATTTTATATTTATGTGTTGTATGTTTTTTTGTATAAGAATTGTTTGTATTTTTAATATAGATTTTTGTAGTTATTAATTTTTTTTATTTGAATTTTGCGTTTTTAGTTCCGTAGCGGGTTGTGGGTTTATAGGGAAATAGGGTGGGAAGTAATTTAATTATATGAAATGTATTGATTTTTTTTAATTTTTAATATTTGTTTAATTGAGATGTTATAGTGTTAAATGTGTGAAGTAATTTGTTATTAATTAATAATTGGTTGTTAATTAATTGTAATTATTTGTAATTAATTATGGTAATTGTGTGATTAATTTTAGGTGTGTGTTGTGGTGTTTATTGGTGTTAAGGGTGGGAAGTAATTAATTTTTAATTGATGAATTAATAATTGGATGTTAATTAATTTAAATGAATTGGTAATTAATTATGGTAATTGTATAATTAATTTTAGGTGTGTGGTTTGGTATTGATAGGAGTAAAGGGTGGGAAGTAATTTGTATTTAATTAATTAACATATAGGGGTCGATTCCGATCCTGTAAAAAGGCCCTACGAATAGTCGTACGGAGCGTTTTCTCCGTACGACTCGTACCAGGTAAACTCATTTCACAATCTAGGAAGTACGATTCGTACAGAAAGCCTTTTTCTGTACGAATCGTACAAAAGACCGTACAGCAAAAAAATACCCACGATTCCGATCCGGAAATGCTTGTACGCGACGTCCGTACGTATTTCACCAGCGTTTTCCAGCCCAGCAAGTACGATTCGTACCGACGTCACTCCGTACGGCTCTTTATTTATGGGAGCCAAACACAGCCGGAAAAGCAGTGTCCAACGCGAACCGCAACGCCACGGAGCCCCGGTACGCGGCGTACAGCCATGAACCCCATCGTACGTGTCATCCCAGTCCTCTTGGCCTACGACCTGGTGCACCGCACCCGACGCACACGCCGCAGAAGGTGAGAACAACATGCGTGGGTACGGTGCGTACCACACGTACCCCTACGGTGCCATGACAACAGTGGTACGGACCGTACCCATGCATGAATGCGTGGGTACGATGCATACCACACGTACCCCTACGGCGCCATGACAACAGTGGTACGGACCGTACCCACGCATTAATACGTGGGTACGGTGCATACCCCTATGGCCCCATGAGTACCCAGGTACGGACCGTACCCACGCATGAATGCGTGGGTACGGTGCGTACCATACGTACCCCTACGGCACCATGCCAACAGTGGTACGGACCGTACCCACGCATGAATACGTGGGTACGGTGCGTACCCCTACGGCCCCATGAGTACTCAGGTACGGACCGTACCCACGCATGAATGCGTGGGTACGGTGCGTACCATACGTACCCCTACGGCACCATGACAACAGTGGTACGGACCGTACCCACGCATGAATACGTGGGTACGGTGCGTACCCCTACGGCCCCATGAGTACTCAGGTACGGACCGTACCCACGCATGTATGCGTGGGTACGGTCCATACCACCCGTACCCCGTTACGGCAGCAGGAAAATTTGGATACAAGGCGTACACACGCCAGGAATGTGGGCATAGAGGACTGGCCCAGCAGGTTAACTCCAAATTGTTGTGTGTGTAGGTCCTGGCCAGCAGTGTACAGCTCCAAGGGGGTGCGTGGGTGGGTGCAGAGGCCTCCCAGCAGTGGAGAGACATATGAGGGGTGGGTGCATTTCACTACCAGCAGTGTCCAGACATATGAGGGGTGGGTGCATATCACTACCAGCAGTGCCCAGACATATGAGGGGGGGGGGTGTATATCACTACCAGCAGTGGACAGACATATGGCGGTGGGTGCAAAGGACTCCCAGCAGTGCCCAGACATATGAGGGGTGGGTGCAGAGGACTCCCAGCAGTGGACAGACATATGAGGGGTGGGTGCAGAGGACTCCCAGCAGTGGACAGACATATGAGGGGTGGGTGCAGAGGACTCCCAGCAGTGCCCAGACATATGAGGGTGGGTGTATATCACTACCAGCAGTGGACAGACATATGGGGGTGGGTGCAAAGGACTCCCAGCAGTGCCCAGACATATGAGGGGTGGGTGCAGAGGACTCCCAGCAGTGGACAGACATATGAGGGGTGGGTGCATATCACTACCAGCAGTGCCCAGACATATGAGGGGTGGGTGCAGAGGACTCCCAGCAGTGCCCAGACATATGAGGGGTGGGTGCAGAGGACTCCCACCAGTGGACAGACATATGAGGGGTGGGTGCAGAGGACTCCCAGCAGTGGACAGACATATGAGGGGTGGGTGTATATCACTACCAGCAGTGGACAGACATATGGGGGTGGGTGCAGAGGACTCCCAGCAGTGCCCAGACATATGAGGGGTGGGTGCATATCACTACCAGCAGTGCCCAGATATATGAGGGGTGGGTGCAGAGGACTCCCAGCAGTGCCCAGACATATGAGGGGTGGGTGCAGAGGACTCCCAGCAGTGGACAGACATATGAGGGGTGGGTGCAGAGGACTCCCAGCAGTGCCCAGACATATGAGGGGTGGGTGTATATCACTACCAGCAGTGGACAGACATATGGGGGTGGGTGCAAAGGACTCCCAGCAGTGCCCAGACATATGAGGGGTGGGTGCAGAGGACTCCCAGCAGTGGACAGACATATGAGGGGTGGGTGCAGAGGACTCCCAGCAGTGGACAGACATATGAGGGGTGGGTGCAGAGGACTCCCAGCAGTGCCCAGACATATGAGGGGTGGGTGTATATCACTACCAGCAGTGGACAGACATATGGGGGTGGGTGCAAAGGACTCCCAGCAGTGCCCAGACATATGAGGGGTGGGTGCAGAGGACTCCCAGCAGTGGACAGACATATGAGGGGTGGGTGCAGAGGACTCCCAGCAGTGGACAGACATATGAGGGGTGGGTGCATATCACTACCAGCAGTGCCCAGACATATGAGGGCTGGGTGCAGAGGACTCCCAGCAGTGCCCAGACATATGAGGGGTGGGTGCAGAGGACTCCCACCAGTGGACAGACATATGAGGGGTGGGTGCAGAGGACTCCCAGCAGTGGACAGACATATGAGGGGTGGGTGTATATCACTACCAGCAGTGGACAGACATATGGGGGTGGGTGCAGAGGACTCCCAGCAGTGCCCAGACATATGAGGGGTGGGTGCAGAGGACTCCCAGCAGTGGACAGACATATGAGGGGTGGGTGTATATCACTACCAGCAGTGCCCAGACATATGAGGGGTGGGTGCAGAGGACTCCCAGCAGTGCCCAGACATATGAGGGGTGGGTGCAGAGGACTCCCAGCAGTGCCCAGACATATGAGGGGTGGGTGCAGAGGACTCCCAGCAGTGCCCAGACATATGAGGGGTGGGTGTATATCACTACCAGCAGTGGACAGACATATGGGGGTGGGTGCAAAGGACTCCCAGCAGTGCCCAGACATATGAGGGGTGGGTGCAGAGGACTCCCAGCAGTGGACAGACATATGAGGGGTGGGTGCAGAGGACTCCCAGCAGTGGACAGACATATGAGGGGTGGGTGCATATCACTACCAGCAGTGCCCAGACATATGAGGGGTGGGTGCAGAGGACACCCAGCAGTGCCCAGACATATGAGGGGTGGGTGCAGAGGACTCCCAGCAGTGCCCAGACATATGAGGGGTGGGTGCATATCACTACCAGCAGTGCCCAGATATATGAGGGGTGGGTGCAGAGGACTCCCAGCAGTGCCCAGACATATGAGGGGTGGGTGCAGAGGACTCCCAGCAGTGGACAGACATATGAGGGGTGGGTGCAGAGGACTCCCAGCAGTGCCCAGACATATGAGGGGTGGGTGTATATCACTACCAGCAGTGGACAGACATATAGGGGTGGGTGCAGAAGACTCCCAGCAGTGCCCAGACATATGAGGGGTGGGTGCAGAGGACTCCCAGCAGTGGACAGACATATGAGGGGTGGGTGCAGAGGACTCCCAGCAGTGGACAGACATATGAGGGGTGGGTGCAGAGGACTCCCAGCAGTGGACAGACATATGAGGGGTGGGCGCAGAGGCCTCCCAGCAGTGGACAGACATATGAGGGGTGGGTGTATATCACTACCAGCAGTGGACAGACATATGGGGGTGGGTGCAGAGGACTCCCAGCAGTGCCCCACACCCAGGAGGATGGATGTCATTCACACACTGCATGACACACCACATGTGGGTGTGAGGACATACAACACATGCATACCCACCCATGGCGGATGCCCCACAATACACACCCGGATTTAATGCCAACAGACTGTATAGTCATGAAAATGCATACTAAAATAAGTTAGCCAAGGGGAACACACACTGGCACGCACATCACAGGAGTGATAGGAATGTCCAGGTGCTGGTCCAGCCACCCAGATGTTGTCTCTCTGTAAGGAATAGGGTTCACTGCGACTAGATACAATGCCCACAATTGTGAGTCAGGTGCCCAAGTACCCTGCATTACATGTGTCATTTGTGTGTTAGGCCGTGATTACACACATGCATAGTGCTGAAAAGGGGCAATTGGTCCCTGATGCCATTCCTACATACACAAAACAAAAGTACAGTGACTGGCAAGGATGGCACAGACGATTCAGCAGGAGACATCGGTGAGCATGCATGGCCATTGTTGAAGGGATCCGTCACCAACAAAGGATATGTTGACACAGGTCAGCACAACAATTGTGCAACTGTTTTCAGGAAACATGTCAGGTGCCACAGAGGAAGGAACACTTCCTGGGACAATGTCTCACAATCCAAAGGAACACACACTACCAATTAATATTTTCACAGACATTGTGATGGCACACAGATACCATGGTCCACCTCATGACCATCATACTAAAACATTTCTCAGAACCCTAACACATTACCAGAACACCAACTTCATGGGCCTCATCACCAACATCAAGTACCTGAAATCCAATAGTGTGGAAACTAAAAGAAAAGGCTTTATTCAGCACACAAAAAACAAAATTGTTATAATACACTATTTACAAAGGCCAATGGCCAGTCCATAGTTCGAGTCCAAGGGTGGACGTATGCGACTGTGTCCACCCCTACCTTGCCTGCACAAAGTTACCTCAAGGTTTGTCGACCGGGGAGGGGCATCATCAGTGAGAGTACCAGGCACCGCAGGGACAGGAGTGGGTTGGGTAGGTGTGGTGGGTGCAGGGCTGAACGTCTCCACCACAGGGGGTAGTGCAGCACCAAAGGTGGTGGTGAGCAGCTCGCTGCACACTGCTGCCAGGGCGTCCAGAGGAACCCCTGCACAGGAACGAACACCAGGGCCAACGGAGGGGGGGGGGTGTCTGAGGGAAGGGGTGCAGCGCTCTCGGGGGAGGTGGTGGACATGGGGGGGACTCAACTCCCCTGGCCGGAGACTTCCTCAACCGCTTGCGGGGTGGTGTCACAGTGGGGCTGAGGGACAGACTAGCCATGTAGGTCACTTTGGGCGATGTCTTGGCAGGGGAGCTAAGGGGAGTGAATTTGGAGGAAGTGGGTCGTGAGGACTGCGGACTCTGACTGTGGCTGGGTGTCTGCTGTTTGCCCCCAGACCCTGTGGGTGTGACTACATCCCCCTGAGTGTGCGTGCCAGGAGATGTGCGCTGTGCCTTAGTTGGGGGTGTGCTGGATGTGTCTGTTGTGGTGTGTGCCTGTGACTGTCTGTGTGTGCTTTGGACAGGCATGGGAGAGGGCAGTGTGGATGGGTCCAGGGTAGGGGGGGACGGAGTGCCGCAGGATGGACACTGCTTCCGTCAGTGAAGAGTCCATGGACCGCAGAAACCTGCGTTGCTCATTCATCGTTGATGACATGCCCTCCACGAACGACACCAACTGTGTGAGCAGTCTAGTGTGTTCATGGAGGACATGCAGCATGGATGCCTGACCAACCTGAAACTGCCACAGTGTGTCCACAGACTCTTCACTGAGGGCAGCAGAGGTGACAGGGGCAGGGGCTGCGGTGCCTGGTCTGAAGGAGACACGGTGGGATTGTGCACGGACAGAAGGGACGGGAGCAACTGGGAGGGCGGAGATGGCAATGGAGGAGGCGGGTACAGATGGTGTGATGCTGCCAGATGTTGTTGCATCCTCCGCCTCCTCAAGGATGTCAGCCTGGGACCAGTCGGTGTCGTACATGCTCTCGCCTCCGGACAGGTCCTCCGACTGACTCCCCTCGCCCTCCGTGCCACTGTCTCCTGCTGACTCCACAGCACTGGTGGCACTGTCGCTGGGTCCCTCCTCAAGGTCCATGCCGGTGTCTCCCTCGCGTGTGGATGATGATGCTGTGGGCAAAGAGAAGAAACCAGAAAGCATCAGTCACCTGTATACATCTGACACATGAGCACAAGAACAATTGGTCACAGAGCATATCAGGCAATGCATCATGAGTAACAGCTGGATTACTCCGCACATATGTAAGCCCTGTACTGCCCAGTTTGTAGACCCACCATGCCACTTTGACACCAGGAAACTCAATACACAAAAGGCCACAACTTGAATGAGCAATACACTGAGAAGCTAGTGTCTGTGAACCGGTGAGCACAGCAATACAATGAAGTCATGACACCTCTTGTTTACCCTGAAAGAAACAGGAGTGGTGCACTCAAGGTTAACTAACACATCTCAATACTCAAGTTGTCACCACACTCAGAGACCTGTAAGTCCCTTGGAAAACAAAACGAACAAATGTTGCTACCTTGGGACTCACACAACTTTAACCAATCTACAAGTTTGGGATGTGCCAATTGGCCATTTTGCAAAAAGAACACTGATGTGCCTGCATGCAAGATGTTGCACAAGGCAGTGCACACAAAAGTACATTGACACTGTCATTGAAGAATCTGGCACCTTTCCGGAGGAGCAATGGGTAGTAAGGAGCACTCCAATTTGTGCGTGATGTTGAAGGTAATTTAAAGCTGTGTATACCCAGGGATTATTTCCCGCCTAGTGAACAGTGCGAGGCACTTAGTGGGTTTCCCCACTTTTTCTTTTTCTCACCTTTCCGGAGGAGCCACTGTTAGAAATAGATGGTGTTTCAGAAAGTACATATAAATGGGCCCACGGAGGTCTGGACGTCTTGACACTCGTTAGTTTGTATCACCGACAACTAATGAGTCTCACAAAATCAAGACCACCGTGGGAACGTGTATATGGAGAATCTGCGACAACATTTATTTATAACAGTGGCTTCATTGAAAAGGTGCCAGCTCATTCCATGACAGTGTCAATGTACTTTTGTGTGCACTACCTTGTGCGACATATTGCATGCAGGCACATTAGTGTTCTAAACACAAATCAACAAATTTCCACATGTGAAACATGAACAACTGTTGACAAGTGCGGTGAGTGCCAAGGTACAAATCATGAAGAGTAACAACTTGAATCATTTCAGTTGTCACCAGGCCATCCATCACCTGATTACACAGTTGGCTACACATGACCTACTGCCTGTCATCTGGAGTGGCACACATGTCCACACCCAGGACAATGCATAAGCTATTGGGCTTGCAATTGGGTGGTAAAAAAGACCAGCTGTACTGTGGGGACACCCTCATGGCAAGCCTGAATGTACACACAGATGTCAGCACTCACAGTCCAAACTGCGTTGCATCTGAACCACACACGTGCCAAAAATGTATGAGCAGGATTATTGTTGGTAAAAAAATGACACAGGCTGTAAAGCACGTACATCAAGCACTGGCCAGCATCACAGGGGCACTGCCCAGTGTATTTTAGTCCAGGCAATTCTCACACACAAGTCAGACCTGGCACTGAAAAATCAGAGTTGCACATGTATGCCTCTCCCGCACCCCCCTCCCCCAATACCTGAATCTATGTGATTTATACAGATCAAGAAGTGACACCTCTTATTCAGGGTTACAACAACTGTGCTTGCAAAATTGCTTCATTGACACCACATCACCTCGTGGGGCTGACAACACATATTTGTGATAAACAACCATCAACAGATTGTTGTGAATAGCCACACAGGCACTGCCCAGTGTGAGTATGCACAAGCACAATGGTGTATCCCTGTCCAGTGGACACATGTAGCACACATTAACCAAATAAAACTAGGCCAGGGAACAATGCCACAGAGGCAGACCTATGCAGCACACACAGAGAATGTGCACAGTGTTGGATGACACACATGATTAGGAGGCCAGGGTGTCTCAGGGGACTGTAGTGGGCACACTGCTCCATGGTCGTGGAATGAGCTGACTCTACCATGTACAACCGTCATGGCACTATGCATATCTCACACTCATGCGCATCATGTCTGAGGCCACAACATTGCACATGCATGCTGCAAGGGTATCTAGTTGAAAGCTCACACTTCTATGTTGAGAATCAGCATCAGTGACAACAACTATGGACCCCCTACATAGTGAACAGGTCATGGCACAGGCAAGGTACCAACACAAGTCACAGACCACCTCCCACATGATGCAGAGAGCAATGTGCACTTAGATGTACTGGCACCCTAGATGACCATGTGAAAATGTGATTACACACACACCAGGGGACACATGTCAAGGAGAGGAAGGGATGAAAAAGATCCCCAGGTGACATTTGGAAACAGAAAATGCACTGCACATATGAACTCTGGGAGTGTATTCATGCAAAATAGCACTTCCTAAAGCTGGCGACACATAACACAGCAAAAAGCCATGTACCTACCCCCTCCTTGCTGCAGTCTCTCCTCTAACTGCCTATTGAGGTCAGGGAAGACCAACGCCAGGACACGTTTCATGTGGTGGGGCAGGTGTCGGCGCCCGCCGTGGCGGCGAGGTGGAGAGAGCTTGTGCTGGACCCGGGCAATCCGCCGGGTCCAGCACCGGATGTCCTGCCACCTCTTGCGGACCTGGGCCAGCTGCCGATCATGCCCCCCGCAATCCTCACGGCCCTGACGACGTTGGTCCAGATGACCCCCTTCTCGTAGGCAGTTACCTGTCAGGATGACAAAGTGACACAACATCATACACCTGCTCCATGTCCCAGAGACACACATCAGAACATCTTTGAAATGTTGAACAGGGCATAGGATGCTGACAGGAATAGCCTCATTCACAACATGCAAGTGGCCTGTGTGCAAGCGCCAATGCAGTACATGGCATTGAAAGTCTACAGGTGACATGAGGGGTGCAAAACACTCAATGAACATGCCACACACTGTGCAGCACATGAACAGCAGGCTGATGGGCAGCACGTGCCATGCAGTCACATGTCCCACTCCACTGACGCACCCTCAGCAGACTAGACAGACACACCCAGCCACTGATCACTGGCCTGTCATTGACTACAGCGGATACAACCCTCACTCTGCACATGTGCCATTTGCTAGGGGGGAGTCACAGGTGTCATGCCAGCTCTGCAAGTCAGACACAAAGCACGGCTCACTTGTCACATCAGATGGTTAGATCAGTAGCCTTCAAAATGCAGCTGTGGTGCAACACTTCACATAGACACTCACCCACATGACAAGGAACATTCACACACGTCAATGTCCATGAGGTTGTACACGTCATTTGGACATTCTCACCACAGGTCCACCCAACTCATACACATCTGTGGGTACAGTCACCTATCACACCGGGGGGACCACTGAATCACCTTAGGACAACATGAATAAAAGCCCCCAAGGATTAGCCAGGCTGAATATCTCATGCACTATGCAGTGAAAGTCACTGTAAGCACCATGCAAGTGAGGAGTGCACACAGGAACTACATGATGCATTGCATGAGTGACATAAGCATGCCCCCCCGGGACACACTCTGAACAACATTGCATGTCAGTCCCACCTGGACACAATATTGACAGTCACACAACAGGTGCAAAGGTAGTGGACTCAGCACTCACCTGCTCCCCTGGTCTCCCATACAGGCTGGTGTACTGTGGGAGGAGGACGTCCAGCAGGGCCTGATTCTCCACCAGGGTGAATGGCTGGGCCCTCTCCACAGCACGAGACATGGTCCAGGGAAGCAGAGACAGCAGCAATGTTGTCGACAGGAAAGTTGTGCAGGCAAGTGCCCTCTCATGGCTTCTGGCTGTCTTATATCTGTCTTGCTGAGGGCCATTCATTTTGAGGAGTACATAGTGATTGGTCTGAATCATTCGCATCTTACGTTTACTCCAATCCCTTTAAACATACACCAGTGACAGCATTTGCATCGTTCAAATTTAGAGCATCATTTCAAGTCAACAACCACTTTGCAACATTGTATTTTGTGGCTAACTGACTTTTCTAGGACACCTGATGGAAAAATTTGAAGAGAAAACTCGGTATCCATGACAACCTGCATGCATTTAGGGCCTAATACCTGTCCCTTATGTGTCCCCTATGTAAATTTGAAAGCCACACACAGGTACGGTGCGTTTCACATGTACCCCTACGGCACCAGTTGTACAGTGCATTTGACACGTACGTGTAGGCACTGGTAGTACACATACATGTACTACCAGTGCCTACACGTACGAGTACAACTAGTGCGTACACGTACGTGTACAAGTACGTGTACGCCATGGTAGTACACATATGTGTACTACCAGTGCCTACACGTACGTGTACTACCAGGGCGTACACGTACTTGTACATGTACGCACTAGTTGTACACGTACGTGTACTACCAGTGCCTACACGTACGTGTACTACCAGGGCGTACACCTACTTGTACACATACGTGTACGCACTAGTTGTACACGTACGTGTACTACCAGTGCCTACACGTACGTGTACTACCAGTGCGTACACGTACCTGTACACGTACATGTACGCACTAGTTGTACACGTAGGTGTACTACCAGGGCGTACACGAACTTGTACACGTATGTGTATGCACTAGTTGTACACGTACGTGTACTACCAGTGCCTACACGTACCTGTACACGTACGTGTACGCACTAGTTGTACTCGTACGTGTACTACCAGTGCCTACACGTATGTGTACTACCAGGACTATGTCGGCTGTGTGTCATGTGTTCACATGAGCTTCATGTCAGTGTCCCGTCAACAGCATCTGCTGTTGGTGAATCCAACAGGGGTCTGTGTGGAGATGGGCATGTAACACATCTGCGCACACCATGCCACATGTGGATTCCCAAGGCTGTAGGGTCTGTGTGCATGGGACATCATATATTTTCAGTCATATATGTGTTTGTTGTCTCAATGGCTGTGTCTTTGTGTTGTCACGTGTACCCCTTCATCGCACTGTGTTTGACATGTACATTTGACATTCCATGTGACCTGTGCGTGTGCCTTGCAGTCAGCTGTCTGGATGAGATGGCATCCTTCAAATGCAGCTATGTGGTTGTGTGTCACTCCGGTGATATCTGTGGCTCTTCACTGGCCCCGAAATCTTTTCAGGACATGTCATGTTGACTTGACAATCAACAGGTATATCATGCATTTTGTAGGAGTGCCAGCAAGCTGCCATCTGTGTCCTGGATGTATTGCACACACCCGACTCCATAGTTACCTGATGTGTATTAGCAGTGTAGCATGTGCTATGTTCATTGACATTGATATTTGCTGACTCTCAAGCTTCATTCTTCAAAACTATGTTTTGCAGGGCACCACCTGTCCCAAGACTAATGCCAGACTTGGGTGCCATGAGGGAACGTGCCTGCATCCACTGTTACAGATTCACTCAACAGTTGATTGAGGACCTGACAAACAGGCTGGCACCACACCTCCAACCGCAACACTTTATCCTACTGCGCTGACCCCCAAGATGAAGGTGATGGCAGCCTTACATTTTTTTGCCACAGGTACGTTTCAATTGACCATAGCTGATGTGGGTGGGATGTCCCAGACTATGTTCAGCCGTGTCCTGCGTGATGTTTTAGCAGCCATGTTGGAGCACCTTGATGAATTCATCAAATTTCCGAGTCCAGAGGGGTTGAGGGATGTCAAGGGGGATTTCTATGCCCTGGGTGGGATGCCCCATGTAATTGGGTCCATTGATGGTACACATGTCGCTTTTGTACCACCACGGGCACAGGAACAAGCCTATCGCAACCGCAAACATTACCACTCGATAAATGCCCTTGTGGTGTGTCTTGCGAACATGCTGATTTCCCATGTCTGTGCACGTTTTCCTGGATCAGCACACGATGCCTATATCATGAGGCGTAGCAGGGTGCCACAAATGATGCTGTGGCTGCACAACGAAAGAGCATGTCTTGTTGGTGGGTATAATCTTTTTGTCCTATGTGTTGCGGTATCTTTGTCTCTTACGGCATCTCGTGACCCACTTATTTACATGATGTTTCCATGTAGGGGACTCTGGCTATCCCAACATGCCATGGCTGCTGACAACCCAAGAACAGCTGCAGATCACCGGTACAACGATGCACAGGGCCAGACCAGGTGAGTGATTGAGAGGACGTTTGGACTCCTGAAGAGCCGATTCCGGTGCCTGGACAAGACAGGCGGGTCCCTCCCTTATGCCCCGGAGAAGGTCTGCAAAATCTTCATTGTGTGCTGCATGCTGCACAACATGGCAGTTGAGAAGGCAGTGCCACTCATCCTGGATCCAGATGAGCAGGAGCATCCACCCGTGGAGGATCAAGGGCTTGGTCACGAGGCTAGTGATGATGAGGAGGAGGGGGATGATATCCGGAGTCAGCTCATATGCAACTTCTTCTCATAATGGTGAGTCACTGGCTATGAGTGTGCAAGCTTGTAGCGTTGAGTGGCATGTCTTGCAATGTGTTTGTCCAGCTGACTGAATGCAAAGTGACTTGGATGTGTGTTCTGATGTGTCACTCGAGTGATGATGTCATGCAACACAGTTTTGCTGAGAGACTTGATTGGCAATTTACATGTGTCCAACATTGTTGCTGTTTTGTACACTTCCATGTGTGCGCTGAGAATCTTTTTTGGTGACTTCTCGTGTGTCATTCCCAGGTATTTGGCACCTGTTGTCTGGTCGTGTCATCGTTGTCCTCCTGCTATTCCTCGTGTGGATTGCAACGTGTGCTGAATCAGCGTTCCATGCACGGACATGTGGAAATGTCAGTTTGGTTAAGTATTGCAGCAAGGCTTTTTTGTGGTGATACAGGTTGTGAATGTGTGGTGACTGCTTCTGTGCATGTTGTGGTACCATGCATACATGTCTTCTCACCATGGAACATATGACATGTAGCATCACTCCCATGACATGATAGTCAGCCTTCTTGACAGTCATCTGTAGTGGAATATGGCGTCTGATGAAGGCTTCAATGTGTTTGTACCTCGGCTCTGAAACATGACAGATGCTACGGGTGGACATAGTGGGGGGACATCACAACAACATGCTCTATGGGCAATTGCAGCCTCTCCGTGTGCAGCAGGATGTGTTTTGCTCATCCCCTTACTTTGTGTGCCAGTTCATTGGGATTGACATCATCCGTGTTGTGAAGGGGGGTCCAGCGTATGTCCCACATGTTCTGTCAACTGACCTGTGAGTCTGTTAATATGGAGGCATATCCCTTTGTGTGTGTATGTGGAATAAAGGTGTTCAGCACAATCCAAAGTGCCTCATCTCGGTCACTGCAGATCTCTTACCAGTTTGCATGCGTCATCTGTGGCAGAATTGACAAAGATTAAGCATATGAGTGTATATTTACTTTGGCAACATGCATGCAGTGCTTCATGGCTAATGATCTCTATTGTGCATGACGTACCTGGTTGTGTATGTATTTGTGCAGGTTGCTGCCCACAACGGGACGTGAATGCCTGCTGATGGTGTGTCTCCTTTGCGCATCTCCGCATTTTGTTGCCTGAGACAGTGTCTGTCATTTATGGTGATTGATCATACACTTTCTGGGAGTGACCCATGAGTGAGCTGACACTCCTTCCTTGACATACACCTGTTGCACTGTGCCTTGCAGACCTCCTTGTCTTTGTGTGTTGATTTTTGCATGATTTCTAACCCCTTCCACCTGCTGCTGCCTCACCTGCGGCCCGCCACTCCGAGTGCCCTGATTCTGCAACCCCCACGCCTCAGAAATGCTCAGCCCTTCCCCCTCCACCCATTTGTAATGCAGCCAGCAGCTTTTCTGTGCCACTGTAGCCCCAGCGCCGTGCCAAAGGCCGGACCGTCTGCGCCTGCAACATGCACAGTGCACGACCCTCTAGTCTTTGCATGACCCACGTCACACAACAGGCTCATGCTGCAGCCACTCTCCAAGCAATGTCCTCGTGACAATCATCCTCCTGCCATCAGGCAACCCCTAAGCACACACACGACACCTTCGCATGCTGAGTGTGCTACTCCAACTGCCTACACAGCGCTGCCCAGCCTACCAGACCCTGTCATTCCAACCAGGTTATGTGCCTCCTACTTCACACCCGCTCCATCCACCAGCACGCCATTGGACTCTGTTACCTCCTCAACACTACAGCCCCACACATCACCTTCATGACAGTAACCTGGACAAAAGCATCCTCAGCACAGGACGTCTTCATTGCCATCTCAGACGGATCCAAGATCACCCGCAGGGACGCCAACACCACTCCCGGGGGCTGAATTGGTAATTATTCACAAGTACACCCTCAGAATCACAAGTCTGGGTTCGCAGCAATTCCCTAGCAACCCTCGGAGAAACACTCATCTACAGATCTGCAGGCCTACATCCACAATTCCGCTAAGCCATCAACACGTAAATCTGCAAGCAGGCCCTCACCTCCACAGGCTACATGTGGCTGGGGGCCAGTAACTTCTTGCTGGAGGGGACACACACCACCATCCATCATTGGTCCATCAACATTTGAATCCACGTCTCCAACAAGCAACACAGTGTCACTCACCCCGCTACCGATCCCTCAAAGATGCCTGATGTAAGTCGCCACAGACAAGCTGTGTTGGACACTCAAAACAACACCACCGCCACAGCCTGCAAACTCACACACTGGATCAGCAACTGATCCATCAATCTTGCCACATTGATGGTCTTTCCTGTGAAGCACAACAACAGTTAAGGCACCTGGGACAAGGCAGACCTACTGGACTCCTACAGACCTAGCCGGACTCTTGTGCAAACCTTGCAACACAAGAGACATCATTTTCCTTACAGCCCTGGAAAACACCACACACAGCCATCACCATATCATCAGCAAGGCCAAGTGGAGAGCCTTCAGATAGTGCAGAGACACCCAAACACATGACATCAAGTAGCTCATCAGCATTGTGAGTGAACTGGCAGCAGATCTCCATCCAAGACACCCCACCCTTGCAAGGCAGATCCCATCCCTTGCTACTTTGTACCACTGCAAGCTCATGGCCATACACAACAGCCTTGGCACACGGAGGCAGATAGCACTATTATCCGCTGGACAAACCCCCCTCAGGTCATGGACTCCCGTCAGCAGCAAGTACACAACCGGGATCATGTGCACCATCCACTCTGGCTCTCCATCAGGCCCCTTCCCACACAACATCTCAACCACATCATTCGCCATCCTTGAAGCCAACGTCCTGCGCGTCATGAATGTCTCCTTTGAGTTAGCCATATTCCATGGCTGCAGGAGGCATGCAGAGCCCCAGGCCCTTCTTAAACAAAGGACGGCAGTACCGCAGGATCTCCTGGTACATCAGCCTACTTCCCTACCCAGCAAATGTCACCAGGAAGACACTCAACTAGCAACTGACCAATTTCCTACATGCAACCAGCTCCTGCCAACTGGCACTAGACCGTTTTCCACAGTATTCACACCACTGCAACCGTCATCATTGCCAACACCAACGACTACTTTGCCCTGCTCAACAATGGTAAGGCCACCACCCTTGACCTCTCAACGTTATTCTACACCATGTGCTACCACACTGTCAGCTCACACATCTCCAACACTGGTATCCAGAGGAGGGCCGAGGATTCACTCAGGAAGTAGCTCACCAGCAAGGCCCAGGGAGTCTGCCTCCACCCTGCAACATATAGTACACTGGGGTCATCTGGCCCATGCCACAGGGCTCTTCTCTCAGCGTGACGATCTTCAATGTCTCCATGACCCCCCTCTCCACCATCACATGCGCACACAACCTCATCATCATCTGGTATGCCATTGACACCCAGCTGCTCCTCAAACTCACCAGAGCCAGCCATTGCCAGATCCAAACTTCAAGAAGGCATGAGATCCATTGATGAATGGCTGAACATCAGCCATCTGAGGCAGGACTTGGACGGGATAGAGGTCATCATCTGAGGATTGTCCCCTTACGGCTGGGTCAACTCCTTGCGTCCCACTTGTCTGTGCACCGCACCAGCACCCAGTGGCCACGCAGGCAAGCTGGTGTTCATCATGGACCCATCGCTCACAATTAACATGCAACTCACCAACATCTGTACCTCATGCTGCAACACCCTCAACATGCTGCTGATGACCCCCAGATAGATCCACTCCAAGGAAAGACAGACCGTCCCCCTGGTCCAGGACACCAGCCGGCTCAAATACAGCACCGGCCTCTACAGAAGACAACAGCAAACATGCAAGAGAACTTATTCATATCCAGGGTGCATCCGCACACCTCATCTGCAACATCCCCCGCCCCAGCCACATCACCGTCCACCTGAGAGAGGTACAATGGCTCACTGTGTGCTGCAGGATCACCTTCAGACTCCTCAACCACACTCAGGAGGCAGTCCACAACCCCAGACCCAAACCGACCTTGGACGTGTGTCATCCAACACACCGTTGGCCCTACTCCATGCAGCCCACCTTGCCCTGGCCACCATTCATCACATCCACATAACCTCTGCATGCAGGAGATAGTTCTCCTACCTCGCAAAACAGACCTGGTACTCCCTCCCCGGGCACATCAACATGACCCATGACCTCTACACCTTCATGTAACTCTACCAAATTGGTCTGTCAGAGCAATATAGCAAGCCCCCCCTCAGCAGCTTGAGGCCATCACGGGGGAGTGTTAGGCTCCATGTCTGTATTTTGTGATACATTGTGAGCCATGTGTGTCCTCGACCGGACTCCGATCCAAGTGTATGGATGGCTGGAGTTAGTTCCACACTCAGGCATACTTTAACATATCCCCACACGTAGGTTGTGGACTCATGCTAAATGACTGCAACATGAAATTTCAATTATTAAATTTTTAATTTCGAGCTCTGGGGCGTGATTTGTGCACAGAAAATGGGGAAATGCAGGGACCATAGAATCCAAAGTTCACAGGGGGAGATGGGATCCTTGGCATTTGAAGTCATCAGTCCAGCCCACAGTGTTTGGCATCATTGGTCAGACTGTGACCAGCAAGTCCATGTGGCAGATGATGTCAGTCAATGGGGTGATGCTGTCGCACATGAAGGCCAGGCGCCTGGCCAGGTGACCTGGGAGATGTGGATGGCCTGCTGCCTCTCACGGTCTTTTCCGTGGACGACCAACCTTCCTCCTGGGACCCTCAGATGCAGGCCTTGACGAGGTTTGGGACGCTCTGTCGGATGAATCCTCCTCCTCCCCCCCCTCCCTCCCTGTGGCTGGTGCTGGTCTGCGCCTGGTGTCACAGGGAGGGTTGCCCATGTTGTCGGCGATCCGACTGAGTGAATGGCTTATGTCCCTTTGCACCGCGAGGAGCTCAGCCAGTCTTGCCTCCATCCGTCCTTGGTGTTGTTGTTGACTGGCGTGTTGCTCGGCCTGCTGGTTTTTGATCTCTGTGAGGGTCCCCACTACCTGGCTGATCTCCCTGGTGTCACGCCGGTATGCCTCCATGATGTTGCAGATGTGTGACATACCGGTCCCTTCAGCTGGCTGGTCAGGTTCTCGCCACCGCCTGCCTCCAGTCCCGCCACCCCTGCCCACACAAGCCGGGCCTGCCGTTGTGGGCACATCGGGTCGACGGGACCCCTGAGGGATGGCAGTGGCGGTGTGGTCTGCCTCCTCCTGGGTGCCTGCCGCACCTTGTCTCTCCTGGTCAGACTGGATCTGTTCACTGCGGGCAGGGCTCCTGTGTGTCTCCTGTGATGTGGCAGGAATGGGGGTGGTGGTTTGCACAGATGTTCCTGAACCAGGTGCTGCAGGGGCTTGGACACCAGAGGGTCCAGGTCGGTCGGGGTCATCCGCGGAGTGTTGAGAGGCGTCGCTGCTGGTGGGATCCGGTTCCTCCCGAGCCTGTGACTGTGATTCTTCCCCCACATTGTTGGGAGGATGTTCATCACGTTGCCCTGTGTGTGAGAGAGAGACAATGTTAAAGCTGTTTAATGCAACATGCATGTTTCATACACATTCAAGTTGGCACAGTTCCTCCAGGTAGTTGTATGTGCCTAGCATTCTCCTCAATGTTCACTTGTGTATGGGTATGTTGGGGGGACAGATTGATATGTTTGCCTGAGTCTTTGACATGTCCATTTGTGGCTTGGATGCCTCTTCGGCTATGTATTGGTGTTGTTGTGTTACATGTCCATTGTGGCAGTGGGTAAATCCATTGCCTGTCCTGGTGGTGTGTGCTTGTGTAAGGGGTGTGTTCGACAGGGCCTGCTGGTGGGTGTAGTGTGATTTGGCACTGGGGCTCTCAGGTGATGTAGCTGTCCCCCCATGGAGCATGCTGCCATGACAGTGAGTGTGAGTTCCTATCCTAGATATCTGACCTTGTTGTGTTGGTGTTTGTGTTTGCACTGGTAACAGGAGGGCCTTGTGCTGCCTACACCAGGACCAAGTGTGAGCTATCTTGTCAGTACTTTCCCAATCCCTGGGCATTGCGCATGGTGCATGGGTATGTAGCTGGGCCATATGGGATGAGGGCAATTGTGTTTGATTTGGAATTCAAACATGCGTTTTGGTGCACCCACCCTCCCAGCATACGGGACATCCATTCTTGGGTTGGTGCTTCGTGTAGCATGGGACATGGCATGGCCTTGCTTTCTCAATGGAGCATACACATGTTATTGGCATTCCCGTTGTTTGTGACTGTGGTTCTGGCGGGTGAGGGCTTGGGGGTAGTTGCGTGCATTAGGTGTAGTTGGGGTGTGGATGCCATTACCCCCATGTTACGCAAGTGGTTTGTGTACTCACCAGGCTCTGGAGGTCCTTGGAGTCCATGTACTCCCACCGGCGGAAGCATGGCCATCACCTTCTCCTCCCAGGGATGGTAATGTACTGGTCTGCGGGGTGCGCCACCTCCAGTGATGTTGGTCTGGGCATGCTCTTCATTCATTTTTCTCTTGACCGCCCTCCGCAGATCGTACCACCTGGCTTGGCATTCATTCCTGGTCCTTCTGATGGGTGCAACAGCATTCACCCTCTCGACGATCCTCTGCCACAGGCATGATTTTTCAGCTATGCTGGTCTGTCTGACCAATGTTCCAAACAGCTGTGGCTCGACTCTGATGACTTCATTGACAAGGATGTCCAGCTCCTCCCTTGTGAACTTTGGATTCTTGTCGGTGGGCATGGTGTGGGGTGAGGGTGTGGATGGTTGTGGGTGTGTGGGTCTGAATGTGAAGGGGTGTGTGTGTAGGTGTATATGTTTAGGTGGATGGGTGCAGTGGTTTGGGTGTGCTCTGTAGCAGTGGTGAGTCTGTTGCAAAGGCTCATGGTTTGTGTGTGTGGTCCCTTTTTATTGGTCCATTTGTGGGTGGGGCTCAGTTTGAATTTTTGGTGGGTGTGTTATAAGGGGTGGTTGTGAGTTTGCCCCTCTGTTTGCCTGTTTAGATGTGTCCAGGTCAGTCCTTTTCATTCTTTGTGCAGTGTAGACGTGTTTTGTGGTGTTGTGCGAGTCGAATAGGCCCTCCTTGTGCTGTTTTACAGTGTCCGTGGTTCAGTACGGTATAGAGTATGAGTCGTACAACCACACCCCCCATGCGTTGTATATGTACGGTGCGTACACCCCATTGCTTCTATATGGTACGGGTGCATAGACCGCCATCGCATATGTACGGTGTGTACCCGCAACATCGCGTACACGCAACATCCACCGTACATACACGATGTTGGGGGTATGCACCATACATTTGCAATGGGGGTACGGTGCGTACATACGCGCTGGTGGTACGCACCGTACATTCGCACGGGGGTTATGGTGTGTACCTACACGCTGGGGGTACGGTGCATACCTACGCTCTGGGGGTACACACCGTACATTCGCACTGGGGGTACGGTGCGTACCTACGCACTGGTGGTACGCACCGTACATTCGCACTGGGGGTACGGTGCGTACCTACACGCTGGGGGTACGCACCATACATTTGCGCTGGTGGTACGGTGCGTACAAACTTTGCTTCATGGCGGGCAAAGTCATTCCCCGTGTACGGGACGTTTTCCGTACGAATCGTAAATTGTAACGCCGGTCCGGATCGTACTAGTACGGTCGGACTTAATTTTTACGATTTGTACGGAGAAGTGTTCGGGTCCGTCTCGTACTAATTTTCCTGCTACGATTCGTACTGATCGGGCCAATCCCTATGCACTCTTTCCCGTACGGATCGTACTTCACGGGTCGGACGTGACTTGTACGATTCGTACGGAAAAAAATACGGATACGAGTCGTACGGGGAAAAAAATTCCAGGATCGGAATCGACCCCATAGTTGTTAATTAATGTTAATTATTTGATATTTATTATGGGTAATTGATTATTTTTTGTCTGTTGTTTTTACTTTTAAAGGGGTAAAGGGTGGGTATTAAATACATTTTAATTTCTTTATTATTAGTTGTTAATAGTAATAGTTTTTAATTAATAAATAGGTTTTAATTGTACTTATTATTTCAGAGTTTAATTTAGGTGTGTGTTGTGGATATCATAGTGTTAAAGTGTGTTAAGTCAATTCATGTTTATTAGTTTTTTTGTATTAGTAATATATTTTAAATTGATTATTAATTATGTTAATTTCGGGGGGGAAATTTAGTAAAAAATGTTGATGTATTTTGTTATTGGTGTGGTGTTATAGGGTAGGAAATACAATACAAATATTTATGTATTAATTAATGTATTTGTTTGTAAATACTTTCTAGTTCAAAAGATTTTTTTTATAACTGTTTATTTTATATTATTTTTCTTTAGGGTTTTCTTTTTTGATAATCAAATTTTATTGATTTAAAACACATACAAGCAGTTCAGCAAAATCACAGATAGCAGATATTCATGTGCATCTTCAAAAACTATGTGACCCCAATTCAGCACTCCTCGGGGAATACAACCACAGGAAAACTGAAAGTACCATTCATTTCCTTCGACAGTACCCAGCCATTTACCCCGCACCCTTCGGTATTTCTTGGGGCAACCGCGCGCCGCGTATAGAGCCTTCTCTTGTGTCGCGCACCAGTCCAACCCCTTGCGCCACTTTCCCAGAGCTGGTGGATCAGGACAAAGCCATGCTGCTGCTATGTCGCGCTTGGCAACTATTATTGCTGTGTTAAAAAAGGTCTTATTGTTCCGGGACATATCTAGCCCGTCTTTAATCCCCAATAAAGAATGTCGTGGGTCGTGAGGCACTGTCCACCCCAAAACCTCTGTAAGTCCCCCTTCAATGGCTCTCCAGAAAGTTGCCAGCCGGGGACAGGTCCAGACCACGTGAAAAAAAATTGCTGGGGCCTGGCCGCACCTAGCGCAGGACGCATCAGAGCGAAGGCCCGCTCGGTGAAGGCGTACCGGAGTGAGGTAAGCGATGTGCAAGTAGTATAATTGGATGAGTCTAAGTTTGGCAGAGGCGGTAATGGTTTTGGGCTCCATGGGCACATCGCGCCAATCCACCTCATCCAGTGGCCCCACCCAGTCTACCCATTCTTCCTTCAGTTAGTCCAACGAGGTGGGAGTGTTGTTGATTAAAGTATGGTATATCTGGGAGATGCCCCCCCTGCCCAAGTCCCCCAGTAGCGTCTAGGCCTCTGTGGGGCTGTATTCCGGGAGCCGAGTGTTGTCTGTGATGTGTACGTGAAGGGCGTGTCTTAATTGCAAATAGTTATAAAACTGGGAGGGGTGCAGGGAATAACGAGTGCACATATCTTGGAAGAAAAGCATGTGATCCCCAACCCAGATGTCCCCAAGCTGTGATATGCCTATAAGGTCCCAGGCTTTGAACCCCGCAGACCACTCACTTCCCGGAGCCAAGCCCCTTGCCAGAGGGGGGTGTATTGGGTCAATCTGCCGGTCCAGCCAGTGTGACGCAGCGAAGCCCGCCAAGTCAGGAATACCGAACGTGTCACTTCTGGCAGCTGAAGCGGGGCGGGTCCCCCATACAACATGGCCTGTACTTTAGAAAATCCCAGTTCGCACAGCTCCAGCTGATAGGCCGGGTCGGACCATCCCCCGTTAAACCAATCGTGGACCACCAGCAAGCATGTGGCTAAAAAGTAGAGGTACAGATGCGTCATGGCCATGCCCCCGTCGAAAGAAGGGATCCGACAAGTGGAGAGAGCCAGACGCGACCTCCCACCGCCCCATAAAAATTTGGTAAATAATCCATCCAACTCTTTAAACCAGGATCTGGGAAAACAGAACGGGGTGTTCTGGAGTACATAAAGGAACCGGGGGCGGATCAACATTTTAAACAAGGCAACCCGGCCCAGAGGGTTCAGGGGCAGCGTCCTCCATTTCTGAAGGTCTTCTTTGGCCTTTTTGACCAGAGGGGTTACGTTGAGGGACCAGCCCAGCTCCGGGAGCATGGTAATCCATATTCCCAGGTATTTAAAGGAGTTATGCCGGATTGGAATATTAGACTGCCAGTCATAACAGTCCCTTGACAGGTGAAGTGGGACCAATACAGATTTCCCAGGATTCAGCCAAAGACCTGACGCTCGCCCAAACGCTCGCAACAACCGGAGACAATGTGGCCCCGAGGAGGCGGGCTCCATCAGAAAGAGCAGGACGTCGTCCGCATAGAGCGCGAGCTTGTCCGTTTCGGTGCCTGGCCACTCCCATCCCTTAACATGGTTATCAGCCCACACCAGGACCCCCAAGGGTTCCATTGCCAGGGCAAACAACAGGGGCGAAAGGGGGCAACCCTGCCGTGTGCCCCTAGCAATGGGAAAGGCCTCGGACAAAACGCCATTCACCAGCACCCGTGCCCGCGGCTGCGCGTACAGTACTCGGACCAGTGCCCGGAACCGGGGCCCAAATCCCATTCCAGCCAACACGTCTTGGAGATATACCCAATCCACCGAATCAAAAGTTTTTTCGAAATCTATAAGGAGGAGGGCCAAATAGGGAGTAAGTAAGTGTCAGTGGGCCAAAGCCAGCTGTACCCTCCGAAGCCAATGCCGGGTTGCACGGGCGGGCATAAAGCCACATTGGTCCGGATGAACCAGCTTGGGCAGATATGGCTTTAGCCGTTGGGCCAAGATGGTGGCATAGAGTTTGATTTCGGTATTGAGGAGGGATATGGGACGATAGTCCGCACAGTGGCGGGAGGGAGGCTGGGATTTTGGTAGGACCACAATAGTGGCAATGTCTGTCTCCGGCGGGAAGAAGCCCCGATCGAGGACTTCTTGAAAAAGACCAGCCAAGTGGGGCACCAGTGTGGCGCGATAAGCCGTGTAGTATTCTTGGGGGAGACCATCTGGTCCCGGAGTCTTGCCCAGGGACGTGAGAGAAATGGCTACCTCAATTTCTTTCTTAGAGAGGGGGCGGTCTAGATCTTCCCGGGCTGCCGTCTCTAACTGGGGGAGACTGATGTGGTTCCTTCTGAGGAGAACACGGAGCGATGATTCGGGGGTTTGTGCGGCATACAAGCGCCGATAGTAGCTGGCGAACATATGTGCCATCACTGAGGGGTCGTTGCATACCAAACCCTGATCATCCACCACTTCCGGAATTATACGGTTCGCCCTGGGGAAAGTAGCCAGCCTGTGTAAAATCGTGCTGTTTTTGTCTCCCCAGCCATAGATTCTTGCCACCGAGGACCTCCATAGGAGCTTGGCCGTGTCTATAGATAGTTGCCTAATCTCGGACCGTAGAAGGGTTAGGTTAGGAGGGTGGAAGTCTGTGCCAGTGTAGAGGTAAGCAACGAGGGGGGCGGATATAGGGACATAAGATTGAGCGGGTAGCCGGCCAAAGAGCCGCATACCATCACATATGTGCCGTGAGGGTCGTGGATCACCCTGGACAGAACGAAGGGTAAGCTGCGTCGCCTGAGGATAGCCACCCCCCGGGAACCCCTGGAGAAGCCAGAGTGCCACACTCTGTCGTACCCGTAACGGGCAAGAAAGGGGCAGCAGTTACCCAATAAGTGTGTCTCCTGGAGGAGAAGGATATCGATGTGGAGGCGTTGAGCGTAGCGCAGGACAGTGGTGCGCTTCAGCCTGTCCAAGAGACCGTTAACGTTCCAGGACAGGACATGGAGGGAAGCCCTGGTCATGGTGTGATCAATCATGGCGAGTGGAGTCTGGGGCTAGGCCGCGCCGCCGCATTGAGCGGTACGAGTGCAAGCTGGGGCCGATGCGTGTGCGGTTGGTCATGCGCGCTAAGAGATAGTGCTATCTCTGCAGAGAAGGCAAATACCTGTCCATGGAAGCTGAAACAATAAAACAAATAAAAGAACAACAACAGAGGAAGAACCAAATCCCATATCAACCCCCATCCCCCTCCCCCCACCCTACACTTCAAGAATGGAAGCATCTTTCGACCCCTTAATCAACTAAACCAAACTAAAACGCTCGGATCGGTAGCGTGGAGGACCCCTCCAGAAGAACGGATAATCTGAGCCACGACATAAAGCAATGTAAATGAGCATACAAGTTCATCAGAGTCTGATGTCCCCCCCACCCAATGAAGCACTACACCCCGATGGCGGTCCTGCGTCCAGACCGGAGTGCATGGCTACTAAAGAGTGGGAGTGCGAGAAAGGTCCGAATCCACCTGAGCCCGCGCTAGGGACGAGCCCATTAAGTCCTCTGCGGAGCGGCGCCTGCTTCGCGGTGGAGAGCCTGATTGACTGGAGGAGTCGCGGCGGTCAGGGGCCGCCACACGGAGGGATCGGGTTGTGGATGCATGTAGTTGGTGCCCCTTACAGGACCTTGCGCGACCACACCGTTGGCGTCCTGGCGATCCTGGCCCCACGGGCTGCGACCCCGTGTGTTCTGAGTAGTCGTCGTGTCGAGGGCAGAGGGGACGTTCCTCCATCAGCCATGCCCATGCCGCTTGGGGAGATTCAAAAAAGTGTGTTTTGCCCTGAAAAATGACTCAAATTGGAGCTGATATTGCAGGCCCAGAGTGCGCAGCTTCTTCTTAACCTCCGTGTAGGAGCGCCAGAGGTCCTGAACTTCCCTGGTGTAGTCTGGGAATACCATAATGACATGATTTTGGAACCTGAGGGGACCTCTCGCCCTGGTCGCCCATAGGATGGCATCACGGTCTTTGAAGTTGAGGATTTTAAGGATGATGGGGAGGGGCGGGGCACCAGGAGGAGGCCTGGGCGCCAAGGACCTATGGGCTCTCTCTACAACAAACCAAGTCGACAGAGCATCTCCCGGCATCCAGGACCGAAACCATTGTTCAGCGAAAGTGGCCGCTTGTCCCGCTTCCACCCCCTCGGGAAACCCCACCAGGCGAAGGTTGTTACGACATGCGCGGTTCTCAGCATCCTCGGCACGCCTATGGAGCTCCGCAGTACGAGCACGAAGTTGGGCCACCTGATCCTTAAGTTGGAAGATGTCATCCTCGGTTGTGGAGATACTGGATTCGGCCTCTGTTAGTCGGGCGGTGGTGTTATGAAAGGTCCTGTCTGAGGAGGGACACATCCACCTTGATTTCCCTAATCTTTACCTCTACGGAGAGGCACTGATAGCCTGGAGGATGGTGGCCAGATCCTTATCTTGAGGTGGGGGATCCCCCCGCCGCCCCCCAAGGAGGTTCCGACTCGGAAGTAGTAAACCGGTCCATTTTGGTCTGTGTGGAGGCCGGCGTAGGCTTGGGGCCCTTATCTCTCCCCATGGCCAGTCCCAATGTCACTGTGGCCGCAAGAGACCCAGTGAGGGGGAGGGGATCCAGGGACCTGCAGATGCGTGGAATGTCCACGAGCCAAACGAGGACCTCGCCAGAAGAGGTTAGTCTGTGGATACCGTCAACTGTAGGGGCGCAGCAACAACAACGTGGATCCCGGATCCCTAGTGGGCCCTGTGGCTCGGCGGATCCCGTGGGCGTGACCCCGGACCCATGTCCGGACCCGGGTACCTCCGCTGCCTTCCCTGGGGTCCCTCAAGCGACCAGTCGATCCGGACGATACCCGTTCCACAGACAGCCGGAGGACGCCAAGGCCCCCAGTGCCACCTGATATGGTGGCCGAAAAGACCCCCTCCTAGGGCATGACCCACCGCTGGACAGGCAAGCCCGGACTGACCCCCACTACAGCTGGGGTCCGCCAACCACCACTTGGGAGTGCCAGCAAGCGGGGGCCCAACGATGCCCAGGGGCCGTCAACGTTGCCTCCGCCGCCCCAGCGTCGGCCGATGCCCCAGCCGAGCTCGATACGGGGCAGCGAGACACAGCTGGGCAGAAGCAGCCAATGCTGAGCTTACCCCGCTTGGGTCGCCACCCGGCCCCTCACGACCTCACGGCTCCCACGAAGCCCCGGCTCCACCTTTCAAAGGCCGCGCCGTCAGATGTGCAGGCCCCAACAGGCCCCGAGCCGCAAGAGGCCACAGGCACCACCAACCGGGACCGGAACACCAGATAAAGAGCACCACCGTAAGGGGACGCCACTACGAGCAGGTAGGTGGTTCAGATGAGTGCCGATGGGTGCCGGATTCGAGGTTGATGACGGAGGGGTCCGGAGCACTCTTAGAGTGCAACCGCCATCTTGACGCCTCAAGCCACGCCCTTCTTCTTTAGGGTTTTTTATATGTAATTAATATTATTTAATTTTTTTTAATATATTTTATATATTTGATTTTTCATTTCTAAATATTGTTCATTTATTTGTATGATTTTT
Source organism: Triturus cristatus (assembly GCF_964204655.1). Taxonomy (NCBI): domain Eukaryota; kingdom Metazoa; phylum Chordata; class Amphibia; order Caudata; family Salamandridae; genus Triturus; species Triturus cristatus. Next base: position 316,756,804 of record NC_140590.1, read on the forward strand.
TAAAATACATTTGAATGTTTTTTATTTTTGTTTTATCTGTTTGCGCGTGAATAGTAATTTTTGTCTCTTCGCTGTCCAACACTTTCCCTAATGTTGCACTCACTGGAGTGGGAATAGTTATTTTTACCTCTCCGCCATCCAGCACTTTCCCTACTGTTGCACTCACTGGAGTTGGAATAGTAATTTTTCACCCCTGCGCTATCCAACACTTTCTCTACTGTTGCATTCTTTGGAGTGGGAATAGTAATTTTTCCCCATCAGCTATTTAACAATTTCTCTTCTGTTTCACTCACTGGAGTGGGAATAGTAATTTTTACCCTTTCGCTATCCAACACTTTCCATAGTGTTGCACTCACTGGAGCTGGAATACAAATGTTTACCCCTCCGCTATCCAACAGTTATTCTACTGTTGCATTCAGTGGAGTGGAAATAGTAATTTTTACCCCTCTGCTATCCAACACTTATCCTACTGTTGCTCTTACTGGAGTGGGAATAGTTAATGTTACACCTTTGCTATCCAACACTTTCCCTATTGTTACACTCACTGGAGTTGGAATATTAATTTTTACTCCTCCACTATCCAAAACTTTCCCTATTGTTGCACTGACTGGATTGGGAATAGTATTTTTTACCCCTCCGCTAACACTTATCCTACTGTTGCACTCACTGGAGTGGGTATAGTCATTTGTATCCCTCCGCTATCCAACACTTCCCCTACTGTTGCACTCTTCGGAGTGGGAATAGTGATTTTTACTCCTCTGCTATTCAACACTTTCCCCACTGTTGCATTCTTTGGAGTGGGAATAGTAATTTTTCCCCCTTCGCTATCCAACACTTTCCAAAGTGTTGCACTCACTGGAGTTGGAATAGTAAATTTAATTATTCCGCTATCCAAAACTTTCCCTACTGTTGCACGGATTGTATTGGGAAACTCTTTGGAGTGGGAATAGTAGTTTTTAATCCTCCGCTATTCAACACTTTCCCTACTGTTGCATTCTTTGGAGTGGTAATAGAAATGTTTCCCCCGCCGCTATCCAGCACTTTCCCTACTGTTCCTCTCACTGGAGTGGGAATATTAATTTTACCCCTCCGCTATCCAACACTTTCCATATTGTTGCACTCACTGGAGTTGGAATAGTAAATTTAATTATTCTTCTACCCAACACTTTCCCTACTGTTGCACTGATTGTATTAGTAAATGTAAGTTTAAATATTTCTTTCTAGTTTAAGGTTTTAGTTTATTATAGAATGTATTTTTATATTTTAAATAGTTGATATATATATATGCAAACTTGTTTTATATAATTTTCAACTTTTAAAATTAATTAAAAATAATAGTTTATTAATTATTTTAAAATATATATATATATATGTATGTATAAATTATTATGTTTGTGTGTTTATCTTTTTTTAATTACGTTTATTTGTTATATTATGTTAAAGTGTATATTAAATGTAATTTATTTGGTTAGAATTAATATTAATATTTTACATTTAATATATATTATTTTATATCTATATATATTTAAATCGATATTTTTACATCTAAATTATGACATCGATATTTTTGATTTGATATTTTTGTACTTACCTGTTTAGGTATGGGAGTTGATATTTTTGTAGTCTAGATTTTGCCCCCGATATTTTGAACATCGATATTTATGTCATCGATGTTCTATCAGCTAACCCAATACAGCAATGCTACATTTCACCACCATAGAGACATAAACAACCAGGCCCCCTTAGGTCGACCTGCCCTCGAAGGGGTAGCGGTACAAAAAAGGACTTATACCCCTCCATGAAGAACACATTTTTTATAGCCCATGTCTCCTGCAAACATATAACCTTAAACCTTTTTTATAAAACAACACAATCTTGGGTCAGATAACTTGCTTGCCAGTCCGGCTATATTTCATGAGATAAATTAACAGGAATTGCCGTCCATAGAATTGTCACCAAGGGGACCATGGTTGATCCGATGAGTAAAAGCGGCGTGTGGGGAAGGAGTTGCTGATTTTGCTGGTGCTATCACTGGAAGTCAATCACAGTTATCCAAGAACCTCAGGGGAGCACAGCCATTTGAAAGGGGAATGGTCAAGGTCCCCAATTGCCACCCCTGCTTATGTTGACCAGGAAGCCTCCTTGGGCACCATAGTCCAGAAGATGTTGCAGGATTCAAAGGTCTATAAAAAAAAGTCAAAGGGAAGGGCCACAATAGACGTGACAGGACCCGAAAAGGTGCTTGAACTGGCCGCATGGAGGATTCTCTCTGCCACTTGTGGTCTGTTAGAGATAATTATAACACAGTCACAATCACAGTTCTTTTCTGAACCCTTACCCAAGCTACTCTATGCACCATATTAATATATCTCTCCACTCTTATTCCCAAAACCGTGTTACTGTTCAGCCAAAACAATACTTTGTTCTTTAATTGATGGAAATCATCTGTGGCATCTGGATTCAACATGGGTACATTCCCCAAAACCACAACATATGGAGTGGCTTCCGGTGTCTCAGGGGAAAAGGACTATGACTCTGCGCACCTGGCGCTCCATGTGTTACAGTGACTTCCCCTCTTATCCATGGGTCTCCCTCTGTTGGTCTTGGCAATACCCGAAAAGGCTTTCATCCTGAGGTTCTCAAGGGGGGGTTCTTCCCCCTTTGAACCTTCCTTCAAAAATAAAGTTGGTGAGGGCCGTTTTGGATGGGGAATACTCTCCTGCACTTGGGGAGGAGATGATATGTCATCCTGGTACGCGGTTCATGGCCCAGGCTGACTAAAACCTTCTTTACCAAAACAACCTGATGTGGCCACCAATACATTTTTGGCTGCACTGGTAAATATAGTTACCCTGGCTCAGATTAAAGAGTTCCCATTCAATTGAAACTAGTTGTTGCTTAATTGGATCCAGTTTTGAGTCCATTCCTCCTGCCAACAAGGAATCCACAAGCTCTTCCATCATGGCCGCCATGTCTGCTTTGACAGGACCTCCGTGCCATGTGCATTGGATAACGGAGCCTCTGCCGTGGGACGCTTTGCCAGCCAGGGTGCACTTTCTTTTAGCTCCGGACCCGGGACCCACACTGATACCACCCCATACGGGATGAGAGGGCGTAAAGCCACTGGCTTGGTAATGCTCTTGATGCAACAAGGCATGGATGCTGAAACTGGTTTTGCCCTGCTAGTCTCATCCGTGATGTCATGAGCGTCTGGCACCCAACCTACATCCTGACCAGTAGGTGATAAGAACCCCTCTTCTGGCTCAACCAACTCAACCAACTCCGGGCTTCGTGAGGCTGACCCGCTTGGGGGGCTAAGTAAGCTGGGGAGCAGAAGATTAGCTGGGGAATGAGAGAGCCATCATGCCACAAGCTCTATCTCCTTATCTAGGACCCCAGCTGCACGCTGTAAAAAATAATCCATTGTAGTTATCGGAGGGGCCGTGGAGGCTGCCACAACCGTCTTGTGTTTCCCCATGGTAATCTGGCCCTGATTTTGAAACAGGAAGTAAAAGAAAAACAGCAGTCTGGCAGCTGACAAACAGCAAGAATGACAACTAGGTACGGGAGCAATAAGTGCCTCCAGCCACCGGTCCGAAAGCAGAAGACCAAGCCTGGCTTCCTCAACCAACAGGGCTCCTCCTCCTTGATCTGCAGTCTGGGACACAGAGTTCCCTGCTGTGTAGCCTAGGACTAGCCTCCTCCAAATCTGCTCAGAAATTTCACCTCAAACATTCTTTACAAAGCTGCCTGTATATAAATCATTGGTTTGTAAAGTGAGGCAAAAGCAAAAAGATGACCACATATTGAGAAAGATGGCTGAACGCCGTACCAACCATTTTAAAATCGATGCCTACGTTAGCCAATGTTAAAATAAATGCAATCAGCTCCACGTCCATGTTATCTATTGTATTGATACTATTATGCATAATAAAGACCTTTCTCACTGTCCTACATGTTGAGAGGGCTTGAAGGTCACAGAGCCCTCACGTGCTCAAGTCCATGCGCCCACGTCATAGTACGGAATCTGCCCTTCTGGCGGTCACGGAGCATCTGCGTCACTCTGGATTCTGGAGGAACTTCAGCTCTGATCCTATTGGACTTGAGTGCTGCTTTCAAGTGATTACCCACCCTTTTTGCTCTCAGACGAACAGTGTGGGCCAAGGGGTTCCGCAGGGCTCTGTCCTGAACCCGACCCTTTTTAACATCTACATTCGACCTTTGGCAGCTGTGGCAAAGGATAGGGGGCTGACTGAAATCCTCTACCCGCATGATACACAGTTAGTGATCACCCTATCCGACAATCCCAAGAGGATTTAACAGCAGTCGCAGACTGAATGTCATCGAACTGTCTCCAACTAAATGCCACTAAATCGGAAATCCTGCTGGTGGGGAAAAACACTCATTTGTGAAGTGATCAAATGTGGCCTTCTGCCCTTGGTTCCCCACCTTTATCCAAGCAGACAATCAAAAATATGGGCATCTGGATGGACTCTGCTCTTTCCTTCTAGCCCCAAACCAAGGCCGTGACTGGAGTCTGCTTTGGGCTCCTTTGTGGTCTCAAACCTCTGTTGGGCTTCTTTGAGGCTAATACCCAGCAGGTTATCATCCAGGCCACCATACTATCTAGGCTGGAATACGCCAGTGCTCTGTACTTAGGGCTTAACAGAGCAGAGACACAGCGCCTCCAGAGAATACAGAATGCGGCCGTCCGACTACTGCTTAGGCTCCGCAGGACCTGCCACACCTCATAAATAGACTTCATTGGCTCCCAGTGGAGAAGCGTGTTCTTTTTAAAGCACTGTGCATTGCCCACCGTATTCTTAACGCCCAATCCCCGGAAATCCTTGCAGACCTTATACGCCCACTCGTCTCCAGCACTCCTTCAACCAGCATCTGGCGGCCATCCCACAAGTTAAGAGAGCCAGAATCGAAGGATGCTCTTTTCGAGCTTTAGCTCCTAAAGTCTGGAACTCCCTTCCGGTGGACATCAGAAGCATTCATAATAATGCTGCTTTCTGCAAGGCCATAAAAACTCATCTGTTCACTAAATAATTGGTTGCAGCGTTCTGCGGCCTTGTCACCTTCTTCTATCTTTCTTAGCGCTGGGACCCCCTTGGCTGGGGCAGCAATGTGCTCTATAAATCTTTAACATAACATAACAATAGATCACCCAGCACAGGTTTCTTGCTTTGCATTCTGGGACATACAGGTGTGTTTCTTTCATTATAAAATCAGAACTACAAATCACAGAATGCAAAAAAAACATTGACTGCATATGCTACTTACATCTGAACCAGGGATAATGATACTGAGGGGAAAAGGATGTCTGTTAAGGAGAACCAGCGACCACCGTAGAGCCTCAGGTGAGATTCCGTCACTACTCACCACTAAGGAAGGCTAGAGCCCCAAGTGTGGATTCTTCTTGGTGGTGGATACTTCCAGCTAGCAGGAGATATACAAAAATGTAATTATGCTATGCAGGCTAAAAAAAACGGTATCCCCGAAAGTTGCCATTACTTTTTTCTGTAGGATAGTAAAGGAATACGTGATTTGGTTCACAACTGTTTATGTTCTCCATGATAACGTAGTCTTCTGCAGGTAAGCAGGGTCGGACTGAGACAGCAAATAGGTCGAGGCCCCCTTTAGCGAATGAGATAACTAAAAAAGCGACCCACGTTCTGCAAATTGGAGCAGTTTTGACTTGTAAGGGAACGTATTATAGGTGCCCGCAAACAGCCAGAAAAACGTCCCCACACTGACTCCCGGTCACTGCTAGATAACTCTATAGACCAGTTCGACACTGTAGATAAGCCAGTATCAAGCTTGACTGCAGGTTCTAGTCAAAGACTGGTGGTGGTGCTGGTGGTGGTGGTGGTGCTGGTGGTGCTGGTGGTGGTGCTGGTGGCGGCGTCAGCGATCCTTACTGTGGTCTAAAGAATACTGGATTATGTAAAGGCATGACAGAAATCACATTTGGTAAGTGACTGCACAGCTTTCAAATATCTGAAACTGCTGGTCTGGTGTCTCCTGAGGCACAGCTCTGTTGTCTGGAGTTTGTATATCCAAATCCTGTCTGACTGGAGGAATAGCTCTGCTGTTCGAAGCTTAAAACGTGAACGTCTTTGCAACCTAATTCAGAGAGCTGAAGCTTGGACCTTTGCTGGTCGTGTTAGTGCAGGAATTGCTCTTCTGTCTGAGGCTCCAGGATGTAAGATGTGAATAACCCAAGAAATAACGAGGCCTGCGACTGTAAGATCTATTCAACATTACGGGGAATGCATCCATTTTGAGGCTTGACCCTTCACTTTTGTGTAAGGTGACGGATACATGTGCTGTCAAAAGCCTGTAACAACTGAGTGACCTGATGCATAGCTCTTCTGCTTGGACCTTTGAGATATTTTAATTCTTGGTGTCTGAAGCTTGAGCCTATAATATCTATCTGATCTGATGGTTCACTCTGCTATCTGAGGCATGAGCCTCTGAGGTCAATGGGCTGCATCTATTCTCTTAAGCCTGAGACTAGAAGTTTGTGTAACATGAAGGCTACGCTGATGTGCACAGCTCAGACTGTGCCTTCAGTTTAACCTAAAGGATAGCTGTCTTGTCTGCAGCAGACTTGCAAAATCGGTATCAATTTAGCCCTGCTAGATGAAGCCTAAGCCTGATCTGTATAACCTGATGGATAGCTCTGCAGTCCTTGGTGTGAACCAGTGGGGCTTGTGTAACCGTAGTGCTAGCTCTGTTCTCTAAAGAGTGAGGCATATAAAGGCTTTGCCTGGGTATTTGGGCATATGGTTGGCCACAGAAGGCTCAGGGTCCATGGTAGTTGTGTCTGTGCAGGAATCAGTGCTTGGGCATTTGGAGTGATAGTCTGCAACATTCGGAGCTATACCTGGGTATATGATACTTGAGCATCGGTTTAAGGAGCATATAAAAATGTACTTATGCACCCGCGTATGTGATGGCTGCACCCGTAGAATATCTTGCCTGCATTCCTGGCATATTATGACAGATATCTTGCTACCGTATGGGTGTAACTAACTCAACTTGCATATTCTACTTTTCTCATATGATGTCATTTTCTATGATGAGAGCCGGGTTAACAGCCAAAGATGATGCCACATTACCTCTTATAATAATATGGTAGCATAGGGTATATCAAGTCACTTCCTGTGATCTCATGGGGGCGGGGGGGGGGGGGGCAAAGGGCTTCCGAAGTCCATTCTGCTACCCTGGCAGTATTGTAATCCGTGTCCATTCTGGAAAAGTAAACGTTCCCTGCGGCTATATTTCTCTGATATTGCTGTCTTCCATACATTCACGTTTGACCATCTTTACACCCTTTTCATGAGACTGATTATTTACACTCTCTGCTCTGAAAATCTCAGGGAAGGGAGCTCAAATCCTCTACACCTCATTGACTTTAGTTTGAGCAGATGGAGTCTGCTGTGAGTAGTCTGCTGTGAGTAGTTAACTTGGACATCTTAACAGAAAATACTTCGCAGTAGTGACTTTATGTGGCATCTGTGTCAGTATGCACAGTCCTTGTTTTTATATCCTCGTTGTTTTGTCTCCGGTATAGACAGCTTAAGTTGTCTGTTGGTCAGATCTATCATTTACGATATAGCTAGAGTTGGCTTCGGGTCTACCCCATGCTCATAACTGGAAAGCTTTGTTGTTTATCTCACTTCCCTGCTCCTGATTCAATGGGTTTCCTTTGTATTCTTATGTTTGCCCCATCCAGGAGCATTTTTGGTACCACACTGTTCTGATTTGTTGACTTGTACCTTTTCCGGCCTGCCATTGCTTGCAGTCTACTTCTGCAACCATTTCTTTCTTCCACTTTCAGCATTCCATGGCAGGGCATGCATTTTCTTGCTCTCTCCCCCATGTGCTGCTTCCCTTCACCTTCAATCCCCAGCAGCCATTTTTGCCCCCACCTTCAAGCTTGCAAGTTGCTTTCCCCACCCCACTAGGCTTAAGTTAATAATTTATGATTAAAAATAAATAGCTCACTCGTGATCCAGTTGGTCCTGTTTTTTTTATACATTATTTATGTTTTTAAACAAATCTGCCCCATTGTGCTCCCCTTTGACCTCGTACCTGATATGATACCTCCATCATCCCACCCAAGTCCCTTTTTATTTATTAATTGTTTGCTGGATGGTCCATCATCTGAAATTGTATTTATTTGTTCAGAATAGGTTGGAATGGTAAATAGAAATATAATTACTGACTCCTTGAATAGGAGACCCATTTCAAGACTGCCAGACATATCTCCACGCGAGTCTTAAAGCTTGCGTTCACATGTCAATTTGAATTAGCATTGGCAAAGCCATTTAAATGCGAGGCCGATTGATTTTACAAATGCCTATATTTTTAATGTCCCACCTTAATTTGATTGCATAGTTGACATGAATATGTCTTTTTGCCTGCTCTCCCCAAGGAAATTCCTTATTTGTAGGCATGTAATTTTGAATTTGTAAAATAATGTATTTGTATTTTTTTATATCCGACCAATTTTTCACACTTTTGATGAATTTTGAGAACTCTTAAGAAAATTAACTGGAAGATTCTCTCATCTTCACACAATCTATTGATTTGTTGGGGCAAGCGTTCCCCTCAAAAAGGTATTATCTGAAGCAACTGCAGAGATGGGTTTTTTACTCTTCCAGCTTGAGCTTCTGGGAACAAAGAATAAAGCAGTGTAGATTTGGCTGTAAAAAGGGATTTTTCTCAGTATCACCTTACTCCCCCTCAAGCACAAGAGAGGACTGACTGTCCATAAGTCAATCTTAGGGCGGTTGATTTAGGGAGAAGACGTGGAGGAGGGAATGGTCCAGACTGTGCAAGGCTTTTTTTGTAACTCTTTAGATATTTTATTGTCTTAGTTTTATACATGAAAGGCCATTAATATTTAAGAAGCATGCTTCTATATAGAAATACTTCCATTTAATGAACTTGGTCAACCAATAAGACCTATAGCTGCAAACTGTGATACAAACACCACTTTATGAAGCAAAGCCCTTTTCTTTAAACGTAGGGGCTGCACTGTCATCTGCAGAGTCTGGTGGTTTAGTGAACTAATGAGTCCACTGTAGGGGCTTGTGTACAACCTCATGGTCACAGGTTCAAATCCCAGTAGGTCCATTAAACCTTTCATCCTTCTGAGGTCGATAAAATGAGTACCATTGAGTTGGGTATCAATAAACATTTGTTATTCAGCGCCAAGATACCCTTGGGTGAAGGTGTGGTTTACAGATGTTATGTCGCAAATGAGGGAGACAGGGCCTATGGAATTATGGGGAGGACCAAATTATGTGGCAGGTTTAACTAAATTATGGTGCAAAAAAAGCCACATTATGCAGCTTAATGTTGTACATTTTGTGACAGTATTACTTCATTATTGTCATCTTTAATCATTAATCTTTAATCATGGTTCCACTGTCTGGGCAAAGATGCCACCACCGTAGTAACAGTTTAACAACCAAATACAGCAATATGCAACTGAAAGATAAGAAGTCAACTTTGGAGAATGGCATTTTTAGTAACGTTTGACCCGTCTGAGCTTGGATCAAAACATTTTGGCCGGTAAAATAGGCAGATGATGGATTATGAAGCAACTCGAGAATCATGTGGAAATCGCCACGGCTGCAAAATTGCATAATGCCAGTGGCCCTGGGCACAGCACTCACTGCAACTGTGCAAGCTAAGCTCTTTCACCTTTACACATATACATCTCATGCAGCAGCACCTAGCACTCCTTGTACAAGCAGATCTAAGTGGCAGATGGAGGAGCTATCTCAGCTTCCGTCACGCATAGAATAGACACAATTGACTATCAGCCGGGTGTTATCAATAATATACACATAAAATGTCAAACAGATTGTACAGCAGAGCAAGTCTAACCGCACGACCACAAAAGAGAGAACCACTGACCGCATCGCTAGCTTTCTTCACATGCAGAACAGGGTCAGTTACTGTTGTAGGAGCGCAAGCTTCCCACAAGCAAAGTAGTTGCTGAATGTGAACAGCAGCGTAAGTGTCTCTGAAATTCAGAACATGTGTAGCACAGACAACAACAAAGAAAGCTTCTCCCTCTCTCAAACAACACAAGTTTCTTACATTCAGAAAATACAGCTTTGGCACCAGCGATGCAAGCTTCTGTCACACAGAGCGTCAGGAGCCGCTCCAGTGCAAGAGTTTCTTCAACATATAGTGGTGTGCGAGGCACGGGTCTCATTGGACACTTGAGCCAGAAATGAGCAGAGCTACATGTGGTTTGTGCCCTACGCTCTCCCCTCAATCTCCAAGACTCCAACACCCAGCTAGATACTAGATCTACTGTACTTTTATTACATTCATGGGTAACAGCATATTGAAGGGAACCAGGATCACTAGACATGTAGGGATATAGGGATAAGCAAAACCTGGTATTGCATGTTGCATGAATGGATACGCCAGGTTATAACTATGATATATGGATCCAGCATTGATGCATACAGATCATAGATTGAGGCAACTACTATCAGCCAGTTAAAGTACCACCTGACTGCTTATCAGAAAATAATGACAATGAGCCCAAGCAGCTTTAAATAGACCAGAAAATCCTTTGTCGTCTCAGATAACTACCTCTTCCTAAGGCAATTGCAGTATACGTGTTCCTGGCTTGTACTGCCAGAATAATGATAGGATTTGGCTATAGATTGTATTACAAGACGGAGGCTCATAATATGGAATTTATTTTTGTACTATTTACTTATGAAATTATATTAAATAACTACATTTCCCATAATCCTGCTTTCCCAGGCAGGAAATGACAATTAACTCAGTTAACCCAACAGTATAAAGAGGGCACATGTGAGAAAGTGCCTCTTTTGACATGGTTAGCCCCCCACTTTTTGCCTGGAAGATTATGTAGTTTCGATTGAAAGTGCACAAGGTCCCTGCCAACCAGGGCCCCTGTGCCAGAGTTCTTTCCCTAAAACTGTACCACGATTGGCAACTTCAGACCCTCCAGTAAGTCCCTAGTAAATGACACTCTGGTACCTACAGCATTGGAACTGAAGAGGGTCCCCTAGGGACCACTCACCAAGGCCATGCTAACTGCCACTCCAGCCTGCATGCCTTGCTGCAGACAAAAAGGACACAGTCGACATGGCACACTGCCTGTGTGCCAGGTCAAAGTAGCACCACCCAAGGTATAGGTAAATCACACCTCTAGCAGCCCTTACAAGCACTAAGGCAGGGTGCACTATATCTCAGGTGTGGGCATATCTGCATGAACAGATATACTCAGTGCCAGGGAAGCCATAGATAGTACATGGGCTGGAAACTTGACAGCTCAAGTTCCCCGGCACCATGATGGCTTCACTGAACCCAGGAGTGTTTGGTACTAAACAACTCCTCTTTATAAACCCACACTCATGCCAGTGTTGCACTTATTGAAACATACTCAGAGAGCCCCCTGAAAACCTGCTAAACCTGATGTGGACTCTGACTGACTTTAGGCAGCCTGCAACCACCAGACATGTTTTTGGACCCCTGGGTCGAGAGCCCCTGCTCTTGAAAGGGAAGCTTCAAAGGCCTTGCCGCCTTTGTAATGTGACCCCAGCCTCTACTGCTAGCAGCAGATGGCAGCCCCCAGTTCAAACCCCCGACCTTCGATGGGAGAACCAGTGGGAAAACTTAGTGAGAAAAGGAGGTTTGCCCCCCTCAGCCAACTCCACCCCTCAGGTGCTGGAGGTAACATGAAGTACATTCTTTAGTACCACCATCTTGAAGTTGGTGGGACTTATCCAACCACGGCTAGGGCTAGGCCCCCCTCCCACAGGAGGGTGGCATAATAGAGGGCGTAGACCCCCCCCCCCAGGTAAGGAACCCATTAGTCCCTACCTGTCACTCCCCTGTAATGCCCCTAACTCTAGTATTTAGGTTGCATCCCCAGACCCTGAAATCAGACTCCTGATTACCTATGGAACTTGGATGCTGAAGAGTCACATCCGCAAGAAAGAAGAAGTACCAGTGACTGACTTGGCGCCAGCCCTGCCGGCCTGTCTGCTTTGAGGAGCTTGACCAATGGCGTCCATACATCCCCTAGCATCCGAACTGACCTGGGCAGCTGTGGATTTCTTCATTCAGTCTCCTGGCCCGAGCCTGCAGCCTCTTTTCAGAACCGATCTCCCTAATTGAGTTGCACTGTGTACCCGATACTATGTTGGCACTCTGCACCTAGCCGCTGAGGGTGTAAGTTTGGTACTGCCTTGGACCCCGTGCTTCCCTTAACCCCTGGAGATCTACCGCTGACACCGCTTTACTCACCAGTGAGCAGTGTGCCTTCGATCACCCCCCCGTCTCCATTGGTTAACATTGGGCACCTGACCCTGAGTTTGACCTTAGCACTTGGCCACCCCTGTGCCGTTGGTGGTGCAGTCTTGGTTCTAACCTGAACCCTGCCTGGGGTTGACCACAGATCTTACTTGCAAAAATGCATTTGTGTTTTCCTCCCATAGGTTAACATTACTGTATTGAAAAATTGCACTCTCTATTTTTGAAAGTGCAAATTATTTTTTCTTGAAAAACGTACTTGACTTTTAAAGTACATCTTGGTCTTAATATAAATCTTGAAAGAAGCTTACTTTTATAAAATTGGTGTGGATCTCCTTTTTGACTCGTGTGTCATTAGTCACTGTGAGTATAATAAATGTCTTACCCTCCTCTGTGTTAGGCCTAAGGCTGCTCGCCCACACTACCACAAATAGAGCACTTTAGGTTTAAATTGAGCCCTTTACAGCTCTGGGGGAATCACTTAACTCTTTACACAATATAACCACCTAGTAGTATATCACATAAAGTGCCAGCTTCCTACACCAAATGACGCAGAAATTTCTATTTTCTTGCTGTTGGGAGCAATGTTTGCATGCATGTGTTCTTAGAACTTGGTATTTTGTTGCTAAAGAACATGGTTTTATGCAGCTTGTTTGATTTTTGTTTAATTTGTTACAAATACTGCTACTGAGTGCGGCGTGGCACTGCATATGCTTAAGAAATTGTTACATGCTTTTACACTCAGGACTCGTATCACATTTGATGCATTGTTGCCAGCAGCATGCGTGAATACG